>NC_053391.1:70937844-71545374 GCF_905171765.1 Bufo bufo | reverse complement strand
GGGGATAAGGTGCCAGTTTTATTGGTACTATTTTTGGGTACATATGATTTTTTGATCATTCATTATAACACTTTTTGGGGCAAGGTGACCAAAATATTGGTTGTTTTAGCACAGTTTTTATTTATTTATTTTTACAGCGTTCACCTGAAGGGTTTGGTCAAGTGACATTTTTATAGAGCAGATTGTTTTACGGACATTGTGATACCTAATATGTATACTTTTTCTTATTTATTTAAGTTTTACACAATAATAGCATTTTTGAAACAAAAAAATTATGTTTTAATGTGTCCATGTTCTGAGAGCTATAGTTTTTTTATTTTTTGAGAGATTTTCTTTTTATGGGGCTCATTTTTTGCGGGATGAGGTGATGGTTTTACTGGTACCATTTTGTGGGACAAAAGCCTTTTTGATCACTTGATGTTGCACTTTTTGTGATGTAAGGTGACAAAAATGACTTTTTTTGACAGATTTTATTTTATTTTATTTTTACGGTGTTCACCCGAGGGGTTAGGTCATGTGATATTTTTATAGAGCTGGTTGTTACGAATGCGGCGATACCTAATATGTATACTTTTTATTTTATTTATTTCACTAACACAATAATAGCATTTTTTAAACCAAAAAAATGATGTTTTAGTGTCTCCATGTTCTGAGAGCTATAGTTTTTTTTTATTTTTTGAGAGATTTTCTTATGTAGGGGCTCATTTTTTTGCGGGATGAGGTGACAGTTTTATAGGTACCATTTTGTGGGACATACGCCTTTTTGATCACTTGGTGTTGCACTTTTTGTGATGTAAGGTGACAAAAATTGCTTTTTTTGACAGTTTTTTGAATTTTTTTTTTATGGTGTTTATCGGACTGGGTCGATCATGTGATATATTTATAGAGTCGACCGTCACGGACGCGGCAATACCAAATATGTCTATTTAATTTTATTTTTTCTATTTTTAACATTTTGTTTTATTTCTTACATGGGGATTTATTTTTTTACATGTGAAACCTTTTTTCAGCTGCGATGTCTGAATGGACATTTTAAAACGTGCATTCAGACATGGAGATCCACCTTCCGGACCATTATATGCAATGGGCGGACGGGAGTTGGTTAAAGGGCTTCATTTTTAGGCTAATTAAAATCCTTATAGTGCGAATATTCAATATATAGTGCTCTTACCTTTTTCTGTGGCTTAGTTTCTTTAAAAAACACACTTTTATAATATGTTAATTACCTCGCTACCAGCAAGTAGGGCGGTTACTTGCTGGTAGCCACCGCATCCTCCTTTCAAAAAAACTCCCCCTCCTCCTGTTGATTGACAGGGCCAGCGAGCGCTCTCCTCCTCCGTCTGGCCCTGTCAGCATTTCAAATCCCAGGCCTGCGCCTTACGTGTCTTCATTCGGCGCAGGCGCTCCGAGAGAAGGACGTTCGCTTCCTCAGCCCTCCCTCAGTGCGCCTGCGCTGATGACGTCACCTCTAAACCCGAAAGAGGGGTATATCACAGCCAAAAATTGGTGAATGTCACCCGAAAATGTAACAGACAAATTAGTGAAATTTGTTTACCTGTCTACTATGTAGAGCAGGGGTATATCACAGCCAAAAATTGGTGAATGAAATGCAAAAATGTTACAGACAAATTAGTGAAATTTGTTTACCTGTCTACTAGGTAGAGCAGGGGTATATCACAGCCAAAAATTGGTAAATGTCACCCAAAAATGTAACAGACAAATTAGTGAAATTTGTTTACCTGTCTACTAGGTAGAGCAGGGGTATCTCACAGCCAAAAATTGGTGAATGTCATCCGAAAATGTAACAGACAAATTAGTGAAATTTATTAACCAGACAACTAGGTAGAGCAGGGGTATATCACAGCCAAAAATTGGTGAATTTCACCCGAAAATGTAACAGACAAATTGGTGAAATTTGATTACCTGTCTATAAGGTAGAGCAGGGGTATATCACAGCCAAAAATGTGTGAATTTCACCCAAAAATGTAACAGACAAATTAGTGAAATTACATAAAATAAAATACGTACAAATTAAAAAAATAATAATCTTGATGTGTGAGGTGGAGGTCCATATGGAGTAGGAGGTTGAGGAGGCGGTGTAGGTGGAAGAGGCGGTGGAGGAGGATGAGGTAGCCAGCACAGGTTTTTGGTTTTAATTTATTTAATTTATTTTTTATTAGGGCACACTCAAAAAGAATGTGAAATATTTAAAAAATACAACAATGAGCAATTGCGCTGTAGTATAACAAAGGCTGGGTAAGGCCGGTATACATGTTTATTCTGCACAAGGTACAGACAAGTCCTGTGGGATCCATGCCTGGTTCATTTTAATGAATGTGAGCTTGTCCACATTGGCTGTGGACAGGCGGCTGCGCTTGTATGTGATAACGCCCCCTGCCGTGCTAAACACACGTTCAGATAATACACTGGCTGCAGGGCAGGGCAGCACCTCCCAGGCGTAAAGGCAAGCTCAGGCCATGTGTTCAATTTAGAGACCTAGAAGTTGAATGGGGCAGACCCGTCATTCAGTATGTGTAGGCGTGTGCACACATGCTGCTCCACCATGTTGCTGAAATGCTGCCTCCTGCTAAGACGTTCCATATCAGTTGGTGTTGCTGGTTGTTGTGGTGTGCTGACAAAGCTTTTCCACATTTCGGCCACCCTGCCTTCTGAGGTGCTGGAGGTGCCCCAGCTGCGTTGGCAACCTCTTCCTCTGCCTTCGCCTTGTGCTTCCACTGTGCCCCCGCTGTAAGGTGGGAATGCCATCAGCAGTGCGTCTACCAGCATGCACTTGTAGTCGCGCATCTTACAATCACACTCCAGTGACGGAATTAAGGACGGTACGTTGTGCTTGTAACAGGGATCCAGCAGCGTGGCCACCCAGTAATCAGCACTAGTGAGAATGTGGGCAACTCAGCGGCCATTGCGGAGACACTGCATCATGTAATCGCTCATGTGTGCCAGGCTGCCCAGAGGCAACAAAAAGCTGTCCTCTGTGGGAGGTGTATTGTCTGTGTCTTCTGTATTTCCCCAGCCACGGACCAGTGATGGCCATGAGCTAGTTTGGAAAGTGCCTGACTGTATAGGGAGGGTGCTTAGGGACTGATGGTCCTCCCCCTCCCCCCTTTTTCCCTTAGGGGTATTTAGGAATCTGGCCCTGTCTCAGTAATGGTTAAGTAGGTTGCAAATTAGGGTCATTGAGGGTTAATCACTGGGGTACCTCCTTAGACAGGATGGGGGCGGTGCAGGAAATCCTGAAGGTCACATATACCTTCTCTCTGTCCTGGTCACTTCCTCTTGCAAGTGGAAGCAGATTGGTATGGACATACCCCTTTGCTCTGTCCACACCAGGAGTCCACAGGTGGTTCTGCCCTTTTGAGCTGCTTCCTGGTGAGTTACATGAGGAGGGGAGGGTTAGCTGTGCTCTGTTAGAGCAGCTTGAGCTCTACCCTGCCATCCTCCTCCCCTGTGCCTGCTTCTGGGGCTTTGTGCAGCTGCTGCTGCGGTATACATGCAGCTCCAGCGCTTCAGCAAAGGTCCGGCGGTCTGCTCGCCGTTCCTCCTACCCCCCCCCCCCGACTTTTATTATCCCCCAGCTTCCCGCGTGTGTGCATTATCCCCCAGCTTCCCGCGTGTGTGCGCCGTTTCTTTCGACCCATCCTGTGATGTCTGTGGTGCTGCGCTGTGTCAACGCGCCTATCCCCCTTCCCAGCTTCTGTTCCATGGCGTTAGGGCTAAGCAAGCCGGGCGGGATTGTTGGTCTCCCTGGTAATACAGGGCAATATGGGGTCCTCACCCCTCCCCCTGCTGCTTTGGACGGCCTCCTTTAGCTCCCATGGCGCAAGCTAGGTCGCTTCGCCTAACCCCCGCCCCCCTTCCCCTGCAGCGTTTACCGGGTCCCGTACTGGGCACCGCTGGGCAGGCGAGTTTTCATATGTGCTGCTTGTTTTAGCTTCCCCCAGTCTCCTGTCCAGTATTATAGATTAACCCCTCGTGCTTGCCATGTCCGATTTCGGTGCACCTGTGCCTATGGCTTCTAAGGGGTATTCCTACTGTCCCAGCTTTGCGATCAGAGCCCCTTCCGTACAATGAGACTCTCTGGGTCTTATTTGCAGCCATTATGGCGACATCCCCCCCCCTCCTTCCTCCCCTTAACACAGGCGCGTTTTTTTTTTTTTTTCTTCCCTTAGGTTGCCTGGAGGCATGGCCGTAATGGATTCCACATGCGCCAGTCCTGTCGCCTTTCCTGGGTTTCAGGGAGAAATGGGCGCTCCAGATCCTCAGGTGGCGCTTATCATCGTCTTTAGGACGGATGTCAGGCGCATCGGAGGAGTCTGGTTATACAATCACCGTATCGAGGCTGTTGCCTGACCGTCACTCCAGGGCTCGGCCTGGTCGCTGGAGCCCGTACCCGCTCCTTTGGAGGTTCCGTCCCTCTCTGTGACTGGTGAGTACTGCGGGGAGGATGGTTCTTGTGCAGAGTTAAAATCACTGGTCCCTGCCTTAAAGAGGACCTTTCACTTGTAAAAACAATGTGAACTAAGTATGCTGCCATGTAGAGCGGCGCCCGGGGATCTCACTGCACTTACTATTATCCCCGGGCACCGTTCTGTTCTCCCGTTATGCCCTCCGGTACCTTTGCTTTTTAAGTTATAGTAGGCGGTGTCTTCCCTTGTCCTGTGGGCGTCTCCTTCTCCTAGGCTGCAGCGCTGGCCAATCGCAGCGCACAGCTCACAGCCTGGGAGGTTTTTTTCTCCCAGGCTGTGAGCTGTGCGCTGCGATTGGCCAGCGCTGCAGCCTAGGAGAAGGAGACGCCCACAGGACAAGGGAAGACACCGCCTACTATAACTTAAAGAGCAAAGGTACCGGAGGGCATAACGGGAGAACAGAACGGTGCCCGGGGATAATAGTAAGTGCAGTGAGATCCCCGGGCGCCGCTCTATACGTCAGCATACTTAGTTCACATTGTTTTTACAAGTGAAAGGTCCTCTTTAATAAATAAAAAAAAATAAAAAAATAAAAATAATAAAAAACAATCTCGATGGTCGCTTAATGGCTTAAAAATAGGGTGGATTTACAGAGCCTGTAGGTTACCCGCACATATTTTCCTGGAAATTGGGCAACTCAGGTGCAGCCCTGAGCAACGGGATATCATTAGCATATATGGAAGTTTTTTATGTCTATACGTTTTAAAAAAAAAAAAATTACTAACCGAATTAATATATTATAGGCATTAAAATATACAAATGAATAACAAAGGGTATTATAAAAAAAATAAATAAATAATAATAAATATGGAACTGAGTATATATATATATCTAGGTATTATATAAAAAAATAATAATAATAATTAAAATAAAACGTGATTAAAAAGAATGAAATTATACTAATAATAAATGATTTAACAATGTAATTTTATGGATAAAAAAAACAAAAAAATGGAATATATACATATATAAATAAATAAACAGGTTTGATCTATGTATATATTGCTTCTATCTTGTGTCTTGTTTATTGGCTGGCCTTTTTTGCGGATGTTTTTCAGGATAGATCAGTCCTGTCGGGTGTTCTCCCAATTTCCCTTTCAGCATGGAGTGTAGTATTTAAAAAAAAAATTTAAAAAAAAAGTAGTACTGCCTGTTATGCTCCTATCTGCGGGCACTAGGCCGTGTGTATAAATAAAAAAATAAATAAAATATATAAGCGTTTTATTTGGCCTTTCAACAATGACATACAGGACATGGTTAGTACATATATACGGAGGCGAGACGCAGTAGTAGTAATCCCTCTAGCATTCAGCTCTATAGCCTGTGGCTATGGACCTTCCTTTAATGTAAATGGTTGTGAGTTCATATCATCACAGCCGCAATTACGGTTTTCTCTTTCTGCAGTCTACGGTACGGGTCACCGGCCCAAGGTTCCGTTGGTATGGTTGATACCTGGGCACTGCTGCTGAGCTTATAACATGTCTGTGCAGGCGGGCAGCTTGGTGGTGATGCACTTTCCTCATGTCCAGTGCTACAGGAGTTACAGTGCGGTGGGATCCAGTTGGGTCGAATCCAGGGGAGATGTACACGATGTTAGCAGTTCATGAGACTTTCTTCTAGTCCAGCTGGGTTGGTTGCCGTGAGGGTGGTATTAGTATACTGGTGCCACATGGTTTGTACGAAGCAGGGCTGCCCCTAGTTGAGTGGATATGGCGGAATCAGTAGTCGCAGGTATAACTAGATGGTAAGCCAGTAGCGGATAACCAGGTCCGTTCGTAGACATCGCTCAGGGGGAGCCTTGATATAACACCATTCATGGAGTTACACTGTTAAACTGCAGCCTTTCATTCCCCGTTCGGATCTAGGTTGTGATGCGGGTCAGTCCCACTGACAGGTCCTCTTGACAGGACTTCACAGGTCGGCATGGTGACCCTCCAAGCATTATTTGCATGTATTGTTTCATTGTATGGTAGGCGATACCGGTATAGTTAGGGAGTATTTAGTTTGGATAGTCACGTCCCGTCTCCTTCAGCCTTCTGTTCTGGCTGATTGATATTTTCTCCAAGGTGTTTGTCTCTTCATTCAAGGCCGCACTGCGCGGGGGGTTGTTATTCCAGAATTTTTGTATGGGGTAATAGTACTCTGGATTGGGGTCCGTCTATACATGTCGATCCAGTTAATATAAAGGGGTGGGTACCTCCTCTCCGCCTGGTTTCAATCCGGCTGGTCGGTTCGTTTGGTATTCTGTAATGACTTCACGCATGGTGGGGCTCCAATTGTTTTTCCCTTTAGGTTAGGTTTCCCCCAGGCGGTTTGACAATTTGTGGGTGATTTGGGCCGGCGCTCGGGGCGCCCAGGGGGTGTGTACCCGGACTGGTTTGTTCGGGTACGGTAAAATAAAATAAATCTGGTTGCATTTATTATCTATGCCAGTCTGGATAGGCACAACCCTGTTCTCTATATAGAGCTTTGAGGATACAATTCTGATTACTCCTACTGGGACACAGCTTGTATCATCTCCACTGGGACTCTCCCATATGATATGGGCTTATTACACTGGGACTTTAATTGTGAGAAACATCTAGGTCTCCAGGAAAATCGAGTGTTCATCGATTAAGGATATTGTTTTGTTAGTTGCTTTTTAATTTTATGCATGTATCTTACCTTCTCCAGAGCAAGGGGGGGCTCTCTTCGTCCAGAGCACCTAGCGTGATCAATCACAGTGAGCCATCCGTTTACTCTTTCCAAGTGCACTATGGTTTGACAATTTACCTTGGTCTTTAAAAAAAAATAATAATAATAATAATAATAATAACAAAAAAGAAAATACTTTTTGGATAAAATATAACTATTCAGTGTCTAGTTGTGCGATCCTCTTTTGCGTGTTGTGGCTCGGCCTAATTGTTTTTTCTTTCAGATTTGGGGCGTTTAGCGGTTCGATGGCAGGCTTTCGTATACCTTCTGTGCGGTGCGGAGAGAGGAACAGAGGCTGGTGGGCGCTCTTTGGTTTTTCGAGAGGTGGAAGTCTTTTGGACGGGGATCCTGGAATTCTGGTGGTCATAACTCCATCCAGAGGTGGTTGGTATAGAGTTCCGCCGGAGGCGCGGTGATGCTGGTGACCCGCGCTGTGGTAATGCACCTTTGCTATTCCAGAGCTCTGGACCTCATGTGTCCTGACATATGATTATCCCTTTCTCACCCACCTCCTCAGGCAGAGGGTCCTATAGTCTCACTGCTCTTACCGTAAATAATCCTCTTCTATGTTGTGAAAATACATTCTTACCTCCAGACACAGAGAATGTTCCCCTTGTCACAGTCCTGGGGATAAATAGATGAGGGGAGTGATCTCTGTACTGACCCCTGATATATTTATTCACAGTTATTAGATCTCGCCTTAGTCGTCTTTTTTCTACAGTGAATAAACCTTATTTTGACAATCTTCCAGGGTACTATAGTTGCCCCATTCCAGTCATTACTTTAGTTGCCCTCCTCTGAGCCCAGAGCTGTACACAGTACTCTATGTGTGGTCTGACTAGTGATTTGAAAAGTGGTTGGACTATGCTCTCATCACGGGCCTTATTGGCCTTGGTTTTTAATGGGACCTGATGGTGTCTTCCTTTTGGGTGTTAATTTGGACAACTCCTTTTCTGGCCTGTACGTGAGCTAAAACAGACTCGGTTCTGCTGGGTGGTGGTCGGAGCCCCGTTGGGAGAACGGGCCTCCTCCGTGGCGGCATTTGAGTACAGCGGAGATATGGTGGTAGCAGATGGAGTAACTGCCCGCTGGGAGTCCAGCGGTTGGCAGACAGCTCGGATGATTACGTTCCGATATTATGGTTTATTAAGGTTTGCCGCTTTAATAAAGAAGCTGTGGCCGATCACCATCCAGCAATAAAGTGATACAGTTGTCGTGTCTTTTGTTATGGGTCAAGGTTAGGTAAAGGGGCCAAGGGTGAGTTAAAGGTGGTATCCCCTCCCCCTGTTACCCTGGATACCAGCAGTCTGGAAAGCGCCTGACTGTATAGGGAGGGTGCTTAGGGACTGATGGTCCTCCCCCTCCCCCCTTTTCCCCTTAGGGGTATTTAGGAATCTGGCCCCGTCTCAGTAATGGTTAAGTAGGTTGCAAATTAGGGTCATTGAGGGTTAATCACTGGGGTACCTCCTTAGACAGGATGGGGGCGGTGCAGGAAATCCTGAAGGTCACATATACCTTCTCTCTGTCCTGGTCACTTCCTCTTGCAAGTGGAAGCAGATTGGCCCTCCCTCCCTCCCTTTGCGGTTATTCTTGGGAGGCGGGTCGAAGTGCACGGTTCTGTTCAGTTATGGATACTTGGTTATTCTGTTTTGTTTTTCTATTTTAAGAGACCCTGCTGGGAGTCCAGCGGATTTGGATATTGCTCCGATGATTACGGCTTTGGAGAGCTGCGAATTTTGGTCGAGTTTATCAATAAAGTGAAAAAAAAAAAAAAAAAAGTCACAGCTGGCGGCATTTGAGTACAGCGGAGATATGGTGGTAGCAGATGGAGTAACTGCCCGCTGGGAGTCCAGCGGTTGGCAGACAGCTCGGATGATTACGGTTTAACTTGCCCGCTGGGAGTCCAGCCTTTGGCATACCGTTCCGATATTATGGTTTATTAAGGTTTGCCGCTTTAATAAAGAAGCTGTGGCCGATCACCATCCAGCAATAAAGTGATACAGTTGTCGTGTCTTTTGTTATGGGTCAAGGTTAGGTAAAGGGGCCAAGGGTGAGTTAAAGGTGGTATCCCCTCCCCCTGTTACCCTGGATACCAGCAGTCTGGGTGCCACCCTGCTGTGAACGCGGATCCTCCTCCTCCATCTTCTCCTCCTCATCCTCCACCTCATCATCCTCCAGAAATGTGCCCTGGCTGGACAATTGTGTACCTGGCATTTGTGGGTGCAGGAACCCACCCTCGGAGCCACTTTCTGAATGACTGGCTGGAAACCCTATGAAATGATCCATCTTCCTCCTCCTGCCACATCCTCTTCTATCATCGCCAGAAGTGTTTTTTCAAGGAGGCCTAGAAGTGGGATAGTAATGCTGAGAATGGCATTTTTGGCACTGGCCATGTTGGTGGAGTATTTGAAACAGCGCAACAAGGAACACAGGTCTCGCATGGAGGCCCAGTCATTGGTGGTGAATTGGTGCTGTTCCGCAGAGCGACTCACCCGTGCGTGCTGCAGCTGAAACTCCACTATCGCCTGCTGCTACTCACACAGTCTGGCCAGCATGTGCAAGGTGGAGTTCCACCTTATGGACACGTCGCATATGAGGCGGTGAGCGGGAAGGCCGAAGACAGGCAAGCAGCAGCAGGGTGATAACGCCAAAAGCACGCACAGACGGCCCGCACTTTATGTAGTAGCTCTGACATATCGGGGTCATTTTTGAGGAACCTCTGCACCACCAAATTCAGGACATGCACCAGGCAAGGGATGTGCGTCAAACCGGCTAGTCCCAGAGCTGCTCCGAGATTTTACCCATTATCGCACACCACCAGGCCAGGCTTCAGGCTCATTGGCACCAACCAATCATTGGTGTGGGGTTTGTCCCCCAAACAAATATGTTTTAAAACTGCCTGCTGTCGTTTACCCCTGGCTGTGCTGAAGTTGGTGGTGAAGGTGTTACGCTGACCGACTGAGGAGGCGGTGGAGTAGGAGGAGGAAGCAACAGGAGGCAATGAGAAGCGCCCTGCAATCCTTGGTGGTGGAAGGACATGCGCCAAACTGCTATCCGCCTCAGGCCCAGCCGCCACTGCATTTACCTAGTGTGCTGTTACGGAGATATAACGTCCCCGAATGTGCTTACTGGTCCACATATTTTTAGTTAGGTGGACCATGCCACAGATGGCGTTGCGCAGTGCACACCTGATTTTGTCCCCCACTTGGTTGTGCAGGGAAGGGATGGCTCGCCTGGAAAAGTAGTGGCGGCTGGGCATGACATACTGTGGGACAGCCACCGCCATAATGCTTTTAAAACTCAACGTCTCCACCAGACGGAATGACAGCATTTCAAAGGCCAGTAATTTTGAAATGCTGGCATTCAGGGCCAGGGATCGCGGGTGGGTAGGGTTCCTCTTCCGCCTCAGTGTTTGGGAGATGGAGAGCTGAACGCTTCCGTGGGACATTGTGTAGATGCTTGGTGACACAGGTGGTGGTGTTGCTGGCAGATCCTCTGTTTGCGGGGTGGCAGGTGCCAATGTCACTTCAGAGGTGGATGAAGAGGCCGAGACTTCAGAAAAAGAGGAATCAGGAGGAGCCAGAGACCTTTCTTTGTTTTTGAGATGTCTACTCCACTGCAGCTCGTGCTTTGCACTTAAATGCCTGGTCATGCAGGTTTTGTGAAGGTTGAGAACGTTTATGCCTCGATTCAGGCTCTGATTGCACAGCGCGCAAACCACTCATGTTTTGTCGTCAGCACATTGTCTGAAGAACTGCCACGCCAGGATACTCCTTGGAGCTGGCTTTGGTGTGCTCGGTCCCTTGCTGCATTGGGCACTAGAGATGTTGCGAGCATAAAATTTTCCGTTCGCGGACGGCGAACACAAATTTCTGCAAATGTTCGCGAACGGGCGAACCGCCATAGACTTCAATAGGCAGGCGAATTTTAAAACCCACAGGGATTCTTTCTAGCCACAGTAGTGATGGAAAAATTGTTTCAAGGGGACTAACACCTGGACTGTGGCATGCCAGAGGGGGATCCATGGCAAAACTCCCATGAAAAATTGGATTTTAATCCATAAAGGGCATAGGAGTGTTGAATTCCAACGTGTCGGGTTGTCGCAAATCAAGCGCCTCACTGGCATGTTTCGGCGCTGAATGTCTGAAAAGTGCGCCATGGCCGTGTAGGAACGCCTGAAATGGCCACACACCTTCCTGGCCTGCTTGAGGACGTCCTGTAAGACTGGTTACTTAGACACAAATCGTTGTACGATGAGATTCAACACATGTGCCATGTGACAACTTGCCCAAATTCAATGCCGCCAACAAATTGCTTCCATTGTCACACACCACTTTGCCGATCTCCAGTTGGTGCGGGGTCAGCCACTGATCCACCTGTGCGTTCAGGGCGGACAGGAGTGCTGGTCCGGTGTGGCTCTCTGCTTTCAGGCAAGCCAACCCCAAGACAGCGTGACACTGTCGTATCCGGGATGTGGAATAGCCCCTGGGGAGCTGGGGGGATTCAGTTGATGTGCAGCCAGACGCCGCAGCAGAAGAGGACTCAGCCAAGGAGGTTATGGAAGAGGATGGAGTAGGAGGAGTAGAGGAGGTGGCAGTAGGCCTGACTGCAAGTCGTGGCGGTGTCACCAACTCCGCTGCAGAGCCGCGCATTCCATGCTTGGCAACCGTCAGCTGAGGGATCAATTGAAGCGGCTGTGGTGGCTGTGGTGGTAGTGGTGGTGGTGGCGGCGGGCGGGAGAGTGGTAACTTGAGAGCAGGTGACCAAAGCTGAGCTGGAGGAGGATGGTGCGTCTTAGCGGAAGCTGTTGAAGATTGGGTGTCCTGTGTAAGCCAGTCAACTATTTACTCCGAATTTTTTGGGTTCAGGGTACGTGGCCTCTGAACACTGGGCATTATTCCAGGGCCAGTGGAAATCACAGCACCACGACCTCGACGGCCCCTGCGGCGTGGCCTGCCTCTGCCTGTCTTTTTTTATTAGATAAGTGTTACTATGCGTGCAAGGTACTGTGCCACCCTATATAAGTGGTGGGCAGTGGGCACAGTACAGTCTGTTTGTGCCTGACACACACTGGCTTGTAACTGTGATTATATCACAGAAAAAGATTAAATAGAATTTTTTTTTATCTGCGAGGTATTTGTGAGTGAGTGACACCCTGTAACGGTATAAGTGGAGGCCTAGCCACTAGCCAGTGGCCACAATACAGTCTGTGTGGGCCTGACACACACTGGCTTGCAACTGTGATTAGATCACAGAAAAATATTAAATATAATTTTTTTTTATCTGCGAGGTATTTGTGAGTGAGTGACACCCTGTAACGGTATAAGTGGAGGCCTAGCCAGTGGCCACAATACAGTCTGTGTGGGCCTGACACACACGGGCTTGCAACTGTGATTATATCACAGAAAAAGATTAAATATAATTTTTTTTTATCTGCAAGGTATTTTCTGTCACACCCTGTATGAATGGTGTGCACACAGTACTGTCTGTGACTGAGCCTGCAGCCTCTCACACACGGGCAGGCAACTGCAATATATATATATATATATATATATATATAAAAAAAAATTAAAAAACCAGACTGATGTACCAGCCCTGAAAAGGGCTTTTTGGGGTGCTGTCAGGACGCTGTCCTTACAGCAGATGAGTCTGTGGACACAGAACACTGCCCTAGCTAACGCTTTCCCTATTGAATCAGCAGCAGCAGCACTGTCCCTCCTCTCACTGAGAATGCAGATTCCGAATGAATCTAAAATGGATGCTGTCCAGGAGGTGAGAGGGTCTGGGAGGGAGGGTCTGCTGCTGATTGGCTGGAATGTGTCTGCTGGCTGTGAGGTACAGGGTCAAAGTTTACTCAATGATGATGTATAGGGGGCAGACCGAACATCGCATATTTTCGCCCGCTGCGGCGAACGCGAACAAGCTATGTTCGCCGGGAACTATTCGCCGGCGAACTATTCGGGCCATCTATATTGGGCACTAGTAGCAGGCATACTGTCTAGGGGACGGCTGCTCTGCTTTTGCACCCTGCTCCCTCTTCTGCTGTGCTGGTGGCTTTGTGCGATCACCGCCTCTTCCTCCGAACTACAAAGATCACACGCATGACCTTGATTCCATGTGGGGTCGAGGACCTCATCGTCCTCCACATCATCTTCCACCCAGTGTTCACCCCTGCCCTCCTTGTCTGTCTGCACACTGCAGAAAGCCACAGCAGTTGGCACCTGTGTTTCGTCATCATCCGAGACATGCTGCGGTGGTCCTCCCATGTACTCATCTTGAAAGATAAGTGGTTGGGCATCGGTGCACTCAATCTCTTCTACTTCTGGGGCAGGGCTAGGTGTATGGCCCTGGGAAACCCTGCTAGCAGAGTTGTCAAAAAGCAGAAGAGACTTCTGCATGACTTGGGGCTCAGACTGCTTGGCTGATTTGAAAGGGGGTGAGGTAAAAGACTGATGGACATCGGCTACAGGTGCCAACTCTGATCTTTCAGCAGGAGACTGGGTGGAAGACAATGTGAAGGAACTGGAGGCACTGTCAGCAACCCAATCTACTATCGCCTGTACTTGTTCTGGCCTCACCATTCATAGAGCAGCATTAGGCCCGACCAAATACCGCTGAAGGTTCTGTCGCCTACTCGCACCTGAGGAAGGTGTTTCACTTGTGTGTGTATCTGGCACAGATTGACCACGTCCTCTCCCTGCAACAGGAGCTCCACCAGCAGAACCACAACCAGGGCCACGTTGCTTATTCAACGCTCTCCTGATTCTCCGCAAATTTAGTTTTTTTTATTTGGCCAAAATGTTTATTTGGCCAAAAACAGAATATTACAGCAGTATCTAACGCTTGTATTTCACACTGAAAGATGCAACAAGGGCTGTAAAATGTATGCTTTTGCCCAAAAAGGGTGTTTTTTAAAACCCAGAAAATTATTGAAGTATTTCAAGCTTAAATTGCACACTGACAAAACCTGCATAGGCCCCAGATGGAGGGCATTGCCAAAAAGGGGTGCTTTTCTAATCCCAGAAAATGATTGCTGTATTTTCACACTGACAAATGCAACCAAGGCCGCAAATTTAGTATTTTGCCCAAAATGGGCGTTTTTGTAAACCCAGAATATTATTGCAGTATTTCAAGCTTGTATTTAACAATTACAGTATTTGGCCCAAAATGGGTGCTTTTTTAATAACAGAATATGACAGCAGTATCTAACGCCTGTAATTCACACTGACAGATGCAGCCAAGGCCGCAAATTTAGTATTTTTCCCCAAATGGGTGTTTTTTTAATAACAGAATATGACAGCAGTATCTAATGCTTGTATTTTACACTGAGAGATGCAACAAGGGCTGTAAAATTTATTCTTTTGCCCAAAAAGGGTGTTTTTTGAAACCCAGAAAATTAATGAAGTATTTCAAGCTTAATATTATAGTGGGTTGGGATGGCTCTCCCTCCGACTAACAAGGAATAGGTGCTCCCCCTAAGAAAGAAATACCCCAATCTTATAAGGAATGAGAAATGAAGAAAATTAGTGGGGCACACTTACATCCGGAATTAACACAGAGCACTAGCCAATGATACTGCTAATATTATTTTTTACATATGAACATAAAATATCAAAATTGACAGTACCTCTATAAAATAACAATAAAATACTGCTGTGTACGTAGGGTGAAAGATTACTAAAATTGATGTAGCCAATCTAAGGAATTAAATGGATGCACGATTATGATGCCGTGGTTAGATATGATTACCAACAGTTTTGTGAGTTACTGCTGGATTGTGGCCAATATGTTGTTTTATTAGATATCCGACTTTGGTGCACTTGTAGTGTGCGTGGTTCCCCTTTATGTCGACTGTTTTTGCAGCGACTTATAGATGTACAAAGTTCCGGTATAAATGATGCTTTACAAATGAGGATAATTTCTTCTCAGTTTGTTGAATGTGTACTCGTAGCTATATCGTGACCATCTGCTACTACACCATTATTAATTCAAGCTGTATTACTCAATGTTTATGGCAATAGTGTTCCAGGTTTTCGTGCCTAGCGTGGCGTCCCACGTGTTGCGGCACGGAAGGTCTTACCTCCGGTTTGTTCTGAGGTGAGTGAGGAACTTTTAAGGTTGTGAACAGTCCGCTAGACGCCGGGGTCTGTAGGTAATTAGGCCCTCTTTAGTTATCGGCGTTACCTTGTGTCTATTTGTTCTAGACGCGGTGAGACGGTTTCTTATTCCTTTACAGAATTCGGGAGCGCTCCGAAAATTCGTAGATGATCCGCAAATTAATATGCTGCGGTTTTTTCTTCCTTTGAGACTTGTATACACAGACGCTTTTCGGAGTTAACACAGACTCCTTCCTCAGTGGTCAAGTCTCATATGTTATATGGTGGTTTATACAGGGAGTGCAGAATTATTAGGCAAATGAGTATTTTGACCACATCATCCTCTTTATGCATGTTGTCTTACTCCAAGCTGTATAGGCTCGAAAGCCTACTACCAATTAAGCATATTAGGTGATGTGCATCTCTGTAATGAGAAGGGGTGTGGTCTAATGACATCAACACCCTATATCAGGTGTGCATAATTATTAGGCAACTTCCTTTCCTTTGGCAAAATGGGTCAAAAGAAGGACTTGACAGGCTCAGAAAAGTCAAAAATAGTGAGATATCTTGCAGAGGGATGCAACACTCTTAAAATTGCAAAGCTTCTGAAGCGTGATCATCGAACAATCAAGCGTTTCATTCAAAATAGTCAACAGGGTCGCAAGAAGCGTGTGGAAAAACCAAGGCGCAAAATAACTGCCCATGAACTGAGAAAAGTCAAGCGTGCAGCTGCCAAGATGCCACTTGCCACCAGTTTGGCCATATTTCAGAGCTGCAACATCACTGGAGTGCCCAAAAGCACAAGGTGTGCAATACTCAGAGACATGGCCAAGGTAAGAAAGGCTGAAAGACGACCACCACTGAACAAGACACACAAGCTGAAACGTCAAGACTGGGCCAAGAAATATCTCAAGACTGATTTTTCTAAGGTTTTATGGACTGATGAAATGAGAGTGAGTCTTGATGGGCCAGATGGATGGGCCCGTGGCTGGATTGGTAAAGGGGAGAGAGCTCCAGTCCGACTCAGACGCCAGCAAGGTGGAGGTGGAGTACTGGTTTGGGCTGGTATCATCAAAGATGAGCTTGTGGGGCCTTTTCGGGTTGAGGATGGAGTCAAGCTCAACTCCCAGTCCTACTGCCAGTTTCTGGAAGACACCTTCTTCAAGCAGTAGTACAGGAAGAAGTCTGCATCCTTCAAGAAAAACATGATTTTCATGCAGGACAATGCTCCATCACACGCGTCCAAGTACTCCACAGCGTGGATGGCAAGAAAGGGTATAAAAGAAGAAAATCTAATGACATGGCCTCCTTGTTCACCTGATCTGAACCCCATTGAGAACCTATGGTCCATCATCAAATGTGAGATTTACAAGGAGGGAAAACAGTACACCTCTCTGAACAGTGTCTGGGAGGCTGTGGTTGCTGCTGCACGCAATGTTGATGGTTAACAGATCAAAACACTGACAGAATCCCTGGATGGCAGGCTTTTGAGTGTCCTTGCAAAGAAAGGTGGCTATATTGGTCACTGATTTGTTTTTGTTTTGTTTTTGAATGTCAGAAATGTATATTTTTGAATGTTGAGATGTTATATTGGTTTCACTGGTAAAAATAAATAATTGAAATGGGTATATATTTGTTTTTTGTTAAGTTGCCTAATAATTATGCACAGTAATAGTCACCTGCACACACAGATATCCCCCTAAAATAGCTAAAACTAAAAACAAACTAAAAACTACTTCCAAAAATATTCAGCTTTGATATTAATGAGTTTTTTGGGTTCATTGAGAACATGGTTGTTGTTCAATAATAAAATTAATCCTCAAAAATACAACTTGCCTAATAATTCTGCACTATAGTCCTAGGTCAATCTTCTCATTAGAATTGTTGCATCATCTTAGGGTGAACCCAAAACTCTGGATCTGGCCTATCTGGCCATTTAGTGTTTTATATAAGGTTGGTTACATAAAAGTTAAAAACACATTAGAAACATATCTAAAATATATTATATTAAAAACTGTATCCGCTACATATTGACTTAACTTAATATTTATATTTCTTAAAATAATCATTCATAAGCAGAGTGCGATTTTTATATGCTACATATCTTTAAGACAAACTGGCTATGCAAAATATTAAGTGAATTGTGAATTTATGCTAGATGTATTTATTTAAAGTAACAATACATGCGTTTTCTTCATGTGTGATTTTTATATAAAATGCGTTTTTTATATGAAGTGCGTTATTATTATTTTTTTCTTTATGTGCGTTTTGTTTAGAAACAAAAACAAAGACAAAATTCAATGTGAGAAAACTACATAAGGGGGGGGTGGTATTGTGTGTTGTGATATAGCGTCCAATTATGTCTATTTATGCATAACCAGTCTGCTCTCTCTTGATTTCTTATATAGGGCTTGTTGCACTTGCGAAAGGACGGTGGCTCGCACTTCATATAAACGCATTTTATATAAAATGTGTTTAGGAGATACGGTCACGGTGTAAGCAGTGTGTAGGAGATACGGTCACAGTGTAAGCAGTGTGTAGGAGATACGGTCACAGTGTAAGCAGTGTGTAGGAGATACGGTCGTTTAATTCTCCATTGTCACAGTATTTATAGTTACCTAATCAGTATTACAGTCACTCACATTGGTTGAATTGGCACATGGATACACATGTGAGCAGTAACGCCACGTCAAGGCTTCAAACCTTGTTACTGACCATTCACACACACCATACTTTTCATTCATACGCATTTGGTATTCCAGATGTTTTGGACTACACCTCCCATAATGCTTTGCCAGCATGATGGGAGATGTAATTCACAGCATGTGGACGGCCTATGGTTGCCGACCTCTGAACTAGCGGTGATCACCGTACACAATGCTGAAGTAGCTGTGCAAACAGGAGCAGCTTGTCACCTGTCCGATGCCCCTTCAATACTTATAAATTCAATGCTCCAGCCAGGGCGCGGGCCTCAAACATAGGCTTCTTCATTCCACTTCAGGTACTTCGTGTTCCATAGGAGAACATGCTTGTCAGAGTTGTGACACAAAATATATATTTTTTTATGGTTAGAGTAAATGGCAGAACAGACGCAGTGCAGCAGACGGACGGTACACATATATACAGCAGACAGACACACAGATTGTGGGAGACAAAGAGACGGAGATTACTGAATCCAGTGAGCGACGGATTTGGTTGCAGATGTGGGGCAGTTCCTCTGACTGGGGGGCAGCTTCTCATCCTTCTCCGAGTGACGAGATGGCTGCAGTTTCGTAGCAAAAAACATGCCATGGCATAGGAGATCTAGGGAATTTTATTTTATTTTTTGTTAAACTAGGGTTGTACACATCTAACACACAGGCCACACGTGCTGCACAGCTCCACATCTAACGCACAGCCCACAAATATAATACACTGCCCCCACCAAATATGCTGCACATCCATCACCCAATATACTGCACAGACACACCCCAATATATTGTGCAGACAACTTCAATATACTGCGTAGATAGCCACCCATATACTGCACAGAAAGCACACCAATATACTGCGCAGACCACTCAAATATACTGCGCAGACACACACAATATACAGGGAGTGCAGAATTATTAGGCAAGTTGTATTTTTGAGGATTAATTTTATTATTGAACAACAACCATGTTCTCAATGAACCCAAAAAACTCATTAATATCAAAGCTGAATATTTTTGGAAGTAGTTTTTAGTTTGTTTTTAGTTTTAGCTATTTTAGGGGGATATCTGTGTGTGCAGGTGACTATTACTGTGCATAATTATTAGGCAACTTAACAAAAAACAAATATATACCCATTTCAATTATTTATTTTTACCAGTGAAACCAATATAACATCTCAACATTCACAAATATACATTTCTGACATTCAAAAACAAAACAAAAAACAAATCAGTGACCAATATAGCCACCTTTCTTTGCAAGGACACTCAAAAGCCTGCCATCCATGGATTCTGTCAGTGTTTTGATCTGTTCACCATCAACATTGCGTGCAGCAGCAACCACAGCCTCCCAGACACTGTTCAGAGAGGTGTACTGTTTTCCCTCCTTGTAAATCTCACATTTGATGATGGACCACAGGTTCTCAATGGGGTTCAGATCAGGTGAACAAGGAGGCCATGTCATTAGATTTTCTTCTTTTATACCCTTTCTTGCCAGCCACGCTGTGGAGTACTTGGACGCGTGTGATGGAGCATTGTCCTGCATGAAAATCATGTTTTTCTTGAAGGATGCAGACTTCTTCCTGTACCACTGCTTGAAGAAGGTGTCTTCCAGAAACTGGCAGTAGGACTGGGAGTTGAGCTTGACTCCATCCTCAACCCGAAAAGGCCCCACAAGCTCATCTTTGATGATACCAGCCCAAACCAGTACTCCACCTCCACCTTGCTGGCGTCTGAGTCGGACTGGAGCTCTCTGCCCTTTACCAATCCAGCCACGGGCCCATCCATCTGGCCCATCAAGACTCACTCTCATTTCATCAGTCCATAAAACCTTAGAAAAATCAGTCTTGAGATACTTCTTGGCCCAGTCTTGACGTTTCAGCTTGTGTGTCTTGTTCAGTGGTGGTCGTCTTTCAGCCTTTCTTACCTTGGCCATGTCTCTGAGTATTGCACACCTTGTGCTTTTGGGCACTCCAGTGATGTTGCAGCTCTGAAATATGGCCAAACTGGTGGCAAGTGGCATCTTGGCAGCTGCACGCTTGACTTTTCTCAGTTCATGGGCAGTTATTTTGCGCCTTGGTTTTTCCACACGCTTCTTGCGACCCTGTTGACTATTTTGAATGAAACGCTTGATTGTTTGATGATCACGCTTCAGAAGCTTTGCAATTTTAAGAGTGCTGCATCCCTCTGCAAGATATCTCACTATTTTTGACTTTTCTGAGCCTGTCAAGTCCTTCTTTTGACCCATTTTGCCAAAGGAAAGGAAGTTGCCTAATAATTATGCACACCTGATATAGGGTGTTGATGTCATTAGACCACACCCCTTCTCATTACAGAGATGCACATCACCTAATATGCTTAATTGGTAGTAGGCTTTCGAGCCTATACAGCTTGGAGTAAGACAACATGCATAAAGAGGATGATGTGGTCAAAATACTCATTTGCCTAATAATTCTTCACGCAGTGTACTGCGTAGATAACCCCCCATATACTGCGTAGATAGCCCCCCAATAAACTGTGCAGACACCAAAAATATACTGCGTAGACCCCACAACTTCAATATACTGGGCAGACACCACCCAATATACTGCGCAGACCTCCCTATATAATGCACAGACATCCCACCCATATACTGCGCAGACAGACCCCCATATACTGCGCAGACAGACACCCATATACTGTGCAGACAGACACCCATATACTGCACAGACACCCCCGATATAATGTGCAGACACCACCCCCATATACTGCACAGACCTCCCTATATAATGTGCAGACATCCCCCCATATACTGGGTAGACAGCCCCAGAATATACTGCGGAGACACCCCCCAATAGAATGTGCAAACACCCACATATACTGCGCAGAACCCCCGCAATAGAATGTGCAGACACCCCGCATATACAGCGCAGACCTCTTTATATAATGCGCAGACAGACCCCCTATATAATGCGCAGACATCCCCCCATATACTGCGCAGACAGACCCCAATATACTGCGCAGACACCCCCCTATATAATGCACAAACAGACCCCCTATATAATGCGCAGACAGACCCCCATATACTGCGCAGACAGACCCCATATACTGCGCAGACATCCCCCATATACAGCGCAGACAGACCCCTATATACTGCGCAGACAGACCCCCCATTTACTGCGCAGACATCCCCCCCATATACTGCGCAGACATCCCCCCCATATACTGTGCAGACATCCCCCCCATATACTGTGCAGACAGACCCACCATATACTGCACAGACAGACCCCCATATATTGTGCAGACAGACCCCAATATACTGTACAGACAGACCCCCTATATAATAGAACCTATATATAAGAGAACAATCAATCAAGAACCAATATGAGAATAGCTCCTGCAAAGGGTTAAAAGCGCTTTTGAAATGGATATTTATACTATAAACTTATACTATAATATGCGCAGGAGCGTATTTTGGGTGGATTTTCATGAGTTAACCGCGCTTGCGCACTGGGCTGTAATATTTCCCTACTTCGGCTCCCCGGCGCGTGCGCAGTGTCCCGGTGTGCTGCTGAAATCGGCAGTGAGATTTTCCCTATACTGTCCTTTTGCGCATGCGCAGATAGTCAAAACTAAGGCACGCCTCCACACGTCATCTCCGATGCGACAGGAAGTCAGGAGGTAGGGAAATCTCACGAAGTAGGGTAATGTAACGTTACACCGGAGCACTGCCCAGCTGACTGTGGAGCGCAGCGCTGAGTTTGACCCACCGGAACTGGCATGGCAGAGTAAGACTTGCGGATATCTCACTTCGAGGAGGAAGAGAGAATGGGGCAATGGCAGAATCTATTTATAAAATTACCTAGGCATATTCGCCACAGGCTAAAGTATAAAATCTAAGATACACCATTAGGGGGGAAATGGTAAGACTAAGGCCTCATGCACACGACCGTTGTGTGCATCTGTGGCCGTTTTGCCGTTTTCCGTTTCTTTTTTCCGGACACATTGACTTTCAATGGGTCCGTGGAAAAATCGGAAAATGCACCGTTTTGCAGCCGCATCCGTGATCCGTGTTTCCTGTCAGTCAAAAAAATATATTGACGGACAACGGTTCACGGACCCATTCAAGTCAATGGGTCCGTGAAAGAACACGGATGCACACAAGATTGGCATCCGCGTCCTTGATCCGTGGCCGTAGGTTACTTTCATACAGACGGATCCGAAGATCCATCTGTATGAAAGCATTTTCAGAGCTGAGTTTTCACTTCGTGAAAACTCAAATCCGACAGTATATTCTAACACAGAGGCATTCCCATAGTGATAGGGACGCTTCTAGTTAGAATATACTGAGAACTGTGTACATGACTGCCCCCTGCTGCCTGGCAGCACCCGATCTCTTACAGGTGGCTGTGATCCGCACAATTAACCCCTCAGGTGCTGCACCTGAAGGGGTTAATTGTGCATATCATAGCCCCCTATAAGAGATCAGGGGCTGCCAGGCAGCAGGGGGCAGACCCCCCTCCCTCCCCAGTTTTAATTTCATTGGTGGCCAGTGCGGCCCCCCCCGCCCCCCCCTCTATTGTATTATTTTCATTGGTGGCACAGTGTGCGGCCCCCCCCCGCCCCCCCTCCCTCTATTGTATTATTTTCATTGGTGGCAGCAGAGAGTTAGAAGCATCATACTTACCTGCGAGCTGCGCTGTCTGTGACCGGCCGGCAGCTCCTCCTACTGGTAAGTGACAGATCATTAAGCAATGCGCCGCACAGACCTGTCACTTACCAGTAGGAGGAGCTCCCGGCCGGTCACAGACATCGCAGCTCGCAGGTAAGTATGATGCTTCTAACTCTCCGCTGCCACCAATGATCGGGGGGGGCGGGGGAGAGGGGAGGCTGCACACTGGCCACCAATGATATTAATACAATAGAGGGGGGGCCGGGGGGGGGGGGGGGGCGCACACTGGCCACCAATGATAATACAATAGAAGGAGGGGGGCGGGGGGCGCACATTGTGCCACCAATGAAAATAATACAATAGAGGGAGGGAGGGGGGGGCCCACTGGCCACCAATGAAATTAAAACTGGGGAGGGAGGGGGATCTGCCCCCTGCTGCCTGGCAGCCCCTGATCTCTTATAGGGGGCTATGATATGCACAATTAACCCCTTCAGGTGCAGCACCTGAGGGGTTAATTGTGCGGATCACAGCTCCCTGTAAGAGATCGGGTGCTGCCAAGCAGCAGGGGGCAGTCATGTACACAGTTCTCAGTATATTCTAACTTGAAGCGTCCCCATCACCATGGGAACGCCTCTGTGTTATAATATACTGTCGGATCTGAGTTTCACGATCTAACTCAAATCCGATGGTATATTCTAACATAGAGGCGTTCCCATGGTGATGGGGACGCTTCAAGTTAAAATATACCATCGGATTGGAGAAAACTCCGATCCTATGGTATATTAACTCCTGACTTTACATTGAAAGTCAATGGGGGACGGATCCGTTTGAAATTGCACCATATTGTGTCAACGTCAAACGGATCCGTCCCCATTGACTTGCATTGTAACTCAGGACGGATCCGTTTGGCTCCGCACGGCCAGGCGGACACCAAAACGACTGTTTTTTCATGTCTGTGGATCCTTCAAAAATCAAGGAAGACCCACGGACGAAAAAACGGTCACGGATCACGGACCAACGGATCCCCGTTTTGCGGACCGTGAAAAAATACGGTTGTGTGCATGAGGCCTAAGCTTGTGGTGAAAAGTCAAGATATACTCTCACCACTATTTGCATTTTCTTAATAATATCAATCATGTTAATATCAAAAGTAAAATCTACTCTCATACATGTCTCGGCCTATTTCCCACACAGCAAAGATCATACGGTATAAAATATATAAAAATGGGACATTAATAAAAAACAGGTACAGGATCATATCACGTAAAAAATGAGAAGTAATAAATATTGAAAAATAAAAATACAAATAAAATAAAATGTGGTCAGACAGGTTCAGGGCATAGGTTTGGGGGCAGGGGTATCCCCATGCCTAAAACTGTATCTGTAACCCTGTTATAAGGAAAATTATATATATATACACTCACCTAAAGAATTATTAGGAACACCTGTTCTATTTCTCATTAACCACTTCCCATCTGGGCCATTTGCCCCCTTCCTGACCAGGCCAAATTTTGCAAAACTGACATATCTCACTTTATGTGGTAATAACTTTGGAACGCCTTTATTTATCCAAGTCATTCAGAGATTGTTTTCTCGTGACACATTGTACTTCATGATAGTCATAAATTTGAGTCAAAATATTTCACCTTTATTTATGAAAAAATCCCAAATTTACCCAAAAATTTGAATAATTCGCAATTTTCTAAATTTCAATATCTCTGCTTTTAAAACAGAAAGTGATACCTCATAAAATATTTATTATTTAACATTCCCCATATGTCTACTTTATGTTGGCATCATTTTGGAAATGTCATTTTATTTTTTTAGGACGTTAGAAGGCTTAGAAGTTTAGAAGCAATTCTTCAAATTTATAAGAAAATTGCCAAAACCCACTTTACAGGGAGTGCAGAATTATTAGGCAAGTTGTATTTTTGAGGATTAATTTTATTATTGAACAACAACCATGTTCTCAATGAACCCCAAAAACTCATTAATATCAAAGCTGAATATTTTTGGAAGTAGTTTTTAGTTTGTTTTTAGTTTTAGCTATTTTAGGGGGATATCTGTGTGTGCAGGTGACTATTACTGTGCATAATTATTAGGCAACTTAACAAAAAACAAATATATACCCATTTCAATTATTTATTTTTACCAGTGAAACCAATATAACATCTCAACATTCACAAATATACATTTCTGACATTCAAAAACAAAACAAAAACAAATCAGTGACCAATATAGCCACCTTTCTTTGCAAGGACACTCAAAAGCCTGCCATCCATGGATTCTGTCAGTGTTTTGATCTGTTCACCATCAACATTGCGTGCAGCAGCAACCACAGCCTCCCAGACACTATTCAGAGAGGTGTACTGTTTTCCCTCCTTGTAAATCTCACATTTGATGATGGACCACAGGTTCTCAATGGGGTTCAGATCAGGTGAACAAGGAGGCCATGTCATTAGATTTTCTTCTTTTATACCCTTTCTTGCCAGCCACGCTGTGGAGTACTTGGACGCTTGTGATGGAGCATTGTCCTGCATGAAAATCATGTTTTTCTTGAAGGATGCTGACTTCTTCCTGTACCACTGCTTGAAGAAGGTGTCTTCCAGAAACTGGCAGTAGGACTGGGAGTTGAGCTTGACTCCATCCTCAACCCGAAAAGGCCCCACAAGCTCATCTTTGATGATACCAGCCCAAACCAGTACTCCACCTCCACCTTGCTGGCGTCTGAGTCGGACTGGAGCTCTCTACCATTTAGCAATCCAGCCACGGGCCCATCCATCTGGCCCATCAAGACTCACTCTCATTTCATCAGTCCATAAAACCTTAGAAAAATTAGTCTTGAGATATTTCTTGGCCCAGTCTTGACGTTTCAGCTTGTGTGTCTTGTTCAGTGGTGGTCGTCTTTCAGCCTTTCTTACCTTGGCCATGTCTCTGAGTATTGCACACCTTGTGCTTTTGGGCACTCCAGTGATGTTGCAGCTCTGAAATATGGCCAAACTGGTGGCAAGTGGCATCTTGGCAGCTGCACGCTTGACTTTTCTCAGTTCATGGGCAGTTATTTTGCGCCTTGGTTTTTCCACACGCTTCTTGCGAACCTGTTGACTATTTTGAATGAAACGCTTGATTGTTCGATGATCACGCTTCAGAAGCTTTGCAATTTTAAGAGTGCTGCATCCCTCTGCAAGATATCTCACTATTTTTGACTTTTCTGAGCCTGTCAAGTCCTTTTTTTGACCCATTTTGCCAAAGGAAAGGAAGTTGCCTAATAATTATGCACACCTAATATAGGGGGTTGATGTCATTAGACCACACCCCTTCTCATTACAGAGATGCACATCACCTAATATGCTTAATTGGTAGTAGGCTTTCGAGCCTATACAGCTTGGATTAAGACAACATGCATAAAGAGGATGATGTGGTCAAAATACTCATTTGCCTAATAATTCTGCACGCAGTGTATAAGGACCAGTTCAGGTCTGAAGTCACTTTGTGGGGCCTACATAGTGGATACCCCCATAAATGACCCCATTGTAGAAACTACACCCCTCAAGGTATTCAAAACCGATTTTACAAACTTTGTTAACCCTTTAGGCGTTCCACAAGAATTAAAGGAAAATGGAGATCAAATTTTTAAATTTCACTTTTTTGGCAGATTTTCCATTTTAATCAATTTTTTTCTTTAACACATCGATGGTTAACAGCCAAACAAAACTCAATATTTATTTCCCAGATTCTGCGGTTTACAGAAACACCCCACATGTGGTCATAAACTGCTGTGGGGGCACACGGCAGGGCGCAGAAGAAAAGGAACTCCACATGGTTTTTAGATGCCATGTCCCATTTGAAGCCCCCTGATGCACCCTTACAGTAGAAACTCCCAAGAAGTGACCCCATTTTGGAAACTAGGGGATAAGGTGCCAGTTTTATTAGTACTATTTTTGGGTACATATGATTTTTTGATCATTCATTATAACACTTTATGGGGCAAGGTGACCAAAAAATTGGTTGTTTTAGCACAGTTTCTATTTATTTATTTTTACAGCGTTCACCTGAGGGGTTCAGTCAAGTGACATTTTTATAGAGCAGATTGTTACGGACGTGGCGATACCTAATATGTATATTTTTTCTCATTTATTAAAGTTTTACACAATAATAGCATTTTTGAAAAAAAAAATTATGTTTTAATGTGTCCATGTTCTGAGAGCTATAGTTTTTTTATTTTTTGAGAGATTTTCTTATGTAAGGGCTCATTTTTTGCGGGATGAGGTGACGGTTTTATTGGTACTATTTTGTGGGACATACGCATTTTTGATCACTTGGTGTTGCACCTTTTGTGATGCAAGGTGACAAAAATTGCTTGTTTCGACACAGTTTTTTTTTTTTTTTTTTTACGGTGTTCACCCGAGGGGTTAGGTCATGTGATATTTTTATAGAGCTGGTTTTTACGGACGCGGCAATACCAAATATGTCTATTTTATTTTATTTTTTCTATTTTTAATTTTTTTTTTTTATTCCTAACTTGGGAACTTTTTTTTTTTTTACATATGAAACTTTATTTTATTTTATTTTTTCAACCCTTTATTTTTTTTTACACTTTTCGTCCCCCATAAGGTCATACAAGACCTCTGGGGGACATTTGCTTAACTTTTTCTTTTTTTTTTCACAGTTGATTTCTCCTGTAACTGGGGCTGACATAGTAGCCCCAGTTACAGGACAAATGCACCCCTATAGAGGCTGTACAGCAGCAATCCAGCGCTGTACAGCCTCAGTGCAGGGCTGATCTAGGTCTCTGAGAGACCTCACACAGCTCCTGCACACTCCGGTCACGGCGGTCACATGACCGCCGGGCCGGAACAGGAAGCGCACAGCGCTTCCTTCTCTGCAGACACAGCGCTCGGTGAGCGCTGTGTCTGCAGCGATCGTGAAGGCAGGGACACCTGGGAACTGTCCCTGCCTTGTCTTAGGGTTGCCCTGCTGTCACTGACAGCGGGCAACCCGATCAGCAGCTGCACGATTAGCGTGCAGCTGCTATTTCTGACAGGACGTTTTAAAACGTGCTGTCAGAAATAGACGTCCACCCATAGGACGTTTATAGTCTATGGGCGGACGTGAAGCGGTTAATGCAATTATCTAGTCAACCAATCACATGGCAGTTGCTTCAATGCATTTAGGGGGGTGGTCCTGGTCAAGACAATCTCCTGAACTCTAAACTGAATGTCAGAATGGGAAAGAAAGGTGATTTAAGCAATTTTGAGCGTGGCATGGTTGTTGGTGCCAGACGGGCCAGTCTGAGTATTTTACAATCTGCTCAGTTACTGGGATTTTCACGCACAACCATTTCTAGGGTTTACAAAGAATGGTGTGAAAAGGGAAAAACATCCAGTATGCGGCAGTCCTGTGGCAAAAAAATGCCTTGTGGATGCTAGAGGTTAGAGGAGAATGGGCCGACTGATTCAAGCTGATAGAAGAGCAACGTTGACTGAAATAACCACTCGTTACAACCGAGGTATGCAGCAAAGCATTTGTGATGCCACAACACGCACAACCTTGAGGCGGATGGGCTACAACAGCAGAAGACCCCACCGGGTACCACTCATCTCCACTACAAATAGGAAAAAGAGGCTACAATTTGCAGCTCACCAATATTGGACTGTTGAAGACTGGAAAAATGTTGCCTAGTCTGATGAGTCCGAATTTGGCGTAAACAGAATGAGAACATGTATCCATCCTCTGATGGCTACTTCCAGCAGGATAATGCACCATGTCACAAAGCTCGAATCATTTCAAATTGGTTTCTTGAACATGACAATGAGTTCACTGTACTAAAATGGCCCCCCCAGTCACCAGATCTCAACCCAATAGAGCATCTTTGGGATGTGGTGGAACGGGAGCTTCGTGCCCTGGATGTGCATCCCTCAAATCTCCATCAACTGCAAGATGCTATCCTATCCATATGGGCCAACATTTCTAAAGAATGCTATCAGCACCTTGTTGAATCAATGCCACTTAGATTGGGATTTGGTGCAGGGTCTTTTTCGCTGCTGATGTGGACAAAGGTAACATACCAAACTATCTACAGACGAATGGCATCTATGTGATAGGCCCAAAAAAGGAGGTCTAGGGCCATGCCCTTGTTTAAAAGAGGGACCCTATCTAGATAAAAGAGTAGTGTTGAGCGAACCCGAACTGTAAAGTTCGAGTTCGTACCGAACTTTAGCTTTTTTTGGACCCGGACCCGAACCCGAACATTTACGTAAAAATTAGTGTTCGTGTTCGGCGATTTTTTTAATGGCGCTTTTTGAAAGGCTGCAAAGCAGCCAATCAACAAGCGTTTAACTGTGTGCCCTTAGAAGCCATCACAGCCATGCCTACTATTGGAATGGCTGTGATTGGCCAACTGCAGCATGTCACCCAGCCTCTATATAAAGCTGAGTCACGTAGCGCTGCACGTCACTCTGCTATTCTTAGTGTAGGGAGAGGATGCTGCTGCTGTCAGGGACAGATCAGGGATAAATACTAAGAAGAACTGCCTTATAACTCAGCGATCTCAATCCAATGTGTTTTGTGGGTGCAGTGCACAGTTTTTATAAGCCTGCACTGAGCCAACTTCTGTTGAAAACGCTTTTTTTACTTCAGTTTGTCACTATGAATACCTAATCGGCAGCCATTTTATGCAGACATGCTGGTGCAGCACTATCTATCTGCATGTCTGCTAATCCAGAAATACAGCTTTTTTGCTGACTGTGCTTACAATTTTTTTTTTTTCATATAGTGCACCAGCACTATCTATCTGCATGTCTGTTAGTCCAGAAATACAGCTTTTTTGCTGAATGTGCTTAAAATTTATTTTTTTTCATATACTGGTCATCTTTGATTACACGTGCATATGTGACTGTCACATTTAGGCCACAAATACGGCCATTAGGTTACTGCGGTTGAAATAAACCGTGTGTTCATATACTGCTCATTTTGAATTTAACGTACATAGAATACAGTCACATTTTGGCCACAGATACGGCCATTTGTTTTTTGCGGTTTAAATAAACCGTGTGTTCATATACTGCTCATTTTGAATTTAACGTACATAGAATACAGTCACATTTAGGCCGCAAATACGGCCATTCGTTTACCCCAGTTGAAATAAACCGTGTGTTCATATACTGGTCATCTTTGATTACTCGTGCATAGGTGACAGTCAGATTTAGGCCACAAATACGGCCATTCATTTACTGCAGTTGAAATAAACCGTGTATTCATATACTGCTCATTTTGAATTTAACATACATAGAATACAGTCACATTTAGGCCACAAATACGGCCATTCCTTCAGTGCAGTTTAAATAAACCGGGTTTTCATATACTGCTTATTTTGAATTTAACGTACATAGAATACAGTCAGATTTAGGCCACAAATACGGCCATTCGTTTACTGCGGTTGAAATAAACCGCGTGTTCATATACCGGTCATTTTGATTACACGTGCATAGGTGACAGTCACATTTAGGCTACAAATACGGCCATTCGTTTACCCCGGTTGAAATAAACCGTGTGTTCATATACTGCTAATTTTGAATTTAACGTACATAGAATACAGTAACATTTAGGCCACAAATACGGCCATTCGTTTACGCCGGTTGAAATAAACCGTGTGTTCATATACTGGTCATCTTTGATTACACGCGCATAGGTGACAGTCACATTTAGGCCACAAATACGGCCATTCGTTTACTGCGGTTGAAATAAACTGTGTGTTCATAGGCTGCTCATTTTGAATTTAACGTACATAGAATACAGTCACATTTAGGCCACAAATACGGCCATTCGTTTACTGCGGTTGAAATAAACCGTGTGTTCATATACTGCTCATTTTGAATTTAACGTACATAGAATACAGTCACATTTAGGCAACAAATTCGGCCATTCGTTTACTGCGGTTTAAATAAACTGTGTGTTCATAGGCTGCTCATTTTGAATTTAACGTACATAGAATACAGTCACATTTAGGCAACAAATACGGCCATTCGTTTACTGCGGTTGAAATAAACCGTGTGTTCATATACTGCTCATTTTGAATTTAACTTACATAGAATACAGTCACATTTAGGCCAAAATACGGCCATTCGTTTACTGCGGTTGAAATAAAGCGTGTGTTCATATACTGGTCATCTTTAATTACACGTGCATAGGTGACAGTCACATTTAGGCTACAAATACGGCCATTTGTTTACTGCGGTTGAAATAAACCGTGTGTTCATATACTGCTCATCTTTGATTACACGTGCATAGGTGACAGACACATTTAGGCTACAAATACGGCCATTCGTTTACTGCGGTTGAAATAAACTGTGTGTTCATATACTGCTCTTTTTGAATTTAACGTACATAGAATACACTCACATTTAGGCCACAAATACGGCCATTCGTTTACTGCGGTTTAAATAAACCGTGTGTTCATATACTGCTCATTTTGAATTTAACATACATAGAATACAGTCACATTTAGGCTACAAATACGGCCATTTATTTACTGCGGTTGAAATAAACTGTGTGTTCATATACAGGTAATCTTTGATTACACATGCATAGGTGACAGTCACATTTAGGCCACAAATACGGCCATTCGTTTATTGCGGTTGAAATAAACCATCTGTTCATATACTGCTCATTTTGAATTTAACGTACATAGAATACAGTCACATTTAGGCCACAAATACGGCCATTCGTTTACTGCGGTTGAAATAAACCGTGTGTTCATATACTGCTCTTTTTGAATTTAACGTACATAGAATACAGTCACATTTAGGCCACAAATACAGCCATTCGTTTACCCCGGTTGAAATAAACCGTGTGTTCATATACTGGTCATCTTTGATTACACGTGCATAGGTGACAGTCACATTTAGGCCACAAATACGGCCATTCATTTACTGCGGTTTTAAATAAACCGTGTGTTCATATACTGCTCATTTTGAATTTAACGTACATATAATACAGTCACATTTAGGCTACAAATACGGCCATTCGTTTACCCCGGTTGAAATAAACCGTGTGTTCATATACTGCTAATTTTGAATTTAACGTACATAGAATACAGTAACATTTAGGCCACAAATACGGCCATTCGTTTACGCCGGTTTAAATGAACCGTGTGTTCATATACTGGTCATCTTTGATTACACGTGCATAGGTGACAGTCACATTTAGGCCACAAATACGGCCATTCGTTTACTGCGGTTGAAATAAACCATGTGTTCATATACTGCTCATTTTGAATTTAACGTACATAGAATACAGTCACATTTAGGCCACAAATACGGCCATTCGTTTACTGCGGTTGAAATAAACCGTGTGTTCATATATTGGTCATTTTGATTACACGTGCATAGGTGACAGTCACATTTAGGCCACAAATACGGCCATTCATTTACTGCGGTTTTAAATAAACAGTGTGTTCATATGCTGCTCATTTTGAATTTAACGTACATATAATACAGTCACATTTAGGCTACAAATATGGCCATTCGTTTACTGCGGTTGAAATAAACCGTGTGTTCATATACTGGTCATCTTTGATTACACGTGCATAGGTGACAGTCACATTTAGGCCACAAATACGGCCATTCATTTACTACGGTTGAAATAAACTATGTGTTCATAGGCTGCTCATTTTGAATTTAACGTACATAGAATACAGTCACATTTAGGCCACAAATACGACCATTCATTTACTGCGGTTGAAATAAACTGTGTGTTCATATACTGTTCATTTTGAATTTAACGTACATAGAATACAGTCACATGTAGGTCACAAATTCGGCCATTCGTTTACTGCGGTTGAAATAAACCGCGTGTTCATATACTGGTCATCTTTGATTACACGTGCATAGGTGACAGTCACATTTAGGCCACAAATACAGCCATTCATTTACTGCGGTTGAAATAAGCCGTGTGTTCATATACTGCTCATTTTTTATTTAACGTACATAGAATACCGTCACATTTAGGCCACAAATACGGCCATTCGTTTACTGAGGTTGAAATGAACCGTGTGTTCATATACTGCTCATTTTGAATTTAACGTACATAGAATACGGTCACATTTAGGCCACAAATACGGCTATTCGGTTACTATGGTTGAAATAAACTGCGTGTTCATATACTGGTTATCTTTGATTACACATGCATAGGTGACAGTCACATTTAGGCCACAAATACGGCCATTCGTTTACTGCGGTTGAAATAAACCATGTGTTCATATGCTGCTCATTTTGAATTTAACGTACATATAATACAGTCACATTTAGGCCACAAATTCGGCCATTCGTTAACTGCGGTTTAAATAAACCGTGTGTTCATAGGCTGCTCATTTTGAATTTAACGTACATAGAATGGTGCAATCTACTACCAATACCATGTTTTAACCATATGATTCCCTTATACAACATGGAATGCAACCCAATGGATTAATTTATTTGGTTTCCAATATTAGGTTCCCATATATATATAGTGACAATATATGAACACCACTCTATATTTTATGGGAATATTTTATAATATTTTATAAGATTTCTATGAGGATTCCTTAATGGAAAGCCCTGTTTTAAAATATTTTTAAATGGTATTCCTCACAGCACTGATATATCCAAGTTAAACGCACAAAAAAAACGCAATAAAAATTTAAATGTATAAATAGTGTTTAAATATATGGATATATAAGATGTTGTTAGATATTGAAGATATTATTATTATTATAATATATTTTTAATAATGGAACTATACGACCAGACTATTTAGGAATATAGGATACACAAAGCCGCAATTTATTGATACAAGACCTGTCTAAATATCATAGGTTTAGTAATTATTGTCATCTAATTATACTTTTATATTATAGAATTTCTTATATTATAGAGCATTTTATGTAGGTATTTATATATAAAAATACTGCCAGCAAGGGGTTAAATGATCGGCCAAGCCGAATCCAAGCTTCCAGGTGTTTTCACTAAATGATGTCACAGCCCTAAATGGGTAAAGGAATTCAGCCCTATAAAAAAAGCCATTCAATAGATGAGACTTGACCACTGAGGAAGGAGTCGTGTTAACTCCGAAACGCGTCTGGTGTACACAAGTCTCTACAAAAGGAAGAAAAACCGCAGTTCACTATCTGCGCATCTTTACTCAACTTGCAACAATATCCAAATATATTTTGTAAAGAAACGAAAGTCCGGTATTGTCCTGGGAAAAAAGATATCAAGCCACTACAAACTTCAAGCGGGTGTAGCCACACACCTACCCCGGCACCCAAACGGACTGTTTCTTTGTTTGCAAGCTCATAGCTCACATGTAAAATTGATCGGTGGTACGACTACCTGTGCTGATAATTCGTGGGACGCCACGTTAAGCGCAGAAATCCGAACACTTTACTGCTTCCAAACAGTGAGTAATTTATCATTATATTATCACAGTGCACTAGCCAAACACCTTTTTGAGCTATAACTGTGAAAGATCATATGCAAGGAATTGCAAAGGACAATATTTCTATCTCAGCAAATTCCTATATTGAAAATATCGCTGATAAACTGCGGATTAACACAGAGACTGCATTCACTATCATTTTATAAACTGAGACTCGGTAGTATTGAAATAGACATTATATCCACTACTGAAATCTCAGATTGAAGTACACATTAACCCTTGGCATGGCTATATTTTAAGCATGTATTTTATGATTTTAGAGCGATAAGGTACCATATTCAGCATATTATTTTAAACTGTATTTAATAAATTTTTAAATATTAATACTAAACATTGATTAGCGTTTGGTGTGAATCAGATGTAGGTGTGCCCCTCTTACATATTTGCGTACATAGAATACAGTCACATTTAGGCCACAAATAAGGCCATTCATTTACTGCGGTTTAAATAAACCGTGTGTTCATATACTGCTCATTTAGAATTTTACGTACATAGAATACAGTCACATTTAGGCCACAAATACGGACATTCGTTTACTGCGGTTGAAATAAACCGTGTGTTTAAATACTGCTCATTTTGAATTTAACGTAAATCGAATACAGTCCCATTTAGGCCACAAATACCGCCGTCATATAGAGTTTTTTAAAAAAAAATTGAGTGCAATACCCTACATCAGGGTTTATATTGGCGGTTAATTATTTTTAACATACTTAACCAATTTTTACTTTCCTTTGTGAACGCTAACTATGAGGCAAACATCTAATAAGGGACGCGGTCATGGTAGTGGTGGTGGTGTTGGTGGAGCCTCTGGTGCAGGGAGAGGACGTGGCCGTTCTGCCACAGCTACATGTCCTACTGAACCTACTACCTCAGGTCCCAGTAGACACCAGAATCTACAGCGATATTTGGTCGGGCCTAATGCCGTTCTAAGGATGGTAAGGCCTGAGCAAGTACATGCGCTAGTCAATTGGGTGGCCGACAGTGGATCCAGCACGTTCACATTATCTCCCACCCAGTCTTCTGCAGAAAGTTCACAGGTGGTGCCTGAAACCCATGCCCATCAGTCTGTCACATCACCCTCGTGCATATCGGGGAACCTGTCTTAGCCTCAAGTCATGCAGAAGTCTCTTATGCTGTTTGAAGACTCTGCTGGCAGGGTTTCCCAAGGGCATCTTCCTAGCCCTTCCCAAGTGGTGGAAGACATAGAATGCACTGACGCACAACCACTTATGTTTCCTGATGAGGACATGGAAATACCACCTCAGCACGTCTCTGATGATGACGAAACACAGGTGCCAACTGCTGCGTCTTTCTGCAGTGTGCAGACCGAAAAGGGGGTCAGGGAGGAAGACTGGGTGGAAGACGATGAATGTCGTGCCACTGACTTTCAAGGTTCGGAGGAAGAGGCAGTGGTGAGACCGAGCCAACAGCGTAGCAAAAGCGGGAGCAGGGTGCAAAAGCAGAGCAGCCGTCGCCGAAACAATTCCCCTGCTACTGGCCACCGCCACCAGGGACCGAGCACACCAAAGGCAGCTTCAAGGAGTTCCCTGGCATGGAACTTCTTCACACAATGTGCTGACGACAAGACCCGAGTGGTTTGCACGCTGTGCCATCAGAGCCTGAAGCGAGGCATTAACGTTCTGAACCTTAGGACAATCTGCATGACCAGGCATCTACATGCGAGACACGGGCTGCAGTGGAGTAAGCACCTTCAAAACCAAGAAAGGGCTCAGGCCCCTCCTGCTCCCTCTTCTGCTGCTGCCTCGGCCTCTTCCTCCGCCTTTGGAGGAACGTTGGCACCTGCCGCCCAGCAAACAGAAGATGTGCCACCAACAACACCACCTCCGTCACCAAGCATCTTCACCATGTCACACGGAAGCGTTCAGCTCTCCATTTCACAAACCTTTGAGAGAAAGCATAAATTCCCACCTAGCCATCCTTGATCCCTGGCCCTGAATGCCAGCATTTTTAAACTACTGGCCTCTCTAAACTACTGTCATTCATGCTGGTGGAGACGGACAGCTTTAAACAGCTCATGTCGCTTGCTGTCCCACAGTACGTCGTTCCCAGCCGCGACTACTTCTCCAGGAGAGCCGTGCCCTCCCTGCACAACCAAGTATCGGATAAAATAAAGTGTGCACTGCACAACGCCATCTGTGGCAAGGTCCACCTAACCACAGATACGTGGACCAGTAAGCACGGCCAGGGACGCTATATCTCCCTAACTGCACACTGGGTAAATGTAGTGGCGGCTGGGCCCCAGGCAGAGAGCTGATTAGCGCACATCCTTCCGCCGCCAAGGATAGCAGGGCATCATTCTTTGCCTCCTGTTGCCTCCTCTTTCTACTCGGCTTCCTCCTCCTCTTCTACCACCTCCTCATCCGGTCAGCGACAGACTTTCACCACCAACTTCAGCACAGCCAAGGGTAAACGTCAGCAGGACGTTCTGAAACTGATGTGTTTGGGGGACAGGCCCCACACCGCGCAGGAGTTGTGGCGGGGTATAGAACAACAGACCGACGAGTGGTTGCTGCCAGTGAGCCTCAAGCCCGGCCTGGTGGTGTGCGATAATGGGCAAAATCTTGTTGCAGCTCTGGGACTAGCCGGTTTGACGCACATCCCTTGCCTGGCGCATGTGCTGAATTTGGTGGTGCAGAAATTCATTCACAACTACCCCGACATGTCAGAGCTGCTGCGTAAAGTGCGGGCCGTCTGTGCGCGCTTCCGGCGTTTTCATCCTGCCGCCGCTCGGCTGTCTGCTCTACAGCGTAACTTCGGCCTTCCCGCTCACCGCCTCATATGCGACGTGCCCACCAGTTGGAACTCCACCTTGCACTTGCTGAAGAGACTGTGCGAGCAGCAGCAGGCCATAGTGGAGTTTCAGCTGCAGCACGCACGGGTGAGTCACACTGCGGAACAGCACCACTTCACCACCAATGACTGGGCCTCCAAACGAGACCTGTGTGCCCTGTTGCGCTGTTTCGAGTACTCCACCAACATGGCCAGTGGCGATGACGCCGTTATCAGCGTTACAATACTACTTCTATGTCTCCTTGATAATACACTTAGGGCGATGATGGAGGAGGATGTGGCCCAGGACGAGGAGGAGGAAGAGGGGTCATCTCTAACACTTTCAGGCCAGTCTTTTAGAAGTGGCTCAGAAAGAGGATTTTTGCAACAGCAGAGGCCAGGTACAAACTTGGCCAGCCAGGACGGGGAGGAGGAGGATGATGAGAAGGAGGAGGATGGGGATGAAGCATGTTCACAGCCGGGTGGTATCCAACGCAGCTATGGCCCATCACTGGTGCGTGACTGGGGGGATATGGAGGACGCAGACGATACGGCTCCCACAGAGGACAGCTTGTCCTTACCTCTGGGCAGCCTGGCACACATGGGCGACTACATGCTGCAGTGCCTGACCAACGATTGCAGAGTTGCCCACATTTTAACGTGTGCTGACTACTGGGTGGCCACCCTGCTAGATCCCCGTTACAAAGACAATGTGCCGTCCTTAATTCCCTCACTGGAGCGTGATCGGAAGATGCGCGACTACAGGCGCACCCTGGTAGATGCGCTCCTGAGAGCATTCCCGACTGATGCCGGGGGACAAGTGGAAGCACAAGGCGAAGGCAGGGGAGGAGGAAGAGGTCGCCAACGCAGCTGCGTCAGCGTCAGCACCTCAGAAGGCAGGGTTAGCATGGCCGACATGTGGAAAAGCTTTGTCACCTCGCCACAACAACCGGCCCCAACTGCTGATATGGAGCTTGTTAGCAGGAGGCAGCATTTGAACAACATGGTGGAACAGTACCTGTGCACACGCCTACACGTACTGACTGATGGTTCTGCCCCATTCAACTTCTGGGTCTCCAAATTTTCCACATGGCCAGAGCTTGCCCTGTATGCCTTGGATGTGCTGGCCTGCCCTGCAGCCAGTGTACTCTCTGAACGTGTATTTAGCATGGCAGGGGGCGTCATTACAGACAGACGCAGCCGCCTGTCCACAGCCAACGTGGACAAGCTCACGTTCATTAAAATTAACCAGGCTTGGATCCCACAAAACTTGTCTGTACCTTGTGTAGAATAGACATTTATACCACCATCAAACATACATTCTTGTACTCAAGTCAAGTGCAATGATTCTTTGTTTTCTTTTTTTTTTATTTGTCCCAATATTTTAGGGGCTACCTATCCAAATAAAAAAAATTAAAAAAAACATTGTTGGCTACCTGTTCCTCCTCCATTGCTGCCTCCACCTACAACACCACATTCACCGCCTCCTCAACCTCCGACTCCATATACACCTCCTTCTCTAAGTTGCAGGTTAATAATTTGTAGTTTTTAGTTATTTTATTTCATTTTAAGTTATTTCCCTATCCACATTTGTTTGCAGAGCAGTTGCCATGCTCTTAAGCACATTTTACTGCCTTTTACATCACTCTAGCCTTTTCAAGGACTATTTTAGAGCCATTTTAATTTAAAAAAGTGCCAATTTTAGTGCCCTAAATTGAAAAAATTCTTATTTTCAATTGTCGGGTGACATTTTAAAATTTTTGGCGTATAAAAACCCCTGCTGTGCCTGGGTGACAGGGGCCTAAATCTCTCAAAATCCTCTGTTCTATTGCTGGGTGACAAGATCCCCCTTTTGCCGTGAATGAACCCCTGCTGTGCCTGGGTGACAGGGGCCTAAATCTCTCAAAATCCTCAGTTCTATTGCTGGGTGACATGAACCCCCTTTTGCCGTGAATGAACCCCTGCTCTGCATTACTAACAGGGGCCTAAATCTCTCAAAATCCTCTGTTGTATATGCTGGGTGACATGAACCCCCTTTTGCCATGAATGAACCCCTGCTCTGCATTGCTGACAGGGGCCTAAATCTCTCAAAATCCTCTGTTCTATTGCTGGGTGACATGATCCCCCTTTTGCCTTGAATGAACCCCTCCTGTGCCAGGGTGACAGGGGCCTAAATCTCTCAAAATCCTCTGTTCTATTGCTGGGTGACAAGAACCCCCTTTTGCTGTGAATGAACCCCTGCTCTGCATTGCTGACAGGGAACTAAATTTAGTGAAAACATCTGTTACTGATCGGAAGATGCGCGACTACAAGCGCACGCTGATGATAGCATTCCCACCTGACAGCAGGGGCACAGTGGAAGTACAAGGCAAAGGCAGAGGAGGAGGAAGAGGTCGCCAACGCAGTACGGGCACTGCCAGCACCTGAGAAGGCAGGGTTAGCATGGCCAAAATGTGGAAAAGCTTTGTCAGCCTTGGAGGTGCTGACCTGCCCTGCAGCCAGTGTATAGTGTGAACGTGTGTTTAGCACGGCAGAGAGCATTATCACAGGCCGCAGCCAATATGGACAAGCTTACGTTTATTAAAATGAACCAGGCATGGATCCCAAAGGACTTGTCCGTACCTTGTGCAGAATAGACTTTTATACCAGCCTCAACCATCCATACTTGTACTCAAGTGCACTTATTCTTTCTTTTATTTTGTTATATGTCCCAATTTAAAAATAAAAAATAACACAAATCAGTGTTGGCTACCTATTCCTCCTTCACCGCCGCTTCCACCTACACTGCCACGTCAACCTACACGTCCACATTCACCCATCCACCGCCTCCTCAACCTCCTACTCCTAGATCCAGATTGTTATTTTTATTTTCTCTGTATTTGATGTTATTTTAAGTCATTTCCCTATCCACATTTGTTTGCAGAACAGTTGTCATGCTCTTAAGCACATTTTGATGCTTTTTGCAGCCCTCTAGCCCTTTACAGGACTATTTTAGAGCCATTTTAGTGCACAAAAGTACGGGTCCCCATTGACTTCAATGGGGTTCGGGGTCAAGTTCGGGTCCCGAACCCGAACTTTTTTTTCAAGTTCGGCCGGACCTGCCGAACCCGAACATCCAGGTGTCCGCTCAACTCTATTGCCAATAAGTCAACCGCAATTAGTGTCTTAAGAAGTTGATGATGAGGATGAGACACAGTTGTCAATAACTGAGGTTGTTGTTAGGTCAACAAGTCAGGAGGATAACCAGAGTGAGGAAATGGAAGAGGAGGTGGTGGACAATGAAGTCACTGACCCAACCTGGAAAGGTGGCAAGCCGAGCGAGGACAGCAGTACAGAGGGAGAGAGATCTACAGCACCGAAACAGGCTGAAAGAGGCAGTAGGGTGGCAAAAGAGAGAAGGCGGGCCACACCAAACAGGCCTGCAACTGTTCCCCGAAGCACACCCTTGCGTCAATCTCCCTTGCCAAGGGGTAGGTGTTCCGCAGTCTGGCGCTTTTTTGAGGAAAGTGCGGACGATAAAAGAATTGTCATTTGCAACCTGTGCCATACCAAATTGAGCAGGGGCATGAACACTAGCAACCTCACCACCACCAGCATGATTTGCCACATGGCATCAAAGCACCCTAATAGGTGGGCCGAACGCCTGGGTCCACAATCAGTGCCTGCGGGTCACACCACTGCCTCCTCTTCCCCTGTGTTACATGCTGGCCAATCCCCTGTCCAAGACACAGTCCCAGATGCCTCCTGTCATGCATCTGGACCTTCGCAAGCACCATCATTTACCACATCCACTTCTGTGTCCCAGCGCAGCGTACATATATCTACCGTATACCCCAGGCCTTTGAACAAAAGCGCAAATACCCAGCCACCCACCCACAGGCCATAGCACTAAATGCGTACCTTTCCAAATTGCTGGCCCTGGAAATGTTGCCATTTAGTCTTGTGGACATTCAAGCTTTCTGCTTTTGCAGTCCCAGCCTTACACCAGCATGTGTCCCGTAACATCACCCACCCGTGCCCTGACCAACGCAGTTATTGGAAAGGTCCACTTAACAAATGACTGACACATGGACAAGTGCTTTTGGCCAGGGATGCAACATTTCTCTGAGAGCACACTGGATGAACGTTGTGGAGACCGGGAGCAAGTTGTACCCTTACTTCCATCAGGGTTTCCACCACCACCTATGTTAGTGGCTGCAAACCCCCTTCTCCTCCTCCGCCTCCTCCTCCACTTCCACCTCTGAATTATCATCTTGCAGCCCCAGTCAGACATCAGTTAGTAGCTGGAAGCAGTGTAGCACTGCAGTGGGGAAGCGGCAGCAGGCCGTGCTTAAACTGATCTGCTTAGGTGACAAACAGCACACCGCCGCAGAGCTGTGGCAGGGGATAAGGGACCAGACTGAGCTGTGGCTCTCGCCACTCAACCTACAACCAAGCATAGTTGTGTCTGATAATGGCTGTAACTTGTTGGTAGCTTTGGAGCTCGGCAAGCTCACCCACATACCATGCCTAGCCCACGCGTTCAACCTAGTGGTTCAGCGGTTTCTCAAAACCTACCCCAATTTGCCTGAGCTACTAGTGAAGGTGGGCCGCATGTGTGCCCATTTCCGCAAGTCATCGAAAGCTTCCGCCGGTCTGGCAACACTGCAGCAGCGCTTGCAATTGCCAGCTCACCGACTGTTGTGCGACGTGAGCACGCAGTAGAACTCCATGTTCCACATGTTGGCCAGGCTTTGTGAGCAGCAGAGGGCAGTAGTGGAATACCAGCTGCAGCATGGTCGTGGCCTTTCCAGTCAGCTTCCGCTATTCACAAGCGACGAGTGGGCATTGATGTCTGACCTCTGTGAGGTTTTACACAATTTTTGAAGAATCAACACAGATGGTGAGCGGTGAAAACGCAATTATCAGCATAACTATCCCACTTCTGTGTCTTCTCAAACGCTCGCTGCTCACAATGAAGACGGATGCTTTTTATGTGGAAGAGGTGGAAATGGGGGAAGACAGTACACAGGGTGATAGCCAGAACACCCTTATTTCGTCTTCTCCGCGCAAATTGGATAATGATAAGGAGGAGGAGCAGGAGACGGTTGCCTCCACTACAGAGGGTAGTACCCATAGCAGGTTTATTCAATCTGTTCAGCGTGGATGGGCAGAAGAGGAGGAAGAGGATGAGGAGATTGAGAGTCATCCTCCTGATGAGGACAGCGAAGTCTTGTCTGTTGGGACTCTGGCACACATGGCTGACTTTATGTTAGGCTACCTTTCCCGTTACCCTCGCGTTGTACGCATTTTGGCCAACACTAATGTGAGAGTCAAGATTTAACTTCTCCTGTAGTACACATTTGTCTCCACTAGATGGCAAAAACTCAATTAGGAGCCTCATGTACATTTTCTTTGTTCTAAGATCATTAGTGAAAGAAAGGAGGAGTTAAGTTGCTAGTTTCAAATGTGCCAATCAACTCAGGAATAAAGTTAGTAAACTACTCCCTTTTTGTCTCAGAGCCAATAAACTTTCATCTAGGACCACCCATTTGTCTACCTCATGTTGCCTATATAAGTGTATGTAACTGTAATAAAGAGAGATATTTTCCATGATACCAGCCTGCATTGGTCTCATTGAGAAAGCTGTATGAGCTCATACTTATAATTCTAACTGATTTGGAGCCACACAAAAGAAGAAGTTGTGTCGTAGAATTTGCGACGACAGAATTGGCGCCCGAACAGGGACAGACAGCTTGCATAACTTCCGATTCAAACGCCAGGAGAGGACTTGCGTAAAACCATCAGACGAGGCATAAGCTGCAGTAAGGTAAGAAGCTTTTATTCTTACAACCTCCTCTGAGTCTTTTGCCCAAGTGTTTTCTCAAGAGTTGAATTTGTGTTATTGCGATATAAGGGTTCAAATTATAGCTGATCTGTCCGTTAAAAAGAACCTGTTGAAATATTCCTTCTTTGTGTGGTGGAACATGCTGAAACTAAACGGAAGTTGTTAGACAGCTGAGCCGGATATCCTGTGATGTAGAATTGGTTCCCAGCCAAGGTTCTGACGAGAACTTTGGGAAAAGGGTTAATACCAATTGTCATAGGCAATTGGAAGTTATTAAGATTTTGTATCCCGGTGAATTGACTAGGGGTCTTCACTTTGAGAGATTGTGGGCTCAATACTATTATATCATTTGATCTTTGTGCAACTGCACTTAAGTTTGTGGGTTCGGTGGCGATTACTTATAGTAATCGGATTCCGTTTGATCTTTGTGCAACTACGCTTAAGTTTGCGGGTTTGATAAGTAGCAATTGTTTGATCTTCGTGCAACTACAATAATGGGGAATTCGAATGTTGCAGGACAGAGTGAAAAGATTTTAACAGCGGCTCAGTTGATGAGAGAAAGAGAAGGAAAAGTTTCAGTAACTAAGTTAAAATCGTTCATGCAGGCAATTGGTATGCATGAAACTGGAAGATTAAATGAAAGTTTATGGAAAAATATATTACAAGAAAAGAAAGGGTGGCTGAGAGATAATAATAGGCTGGTGCAAGCAGAGTTATGGTGGAAGTTGTCTGCAGATGTGACTGATGGAAAGTTGAAAGAAATTGAGAAGAATGGTCAATATTGGTATAGTAAGATGGAGGATTTGGGTGTGGTAAGTAACAAAGAACAGAACAGTTTGCCATGCGGCATCCCTTCCCCCGCCACCTCTGTTGTAAGTAATCCTGGGTCTTGTGGTCCAACAAACAATGCTATTGCTTCTTGTGTCAGTCCCTCCTCTACACCATGTGCTGGAATGTGCTTATCAGCACCACCCACTGTGCCTTCTGCTCCCTCTATCCCTTCCCCCTCCCCTAAAACTCTTACCATAGAGCAGCAACCGCCTCCCTATGGGGGATGGATGTGTGTGTGCAGTCACAGGAATGCTGAGACGAATAGAATATGTGTTGTCTGTGGATTTCAAAGACAGGACACAATTCCCAACACTGGATTATATCCAGTGATGTCTGCCAATAACCCTTCCCAATTGTATGTCCCATCAGTTAAAAATGTACCTGCAGTGATTGCCCCTATGATGCCTACTAGAAATATTCCAGACCAGTCTACTCAATCTAGGAATGCACCCATTTTAAGTCCGACTTCAGACTTGAGTGGATATCTATCACTGGAAAGTATAGGGTATCCAGCATCATTGTTGGATATGCGAAATCTGATGCACCCAGTTTCCCCTGTTATATCATCTACGCCAAATCCACCTCGACCTAATCTATCCTATCGTACGCCCAGGTACCTTAACCCTGGAGCTGCTCCTCTCAGAGGTCCAAATGACATCCCTGATGAGCCTGTGTATCGCCCTTGGTCCCCTAGTGAGATGCTGGCCATGATGAGTAGAATCCCCAATCCAGAGGACTTACCCATGCCGTTCTGTAGAGAGTTAGCGAAGATACGGAAAGCTTTCTCATGTTGCTGGAGGGATTTGGAAGATTTAGTCCAGTGTAAAGCTGGTGACTCCTTCTCTCAGATTATAGCCTCTGCAGTGGGATGTTATGAGGGAGATGATACTACTTTGTTGTCCGGTGAGCGATACATAGTAAGACTCACGGAATGAAGGAGAAAACGATTAGGTGATCAGTCTGTTACGTTGTCGGATATGCATCAGGATAAAACAGAAAGTGTGGAGAAATTTTACACTAGACTCCAGCAAAGATGGGTGGATTTGGGCTTTGAGTATACTTCAGATATGCATGAGAGAATTTTGAGTGCTGCTTTTGTGGATGGAAAAGCATTCGCAAGGGTCTGGTATCAGCTAGGCCTGAATGGAGAACTATACAGCCCTCCATTTTGTTACAAGTAGCAAAGGGGGTAGAATCTGAATTGAACAAAAGACCGAAGGCAGGTGTGGCCGCATACCAGCACTTTCCCCAAAAAGGGGGAAGGAACGCAAGGTATGTCTTAAGATGTTATAACTGTGGCAAGGTGGGGCACTTTATGCGGAATTGCCAAACTCCTAACCCATGGGAGGAGGAAGAGGAGGAGAGAGCTCAGCCCCCTCAAATGCGACACCCATAGGGAGTTGGCAATCCAGAGTCAAATGCTGTGCCCCTACTAAAAATTCAAACCTTAGGGCCTGCCCCAGTTGTCTCCTTGGCAATCAATGGGGGGGAGCCCATCCCCTTTTTGATTGACACTGGAGCAGCCAAAACTGTTATTCGCAGCAAACACGTAAAAAGATCCCTCATGTCTAAGGATAGTATTCCATGTGTAGGAGTAGATGGTAATGAGGTTCCTACTCCTCTCACAAAGCCAATACAAATTGCATTTGCCCCAAACCAACAAATGCTAAGTCGCCTCTTAGTCAGTGACACCGCCCCTGTTAATTTGCTAGGAGCAGATGTGTTACAGAGAATATATGCGCAGATAACATATCTTCCTGATTGTACTGTGAAGTTACAAGGCAAACTAGGAGAAGAGGATATATGTCTCTTAGCAGCCTGTGATTATAATCCATTTCACATGTACGTGTCTACACTCTCTGAAGAGGGCGTGTCCCTTCTGCTGCAACAATTACCTGCACATCTGTGGGCCTCCGGACCTACAGATGTTGGCCATTTATCTGTCCCTCCAATGATGATAGAACGTAAACCTGGTGCTCCTTTACCTCGAAAGGCGCAGTATCCCCTCAGTATACAACAAACGGATGCCATCACCAAAATAGTAAATGATTTTGTCAGTAATGGGGTACTAATTGAAACCACCTCTCCATGTAACACTCCCTTGTACCCCATTAAGAAAAGGGGGGAAAAAGGTCAGCCAGTGCAGTATAGAATGGTGCATGATCTTAGGGCTGTTAATGAGGCTACAGTTTTTAATACCCCTGTGGTACCAAACCCACATACATTGTTGGCACAGATTCCCTACAGTGCTACCCATTTCACTGTGGTGGATCTTGCAAATGCATTTTTCTCAGTTCCATTACATCCAGATTGCAGATATCTTTTTGCTTTCACACATGACAGGAAGCAATACACCTGGACGGTCTTAGCACAAGGTGCCCATAATTCCCCCAGTATGTACAGTACTGCCTTAGCCCAGGTTTTAGCAGATTGGCCCATTCCATCTGAAGGAGTTGTCTTACTTCAATATATAGATGACTTACTTCTTTGCTGCCCGGGAGAGGAGGTGTGTAAACAAACTTCGTTGTCTCTTCTCACCTTCCTGGCTGCAAATGGCTGTAAAGCTTCCCGCAAGAAGCTTCAATTTTGTTGTACCACTGTCACCTTTCTAGGGCACTGTATATCTGCTGGGATTAGACATCTCACCCCAGACCGTATAACTGCAGTTGAACAAATTCCTCTGCCGACTACAGTGGGGGCTCTGAGAATTTATTTGGGTCTAGTCTCATACTGTAGGCCGTGGATCAGAAATGCCTCTGCTCTTCTGCAACCCTTGTATGATTGTCTCACCTCTCTTCCTTTTTCATTGACAGATAAGGCCGTGGAGAACTTCCATATATTAAAACTAGTCATCAGTTCCACACCAGCATTGGGTCTACCGGACTACAATAAAGATTTCAGACTTTATTGCACTGAATGTCTGGGCCACGCTTCAGCTGTTCTCACACAAGCTAGGGCTGGCCAACAGCGTCCAGTGGCGTATTACTCTGCCAGACTCGATCCAGTGGCTAGAGGAGCGCCATCTTGTGTCCGTGCGGTAGTGGCTGTACAACTCATGCTTGACAAAAGCTCTGAGATTGTGCTCAATTATCCAATCGCTGTTTTTGTCCCTCATGACATCTCAGCCATTCTCACACAAGTACAGCCTAAACACCTGTCCACTGCCAGACACCTTAGACTAGAATGTGCACTACTTATGCCACCAAATGTCACCATCAAAAGGTGCACAACTTTGAATCCAGCTACTCTGCTGCCTCTGGAGGGGGGAGGGAGTAGTAGTATGAGTCATCTAGCCGAATATCTTCCTGACCTGGAAGATAAACACGACTGTCTCCAATTAATGTCCCAAGAGACAGCAGGGTTTGATCACGTGGTAGATACTCCCTTAGAAAACCCAGATTTAGAGCTCTTTGTGGATGGATCGCGGTATGGTGTCCAAGGGAAGTTTTATACTGGGTATGCAGTTGTCACTCAGCACGATACGATCAAAGCGGAATCACTGCCCGCTCACATGTCTGCACAGGAAGCTGAACTTAAGGCTTTGGAAGAGGCCTGCAGGTATGCGGAGGGAAAAACTGCAAACATCTATACAGATTCCAGGTATGCTTTTGGGATCACCCATGATTATGGTCCAATTTGGAAGGCTAGAGACTTCCTTACAGCAAATGGCAAGCCAATTAAAAATGGCAAAGGTGGTGAAAGCCCTAATGGACGCTCTGCTGTTGCCAACGAGGGTGGCCATTATGAAAATTAAAGGCCATTCGTCAGGAAAAACTCTTGAAGCTCGAGGAAATCATCGAGCTGATCTGGCAGCAAAAGCTGCTGCACAGAAACCCAGAGATGATCCTGTAGGGATAGCAGCAGTACAAGAGAAAATTTCCCTGCCAGTCAACTATGAAACATTTAAAACCTTACAGTCTCAAGCAACCAAAGAGAAAAAGGCAGTATGGATAGAGAAAGGAGCTGTGATGACCCCAAAAGGAACATGGCAACTTAGAGGAAAGCTGTGTTTGCCCCGTGCTTTGTTCCCAGTCACAGCCCAGGCCACTCATGGGAACACTCACCTGTCCAAAACTGCCATGACTGCTCTTGTTAATAGTCACTGGTATGCCCCAGGATTCAGTGTAACTGCAGCCAAATTCACTCAGGCTTGTATGATTTGTGCACATCACAACATAGGAAGGACGGTAAAAACACCTTTGAGGCACACTCCCAGGCCCGATTTTCCCTTCCAAAGACTGCAAATAGATTACATCCAACTACCCAAAGTGGGGACCCTAGAATACGTCTTGGTATGTGTAGATCTGTTTTCAGGGTGGCCAGAGGCCTATCCTGTGGCTAAAGCCACTGCACAAAACACAGCCAAGAAACTTCTGAATGAGATAGTTTGCCGGTATGGGGTCCCAGAGACAATTGAGAGTGACCGAGGTTCTCACTTTACAGGGGAGGTCATGCGTGAAATTATGGGAGCCCTGGGTATTGAACAAGCCTTCCATACTGCATATCACCCACAAAGCAGCGGTAGAGTAGAGCGACTCAACGGCACAATTAAATCAAAAATACAGAAGGCCATGGCTGAACTGAAAAAGCCATGGACAGAGTGTCTACCCTTGGCACTCTTCTCCATCCGGTATACACCTAACCGGAAGACAGGACTGAGTCCATATGAAGTACTCTTTGGGAATGCCCCTAGACTAGGACTCTATTTTCCACAACAACTCCAGATGCAGCATAATAGTCTTTCAAAGTACGTTATCTGTCTTACAAACAGACTGTCTAATGTGTATTCCCAAGTTTTTGCTTCTCTTCCAGATCCAGACAGCATAGAGGCAACTCATTCTCTACAACCAGGAGATTGGGTAGTGGTGAAACGACACGTGCGGAAAGTTCTAGAACCACGATTTGAGAGTCCACATCAAGTACTGTTAACCACCGCCACTGCTGTCAAGTTGGAAGGAAAGCCTAATTGGGTCCACGCATCACACTGCAAAAAAGTACCAGATCCTCAAGTGCTGGAATGACTGCAAGGGCCGTAATATCTTTTCATGTCTTACTGTTCATTTTATATTGTACAGGGGAAAATGCACAGTCAGATCAAATCCAAAATTCCATATTTAGAACAATATTAACACAAGGGAATCAGAATACAATTACATCTCCTACAGCTTCACCCATGATTGACAAAATGGCGACAGGGTTTTCAGACATAAATGTATGGCTAGAATGGATCCGCTATACGGTTCTTTCCCAGAAGCGATCCAACTGCATAGCATGTGCTGCAGCTCGACCTCATTTGGGTACGGTACCTTTCCCTTTGAGTGAGGTTACCGATCCTGAGGGTTTCAAGTGCATCCTTAAGATGTACACTGAAACCATTCCCAGTAATGACACCTCCCGCTGCAGGACATTAGAATTACTCTATCCTATTGTTCATGATAAAGATCATATGGGTTTCGGTATAACGCCATACCCTGGAAATTATACCTGTTTCAATCGTAACGGTACAGGCAAAGACATTGGTGTTTTCCCTCCAGGATATTGTTCCTATAACATCTATCTAAATGAGACAAGTAGTGACTCTGATGCTTACCCTGACAAATGGTTTGTCCACCAAGGTTATCAACATTCGGATATCTGGTGGTTGTGTGGAGACCTGAAGCTCCGACCCAGGATAAGAATGGAATGGATTGGCCAATGTACCTTGATTAAGGCGCTGATGCCATTTGTTCTATTTTTCGACTCTTGAGTGGGATCAAGTCAGTAAGCAAACCAATGTCCGGTCACGGCAAAGGAGGTCACTCCCTACAGCTATTGATTCTCATGTATACATAGATGCTATAGGAGTCCCTAGAGGAGTTCCTGATGAATTCAAAGCTAGAAACCAGATAGCTGCTGGTTTCGAATCAATACTTCCAATAATTGGCGTAAATAAAAATGTAGGATGGATTAACTATTTGTATTATAATCAACAGAGATTCGTAAATTATACCCGAGATGCAGTAAAAGGAATATCGGAACAACTGAGCTCTTCATCGGTGATGGCGTTACAGAATCGACTGGCCCTCGACATGATCCTAGCGGAAAAAGGAGGCGTCTGCAAGATGATCAGAAGTTCCTGCTCACCTTCATTCCGAACAACGCTGCCCCTGACGGAAGCATCACAAAGGCTGTGAATGGACTGACTTCTTTATCGAATGAACTAGAGGAAAACTCTGGAATCAACAACCCCATTACTTCATGGCTAGAACAGTGGTTTGAGAACTGGTCTAATGTGTTAGCCAATATGTTAATGACACTGGTGGTAGTACTTGCGGTATTGGCATTAATAGGGTGCTGTGTGATTCCTTGTTTTAGAAAAATTGTTTTTAAAATGTTCAACTCAACCACACCTGCAACAACCATGTACATACATTGTGAAACTGACAGACCTAAAGAATATTTGGAGAACCTCTTTGAGGAACGCGATTCCGTCCTAAAACAAATGAAATCTTGTTGATAGTTGCGGAATAAATAGAACCAGATGAAGGCAAACCCGAAAGGGAGTTGGGGGGACCTGGTGAAGCAATAGGGAAAGTCCAGCTCTTCGCCGTTTAGGGCGTTGGGAGAGTACCTCACATTGCTTATTCATCTTGTATCTATTTACCGCAAAAAGGAGGGATTTGTGAGAGTCAAGATTTAACTTCTCCTGTAGTACACATTTGTCTCCACTAGATGGCAAAAACTCAATTAGGAGCCTCATGTACATTTTCTTTGTTCTAAGATCATTAGTGAAAGAAAGGAGGAGTTAAGTTGCTAGTTTCAAATGTGCCAATCAACTCAGGAATAAAGTTAGTAAACTACTCCCTTTTTGTCTCAGAGCCAATAAACTTTCATCTAGGACCACCCATTTGTCTACCTCATGTTGCCTATATAAGTGTATGTAACTGTAATAAAGATAGATATTTTCCATGATACCAGCCTGCATTGGTCTCATTGAGAAAGCTGTATGAGCTCATACTTATAATTCTAACTGATTTGGAGCCACACAAAAGAAGAAGTTGTGTCGTAGAATTTGCGACGACACTAATTACTGGTTGTTCACCCTTCTTAACCCCCGCTACAAATAGAACTTCTCATCTCTAATTTCTGTGGTGGAGAGGATGAGCAAAATGGTGCAATACCAGAAGGTCCTTGGGGAAAAATTGCTCCAAAAATTTCCAGCTGACAATGCTGGCTGCAGTGTATGTTGTTCCTTGGCCAACCGAGGAGAGGAGACGAGGGGAACACACAGACAGCAGTTCCAACAGAGGCAGGGCAACACTCTCCAAGGCCTGGGACAGTTTTATGACACCCCGTCACCACCCTCAACCTGATGTGCGGCCTAGTGTCACAAGGAGGGAAACATTTTGGAAGATTGTGAAGGGGTACGTAGCAGACCGTGCACAGCGTTCTCAGTGATCCCTTTGTGCCTTACAACTATTGGGTGTCCAAGCTGGACACGTGGCACAAACTGGCGCTCTGCGCCTTGGAGGTGCTGGCCTGCCCAGCCGCCAGTGTTTTGTTACAGTGGGTATTTAGTGCTGCTGGGGGCATAATAACTGATAAGTGCATCCGACTGTCAACTGAAAATGCAGACCGGTTGACTCTTATCAAAATGAACAAGGCCTGATTTGCCCCTGACTTCTCTACTCCACCAAAGGAAAGTGGCTGAACATAAAGGCACTCTAAATGTGGCTTTTATGGTGTATTGAATACACCCCTTTCACCACTAAAAAGGTTATATGGTTCAAGCTCCCTTTTCTCGTCCTCCTCCTCCATCATATCAACATGCTTATTAGGCTGCCCTTGCTCCTAATTAGTATTGTACGAACATCGTCCGGGACGGTTCGCGATCAAATGTTCGCGAACCACGAGTATGCGGCGGGCCCCTTTACTTTAATGGCAGGCGAACCTGAAAAACCTTCAGGTCATATTTGCACCCAGCAAACACTTACTAGAAGTACACAAATAGTCCCACAACATGGACAGTGAAATACAAGAGGGGGATCATTGGCAAAAATTCCCACAAAAAATATGTATTTTAATCAGGGGCCATTTTTATGCATTGCTATATTCCATATTCGTTAACTTCATTAATTCTAGCAAGCTGACCCTTTAGAAACACAGTTCTAAGTTGAAATCGCAATGCGATTAATATAACTTGAAGTAATCGCATTGCGATTTCAACTTAGATCTGGTTTACTATGGTTGGCTTGGTAGAATTAGCGAAGATGACGAATATGACGAATGTATTCGTCATATTCCTCAAAATGAAGATAACGAAATATTCTCCATCTTCGTTTTAGCCCCATATTCGTCAACTTCGCTAATTCTAGCAATCAAATATGAAAGTTGACTATAGAGACAGCTGTGTTTAATTCGCTATGCGAATTAAAAACGTAGCTGTCTCTAGTCAACTTTCCTATTTGATTGCTAGAATTAGCGAAGTTGACGAATATGGGGCTAAAACGAAGATGGAGAATATTTTGTTATCTTCATTTTGAGGAATATGACGAATACATTCTTCATATTCGTCATCTTCGCTAATTCTAGATATCAAACCAATAGGAAAGTTGCCTTAAGTTAAAATCGCAATACGCGATTATTTAAATCGCATATTAGTCGAGATAACTAGAATAATGATGAATATTCGATTTCGACGAATATGAGACGAATATTCTAGCGAATATTCGCGAATTTCGTCAAAATCGAATATGGCACCTCATGCTCATCACTATTTCCTACTGGGAAATACAGGGCACAATATAATACACTAGAATCTATATAATATAAAGATATTAGCCCTACCCCCGAATAATAATAGAATTAGGTGGTAATTTAATATATAGAAATATGTCTATGTTAGGCGTATTTCGGACACAGAAAGGTCCTTAGCACCGCAATCTGCATATTTTTCCCGCTCATGCCAGGTCTAAAGGATGGTGTGGGCAGGGAAAGGGATACAATTATGGCCATCCAGTTATTGGATACCACCGCCATACATTGACTGGATAACACCTCTGTACAGTGACCGGATAACACCGCCAAAGCGTATCAGGATAAAGGGGTATAAGAGGGCACAGTACAGGGAATGACTAGGGGCACTGCACAGGTTGTGGTAAGATGGCAAAATGCAGGGTATAAAGGGGCACAGTACAGGGTGAGGGGCACAGTACGGGGTGGGGGGCACACTCGCATGACCCTGTGGCATTAGAAGGTCCTTATGGTGAATGCGGTTCATACGCCACCATAATGAGAGGCAGAGGAGTGAGACAAAGCTGTGATTATGTGGCTAGAGATAAAAAATGTAACTGTTGGCCAGTACAGGCCCCAAAAATTAGACAATAGTAATTCACCTGACAGCAAAGAACTTTGGATTCTGTGGCTGAAGGTACATTAGGCGGTCACAGGATAAATATGTAACTGTCGGCCAGTACAGACCCCAAAAATTAGGCAATAGGCATTCACCTGACAGCAAAGAACTTTGTATTCTGTAGCTGGAGGTGAATTAGGCAGTCACAGGATAAAAATGTAACTGTCGGCCAGTACAGGCCCCAAAAATTAGCCAATAGGCATTCACCTGACAGCAAAGAACTTTGGATTCTGTGGCTTGAGGTACATCAGGCAGACACGGGATAAATATGTAACTGTCGGCCAGTACAGGCCCCAAAAATTAGCCATTCACCTAACATAAAATACCTTTTATACTGTTGTATATACATAAGGCAAGGCCCATTCTTTGTTCTGTGTGGTGGCGGATATGTGTGGGCTGGCATGAGGAAATTCAATTACACGTGGTCATCACAGGTGTTGAATTCCTCCGAGATCCATGCCTAATTCATTTTAAAAAATGTGAGGTAGTCCGCACTGTCGTGTGCTAGGCGAGTGCACTTATCGTTCACGATCCTCCCTGCTGCACTGAATTTCCTTTCGGACATGACACTTTACGAGCCAAGAGTTCCATGGCAAATTGTGCCAGCTCTGGCCACAGGTCAAGCCTGCACACCCAGTAGTCAAGGGGTTCCTGACTTCTCAGAGCGTCCACATCGGCCGTTAACCCGATATAGTCGGACACCTGTCGGTCTAGGCTTTCCCTGAGGCTGGATCCGGAGGGCGGCTGTCGATGGGTTGGTTGGAAGAATGATCTCATATCTCATGAGTGACCAACACATCTTCAAACCGCCCTCTTTTTGCAGGCACAGTACGATTGGTACCCGCACCTGTTTTTCTGTTGGTGGAAATTCCTCTGCCAGTGCCTTCAAAAGCAGAATGCAGCATCTATCGCAGCAAGGCCTGGAAATGCTGCATTATGACAGCCCTCTGTGATGCTGGTAACATATCCACCATTTTGTGTTTGTACCGGTGGTTTAAGTATGTTGCCTCCCAGTAAAGGTCCTTGACCTTTATGCTTTTTATACAGGAGTCCCTCTTCAAACACTGGAGTATGAAGGCTCTTATTTTCACTAAATTGGAAGCGGTGGAGCGGCCTGGCTCCTGCTCATTGCCCAGGAGAATGTCATCCTCGGTCTCCTCCCCACAGCCACGGACAACACCAGGGATCCCCGAAAAGTTTAAAGCCTGCTCTTCTTGCTCCTCCTCCTCCCCCAGCCACCATCCTCCTCTTCAGATTCCTGCTGGCTTGTCTCAGATGGAGGAGCCCCCCCTGAGAATTCATTCAGCATTGCAAATTTCTTATTTTCTTGCTCCTGCTCCTCGACAGCTTGATCAATGACAAGACGCAATGCACGCTCCAGAAAGAAGGCGTAAGATACGATGTCACTGATGGCACCCTGGCTGCGACTGACTAGTTTGGTGATCTCATCAAATGGCTGCAGAAGTCTGCATGTGTAGCGCATGAGCAGCCACTGGCACGGTAAAAATAAACAAGCTCCCAGAACCTGTCCTGCCGTAGAGTTCGTACTGTAGTTGTGAACGGCACTTTTCTGCTGGAGCAGCCTATCAAGCATATACAAGGTGGAGTTCCAGCGCTTCGGGCAGTCTCAAATCAGATGTCTGATGGGAAAGTGGTGTCGCTGCTGAACATCAGCAAGGCGAGCCATGACCGTGTAAGATCTTCTAAAATGGCCAGAGATTTTCTTTGTCTGCCGCAAGACGTTCTGGACCCCGGGGTATTTAGCTACAAATCGCTGCACCACAAAGTTCCGGACGTGTGCCATGCACGACACGTGTGTCATTTTTCCCTGTTTCAGCACACTCAGCAGATTGGCACCATTGTTGCACACCACTTTACCAACTGTCAAATTGAGCGGGGTTATCCACTGATCGACCTGTGACCGCAGAGCTGAAAGCAGTGCAGGATCGGTGTGGCTCTTGGCTTCCAGGCACAACAGCCGCAGCACAGCATGGCAACGTTTTTTCTGGCACGTCGAATAGGTTCTGGGGAGCTTGGGAGGTGCAACGGAAGAGGCGGTGCCGTGGAAAATGAGGTGTTAGCTGAGGAGGAGGAGATGGAGGATGGAGTAGGAGGAGGAGAAGAAGAGGCCAGACTGCATGCAATCCATGCTGGTAACACCAAATCTACACGGGTGTCACGGGTTACATGCTTGATAGCTGTCAGAAGGTTCACCCAGTGGGCGGTGAAAGTTATGTACCTTCCCTGCCCGTGTTTGCTAGACCATGTGTCTGTGGCCAGAGATATATCAACTTGTCGCTGAACGTGGCCATATAGTTCAGGGATGCCCTTCTGAGAGAAATATTTCCTTCCGGGGACCTTCCATTGCAGCGTGCCAATGGCCACAAATATTCTAAATGCCTCCGAGTCCACCAATTTATATGGCAGTAGTTGGCGGGCTAGCAGTTCTGACAAGCCAGCGGTCAGCCGTTGGACAAGAGCATTATCCAGCGTCATCATTTTTTTACTCTCGAACATTTGGACCACGGAAGCCTGCCTTGTGCCAGATGAACGCGACGATGGCACGGTGGAAGGTGGAATGGAGGACAAATGGGAGGAGAGAGAAGAAGAGGCAGGACGTTGAGCGCTGGCGTTGCTCCCACTGGGCTCTGTGATGGGAGGCCAGGTGCCTTCTTAAGGCGGTCGTCCCTAGGTGAGTGTTGGGCTTACACGACTTATGCGCTGACAGCACAGGCTGCAGATGGCAACACTAGGCACAATGCAAAATAATATGACACACGCGGACATCGCCTTTTGTTCGCATGTTCGGCTGATCGCAAACGCGCAACGTTTACCGCGAACCGACCGCTGGGTGAACCGCAAGGCCATTACTACTCCTAATGTTTTAGAGAGTTTTAGATTTTGCATTGTGCCGAACAGTAGGCCCTCACCCATAATGATTTAGAGGGTCACCAGCAGGCCCTCATCCATAATGTTTTTGAGGGTCACCAGCAGGCCCTCAACCATAATGTTTTAAAGGGTCACCAGCAGGTCCTCACCAATAATGTTTTAGAGGGTCACCAGCAGGCCCTCGTCCATAATGTTTTTGAGGGTCACCAGCATGCCCTCAACCATAATATTTTTGAGGGTGTAAGAAGCTACAAGAAATCATCATGTATGATAGGTACGTGTCACCGAGGATCCTGGCCTCGGTGGAGTAAGAGACAGTTTTCATGTGTCGGCAGCAGTTGCTGTTTGACACCTTGCTATCTAGTATGGCTATAAAATGCTGATCTGGGACGGCTCTTACTGGGAGTAGTCAAAGTTCTGGGTGGGGGACTACTCCCCACGTTCCAGGCCAGATTTTCAGAGGCCTATAAAAACAGCCAGCAGTGTCAGGTGGTGGTGATGACCTCTCTGACATTGGAGCTTTGGCAATCTCTGTGAGATCCTTATGCCAGGCTGGAGGCCTGAATCTGTGTGCTGTCCGCATCCGTTGCTCCGTTCTGTGGCCCCGCAAAAAAAATATAACCTGTCCTATTCTTGTCAGTTTTGCAGACAAAAATAGGCAGTTATATCAATGGCTGTCCATGCAGTTCCGCAAATTGCGGAATGCACACGGACGCCATCCGTGTTTTGCAGATCCGCAATTTGCAGACCGCAAAACACACAACGGTCGTGTGCATGTAGCCAAAGTCACACATGCCAGATTTCTAAAAATCTGGCTTGTTTATTAAGGCCATTTCAGGGCTGCTCATTAAAGGGTCCTATATCTCCCTTCATCAACATGCAGTTTAAAGCCAGGCAACATGAACCAGTGACATGGCTTCAGCCATAACGTGACCTGGCGTCAAACAGGACGTTGACTCAGGGAGAGCTGGGATCTGAAGAACCAGCGGGGCAACAATGGAGTTAGAACCTAGAGGAAAAAATCAGGTAAGTATGATTAACTAGTGTTGATAGCAAATATTCTAATCGCAAATTTTATCGTGAATATCGGCACTACGAGAATTTGCGAAGATGTAGAATATAGTGCTATATATTCGTAATCGCGAATATTCTATAATTTTTTTCCATTAGTACCCTCCCTTCTTGCTTGTGGGACAATAAGAAGGCTGCAATATCTTTTTCAGAGCTTAGCAACATCCCTAGCAACCAATAGGAAAGCCGCCTACCCCTTTACTATATTAGAAACTGCCCAGCAGCCATTTTCTGCTGTTTTTTTGCAGTTCTGAGAAAGAGAGAGCAGTGTCATTGATGTGCTCTGTGCTTTCATCTGGATCCTATTCCTTATCCAATTACATTAGATAGTTAGTTAACTCATATATATAAACTCACCTAAAGAATTATTAGGAACACCATACTAATACGGTGTTGGACCCCCTTTTGCCTTCAGAACTGCCTTAATTCTACGTGGCATTGATTCAACAAGGTGCTGATAGCATTCTTTAGAAATGTTGGCCCATATTGATAGGATAGCATCTTGCAGTTGATGGAGATTTGAGGGATGCACATCCAGGGCACGAAGCTCCCGTTCCACCACATCCCAAAGATGCTCTATTGGGTTGAGATCTGGTGACTGTGGGGGCCATTTTAGTACAGTGAACTCATTGTCATGTTCAAGAAACCAATTTGAAATGATTTGAGCTTTGTGACATGGTGCATTATCCTGCTGGAAGTAGCCATCAGAGGATGGATACATGTTCTCATTCTGTTTACGCCAAATTCGGACTCAGGCAACATTTTTCCAGTCTTCAACAGTCCAATTTTGGTGAGCTCGTGCAAACTGTAGCCTCTTTTTCCTATTTGTAGTGGAGATGAGTGGTACCCGGTGGGGTCTTCTGCTGTTGTAGCCCATCCGCCTCAAGGTTGTGCGTGTTGTGGCTTCACAAATGCTTTGCTGCATACCTCGGTTGTAACGAGTGGTTATTTCAGTCAACGTTGCTCTTCTATCAGCTTGAATCAGTCGGCCCATTCTCCTCTGACCTCTAGCATCCACAAGGCATTTTTGCCCACAGGACTGCCGCATACTGGATGTTTTTCCCTTTTCACACCATTCTTTGTAAACCCTAGAAATGGTTGTGCGTGAAAATCCCAGTAACTGAGCAGATTGTGAAATACTCACACCGGCCCGTCTGGCACCAACAACCATGCCACGCTCAAAATTGCTTAAATCATCTTTCTTTCCCATTCTGACATTCAGTTTGGAGTTCAGGAGATTGTCTTGACCAGGACCACACCCCTAGAGAATTGCATTAATGAGAAATAGAACAGGTGTTCCTAATAATTCTTTAGGTGAGTGAGTGTGTGTATATATATATACATATATATATATATTATACAGATAGTTAGTGGGAGATAGTCAGTGTAGGTTAGATAGTGATATAGTGTAGCTGATAGGTTCCAGTGCAGGGTGTTAGGTAGTATGATAGGAATTACAGTTTTTCTGCTGTCCATACATACAGGCTACAGACATAGTGCTGTGATGTCGCAACAATACTTAGTGCACCAATCAGTAATATCTACTCAGACTTGATAAAATGTGAAGTTGCATCTATTGCGCAAAAAATATGCGCATCATTAGTGCCGATTTGCGCAATCGCAAAAATAATGACTGGAGATCACGAATTCTAGAATTTGCTAATTTATTGCGAATATTATGCGAAAAACTCCAGAGATATTGCGAAAACGAATATTGCTATACCGTTCATCCCTATGGTTAACACAGTGGGTCCAGTCACCCTCGGGGTGGGGGTTCTGTAGAAAAGGTTATCAGGGATGAAAAAGCCCTTCAAAGGCTGCCCTAGGAATTTATTTAGGAATAACAAAAATGGTTACATAAAAAAAAAATATAATTTTCTTCAATATAATTACATTCAATTAGTGTTGATCGAGCTCCAATGTGCTCGGGTGCTCGAGTAGAACACCTTGGGCTGCTCGGGTGCTCTACCGAGCACCGGAGCATAATAGAAGTCAATGGGAGAACCCGAGCATTAAACCAGGCACCCCCTGCTCTGAAGAGGGGAGGGTGTCTGGTTCACATGAAAAGGTCAGAAATTGATGGAAACACCATTGAAATGGTTTGGGAACAGCATGGGGAGGATGTCTGGATGCATCTTGGACTCCGAGGTCACTGCTGGGAACAATGTTGTCCGAGTAGTACGCGAATTTTACAGACTGACAATAATACGCACAAAACCGAAGATAACATCGATTTTAAAGGAAAAATTGTTAGGAAACATTCTTTCCTGTATATTTGTATATAAAGTGCAAGTGCTGCCAAAAATTACAAGGAAGAGGCACTACGATACAACCTGTATATCACATAAAGGAGGGCCTCATTCACATTGTGGTACAATGTTTAGGTAGTGGGACTCCTACACTCATAAAGCGTATGCACTAAATGAAAGGGCTGCTAAAAATTACAAGGAACAGCACTCCAATACACCCTTTATTACACATAAAGGAGGGCATCATAAACACCCTTGAAAAATTATGATTGCTGGCCTGCTCGTGACCCTCAAAATCATTAGTGCAAGGGCCTGCTGGTGACCCTCTAAAACATTAGGGGCGAGGGCCTGCTGCTGATCTGACCATCTAAAACATTAGGGGTGAGGGCCTGCTGCTGAGCTGACAATCAAAAGAATTATGATTGAGGGTCTGCTGCTGAGCTGACCATCTAAAACATTAGCGGCTAGTGCCTGCTGCTGATCTGACCATCTAAATCATTATGGGCGAGGGCCTGCTGCTGAGCTGACCATCGAAAAAATTATTGTTCAGGGTCTGCTGGTGAGCCGACTCTATAAAACTTTAGGGGTGAGGGCCTGCTGCTGATCTGACCATGGAAAAAATTATGGACGAGGGCCTGCTGCTGAGCGGACGATCTAAAACATTAGCGGCTAGTGCCTGCTGCTGATATGACCATCTAAAACATTATGGTTGAGGGCCTGCTGCTGAGCTGACCATCGAAAAAATTATGGTTAAGGGCCTGCTGCTGAGCTGACCGTCTTAAACATTAGGAGCGAGGGCAGACTAATAAGCATGTTGATATGATGTAACTGCCTGGTTTAATGCTCAGGTTCTCCCATTGACTTCCATTGTGCATCCCAAGGTGTTCTACTCGAGCACCTGAGCACTTTGGGGCTCGATCAACACTATTTGAATGTAGTTATATTTTTTTATGTAACTATTTTTGTTATTCCTAAAAAATTTCCTGGGGCATGCATGTGGATATCTTTGACTCATTTACAGCCTCACATCTAGTTCAAAGTTCTTGTAAGTCTGGAAAATATTACATTGATGCCCAAAACCTTAATGGCAAAAGTTTATATTTTTCTTGTTTAGTGTCACTTTAAATAATTCTGTACATTCTGCAGTCCAGCCGCGATATTCAAAATGAATTAATTATTGTCCTTTCAGCCACCACATATCAAAGGCAGTTAGGACCTATGATAACTCTGCCATTGATGAAGATTTCATAGCATTGGATGTTTTGTTTTATACATCGCCAGCCAGTCACATTTAATTGTTAAACACGTTTTTAACAATGCACCTATTCCTTCTTTTTACGGTTTGATACTAGAATTTTTTTTCTCAGCCTTCATCACAGAAACAATGATTCTCTCTGACCTGGATGGTGTTATTTCCCCTTAGGCAAGCTTTGCTACAGATATCCTGTATCTCTTTTTTTCATCTGATCTTGCCACTGATTCTTGCAACAAAGACTTTTATTAATATTTATGGCAAGTCCTAGGGGACAACTTGTTTTTGGGAGGATTGTTGTACTGAATAATTATTAACCATCTGCGCTATAATTCAGATCCCTCATCCCTGGATTTCAACTGAGGAATCCATAGTTGAACATCAGATGTAAGGATATGTGAGGATAGCCTGAGGGAGTTTGTTAGCTTTTGTAAAGCAAGTGTCATCTTTATATAATCTAAAGGATATATAGGGGGTTTGTTTAATGCTGTGAGTAAAGCTTGCAGTACACATTTATTAAGACGATGCGTTGGTACGACGGTATTGATTCTGCACAACTTTTTCCGTATATCAATATTCTTATTCAAATATAACTTGAGTATGTTTTTTTTTTTTTTTTTTAGCAATTATCAAAATATGTTAAATCAGGAACTCCTGTGGCAGGTCTTGGTTGTCCAGGTGGGAAGGTTCAGTAGGACATATGTTTGCTAGACCTGGTCATGTACATACGTCTTAAAAATGCAGCGTTAATAGAAGTGACTTGAGGATTGTCTCTTGCATGTGGCTCCTGTCAAATTGTTCCAGGACCCCTGGCACTGTCATGGATTGCAGCACATCTGTGATCATTTTTGGCCAACTTAACTTCTTCAGAGTTGATTTATGACTGCAGAGAATAGCACATGAATGTATAACTACATTCAAGTGTCCTTAGTATGGGGAGCATCTGTTGATATCATCTACTACAACTACAGTAGGGAAAACCCAGAAGTGTTATTTGAGATATTAGTACAGACTTCTCTAGTTGAGAATCCTAGACTGCCTAAGGTTTCATTTTGGAGACATCATGACAGCGTAGTAAGAAGCAAGGCCAGGCTAGAGAACATGTGAAAACCTTGCTTCTACGTGTGATAAAAAGGATGTTTCCATCAAAATTCATAATAAACAATTATTTTAGAATCCTGGGCTGTTTTTTTCCCCCCATTTCGGCAGTGCTATGCAAGTGAAAATTAAATCCAAAAACATAATTTTCCTTCTGTAGAAGTCTGCAGTGAGAGATAAATCTCATTGTCAATTTACTGCTGCTCTGAGTGGAAGGTATTATCTGAAGGTTAATCCTCATGGTAATATTATATGTGGAATTGGCACAACATTATGACAGCTAAATTGTTTTCTTGATAGGCCTAGATAAAGACGCCCAGAGAAAAGCATTGCTTGCACTTATGAGTGTAAGGCTAGGTCTACACGACGACATTTGTCGCGCGACATTTTGTTGCACTAATGTCGCTCGACAATTTTTATAATGGCAGTCTACGGTGTCGCACTGCAACATGCAACATGCTGCGACTGCGACGCAACAGTCGCAGAAAATCCATTTGAGATGGATTTTTCTGTGACTGTTGCGTCGCAGTCGCAGCATGTTGCATGTTGAAGTGCGACACCGTAGACTGCCATTATAAAAATTGTCGCGCGACATTGGTGCAACAAAATGTTGCGCAACAAATGTTGCGCCCTATCTGTTGCGCGACTTATTGTCGCGCGACAAATGTCGTCGTGTAGACCTAGCCTTATGTGTACTGTTCCTATAGAGTCATATAGGAGGGAGAGGGGGAATTAAAAAGGTTGGCCACTTTCTGCTACTTGTGATCAATGTGTAGGTAAGATGACTATATGACACTTACTAATATAGTCTTTGTTGATTTTCTGTGCCGTTTGCCTGTGCTGTCCACACAGAAGACCTGTCCATAAGATGGCCACTGATGAAGGGTGATGTGGCCGAAAATAACTCCAAAAAAATAAGATTGGAGCAGCACTACATTACCTAATTAGGTTTCAGTCCATCCAAAAAGGTTGACCCTCCAAGGCAGAAAAAATCCTCATAGGGATTTGTGGGTGCACACAGTATTAGGCTTTGACTTAATAGTCCCAATGATGATATTTATAAATGATCTGCAGCACTCCTTAAAGTTTCAAAGCACCAAGTGTGTTTATTAACCAGGTAACATCATAACAGAGAGAAGTTTTGACTCTCATGAGTCTTTGTCAAGGCTTGAAAATGACTCATGAGAGTCGAAACAGTCCTTCTCCACCCAAATACACCACCTCTCCCATCTGCACTTGCAATGTTGAGAGTTTTATTGCAGGTGCAGTGTGTTTGAATGGAGGAGACGGAGTGATTTGTCTGGTCACATGACCCTCCATCAACAGCCATTTTATGGACAGGGCCTCTTTGTCCACAGCACAAAAGACTTGACAAACAAGGGGGCATACTGTAACTTCTGAAATATGGAAAATGGTGCAGAATTTCAACAAAAGTGCCATATAATTATCTTACAAACACATTGATCAAAAGTAGCCAGAAAGTGACCAACCTCTTTAAGCTTGTTGCAGTAATGGAGTTACTGATCGAGACTATTTGCTGAACCATCCAAACAAAGGAGGACATTAAAGAGCCAGGACATGAAGCAGAATACATGGAGTGACTTCAAAATATTATACTCATAAAACTATACACCTGTATTTATATATATATTTTAATACATAGAATATTCACATATACAGTAGTCTGTTGATGTAATATTGATAGAACTGTCCCTTTACATTCTTTCACATTTTAGGCTTATTAACCTCTTCCCAACCAGCGTTGAACATGTACACCACTAGTCTAGCGAGCACAGTGGACACCATGGCCGGTGATTAGAGTGGCTATGGTGAAGGTTTGAGTTTATGTCTGTTCGGGTTTACATTCGTGGTATGCATTTTTTGTTACTTTCTTTGCATTTTATTTTGCATATGAAAACTTTTTAGTTATTTATTTAAAATAATGTCTCCTAAGAAATCATGAAAGACCTCTATAGACATTCACACATCATATACATTTTCTATGGATGCCCCAGTTACAGAGGAAAACAACATCATGTGGGGATGTTAGTCACTGGCGGAGCTGAACTGGTTCTGCCGTGCCGTGCTGGCCTTCCTTATTCCAATCGAACAATCAGCATTGCTGCTGCCACTATTCACTACGAGTCTCTCTGGGAGCACTAGACTGTGTACTTCACAATAGAGAGCACAGAGCCAGCAATAATCGGATTCTGTTTTCTTTGGCACACATCCTGCTGGTTTGCAGAAGCTTTAAACATACATTAAAGGGCATCTGTCAGCAGTTTTGTACTGATGAAACTGGCTGACCTTTTTATATGTGCTCTTGGCAGCTAAAGACATCTATATTGGTCCCATATGGGTTCATATGTGCCTGCTTTGCTGAGAAAAATTTGATTTTAATATATGCAAATAAACCTCTAGGATCAACGCAGGCTTTACCTTTACACCGAGAGGCTGCAACTGTTGCACCCTCTGCACTTTGATTGACGGGGCCAGACATGATGACATTTTTTCAGTGACTGCCCCTGTTAAAGTGGAGAGGGCACGGAAGTTGCAGAGAAAGCAGAGCTCTAGGTGTAACGGCAATGCCCCCGTTGCCCCTAGAGGCTCAATAGCATACATTGCAACATAAGCGGTCATTTATTTTATTTAATTAGTTTGCAGATTTTGTTAAAAAGTTGTTTTGCAACAAAATCTGTGACTTTACCCCGCTCAATCAACTTTTGCTAAGTGGTGTAAAAAGGGTGAGTGGCATGGGCTCATGGGCTTGGAAGAGAGTGTGCTGGTTGGCCTGACTCATTTATCATTTTCCACGCCAGTTTATTACATGGAAAATAGTCTTAAACTATGCCAGCAAGGGACCTGACATAGCTTAAAGCATGTCACACAGCCGGCAGCAGCAAGAACCAAAGTTATGTAGAGACCTGCTCCTCTACATAACTTTGGTGCATCCACCAGCAGCACAGAGGAATTAAGACCAGGAAATAATTCACCAGTCTTAATAAATGTCCCCCATAATTTTTCTCAGCAATGCAGGCACATATGAACATGGGACCAACACAGACGTATTCAGCTGCCAAGCGCACATGTAACAGCTCAGCCAGTGTCAAAGGTACAAATCTGCTGAAAGATGCCCTTTAACAATGTTAGTTCATAAGTTCATAGCCCAGGACCACACATCATACATTGACAATTACAGTATGTCTCCCTAACAGGTTAGCTAGGACTTACCGTGCTTTTCGCTTTATAAGATGCACTTTTTTCCCCCCAAAGTGGGGGGAAAAATGGCCGTGCATCTTATAAAGCGAATACTAGTGAACACTTCCATTATGGAAGCTCTCACTTGTATGAATTAGGTGTTGGGAGAGCGAAGCGCCACAAGGGCTTTTAGTACTCACCCTCCCCAGTCTTTCTAGCTGGGGCCGGTGCTGCACTGTCCTGACCGCGTACAGCGTCAGGATGTAGTGTGCGCACTATGACCTGATGCTGCACGCAGTCAGGTGACAGAGCAGCGCAGGCCGGGAAGACAGGGGAGCGCGACTTCTGCCGGAGGTGGAGAGGAGCCGCGGCGCAGGACAGGCAAGAGATGGTTTTTATTTTAATCTGATCTTAGGTCTGATAGGGGTCTCACTATGTGGGCTGATATAAGGTCTGATGGGGGTCTTACTATGTGGGCTGATATAAGGTCTGATGGGGTTCTGACATGAAGGGCTGATATGATGTCCTGATAAGGGGGCTTGATCTGATGTCCTGACATTTATGGGGGCCTGATCCGATGTCCTGATATTTATGGGGGCCTTATCTGAGGATATAACAAAACAATAACAAAGACAGCTGCACTCTGCAGTCTCACTAAACCCTCAAACTTATTTAAAAATTGAGAGATTAGTCAACATGTCCTACGGTGTAGAACATGTCTAAGCCCGGGCACCACGCCAAGGCTTCTCAAGTAGCCTGGGACCTAACACTCTCCTACCTGTTTGCTCATGGCAATCCCCAGAAAAATGCATACGGTGGAGGATGCCCACGGCTACTTGAGAAACCTTGGCGTGGTGCCCGGGCTTAGACATGTTCTACACCGTAACACTCTCAATTTTAAAATCAGTTTGAGGGTTTAGTGAGACTGCAGAGTGCACCTGTCTTTGTTATTGTTTTGTTATATTGTTATATTAATTATGACATCCGCACTTGTTACCTTGTGTAGGATGTCTATTGTGGTACTTGTGGTTCACCGCGGGCATCCTCCACCGTATGCATTTTGCTGGGGATTGCCATGAGCAACGGGCCACAAGTGCAGGATTTGCTCCCCTATATATATGCACAACTGCATGTGGGTTTGAGCACCTCCTGCTAATGCCAACCTGTCCTCTTAGTTTGTATATATAGATTCCTGGAGGTGTATAAACTCCAATTTAAATGTGCCTGTTTTCCATCTACAGGCCACATTTAGGTGCACCTGTGAAGCCTGGGACATATCAGCCAGTCTTGAGTGGGACTCGCAGACTCCTCCCTCCTCCCATTGCAAGCATGGCTACATGCTGGAGGTAACTGGTGAGCTGTCTGTGAGTCGGCCTTATGCTCCTGTAATTTGCCCACTAGCTCCTGGTATTGCCCATACGGCTCAGGTAGGAGAGTGTTAGGTCCCGGGCTACTTGAGAAACCTTGGCGTGGTGCCCGGGCTTAGACATGCTCTACACCGTAGGACATGTTGACTAATCTGTCAATTTTAAAATCAGTTTGAGGGTTTAGTGAGACTGCAGAGTGCACCTGTCTTTGTTATTGTTTTGTTATATTGTTATATTAATTATGACATCCGCACTTGTTACCTTGTGTAGGATGTCTATTGTGGTACTTGTGGTTCGCCGCGGGCATCCTCCACCGTATGCATTTTGCTGGGGATTGCCATGAGCAACGGGCCACAAGTGCAGGATTTGCTCCCCTATATATATGCACAACTGCATGTGGGTTTGAGCACCTCCTGCTAATGCCAACCTGTCCTCTTAGTTTGTATATATAGATTCCTGGAGGTGTATAAACTCCAATTTAAATGTGCCTGTTTTCCATCTACAGGCCACATTTAGGTGCACCTGTGAAGCCTGGGACATATCAGCCAGTCTTGAGTGGGACTCGCAGACTCCTCCCTCCTCCCATTGCAAGCATGGCTACATGCTGGAGGTAACTGGTGAGCTGTCTGTGAGTCGGCCTTATGCTCCTGTAATTTGCCCACTAGCTCCTGGTACTGCCCATACGGCTCAGGTAGGAGAGTGTTAGGTCCCGGGCTACTTGAGAAACCTTGGCGTGGTGCCCGGGCTTAGACATGCTCTACACCGTAGAACATGTTGACTAATCTCTCAATTTTAAAATCAGTTTGAGGGTTTAGTGAGACTGCAGAGTGCACCTGTCTTTGTTATTGTTTTGTTATATTGTTATATTAATTATGACATCCGCACTTGTTACCTTGTGTAGGATGTCTATTGTGGTACTTGTGGTTCGCCGAGGGCATCCTCCACCGTATGCATTTTGCTGGGGATTTCCATGAGCAACGGGCCACAAGTGTAGGATTTGCTCCCCTATATATATGCACAACTGCATGTGGGTTTGAGCACCTCCTGCTAATGCCAACCTGTCCTCTTAGTTTGGCCTTATCTGATGTCCTGATATTTATGGGGGTCTGATCTGATGTCCTGATATTTATGGGGGTCTGATCTGATGTCCTGATATTTATGGGGGTCTGATCTGAGGATCTGATATGAGGTATGATGAAAAATATTTTTTTCTTATTTTCCTCCTCTTAAACCTGTGGTGTGCGTCTTATCATCACGTGTGTCTTATAAAGCAAAAAATACGGTAAATAGAATGAAAAAAATAAAAACTTCTGCATATGCTGTATATAATATTTAATGCACCTATATCCAATTTCCTGTACTTTTCCTTTCCCCTTCTCTTATAGATTGTAATATAAAAATAATGCATGATTCTGTACAGGGAAGTACAGTGAGCCAGTGGTTAGTACTGGTGCCTTGTAGCACTGGGACAACATCTGCATGGAGTTTGTATGTTCTCCCCATACTACAGTTTTCTCCCACACTACAAGGACATACTGATAGTAAACTTAGATTGTGAGTAGGGATGAGCGAACCCGAACTGTATAGATCGGGTTCGCACCGAATTTTGGGGTGTCCGTGATACGGACCCGAACCCGAACATTTTCGTAAAAGTCTGGGTTCTAGTTCGGTGTTCGGCGCTTTCTTGGCGCTTTTTGAAAGGCTGCAAAGCAGCCAATCATCAAGCATCATACTACTTGCCCCAAGAGGCCATCACAGCCATGCCTACTATTGGCATGGCTGTGATTGGCCAGTGCAGCATGTGACCCAGCCTCTATATAAGCTTGGGTCACGTAGCGCTGCACGTCACTCTGCTGATACAAGTGTAGGGAGAGGTTGCAGCTGTGACGTTAGGGCGAGATTAGGCAGTGATTAACTCCTCCAAAAGACTTTATTCAGTGATCGATCTACAGCTGTGGATTATTGAACTGCTGCTATTCAATTGCTCACTGTTTTTAGGCTGCCCAGAGCGTTTTTCAGTCACTTTTTTCTGGGGTGATTGGCGGCCATTTTGTGGCTTGTGGTGCGCCAGCACAAGCTACCACCAAGTCCATTTAACCATCAATAGTGTGGTTATTTTTTGCTATATCCTACATCAGGGTCAAGCTGTCATCAAGTGCATTTAACCATCAATAGTGTGGTTAATTTTTGGCTATATACTACATCAGGGGCAAGCTGAGCCTGTCACCCAAGTGCATTTAACCATCAATAGTGTGGTTATTTTTTGGCTTTATCCTACATCAGGGTCAAGCTGTCATTAAGTGCATTTAACCATCAATAGTGTGGTTATTTTTTGGCCATATACTACATCAGGGGCAAGTTGAGCCTGTCACCCAGCGCCTAAAAATTAGGCCTCACATTTATATTCATCCAAATCTGTCATTACTGTTTTAGCTGGTCAAGTTATTTAGTGTCCGTCAAAGCACAGTTTTTGTTCTGGGTTGAAATACAATTCCCAATTTTGCAATTCTCAAAATTAGTGGTTTCTGCTGTATCAGGCCTACTTTAAATCTATCCTTAAAAGGGTATATTAGATTCAAGGTGCTGATAGGGTAATTCTCAAGAACTTCACACACACGCTACAGTGCAGATCCAAGTCTAATTCTGTCCGTAAACGTATACCTGTCACCCAGCGCCTAAATAATAGGCCTCAAATTTATATTCAGCTAAATCTGTCATTACTGGTGTGCCTGTATTAGTGTAATACGGTACCTAAATAGATAGCCAGATAGTGTTAGGTGTCTGTAAAAAAATGTCTGAATTTGAATTCAATACATTGGCCCGAATAATATTTTTCTTATTGTGGTGAACGGTAACAATGAGGAAAACATCTAGTAAGGGACGCGGACGCGGACATGGTCGTGGTGGTGTTAGTGGACCCTATGGTGCTGGGAGAGGACGTGGCCATTCTGCCACAGCCACACATCCTAGTGTACCAACTACCTCAGGTCCCAGTAGCCGCCAGAATTTACAGCCATATTTGGTGGGGCCCAATGCCGTTCTAAGGATGGTAAGGCCTGAGCAGGTACAGGCATTAGTCAATTGGGTGGCCGACAGTGCATCCAGCATGTTCACATTATCTCCCACCCAGTCTTCTGCAGAAAGCGCACAGATGGCGCATGAAAACCAAGCCCATCAGTCTGTCACATCACCCCCATGCATATCAGGGAAACTGTCTGAGCCTCAAGTTATGCAGCAGTCTCTTATGCTGTTTGAAGACTCTGCTGGCAGGGTTTCCCAAGGGCATCCACCTAGCCCTTCCCCAGGGGTGGAAGAGATAGAATGCACTAACGCACAACCACTTATGTTTCCTGATGATGAGGACATGGGAATACCACCTCAGCACGTCTCTGATGATGACGAAACACAGGTGCCAACTGCTGCGTCTTTCTGCAGTGTGCAGACTGAACAGGAGGTCAGGGATCAAGACTGGGTGGAAGACGATTCAGGGGACGATGAGGTCCTAGACCCCACATGGAATGAAGGTCGTGCCACTGACTTTCACAGTTCAGAGGAAGAGGCAGTGGTGAGACCGAGCCAACAGCGTAGCAAAAGACAAAGAGGGAGCAGTGGGCAAAAGCAGAACACCCGCCACCAAGAGACTCCGCCTGCTACTGACCGCCGCCATCTGGGACCGAGCACCCCAAAGGCAGCTTCAAGGAGTTCCCTGGCATGGCACTTCTTCAAACAATGTGCTGACGACAAGACCCGAGTGGTTTGCACGCTGTGCCATCAGAGCCTGAAGCGAGGCATTAACGTTCTGAACTTTAGCACAACCTGCATGACCAGGCACCTGCATGCAAAGCATGAACTGCAGTGGAGTAAACACCTTAAAAACAAGGAAGTCACTCAGGCTCCCCCTGCTACCTCTTCTGCTGCTGCCGCCGCCTCGGTCTCTTCCTCCGCCTCTTGAGGAACGTTGGCACCTGCCGCCCAGCAAACATGGGATGTACCACCAACACCACCACCTGCGTCATCAAGCATCTCAACCATGTCACACGGCAGCGTTCAGCTCTCCATCTCACAAACATTTGAGAGAAAGCGTAAATTCCCACCTAGCCACCCTCGATCCCTGGCCCTGAATGCCAGCATTTCTAAACTACTGGCCTATGAAATGCTGTCATTTAGGCTGGTAGACACACACAGCTTCAAACAGCTCATGTCGCTTGCTGTCCCACAGTATGTTGTTCCCAGCCGGCACTACTTCTCCAAGAGAGCCGAGCCTTCCTTGCACAACCTAGTATCCGATAAAATCAAGTGTGCACTGCGCAACGCCATCTGTGGCAAGGTCCACCTAACCACAGATACGTGGACCAGTAAGCACGGCCAGGGACACTATATCTCCCTAACTGCACACTGGGTAAATGTAGTGGCGGCTGGGCCCCAGGCGGAGAGCTGTTTGGCGCACGTCCTTCCACCGCCAAGGATCGCAGGGCAACATTCTTTGCCTACTGTCTCCTCCTACTCAGCTTCCTTCTCCTCTTCTTCCACCTGCTAATCCAGTCAGCCACACACCTTCACCACCAACTTCAGCACAGCCCGGGGTAAACGTCAGCAGGCCGTTCTGAAACTCATATGTTTGGGGGACAGGCCCCACACCGCACAGGAGTTGTGGGGGGGGTATAGAACAACAGACCGACGAGTGGTTGCTGCCGGTGAGCCGCAAGCCCGGCCTGGTGGTGTGCGATAATGGGCGAAATCTCGTTGCAGCTCTGGGACTAGCCGGTTTGACGCACATCCCTTGCCTGGCGCATGTGCTGAATTTGGTGGTGCAGAAGTTCATTCACAACTACCCCGACATGTCAGAGCTGCTGCATAAAGTGCGGGCCGTCTGTTCACATCCTGCCGCTGCTCGCCTGTCTGCGCTACAGCGTAACTTCGGCCTTCCCGCTCACCGCCTCATATGCGACGTGCCCACCAGGTGGAACTCCACCTTGCACATGCTAGACAGACTGTGCGAGCAGCAGCAGGCCATAGTGGAGTTTCAGCTGCAGCACGCACTGGTCAGTCGCACTGCGGAACAGCACCACTTCACCACCAATGACTGGGCCTCCATGCGAGACCTGTGTGCCCTGTTGCGCTGTTTCGAGTACTCCACCAACATGGCCAATGGCGATTACGCCATTATCAGCGTTACAATACCACTTCTATGTCTCCTTGAGAAAACACTTAGGGCGATGATGGAAGAGGAGGTGGCCCAGGAGGAGGAGGTGGAAGAGGGGTCATTTTTAGCACTTTCAGGCCAGTCTCTTCGAAGTGACTCAGAGGGAGGTTTTTTGCAACAGCAGAGGCCAAGTACAAATGTGGCCAGACAGGGCCCACTACTGGAGGACGAGGAGGACGAGGATGAGGTGGAGGAGGATGAGGATGAAGCATGTTCACAGTGGGCTGACACCCAACGCAGCTCGGGCCCATCACTGGTGCGTGGCTGGGGGGAAACGCAGGACGATGACGATACGCCTCCCACAGAGGACAGCTTGTCCTTACCTCTGGGCAGCCTGGCACACATGAGTGACTACATGCTGCAGTGCCTGCGCAACGACAGCAGAGTTGCCCACATTTTAACGTGTGCGGACTACTGGGTTGCCACCCTGCTGGATCCACGGTACAAAGACAATGTGCCCACCTTACTTCATGCACTGGAGCGTGATAGTAAGATGCGCGAGTACAAGCGCACGTTGGTAGACGCGCTACTGAGAGCATTCCCAAATGTCACAGGGGAACAAGTGGAAGCCCAAGGTGAAGGCAGAGGAGGAGCAAGAGGTCGCCAACGCAGCTGTGTCACGGCCAGCTCCTCTGAGGGCAGGGTTAGCATGGCAGAGATGTGGAAAAGTTTTGTCACCACGCCACAGCTAACTGCACCACCACCTGATACGAAACGTGTTAGCAGGAGGCAACATTTCAATAACATGGTGGAACAGTACCTGTGCACACCCCTCCACGTACTGACTGATGGTTCGGCCCCATTCAACTTCTGGGTCTCCAAATTGTCCACATGGCCAGAGCTAGCCTTTTATGCCTTGGAGGTGCTGGCCTGCCCGGCGGCCAGCGTTTTGTCTGAATGTGTATTCAGCACGGCAGGGGGCGTCATTACAGACAAACGCAGCCGCCTGTCTACAGCCAATGTGGACAAGCTGACGTTCATAAAAATGAACCAGGCATGGATCCCACAGGACCTGTCCATCCCTTGTGCAGATTAGACATTAACTACCTCCCCTTAACAATATATTATTGTACTCCAGGACACTTCCTCATTCAATCCTATTTTTATTTTCATTTTACCATTATATTGTGGGGCAACCCAAAGTTGAATGAACCTCTCCTCTGTCTGGGTGCCGGGGCCTAAAAATATCTGACAGTGGCCTGTTCCAGTGGTGGGTGACATGAAGTCTGATTCTCTGCTATGACATGCAGACTGATTCTCTGCTGACATGAAGCCAGATTCTCTGTTATGGGACCTCTCTCCTCTGCCTGGGTGCCGGCCTAAATATCTGACAATGGACTGTTCCAGTGTTGAGTGACGTGAAGCCTGATTCTCTGCTATGACATGCAGACTGATTCTCTGCTGACATGAAGCCAGATTCTCTGTTACGGGACCTCTCTCCTCTGCCTGGGTGCCTGGGCCTAAATATCTGACAATGGACTGTTCCAGTGTTGGGTGACGTAAAGCCTGATTCTCTGCTATGACATGCAGACTGATTCTCTGCTGACATGAAGCCGGATTCTCTGTTACGGGACCTCTCTTCTCTGCCTGGGTGCCTGGGCCTAAATATATGACAATGGACTGTTACAGTGGTGGGTGACGTGAAGCCTGATTCTCTGCTATGACATGCAGACTGATTCTCTGCTGACATGAAGCCAGATTCTCTGTTACGGGACCTCTCTCCTCTGCCTGGGTGCCTGGGCCTTAATATAACACAATGGACTGTTACAGTGGTGGGTGACGTGGAGCCTGATTCTCTGCTATGACATGCAGACTGATTCTCTGCTGACATGAAGCCAGATTCTCTGTTACGGGACCTCTCTCCTCTGCCTGGGTGCCTGGGCCTAAATATCTGACAATGGACTGTTCCAGTGTTGGGTGACGTAAAGCCTGATTCTCTGCTATGACATGCAGACTGATTCTCTGCTGACATGAAGCCAGATTCTCTGTTATGGGACCTCTCTCCTCTGCCTGGGTGCCTGGGCCTAAATATCTGACAATGGACTGTTCCAGTGTTGGGTGACGTGAAGCCTGATTCTCTGCTATGACATGCAGACTGATTCTCTGCTGACATGAAGCCAGATTCTCTGTTACGGGACCTCTCTCCTCTGCCTGGGTGCCTGGGCCTAAATATCTGACAATGGACTGTTCCAGTGTTGGGTGACGTAAAGCATGATTCTCTGCTATGACATGCAGACTGATTCTCTACTGACATGAAGCCAGATTCTCTGTTATGGGACCTCTCTCCTCTGCCTGGGTGCCTGGGCCTAAATATCTGACAATGGACTGTTCCAGTGTTGGGTGACGTGAAGCCTGATTCTCTGCTATGACATGAAGACTGATTCTCTGCTGACATGAAGCCAGATTCTCTGTTACGGGACCTCTCTCCTCTGCCTGGGTGCCGGGGCCTAAATATATGACAATGGACTGTTACAGTGGTGGGTGACGTGAAGCCAGATTCTCTGTTATGACATGAAGACTGATTCTCTGCTGACATGAAGCCAGATTCTCTGCTATGGGACCTCTCGCCAATTGATATTGGTTAATTTTTTTTATTTTATTTTTATTTTAATTCATTTCCCTATCCACATTTGTTTGCAGGGGATTTACCTACATGTTGCTGCCTTTTGAAGCCCTCTAGCTCTTTCCTGGGCTGTTTTACAGCCTTTTTAGTGCCGAAAAGTTCGGGTCCCCCCCGGGACGAAGTTCGGGTCGGGTTCGGACCCCGAACCCGAACATTTCCGGGAAGTTTGGCCGAACTTCTCGAACCCGAACATCCAGGTGTTTGCTCAACTCTAATTGTGAGCCCTTTTGTAGGCTGTAAATGATGATAATGCCTGTAAAGCACTACGCAATATGCCAGCGCTATATAAGTGAGTAAAATAAATCTACCCTACAAGGTGAACACTGCAAAAAGTAAAAAAAAACTTGCCTCACAAAAAGCGTATGAATTGAGTCAAAAAGCTGTATATACCCTAAAATGGGACCAATGAAAATGTCACCTCATCCCGCAAAAAAGAGGCCTCACAGAAGACCTTTTGCAGAAAAAAAAATGTCTGTCAGAAAATTGCGACAAAAAAACATGATTTTTCTTTTAAAAAATGCTTTTTTTGTGTAAACCTGAACAAAAATAAATAAATAGACATATTGGGTACCGCTGCATCCATAATGATTTGCTCTATAAAAATATAACAAAAAAAATAAAATGATGCCAGAACAGCCATTTTTAGTCACCTTGCCTTATAAAAATCATAATATTAAGCAATCAAAAAGTCACATGTACCTCAAAATTGTACCACCTAATCCCACAAAAATTTAGCCCTCACATAAGATCATCACCACAAAAATAAAAAAAATATGATCTTCTGAAAATGGCGATGCAAAAAACATAAAAAAAAAAAAAAAAACTATTTGATACATATGCAATTTAACCTGAGATGAGTCCTGTACGTGAGATGAGTCAGGGAAAGGACTCATCTCAGGTTAATTTGCATATGTATCAAATCGGTTTTTTTACACAATAAAAGCACACAGAGCTATGGGGACTGGGTATTGCGAATGTGCTAGCGGCCATCTAGCAACCCATGTCCTCAACTCTATACACAAAATCCCGGTGACAGGTTCCCTTTAAATTTTTTATTTTCACGCTCAAATTTTTCTAAATTCTATGAAACACCTGTTTGGTCAAAGTGCTCAGGACCCCCTTGATAAATTCCTTAAGTAGTGTACTTTCCAAAATAGGGTAATTTTTAGGGATTTACACTGTAGGGGTACCTCAGGATCTCTTCAAATGTGACATAGCACCAAAAAAACAATCCAGTAAAATCTGCTCTCCAAAAACCATATGCCATTCCTTTCCTTCTGAGCCCAGTGGTGTGCCCATACAGCAGTTTACAACATATAGAGTGTTTATACAAACTGCAGAATCAGGCTAATACATATAGGGGCTTGTTTTTCTGCTAACCCCTGCTGTTACAGGACAAAGTGCATTCAAATAATAAATCAGCAAATTTCCTTGTGGAAATTGACCTGCATTGCGGATTACAAAATCTGTAGCATGTAATTTATGTTTGTGGATTTAGCTGCAGATTTCACCCTTTAATGGAGGGGTGAGATCTGCAGCAAAACCGCATCAAATCCACAACAATAAAAGGCTGTTGGAAATTGTGGATTTTGCTGCAGATATGCTACAGAAATGCACATAAATCAGCATGGAAATTTGTGCGGATTTTAAACCTGTTCACCCGCACCTATGTGCAAGTGGTCTTAAAGGTTTGTAAAGGGTTTCTAAAATCAGTTTTGAATAACTTGAGGGGTGTTGTTTTATAATGGGGTCATTTATTAGCCGTTTCTATTATTTAAGCCCCTCAAAGTGACATAACCGAATTGGTGCTTAAAATTTGTTTTGAAAATTTTAAAAATTACTTCTAAAATTCTAAGCCTTCTAACATCTTTAAAAAAAATGACATTTGCAAAATAATGCCAACATAAAGTAAATATATGGTGAATGTTAATTAAAAGAAAACTGTTTTATGAGGTATCACTATCTGTTTTAAAATCCGAGAAATCCAAATTTAGAAAACTGTGAATTTTTCCAAATATCCATAAATTTGGGATTTTTTTTTATAAACAAAGTTAAAACATATTGACTCAAATTTAGAGCTAAGACAGAGTACGATGTGTCATGGGAAAACATTCTCAGAATCGGTTGGATAAGTAAAATCATTACAAAGTTATTACCACATAAAGTGACACATTATAGTAAGGTTCTGTCTGGAATGGACTACTAGCGCTTAAAAATAAATGATAATGATAATTAGTGTTGAACGTATCAAAGTATCTGAAGTGGCCTTCAATCTGAATTTCAGGGAAAAATTCTATTTCCTTCTGTATCATGATAACAAATCAGTTTCCCCTGAAATGGTGGTAAAAAAACCCATACCTCATCCATTTGAGGGCGAAGAGGTCCCCACGGCCATCTTGATTGAAGATCCCATGTGGAATCTCGTGCGATGTCATCACGCACCGTGTAAGATTTTGCACGGAATCTTTAATCAAGATGGCAGCAGCTGCCCATTTGCAATCAAATGTATAAGGTGAGTATTATTATTATTATTTTTTTTTTACCAGATTAACCCCTGAAAGCCCTATTATTCTCAGATGCCTTGATCAGCGATGAATGGGGCATCTGAGGGGTTCAATGATGAGGGGAAGCGCAATCGCCATTCCCTGTAATTGTGACAACTATTTACAAAGAAATGTGCTTTGTGACAAAACAATTAGTCACAAAGCGAATTTCTTTGTGAAATTCGGCGAAGCAACCAAATCGAATTTTTCTAAACTTCGCTCAACATTTGTTGAATATAGAGTATACAATATTTAACATTTAAAAGTATTATGGGATTGTCCAACTCATTAAAAAAATGTACTCCAAGCTACCAAACAGGGCCGATTGGCCATAGGCCTTAATGGGAAATTTCCTGGTGGGCCAATGCTCAGGGCGTCGCCGAAGTCGCCATCTCTGCCCCTGGCTGGATTCATAGTAAGATCTCAGTGCTATTCAACTATGTGAGAATCCTGTACTTATCTAACCGGCCAGCGACATGCCCTCCTGAATGCAATTATGTCCCACATCTCACCTCCTAAGCACCCTGCTCCATATCTTAATCAGAGACAACTAGAAGAGGAGGAGAGAAAATGGCCTCTACAAATAGCCAACTCAGAGGGACAGCCTTTGGGGCAATATATTGTGCAGCATTGTGGTAGGTGGTATTTTATGCTATGGTATTGCTGACCTCCCTGCTTTTGCTGCCCTGCCTCCTGTCAATTTAGACCCTCCTACAATATGGGGGGGTCACTTTTAAGTGTTTTTTTTCTCCATGGCCACTTTAGGTTCCCAATCTGCCCCTGCTACCAAATGTCTTGGAATAAAAATGTGTATACTCACCCATTTCATCCTCCAGCACTGCTGCTGTGATCCTTCCCACTGGGGTATTGGCTGCAGCAATGACATTCCTGTATACTCCATGTGAGCACTGCAGCCAATCACCAATTATTGCTGCTGCCAAGTTTGGCATCATGGCTACAGTGGTGGGGAGGATCGGAGAGGCAGCGCTGGAAGAAGTGGGGGATGAAATGGGTGAGAATAGATTTTGTTTTAAATTATTTTATGACAACTGCTGGCTTGGGAGAAATTATTTAATAATTTGGACTACCCCTGTAATAAATGCATCCATTCTTAATCAGTCTCTGTCAGCCAGTATAGTGCATTATCTCTTCATGAAAGGCAACAAAAGGGTGTATTTAACGCACCATTGTTAAGCAGAAAGTGCATCAAGAGACCAAATAAGAATAGATACATCTGCGGATATACTTTAAATATTAAATATTTTATGCTCCATGTTGAACAAATGTATAAAAAAAAATAGAACATAGATGCATAAGAGATTCTATATTTATATGCAAAAGATATAAACTTTTCTAAGTTACTTGGCATCTTTATGTATTCAATATACAGTACTTTTGCGCAATAAAAAGTAATCTTGAATATGTAATGCAATAGGTTTTACCAATTTACTTGCAGGGACACCAGAAGACTAGGTGATTTAGTGTTGTTCCATCAGGAATATATACTGTATTGATTTCCATAATTGTCCTGGAGAAATGAAAGTTGATTGTAGTTAAATGTACAAGGCCACTGCGGTTTTCCGCTCAGCTGATTATCTGTTCATTGGTAGTACAAGGGTTTGTGATGGGACCATAGCTGCCTCAAAAGACACTAATTTTCTCATCCAATATTCATTTTTCTAGTTTTCTTCCCCAAAGCAGCACCTTATTTTGCAATCTCCTGCAAGTATTTGCAATGAGGAGACAGTTTTTAGTAACTTAGATGCCTTTTAAAGTATCTACTTGTTAGATACAGTAGCGGAAATAAAACTGTATTAAAGTATTCTAACAGTCATCGCCTACAGTTTGTTAGCCCCCTAGGACTTGTAATGTTCTGTGCATTACAGAAAAAGGAATCACAGTTATTCAAAGAATATTGCTAGTCTCCACATCAGCTGCTGTTACAATTATAGATCCAGGGGTTTATATGATTTGTCTGCAGAACTTGTTTTAATAAAAGCCAATTTCTTTGTTCTCAAATGATCGACTATTTGAATCAGGTTTTATGTTGAACAAATTGATTTTTACAAACATGTTAGGCTATCTTCACACTTGCGGCAGTGTGATCCGGCGGGCAGTTCCGTCGTCGGAACTGCCCGCCGGATCCGCCGATCTGCCGCTGACTGGAAGCATTTGTGAGACGGATCCGGATGCGGATCCTTCTCACAAATGCATTGCAAGGAGGGATCCGTCTCTCCGCTTGTCATGCGGACAGACGGATCCGTCTTGTACATTTTTTCAAATTTTTACTGGTCTGCGCATGCGCAGGCAGGAAGGACGGATCCGGAATTCCGGTATTCTGAATGCATTCCTATGGGAAAAAATGCCGGATCCGGCATTCAGGCAAGTCTTCAGTTTTTTTCGCCGGAGAGAAAACCGTAGCATGCTGCGGTTTTCTCTTTTGCCTGATCAGTCAAAAAGACTGAACTGAAGACATCCTGATGCAAACTGAACGGATTGCTCTCCATTCAGAATGCATGGGGATAAAACTGATCAGTTCTTTTCCGGTATAGAGCCCCTGTGACGGAACTCAGCGCCGGAAAAGAAAAACGCAAGTGTGAAAGTACCCTTAGGGTACTTTCACACTTGCGGCAGGATGGATCCGACATGCTGTTCACCATGTTGGATCCGTCCTGCCGCTATTTTGCCGTGCCGCCGGACCGCCGCTCCGTCCCCATTGACTATAATGGGGATGGGGGCGGAGCTCCAGCGCAGCACGGCGGTGCACGGCGAAAGCCACCGGACTGAAAAGTCCTGCATGTCCGACTTTTTAGTCCGGCGGCTTTTGCCGTGCTCCGCCCCCATCCCCATTATAGTCAATAGCGAAATAGCGGAAGGACGGATCCGACATGCTGAACAGCAAAAAAATACAGACGTATTGCACTTCATACCCTGGACAAATAGCAACATAGGAATCAATTTCTGTCATATCTCTGATTGTGCTGGGCTTATTCAGCAGTCATCTTATCCTTACCACAGGGCTGGATTACAATAAAAGGGTAGACCTTTGAGGTGAGCCAATGGATTTGAGAGAGAGAGAGAGAGAGAGAGACAGAACTTTCAATTCAGGTACAAACAGATTTTTGGAAATTCACTAGTTTCTAGTATACCTCTATTTAAGCTGCAGGTAGGATTTTGCCTTTATTGTAGTTAATGGAGACAACGTAGCTCCTCCTCCCCTTGACTGTATGGTGACATCTACATTTATCACATACTAGCATGCCCACAACATACTCCCAAATAAGTCGCTTAATTGTTTTCTGAAGTAGTTTTATTTTATTTAGGTACCTGATAGAAAGCATATCTTCAGCTGCTTTCACATGAGACTGGGCAAGATGGCTGATATCATGCTCATGTACATAAATCAGAATGAAAAAAATAAACCAGAAAAAACTGACTAGAAAAAAAGATTTTGTTTCAGTATAATTGCAATTAATAAAACGTAGTTGATAGATTCCCATTAGAAAGTTAAACATGACAATGAATTGTAAAAAAAGAAAAGAAAAACGCTGCCCTCCTTGTGTAATAGGTCCCAACAATGGGTGAAGTAAAAGACAATAAGCTGCTCACCTGTAGTGATTGTGGTATAAGAAACAACACTACGCAAAACATGGATTGGTATGGGGCTGCTGTGTGTCTCCGGATCCACACACCAAAAAGCAGGAGTGGATGTAGTGCGTTCCACGAAAGTGTAATCCAGTTCTTGTCTAGATTATTGCAAGGAAGTAGTCATCAAAGCAAAGTGGCTCTAGAAGATTCTCTTTATTTGGACTACGTATTTCAGGAGAAAACCATTCCTTTCATCAGTTCCAATTATTATGAAAAATTGGTATGTGACGTTTACTACACTGGTTGAGGCCAACTTTGTCCGTCTGGGTGTCATGATGCACCATGCCATGCTGAAAACTGGCACTGGACCCTGAAACAGACAGACAAAAAGAACAAACAGAACAGAGAAAGAGCATACTGGAACAATTTGGGCCACTGTTCCAATCTACCTTCCCAAAAGTCCATGGGTCAGAGAACATGGTATGTGCTAGAGAAAGGCCAGAGTCCAGTTTGGACTGGACACTGGTATTTAGGCAGTATGTCTTCATTTGCTCAGGGGCGTCAGCCTGGGATGGCACATGAAAAAATTGCTCCATCATGTTGAGGATACTGAACTGGCTAATGCTGCGGCTTCTGCTGCTTGTGGTAGCGGAGATGGTTGGAGGTGGTTTACTCTCCGGAGGTCAGAGAGGGGTCTCTCAGTCAGATATGTGAGCGGCAGGCCAGGTCTTCCACCAGCTCAGGGGTGTGGAAATGGGGAGTCCCTGTGCCCCAACTTATGCCAACCTGGCCCTGGGCTGGTGGGAGAGTGAGGTGGTCTTCTAGGATTGCATGGAACGATTCACGACATCAACAGTACTTTGGCTATGATTTATTGATGACGTACTGATTTTATCGAGAGGACAAGAGTCTGAATTCCATCAGTTCGTGTCAGAACTGAATAGGAACGAATTGGGGTTGTTTTTTACATCCGAAATAAAGACCAAACAAATATCGTTCTTGGATCTCTCCATAGCATTTGAACATCAGGAAGGATAGTAACAAATCTGTTTAGGAAATCAACAGCAACCAACAACCTCCTCAAATGGGACAGTGGCCATCCAATAGCCCTTAAAAAGGGTATTCCAAAATGGCAGTACGTGAGAGCCCGGAGAAACTGCTCCGAGCTGGCAGATTTTAAGGTGGCAGCCCGGGATCTTCAGATTCGGTTCAAGAACAGAGGCTACCCACAGGAAACTGTGAAAAATGTGTATCAGCATGCGTTGAGTAGCAATCGGCAAGAACTTTTATGCCCCAAAGTGAGAAATGAGGAAGATGTGACGTGTAGAATTATTGGCACCTATGATAAATCCCATTGAGAGATTAGGGAAATCATCTCGTCCTATTAGGGGATTTTTAAATCTCTACCCTGACATTGGGCATTTACCATGTGCTTTTAATTAGATAGCTTGTACAGCTGTATTCTACCCAGCCCATACTGCAGGCTCACAACCTGGGAGAGGCATGTGTAGGATGCAGCTTGGTACTACTTTGCCCAGATTGTAGGCTGTAAGCCCAGGAGAGGCATGTCAGAGTAGGACCCATCTGATTAGAAGCGACCTTGACGACCGGTAGATGGGCCCGAAATATTTTTGATCAATTATATTCGCAAAAAGCTTCTAGCTGCATTTGCAGTAAGTATGACCCCCAAGCATTTATTCTTTTAGTGTTTGCCTATATCTTTGCGCAATTGACTAGCAGAGTGCTGTTACCTGTAGTTCTACGTATCCAAGTGTGTTTTAGCCAAGGTAGCGTGCACCTGCGTTCTTATATTCACTTATTGTGGAGGTGCTGGTTCGTTTATTTTTTCCCCATTGTCACTGCCACTAGGGGAGTGGCTCCCCCTGGTGGTGAGATTGAACCGTGCACCACCAGCCCATTTACCATGTGCTTTTAATTAGATAGCTTGTACAGCTGTATTCTACCCAGCCCATACTGCAGGCTCACAACCTGGGAGAGGCATGTGTAGGATGCAGCTTGGTACTACTTTGCCCAGATTGTAGGCTGTAAGCCCAGGAGAGGCATGTCAGAGTAGGACCCATCTGATTAGAAGCGACCTTGACGACCGGTAGATGGGCCCGTAATATTTTTGATCAATTATATTCGCAAAAAGCTTCTAGCTGCATTTGCAGTAAGTATGACCCCCAAGCATTTATTCTTTTAGTGTTTGCCTATATCTTTGCGCAATTGACTAGCAGAGTGCTGTTACCTGTAGTTCTACGTATCCAAGTGTGTTTTAGCCAAGGTAGCGTGCACCTGCGTTCTTATATTCACTTATTGTGGAGGTGCTGGTTCGTTTATTTTTTCCCCATTGTCACTGCCACTAGGGGAGTGGCTCCCCCTGGTGGTGAGATTGAACCGTGCACCACCAGCCCATTTACCATGTGCTTTTAATTAGATAGCTTGTACAGCTGTATTCTACCCAGCCCATACTGCAGGCTCACAACCTGGGAGAGGCATGTGTAGGATGCAGCTTGGTACTACTTTGCCCAGATTGTAGGCTGTAAGCCCAGGAGAGGCATGTCAGAGTAGGACCCATCTGATTAGAAGCGACCTTGACGACCGGTAGATGGGCCCGAAATATTTTTGATCAATTATATTCGCAAAAAGCTTCTAGCTGCATTTGCAGTAAGTATGACCCCCAAGCATTTATTCTTTTAGTGTTTGCCTATATCTTTGCGCAATTGACTAGCAGAGTGCTGTTACCTGTAGTTCTACGTATCCAAGTGTGTTTTAGCCAAGGTAGCGTGCACCTGCGTTCTTATATTCACTTATTGTGGAGGTGCTGGTTCGTTTATTTTTTCCCCATTGTCACTGCCACTAGGGGAGTGGCTCCCCCTGGTGGTGAGATTGAACCGTGCACCACCAGCCCATTTACCATGTGCTTTTAATTAGATAGCTTGTACAGCTGTATTCTACCCAGCCCATACTGCAGGCTCACAACCTGGGAGAGGCATGTGTAGGATGCAGCTTGGTACTACTTTGCCCAGATTGTAGGCTGTAAGCCCAGGAGAGGCATGTCAGAGTAGGACCCATCTGATTAGAAGCGACCTTGACGACCGGTAGATGGGCCCGAAATATTTTTGATCAATTATATTCGCAAAAAGCTTCTAGCTGCATTTGCAGTAAGTATGACCCCCAAGCATTTATTCTTTTAGTGTTTGCCTATATCTTTGCGCAATTGACTAGCAGAGTGCTGTTACCTGTAGTTCTACGTATGCAAGTGTGTTTTAGCCAAGGTAGCGTGCACCTGCGTTCTTATATTCACTTATTGTGGAGGTGCTGGTTCGTTTATTTTTTCCCCATTGTCACTGCCACTAGGGGAGTGGCTCCCCCTGGTGGTGAGATTGAACCGTGCACCACCAGCCCATTTACCATGTGCTTTTAATTAGATAGCTTGTACAGCTGTATTCTACCCAGCCCATACTGCAGGCTCACAACCTGGGAGAGGCATGTGTAGGATGCAGCTTGGTACTACTTTGCCCAGATTGTAGGCTGTAAGCCCAGGAGAGGCATGTCAGAGTAGGACCCATCTGATTAGAAGCGACCTTGACGACCGGTAGATGGGCCCGAAATATTTTTGATCAATTATATTCGCAAAAAGCTTCTAGCTGCATTTGCAGTAAGTATGACCCCCAAGCATTTATTCTTTTAGTGTTTGCCTATATCTTTGCGCAATTGACTAGCAGAGTGCTGTTACCTGTAGTTCTACGTATCCAATTGGGCATTTGCTGACGAAACGTCCCTTAATCATCTACCGGCGTAATCGCAATTTAAGAGACCATCTAGTTCACAGTCTGTACCAGGCCCTGAAACCACCGAAAACGTAGCTAAGAAATGATTCCAAGGGTACATTCCCATTTGGCACATGTTCCTTCTGTAAATATATTCAGAAGGGTAGTAAATATTTCAACAGTACAACCACGGGGACGACATATGGACTGAGGTCCTTTGTGAATAGCAAAATGGTTGGAGTGATTTATCTCCTTACCTGCGGTTGCAGCAAACAATACATCGGTAAAACAAAGCTTGAATTTAGGAAAAGGATAGGGGAACATCTATCGGACATCCGAAATGAGGCAGTAGCACGACACGTGAATGAATGCCATACTGGAAAAGAGGGGTGACATTTCAGGGGAATACACTATACAGTACCCAAAGGCACTATAAAGAAAGTATATTGGTATATAACACCCCACTTCAATCAGTTTTTTTGGGGGACGACTGGTATATCACACCAGTAGAAATTATTTGTTCCAATAACGCTTGTCCCTCTATATACCTGCAGTATCGCAGCAGAACCGCACACAACTGCCGCACAATACAAATGCACTATAATATATTTTCTAACATAGAAAGTATATTATAACATTGTACAAGGAAGGCAATCCATTAGAATATACATGAAGATAAAACGTAACCTTTAATAATTTTACTATGAGGGTCCATTCACACGTCCGTAAGTGTTTTGCGGATCCGCAAAACATGGACACCGGCAATGTGCATTCCGCAATTTGTGGACCGCACATCGCCTGCACTATAATAGAAAATGCCTAATCGTGTCTGCAATTGCGGACAAGAATAGGACATGTTCTATTATTTTGCGGAAACGGAAGCACAGATGCGGAAGTGCGGATCCGCGGATGCGGACAGCACATTCCGGCCCCATTGAAAATGAATAGGTCTGCACCGTTCCGCAAAATTGCGGAACGGATGCGGACCCATTTTGCGGACGTGTAAATGGAAAAGATATCCCTCAAAATGAAAATAAATGAAATTATTAAAATTAACCAAAAAGCATAGATGTGGTAGGCAATAACAAGTGTTCGACGGCACTAAATCAGAAACCATATGTCCTACCACAATCCGGGGGGTTCCAGTGCACATCGATGAATCCCAGAGGGAAAGCAAAAAAACATCCACCCCTGGGCTAGATGATGATGTGGTATTGAAGGACAGGGTTGGCAAAGAACTGTCCCTGATATTGCCCTACAGGGGGTGCTATTCTGGCCCTGATAGCCTAACCACAGACCCCCCGCCCTGATAAGAGCGACCCCGTCCGGAACCTTACCCTATATAAAAATGGCCCTAGTAAGCCCCTAGGCCCCTGATTTCCATGTGATCACTATATAGATCTATGTGTTTTTGACTCATTATAAAAGTATATTATAAGTATATCGCACCCCTCTGTGTATCACACCTATCGATAGCACACCTATACTAGTGCTTAAAATGACTTTTGTGGCCCTATTAGCTGGCGTTTGGTGTCCCTAACAGTCTGTCCCTGCTTCACACAGCAACCTCTCCCTACACTGGCAAAACACTGAATGTAAAATGGCGGCCAGATCAGGTTTATTTATAAGGTAGGGGGTATGTCCATGTGCTGAAACGTCTCAATTGGCTGTCCTGTACCACCTGATGGATGTGTCATGGGTCAAAGTTCTTCACAATGTAAAATAATATGGCGGACGCAAATTTCTCCATATGTTCGCGGAATCGCGAACACGCAAAGTTCGCTGTGAAACGACCGCCGGGCGAACCGCAAGGCCATCTCTAGTTATAACCATGAGCCTATAAACCTAAAGTTTGGCCCTTATGTTCACATGCATTTGACACCTATATGTGACACATATCCCCATTAATCTAAGGGGAATATTGGTCTGACTATTTGGAGGTGAAAAAGAATGTAGACAGTTTGCCCATTGTCTCTGGGAATGTCCAAGTACTAGATCCACTGGTGGTATATATCTGTAATTCCATCTATATAACCTGATGGACCATTGTGGATGGTTTCCAATGTATGTCCTTGGAACCTAACTATTCCATCTATATCCCATTATGACATAACATGAAACTGACAGTTTCATGCTAAATAAAATCTCTTATATGGCTATACCTTTGTGTATGATAATCTTCGCTTAGTTAAACACCATGCAGTGATGTCAGCATGAGTGACAGATTGGGCCGCCAATAGGTTCCCCCGATCTGCTAACATGGATATAACAATGCAATGTTTGCAGTAAAGCATCTTTGAACTAAACATTCAACATCAGAGGTATAATAATGCAATTTTTGGAGTCAAATGTAGTGTTGATCGAACACCAAAGTGCTCTGGTGCTCGAGTAGAACACTTTGCAATGCTCGGGTGCTCTACAGAGCACCCAAGCACAATGAAAGTCAATGGGAGAAACCAAGCGTTAAACCAGGCACCCCCTGCTCTGAAGTGGGGAGGGTGCCATGTGCCACTAAGGTCTATGCAGAAGATCGCTATACAGTGAGGGAATCCCCCAGTGTGAATCCACGGCTTAGGAATCCCTGCTCTGACTTTCCATATATGGAGTCAGTGTTTGGGACACCTAGTGTATTTCAATCCAATTTAGCCTCTATTACTGAAAAATTTCTGCTAGGATTTGAACTCACAACCTTCTACGTTAGATGCAAGGACTTTAACCACTCAGCTATAAAGCTGAATGATAAACTAGGTCAGAAAAACCTCATAGTAGTTTGTCATGTAGTAAGTATTCCTATACAGCAGAAGTATCAGTTCATATTTCAGTGCAGGTTAACATGTAACTGTATAACGTAGTGTTATTGGCTCTAATGTAAAAGGTTGTGAGTTCAAATCCCGGCAGAAACATTTCAGAAATAGAGGCTTAATTAAATTTATATATTTAATATTTTCTTTAGTAATTGTAAAAAATAAAAAAAAATGCATGGCACACAAAAAATGCGTAATTACTAAAAAATTAAATAAAAAATAAATATATATATATATGTATCGAACCCTTGTGATCTCCGAGTGTTTAAGTCACCTTTGCCCACAGGATTTGTAACCTTGTTTTCATTGGGCGCTTCTTGAGCCATAGTTCGCGACTCACGTGCATAATGTGTACAGCACGCGATTGACTTCTGGATCTCTAGGGTGAGGCTTGCGGTTCATGCCTTGATTGTGGTGGAACGCAACACACACCACACTGTGCATTCTCGCGAGACCATCAATGAAGCCACGTGAGACTAGAGTCCCGTTTCAACAGGTCCTTTGACATGCGCACTAAGAAAACCAATATGCCGACATCCATGTGGACCACATGCTCCGCTTTCTCTAGGACCTTCCTCCTTTGGAAGTTTCTGTTATACACCTGCACTAAGGTATTTGAAGATTATCACTGCACATATGAACTAGATTATAATTATGCTAATTATTTATGAATATATGAATTTATGATTGCTGCTTGCTTGTAATTAATGCTCGATTACTGCACTGATGTCACTTTATTTGGTAAATTGTAATACTGTTTACGTAGTGTGGATACATGATGGTATATATGATATTTTGATATTTTTAATAATTTATTGGATCAATTAGGACAATTAATGATTGATTATGTGAACCTGTATAAATATGCACATTGCACTACCATGTTTTGTCACTGCTTGAGAAAGATCCCAGGAAGCAGATCGAAATGTTGCGTGTCTGGTGAATAAAGCCGTTATATTTATTTTTACGCCTTGGATGTGCCGTGGAATTTCTTAATTTTATTCCGTTTGGAGGGGAATCGCCTCCTCAGCCGCTGGCACTCCATCTACATCTATTTGATGTGTCACATGACCCTCTTCCTATTGAAAAAACAAAAGTTGGATTCAAAATGGTCGACTTCAAAATGGCCGCCATGGTCACCACCCATCTTGAAAAGTTTCCCCCCTCACATATACTAATGTGCCACAAACAGGAAGTTAATATCACCAACCATTCCCATTTTATTAAGGTGTATCCATATAAATGGCCCACCCTGTACACATAAGAGACTGCAGTGCTGCCCAACTCTCTTTTTGTATATATATATATATATATATATATATATAAAATCATACTTCTGATATATATGAATGGATAATATGTGGGAAACTACTACTGATGTTTTTAGCCATAATATATTTACATACACTCACCTAAAGAATTATTAGGTACACCATACTAATACGGTGTTGGACCCCCTTTTGCCTTCAGAACTGCCTTAATTCTATGTGGCATTGGATTCAACAAGGTGCTGATAGCATTCTTTAGAAATGTTGGCCCATATTGATAGGATAGCATCTTGCAGTTGATGGAGATTTGAGGGATGCACATCCAGGGCACGAAGCTCCCGTTCCACCACATCCCAAAGACGCTCTATTGGGTTGAGATCTGGTGACTGTGGGGGCCATTTTAGTACAGTGAACTCATTGTCATGTTCAAGAAACCAATTTGAAATGATTCGAGCTTTGTGACATGGTGCATTATCCTGCTGGAAGTAGCCATCAGAGGATGGATACATGTTCTCACCATGTTCTCTACCATTTGAATGTCTCAACAGAAATCGAGACTCATCAGACCAGGCAACATTTTTCTAGCCTTCAACAGTCCAATTTTGGTAAGCTTGTGCAAATTGTAGCCTCTTTTTCCTATTTGTAGTGGAGATGAGTGGTACCCGGTGGGGTCTTCTGCTGTTGTAGCCCATCCGCCTCAAGATTGTGCGTGTTGTGGCTTCACAAATGCTTTGCTGCAAACCTCGGTTGTAACGAGTGGTTATTTCAGTCAACGTTGCGCTTCTATCAGCTTGAATCAGTCGGCCCATTCTCCTCTGACCTCTAGCATCCACAAGGCATTTTTGCCCACAGGACTGCCGCATACTGGATGTTTTTCCCTTTTCACACCATTCTTTGTAAAGAAATGGTGGTGCGATAAAAACCAGTAACTGAGCAGATTGTGAAATACTCAGACCGGCCCGTCTGGCACCAACAACCATACCACGCTCAAAATTGCTTAAATCACCTTTCTTTCCCATTCTGACATTCCGTTTGGAGTTCAGGAGATTGTCTTGACCAGGACCACCCCCCTAAATACATTGAAGCAACTGCCATGTGATTGGTTGACTAGATAATTGCATTAAGGAGAAATAGAACAGGTGTTCCTAATAATTCTTTAGGTGAGTGTATATTATAATATATTATATATTCTAAATATACAATAATATATGTAAATATATTATGGCCAAAACACAAACACAAGTTTTGGCCATAATATATTTACATATATTATTATATATTTTGAATATATAATATTTTATAATATATGTAAATATATTATGGACAAAACTTTTATATATAATTTGAATTAAATTTAGCCTCTATTTCTGAAAAGTTTCTGCTGGGATTTGAACTCACATGCTTCTACATTAGAGCCAAGAACCTAGAAATATGAAATTATACTTCTGCTGTATAGGAATACTTACTACATGACAAACTACTATGAGGTTTTTCTGACACAGTTTATCATTCAGCTTTATAGCTGAGTGGTTAAAGCCCTTGCCTCTAGTGTAGAAGGTTGTGAGTTGAAATCTTGGCAGAAACTTTTTAGAAGTAGAGGCTAAATTGGATTTAAACGCAATAGCACTCTGCAACCAGCACTCTGCCCTGCCTCTATGCTGGATGCTGAATGAGGCATTGGTGTACATTTTTTAAACCGGACGGGGTTAAAAGCAGAGTGTGCCTGGTGTGCATGCTGTACCTGCGCTCCCTGGATTTTGTGTGGCTATCATGGCCCATAACAGGTAGGTACTAGTGTTAGGGACCACTCATAGAGGCGACCTTGACGTGGTGAGTGGCTTATTACGCTTTGGCCAAAATATACACCAATGCCTCATTCAGCATCCAGCATAGAGGCAGGGCAGAGTGCTGGTTGCAGAGTGCTATTGCGTTTGTATGTGTATTTCACCATAGCGATGTGCACCTGCATACAGGGTTGTGCTGACTGAACCCCCCACATTTTTTCTTTGTAGTATATATTGGAGGCGTGGCAATCTCCATGCAGTCATGCACACCTGACCAGTTAGTCTGCCCTGGAGGCTGGTTTTAAAGTCAGTATAAAACTGAGTCTACTTTTACAGCGCCTACCAGTAGCCATTTGGCTCCAGGAGAAGTATATAGTGGGCTCAGCATGCATGTTTTTACTTGCATCCCTGGATCCGATGAAAGCTGTTACGGCACCGGACGGGGTTAAAAGCAGAGTGTGCCTGGCGTGCATGCTGCACCTGCGCTCCCTGGATTTTGTGTGGCTATCATAGCCCATAACAGGTAGGTACTAGTGTTAGGGACCACTCATAGAGGCGACCTTGACGTGGTGAGTGGCTTATTATGCTTTGGCCAAAATGTACACCAATGCCTCATTCAGCATCCAGCATAGAGGCAGGGCAGAGTGCTGGTTGCAGAGTGCTATTGCATTTGTTTTTGCGTTTGTATGTGTATTTCGCCATAGCGATGTGCACCTGCATACAGGGTTGTGCTGACTGAACCCCCCACATTTTTTTAAATTGGATTTAAATACATTGTCTCGAGCACACGAGGTATTCGGCCAAACACTGCAATGTGCTGAACATCGCCATGCTCGAGCCAAACTGGTGTTCGGCCGAGCATGCTCGCTCAACAATAGTCGTATGCAGTAATGCTTTAAACTACTCTGTCTGATGCCGTAATGTGTCCGCTAAAATTGCTATAACAATGTAATGTTTGCAGTAAAATGTTTTTGAAGTATGCAGAGCACATGCACATTTAACATAGTCCACAATTCTAGGCTCCTGTGAACAAGATTGATTTTGCAGAGCTGGAGAGGAGTCACAGGACGGCAACTAAAGTAATAACTGGAATGAGTGGACTACAGTACCTGGAAAGATTGTCAAAATTATGGTTATTTATAGGGATGAGCGAACGCGAACTGTATAGTATTTTCGTAAAAGTCCGGGTTCGGGTTCGGTGTTCGGCGCTTTCTTGGCGCTTTATGAAAGGCTGCAAAGCAGCCAATCAACAAGCGTCATACTACTTGCCCCAAGAGGCCATCACAGCCATGACTACTATTGGCATGGCTGTGATTGGCCAGTGCAGAATGTGACCCAGCCTCTATTTAAGCTGGAGTCACGTAGCGCCGCACGTCACTCTGCTCTGATCAGTGTAGGGATAAGATGCAGCTGCTGCTGTTAGGGCGAGATTAGGCAGTGATTTACTTACTGAAGTGATCGATGTACAGCTGTGTATCATACAACCTCAGCTATTCAATTAAGGCTGCCCAGAGCGTTTTTCAGTCACTTTTTTCTGGGGTGATCGGCGGCCATTTTGTGTCTTGTGGTGCGCCAGCACAAGCTGCCACCAAGTCCATTTAACCATCAATAGTGTGTTGTTGTTTTTTTGCTATATCCTACATGAGGGGCTTGGCTGTGCTTGCTATTTTATTGAGGGGTAAAATACAATTGCCAAGATAGCAGTACCCTAAATCTGGTGTTTCAGCTGTGGCTAGCCAATTGTAATACTGTCTGCTGTCTGCCAAAGGATATATTTTGTTCTGGGTTGAAATACAATCCCAACTTAGCAATTCCCTAAATAATTGCTTTCTGCTGTATCAGGCCAAGTTAAAATCTATCCATAAAAGGGTATATTAGATTGAAGGTGCAGATAGGGTCATTCTCAATAACTTCAAACGCTACCGTGCATCACCAAGTCTAATTCTGTCCGTAAACGTATACCTGTCATCCACCGCCTAAATACTAGGCCTACAATTTATATTCAGCTAAATCTGTGGTTACTGCTGTGCCTGGCAAAGTTATTTAGTGTCTGGCAAAGCACAGTTTTTGTTCTGGGTTGAATACAATTCCCAACTTAGCAATTCCCTAAATCAGTGGTTTCTGTTGAATCAGGCCAAGTTTAAATCTATCCATAAAAGGGTATATTAGATTGAAGGTGCGGATAGGGTCATTCTCAATAACTTCAAACGCTACCGTACATCACCAAGTCTAATTCTGTCCGTAAACGTATACCTGTCATCCACCGCCTAAATACTAGGCCTACAATTTATATTCAGCTAAATCTGTGGTTACTGCTGTGCCTGTATTAGTGTAATACGGTACCTAAGTAGATAGCTAGATAGTGTTAGGTGCCTGTAAAAAAAGGCCTGAATTTGAACTCAATACATTGGGCCAAATAATTTTTTTATTATTGTGGTGAACGTTAACAATGAGGAAAACATCTAGTAAGGGACGCGGGATGCGGACATGATTGTGGTGGTGTTAGTGGACCCTCTGGTGCTGGGAGAGGATGTGGCCGTTCTGCCACATCCACACATCCTAGTGTACCAACTACCTCAGGTCCCAGTAGACGCCAGAATTTACAGCGATATTTGGTGGGGCCCAATGCCATTCTAAGGATGGTAAGGCCTGAGCAGGTACAGGCATTAGTCAATTGGGTGGCCGACAGTGGATCCAGCACGTTCACATTATCTCCCACCCAGTCTTCTGCAGAAAGCGCACAGATGGCGCATGAAAACCAAGCCCATCAGTCTGTCACATCACCCCCATGCATATCAGGGAAACTGTCTGAGCCTCAACTTATGCAGCAGTCTCTTATGCTGTTTAAAGACTCTGCATGTCTCTGATGATGAAACACAGGTGCCAACTGCTGCGTCTTTCTGCAGTGTGCAGACTAAACAGGAGGTCAGGGAGGAAGACTGGGTGGAAGACGATGCAGGGGACGATGAGGTCCTAGACCCCACATGGAATGAAGGTCGTGCTACTGACTTTCAGAGTTCGGAGGAAGAGGGAGTGGTGAGACCGAGCGTCAACAGCGACAACAGCGTAGCAAAAGAGGGAGCAGTGGGCAAAAGCAGAACACCCGCTGCCAAGAGAGTCCGCCTGCTACTGGCCACCGCCATCTGGGACCGAGCACCCCAAAGGCAGCTTCAAGGAGTTCCCTGGCGTGGCAGTTCTTCAAACAATGTGCTGACGACAAGACCCGAGTGGTTTGCACGCTGTGCCATCAGAGCCTGAAGCGAGGCATTAACGTTCTGAACCTTAGCACAACCTGCATGACCAGGCACCTGCATGCAAAGCATGAACTGCAGTGGAGTAAACACCTTAAAAACAAGGAACTCACTCAGGCTCCCCCTGCTACCTCTTCTGCTGCTGCCTCGGCCTCTTCCTCTGCCTCTGGAGGAACGTTGGCACCTGCCGCCCAGCAAACAGAGTATGTACCACCAACACCACCTCCTCCGTCACCAAGCATCTCAACCATGTCACACGGCAGCGTTCAGCTCTCCATCTGACAAACATTTGAGAGAAAGCGTAAATTCCCACCTAGCCACCCTTGATCCCTGGCCCTGAATGCCAGCATTTCTAAACTACTGGCCTATGAAATGCTGTCATTCAGGCTGGTGGACACAGACAGCTTCAAACAGCTCATGTCGCTTGCTGTCCCACAGTATGTTGTTCCCAGCCGCCACTACTTCTCCAAGAGAGTCGTGCCTTCCCTGCACAACCAAGTATCCGATAAAATCAAGTGTGCACTGCGGAAAGCCATCTGTGGCAAGGTCCACCTAACCACAGATACGTGGACCGGTAAGCACGGCCAGGGACGCTATATCTCCCTAACTGCACACTGGGTAAATGTAGTGGCGGCTGGGCCCCAGGCGGAGAGCAGTTTGGCACACGTCCTTCCGCCGCCAAGGATCGCAGGGCAACATTCTTTGCCTCCTGTTGCCTCCTCCTCCTACTCTGCTTCCTCCTCCTCTTCTTCCACCTGCTTATCCAGTCAGCCACACATCTTCACCACCAACTTCAGCACAGCCCGGGGTAAACGTCAGCAGGCCATTCTGAAACTCATATGTTTGAGGGACAGGCCCCACACCGCGCAGGAGTTGTGGCGGGGTATTGAACAACAGACCGATGAGTGGTTGCTGCCGGTGAGCCTCAAGCCCGGCCTGGTGGTGTGCGATAATGGGCGAAATATCGTCGCAGCTCTGGGACTAGCCGGTTTGACGCACATCCCTTGCCTGGCGCATGTGCTGAATTTGGTGGTGCAGAAGTTCATTCACAACTACCCCGACATGTCAGAGCTGCTGCATAAAGTGCGGTCCGTCTGTGCGCGCTTCCGGTGTTCACATCCTGCCGCTGCTCGCCTGTCTGCGCTACAGCATAATTTCGGCCTTCCCGCTTACCGCCTCATATGCGACGTGCCCACCAGGTGGAACTCCACCTTGCACATGCTGGACAGACTGTGCGAGCAGAAGCAGGCCATAGTGGAGTTTCAGCTGCAGCACGCACGGGTCAGTCGCACTGTGGAACAGCACCACTTCACCACCAATGACTGGGACTTTATGCAAGACCTGTGTGCCCTGTTGCGCTGTTTCGAGTACTCCACCAACATGGCCAGTGGCGATGACGCCGTTATCAGCGTTACAATACCACTTCTATGTCTCCTTGAGAAAACACTTAGGGCAATGATGGAAGAGGAGGTGGCCCAGGAGGAGGAGGAGGAGAAAGAGGGGTCATTTTTAGCACTTTCAGGCCAGTCTCTTAGAAGTGACTCAGAGGGAGGTTTTTTGCAACAGCAGAGGCCAGGTACAAATGTGGCCAGACAGGGCCCACTACTGGAGGACGAGGAGGACGAGGATGAGGAGGAGGTGGAGGAGGATAAGGATGAAGCATGTTCACAGCGGGGTGGCACCCAACGCAGCTCGGGCCCATCACTGGTGCGTGGCTGGGGGGAAACGCAGGGCCATGACGATACGCCTCCCACAGAGGACAGCTTGTCCTTACCTCTGGGCAGCCTGGCACACATGAGCGACTACATGCTGCAGTGCCTGCGCAACGACAGCAGAGTTGCCCACATTTTAACATGTGCGGACTACTGGGTTGCCACCCTGCTGGATCCCCGGTACAAAGACAATGTGCCCACCTTACTTCCTGCACTGGAGCGTGATAGGAAGATGCGCGAGTACAAGCGCACGTTGGTAGACGCGCTACTGAGAGCATTCCCAAATGTCACAGGGGAACAAGTGGAAGCCCAAGGCGAAGGCAGAGGAGGAGCAAGAGGTCGCCAACACAGCTGTGTCACGGCCAGCTCATCTGAGGGCAGGGTTAGCATGGCAGAGATGTGGAAAAGATTTGTCAACACGCCACAGCTAACTGCACCACCACCTGATACGGAACGTGTTAGCAGGAGTCAACATTTCACTAACATGGTGGAACAGTACGTGTGCACACCCCTCCACGTACTGACTGATGGTTCGGCCCCATTCAACTTCTGGGTCTCCAAATTGTCCACGTGGCCAAAGCTAGCCTTTTATGCCTTGGAGGTGCTGGCCTTTTATGCCTTGGAGGTGCAGATTAGACATTTATAACTACCTCCCCTTAACCATATATTCTTGTACTCCAGGGCACTTCCTCATTCATTCCTCTTTTTTTAATTTTACCATTATATTGCGGGGCAACCCAAATTTGAATGAACCTCTCCTCTGTCTGGGTGCCGGGGCCTAAAAATATTTGACAGTGGCCTGTTCCAGTGTTGGGTGACATGAAGCCTGATTCTCTGCTATGACATGAAGCCTGAATCTCTGCTATGGGACCTCTCTCCTCTGTCTGGGTGGCGGGCCTAAAAATATCTGACAGTGGCCTGTTCCAGTGTTGGGTGACATGAAGCATGATTCTCTGCTATGACATGAAGCCTTAATCTCTGCTTTGGGACCTCTCTCCTCTGTCTGGGTTCCGGGGCCTAAAAATATCTGACAATGGCCTGTTCCAGTGGTGGGTGACATGAAGCCTGATTCTCTGCTATGACATGAAGCCTGATTCTCTGCTATGGGACCTCTCTCCTCTGTCTGGGTGTCGGGGCCTAAAAATATCTGACAGTGGCCTGTTCCAGTGTTGGGTGACATGAAGCCTGATTTTCTGCTATGACATGAAGCCTGAATCTCTGCTATGGGACCTCTCTCCTCTGTCTGGGTGCCGGGGCCTAAAAATATCTGACAATGGCCTGTTCCAGTGGTGGGTGACATGAAGCATGATTCTCTGCTATGACATGAAGCCTGATTCTCTGCTATGGGACCTCTCTCCAATTGATATTGGTTAATTTTTTATTTATTTTATTTTTATTTTTATTCATTTCCCTATCCACATTTGTTTGCAGGGGATTTACCTACATTTTGCTGCCTTTTGCAGCCCTCTAGCCCTTTCCTGGGCTGTTTTACAGCCTTTTTAGTGCCGAAAAGTTCGGGTCCCCATTGACTTCAATGGGGTTCGGGTTCGGGACGAAGTTCGGGTCTAGTTCGGACGCCGAATAGAAACATTTCCGGGAAGTTCGGCCGAACTTCTCGAACCCGAACATCCAGGTGTTCGGTCAACTCTAGTTATTTAGTTTAGAAAAAGGCAACTGTGGGGTGATCTAATAACTATGTACTGTATAACTATATCATGTGGCAGGACAGATTATTATTAATAATAATACTAATAATAATAATAATAATCTTTATTTATATAGCGCCAACATATTCCACAGTGCTTTACAGTTCAGGGGTTCATGTACAAACATTCATAAATAACATAGCAACAGACAAGTCAATAATTACAACAAGAGGAACGAAGACCCTGCTCGCAAGAGCTTACAATCAATATGGAGATAGAGGTGACACAAAAGGTATAAGTGCTTGTTTTGTACAATGGTCCAGCCATCTTGGAAAAATAAGGAAGCAGATACTGTATAAAGTTGCATGAGCCAGTCACCAGTCGATATATGAAGTGCTTCTCAGTGCATGGGTGCGGTGGAGAGTTTGGTGAAGGATCAGGTTCAGGAAATGATAAATGGGCTATATATGGAGAGGAGTTATATCAGGGGATGTGATAAGCCACCCTTAAAAGATGCATTTTTAGGGAGCGCCTAAACTGTGTATATTGTTATTTAAACTAATTTCTTGGGGTACAGCATTCCAGAGAACTGGTGCAGCTCTGGAGCCAGAAGTGAGAGGTTCCGATTATGACTTATGTCAGTCGTAAATCATTTACAGATCGAAGAGTACGGGAAGGGTGGTAGACAGAGATGAGAGAGGAGATGTAAAGGGGTGCAGCACTGTGGAGAGCTTTGTGGGTTAGAATAAGTAGTTTAAGAGCATAGGTATCGGAGGAGCGGTTGGACAGATGACCCTGGCTGCTGCATGAAGGATAGATTGGAGAGGGTATAGTCTGGTGAGGAGAAGGCCAATTAATAGTGAGTTACAGTAATCATGGTGGGAATGGATTAGGATGACAATGAGAGTTTTTGTTGTTTCCATATTTAGAAAAGGGCGGATTCTCTCCCATGATCTATTTATACCGAGGACTGTGACTGTGACTAGGGGGAATCCTCTGCATGTAGAGGAAAGAAGGTTTGCACACAAACTTAGAAGGGGATTCTTTAAGGTAAGAGCAGTGAGACTATGGAACTCTCTGCCTGAGGTGGTGGTAATGCTGAACTCACCAAAAGAGTTGGCCAAGTTACAGTTACTGGATTTCTGGAGAAGGGTCGTTGGTCCAGGGAGTTATTCGGATTGCCTGATTTAAGTTGGGAAGGAATTTTTTCCTCCTAATATGAGGAAAATTGGCTTCCACCTCATGTTTTTGCCTTCCTCTGGATCAACTTGCAGGATAACAGGCTGAACTGGATAGACGGATGCCTTATAAACTATGGGGGTCATTTATTAAGCTGAAATATTCTTATGTTAGGCATATTTCAGGCACAGATTGCGGTGCAATGGTTAGTTGCGCCGCAATCTGAGATTTTTCCCCACTCACGTCCGGTCTAAAATTGTGGCCGTGGCGTTGTTAGGTGGGTGACGAGCTAGCAGGCCTGTCTCATTTACCATTTTGTACGACTGTTTCAGATGTAGAAAAAGGTCCAAATGTAAGATAGGCCGGAGCCTCTTAGGCTGGAACAACCACTAGGTTAGGGGTTTATTGAGACTGGTGTCTAAAACGCTGGTCTTAATAAATGTGCCCCTATGTTACTATGCAGTGACATGAAAAATTTTGGGCACCCATGGTCAAAATTACTGTCACTGTGAACAGTTAAACAAGTTGAAGAAGCAATGATGTCCAAAAGCCATAATGTTAAAGATTACATATTCCCTTTGTATTTTGAAGGGGTTGTCTCACTTCAGCAAGTGGCATTTATCATGTAGAAAAAGTAAATACAAGCCACTTACTAATGTATTGTGATTGTCCATATTGCCTCCTTTGCTGGCTTGATTTACTTTTACATTACCTGATACACTGCTCATTTCCATGGTTACGGCCACCCTGCAATCTATCAGTGGTGGTCTTGCTTGCACACTTTAGGAAAAAGCATTGTCCTCTCTGGTGGCCGGGACAGTGGGGGCACACATAAGCTAGTGCTTTTTCCTTTAGTGTGCAAGAACAACCATTACTGATGGATTGCAGGGTGGTCGAATAATAATAATAATAATAATAATAATTTAGTAAAAGGCTTATCTTAACTTTCTCAACATAATAAAGGTTATTTGCTGAAGTGAGAAAACCCCTTTAAGCAATGTAGGAAGGATCAAGGGGTCGTCATTGATGGTCGGTATGTGTCACCAAGGTTCCTGGCCTCAGTGAGTTAAGAGACGGTTTTTCTCAAGTGTCATTATTGCAGATTGCAGTCTGACACTTCAGCTGTTTAGTATGGCTGTAAAGCTGATCCGGGACGGCTTTTACTGGAAGTAGTCAAAAGTGCAAGGTGGGTGGCTACTCCCCACGTTCCAGGCTGGGTCTTGGCAGGCTTATAAAGAAGTCAGCACTATCAGGTGGGGTGGATCTACCTCCATCTGACAGTGAAGCTGTGGAGTCCTCTGTGCTGAAGGCTGAAGACTGCAAATAGGCGTGCAGGCCACCTGGAAGAATGCCATTGAACTTTTCTGTGGCTGAGCACTCAGTCGGGTGTGAACTGACACTTCGGATTCCAGGTGAACATTGTTTTTTTTTTTTTGCTGTGTATGAACAAGCACCAAGACTGTTATGTTTTGCTGAGTGTGAATAAAACACTGAAGTTTGATTTACAACCTGGTTCCTTGCCTCTATACTGCGTCTGCTAAAATGTCTACCAGAGCAAATCACCACAGCAAAAACAATGTTTCACTTCATCTTTTACATTTTCAAAGTAACAAAAGAGCCTGAAGCAAAGGTTTGGGCACCCTGTATGGTTAGTACCTAGTAGCACCCCGTTTGGCAAGTATCACAGCTTGTAAACACTTTTTGTAGCCAGTTAATAGTCTTTCAATTTGTGTTTAAGGGATTTTCATCCATTCTTCCTTGCAAAAGTCTTCCAGTTCTGTTAGATTCCTGGGTCGATTTTAGGTGTGTTTATGATCATTATCCATTTGTAGAAGCCATCCCCTTTTCAACAGCTTTTTTTTTACATTTGGTATTATTTTTACATATAGGATTTTCTGGAATTTCATTGAATCCATTCTTCATTCTACCTGTGAAATGTTCCCTGTGCCACTGGTTTAAACACAACGCCAAAGCCTGATTGATTCCCCCCATGCTTAATAGTTGGAGAGGGGTTCTTTTCATGAAATCTGTGCCATTTTTTCTCTGAGCATACCTTTGCTCATTGTCGTCAAAGAGTTCTATTTTAACCTCATTGGTCCACTGAACTGCATCAGGCTTTTTTAGATGATTTCTTGCAAGCTTCTGATGATGAATTTTGTGGTGAGGATGCAGGAGAGGTTTTCTTCCGATGACTCTTCCATGAAGGACATATTGTGCAGGTGTCGATAAACAGTTGAACAATGTTTCTTAACTCCAGAGTCTGCTAAATCTTCCTGAAGGTCTTTTGCAGTCAAGCGGAAGTTACATAGTTACATAGTTACATAGTTAATACGGTTGAAAAAAGACAAACGTCCATCAAGTTCAACCAAGGGATAGGTGGGACTCAAATCCCAGAAGGAAGTGAGACTCAGATTTCTACACGTTTTCATAAGCATTTATGTTTTTTACTTTTAAGAATTTGTCTAAACCCTTTTTGAAACTGTCCACTGTTCCTGTCTTGACCACGTCCTGAGAAAGTCTATTCCACAGATTCACAGTTCTTACAGTAAAGAAACTTTGACACTTCAGGAGACTGAACTTTTTCTTCTTCAGTCGGAAGTAGTGCCCCTTGTCTTTTGAGCACATTTTACATGGAACAGCTTTTCGCCGTATTTTTTGTATGGCCCATTTATATACTTGTATAGGTTAATCATGTCCCCCCTTAGACGTCTCTTCTCAAGACATAAATTCAATTCTTTTAATATTTCTTCATAACTAAGACCCTCCATGCCCCTTATCATTTTAGTCGCTCTCCTCTGTACTGCGTATTCCAGATGAGGCCGCACCAGCGCTTTGTAAAGTGGTAGTATTACATCCCTGCCCCGTGAGTCCATGCCTCGTTTAATGCATGACAATATCCTGGTGGCCTTAGAAGCAGCTGATTGACATTGTATACTATAATTTCATCTACCATCCACAAGGACACCCAAATCCTTCTCTATAAGTGACTCTCCCAGTGCTACATCACCTAGGACATATGAAGCACAGATATTATTACTACCAAGATGCATAACTTTACATTTGTCCATATTGAACCTCATTTACCAAGTTGATGCCCAATCACTCAGAGTGTTCAAGTCAACTTGTAGTTTGTGGACATCTTCCATAGACCGTACAGTTCTACATAGTTTAGTGTCATTTGCAAAAATAGATATGGAGCTATTAATCCCGTCCTCAATATCATTAATAAATAAATTAAATAATAGAGGACCCAGCACTGAACCTTGGGCTACACCACTTATAACCCGGGACCATTCTGAATAGGAATCATTGACCACAACTCTCTGGACACAGTCCTTCAGCCAGTTTTCAATCCAATTACAAACTATACTTTCCAAGCCAATAGACATAACTTTACTTATTAAGCGTCTATGAGGGACAGTATCAAAAGCCTTTGCAAAATCCAGAAACATTACATCCACAGCCGCCCCTCTGTCCAGGCTACTACTCACCTCCTCATAAAAACAAATCAGGTTAGCCTTACAACTTCTGTCCTTGGTAAACCCATGATGGTTATCACTTATTATTATTAATATTATTTATAGTCACATACTCCTGTGTATAGTTCCTTAAGATTCCTTCAAACATTTTTCCCACAACAGAAGTTAAACTAACTGGTCTATAATTACCTGTGGAGGACCTTGATCCTTTTTTGAATATGGGCACCACGTTTGCCTTGCGCCAATCACTTGGCACTGTACCAGTCCCTAGAGAATCACAAAAAATTATAAACAGGGGCACAGCAATGACTGAACTGAGCTCTTTAAGCACTAGTGTAATCCGTCTGGACCTGGAGTTTTGTTCACATTTACCCTATTTAACTTCTCTTGGACCAGATCTACAGTTAGCCAATTGAGTATATCACTGGATGCACTAACAACCCCGGCGCCACAGATATAAGCTCTTTTCTCTTCTTTTGTATATACAGAGCTAAAAAACCTTTTTAGGAACTCTGCCTTATCCTTATCTTCAGTGACTACCCCGCCTTTACCATTATTTAGGTGACCTACCTGCTCAGCATTTATATATTTAAAAAACTTTTTGGGATTTGTTTTGCTTTCTTTTGCTACCTGCTGTTCGTTTTGTATCTTTGCTAATTTTATCTCCTTTCTTCAGATTTTATTAAGCCCTTTGTAATCTTCAAACCCTACAGCTGACCCCTCAGATTTGTGTTTTTTAAATGCCCTCTTTTTATCTGCTTTGCCTTTCTATCAATCTTACAAGCAGTTGTCTTTGAAAATTTTCTTGGTCTTCCGGACCTTCTCTTGACCTCCACTGTTCGTGTTGACTGCCATTTCCTTTACATTTCAAAACTAAGGAATAGTGATGAGCGGCATAGTCAATATTCAAATTCAAGCTATTTTGTGAATTTTTGGCCGAATATTCGCCATAAATTAGCAAATTCGAGAATTCGTGATCTCCACTCATTGTTTACTTGATTGCGAAAATCGGCAATGTAATATATTCATGATAAGTTTGCGATCATTTTGCAATTAGAATATTCAACACTATTCGCAAATACGAATATATAGCACTATATTCTAAATATTTGAGAATTCTCAACACTACTGAGGAAATGGCAAACTGAAAACGCTTTGCTATCTTCTTATAGACTTCTTCTGCTTTGTGGGCCTAAACCATTTTCATGTTTAGAGTTTTAGACAGCTGCTTAGAAGAACACATGGCTGCTGTTTTTTTGTAACAAGGTTAGAGGAGTTTGGGAATTTATAAAGCTTTGAAATTTGTATCACCTGGCCTTTCCTAATGTTGATTGTGAACAAGCCTTAAAGGGATTGTCCAAGTTATATTTATTGATGACCTATCCTCAGGATAGGTCATCAATATCAGATTGTCTGGGGTCTGACACCCAACACCCCCGCCGATCGGCTGTTTGAAGAGAAGGCGCGGGCCGTGCCAGCGCTGCCTCCTCTTCATTATTTACCTGCTCGCCATTGCATCTGCAGCGGTGAGCTGGTGTAATTACACCCAAGCCGTCCCATTCATTTCAATGGTATGGATCGCTTCTATACACTTGTATAGGAGCGATCCGTCCCATTGAAATGCAACGGTGAGCAGGTAAACAATGAAGAGGAGGCAGCACTGGCACGGCCCGCGCCTTCTCTTTAAATAGCTGATCGGCGGGGGTGCCGGGTGTAGGACCCTAGCCGATCTGTTATTGATTACTTATCCTGAGGATAGGTCATCAATAAATATAACTTGGACAACCCCTTTAACTCTAAGGTCTATTTAAGGTCTGAGACCTTGGTCATCTTTAACTTTATGCCTTTTGGAGATTATTTTATCTTCCACATGCTTAGCTGTTCAAAGTAACAGTAATTTGATCAGGGGTGCCCAAAACTTTTCATGCTACTGTATATATATAGCGTAGCGTGTGCACTGACAGGGAATGGTGATTGTGCTGCCCCCATCATTGAACCCCTCAGATTCCGCGTTCATCGCTAATCATGGCATCTGAGGTCAATATTAAAGCATTTTAGGTGTTGATCATAAAAAAAAAATTGTACTTACCTCATCAATTTGATCACAAATAGGTCGCCGCAGCCATCTTACTTGAAGATCCAGCACAAAATCTTGTGCAGTGCGTGATGATGTCAATCCACTGGCTGGCGTGGTGACATCATACATCACCGTGCACAAGATTTTGTGCAGGATATTCAAGCAAGATGGCCGCGGCGGCCTCTTCACACTGAAATGGATGAGATAAGTATGATTTATTTATTTTTTTACTGCCTTTTCAGCGAAAATTGATTCGTTACCACGAAGCAGAGAAAATTTGACTTTGCAGCAAATTAATTTTTTCCTGAAATTTGGCTTGAAGTTCACTTCGGACACTTAGATTCACTCAACACTAATATATATTCTACTTTATGCTAATATATATATATATATATATATATATATATATATATATCATGCTCTCCCCTATGATATAAGTGTTAAAATATTTCTTGGCAAATGCATATTTGGAAAGTGGCATACCGAAACAGATATTTCATATTGTAGAAAACATTATGCATTTTCATTGTCCCATGGTGTTGTGGTTACCAATAAAAAGTAAGAAAAATTTTTAAGTAACAAGACTGTAAGTGCTTCATTCCATGGAACAAATTATTAATTTCTATATTGTGGAGGAATGTCTTCTACATATATTAGATATTTTTTAACAGAAGAATGGAAACTGATGACTATTGACTGTTGATTTGATTTCTAAATCTCAGACTTGTGTCTCTACCTCCCTTAATTAACCCTCTGTTGTTCAGACATGGATTTGATTGTAGACGTTCTGTCTTTCCATTTGCATGCTGTTCTGACACATGCAGTCCTTCCTAGCTATTAGACCCAGCTCTGACCCTGACTCTGTCTTTTTACCTCTGTCTCTGATGTTCCTCTCTGATTATATGGAATTAACCTTTGTCTTGTTTGATTCTTCTTTCACCTGTTTGCTCCACCAGTCACATGGTACTTTGCAGACGCAACCAGGGATTTTCTAGCAGTGGATAGTAGATCCCTGTATAGGGGTATAAGAGTGAAGACCTGTGCCAACTTCTAACCAGAGTGGCCTGACTGTGGAAGCACAAATGCTAAACAGGTTTTCCCTATAATGACAAATGTAAAACATTTAAAAATTACTAAACTTTTTTTCTCTTTTCTGTCTAGAGAACTATCAAACTGGAAGCTAGCAAACTGTAGGTGTACTGGATCTAAAGAAATCAGTCATCAGCATAAGGTAATAAAAGGCATGCTGTGTCCCTTATGTGTCTACATAGCATACTTTTTTTTAATACCTTTTATGAGCTACAGTGCTAGTAATCCCTCTATAAAGGAGTCGTGATATTCATGAGCCGCAGACCCCTGTCCTCCTGATGATGATTGATATTTTTCTCCCTATGCATAGTAATAGTAAATCGCTTCCTATGGTTTTACATAGATTCCACTAAATTACCTATTTGGACGTCTTTTCTTGTATGCAAAGAAATACCTCCCACGGAAAGAAAACCATCTTTCTAGTGTCAACTCGTAGAAGGGACTCCACTTACACAAGGTGGCACTAGTAAGATAGTTATTTTTCCTTGGTAGATACCTCTTTGCATATTGTGTTTTCCCTTGAAACATTAACAAGTACCCATACAGGGCTGGTCTCTTTAAGGACAATAATCTACCCAAGCAGTCTTTTCTTGTTATAGTAATCCAAGAGAACAGCTTAATTTAATAAAGATTAATAACAGTCTGTCACATCTCAACAATGTCCTCTAAGTGCATTAACAAAAACAGTAAAGTGTTACTATGAAGCTGGCTGTCCTGAGAATCACCACTTACAGCATACAGATAATGTGTGTAAACTTCTGACTTGTTCTGTAAATAGTATTAGCCTTAAATAAATTAAAAATAAATAAATAATAGTTATGGGTAGACTGAGCACCATTCCCATTTTTAAAGCTTTCTTGATTCGGAATTCTTCAAATGTCACCTTTTGGAATTCGTCCCTTTTAAAGGTAATTTTTAACTCATTACTTTAAATTGTAGAGGATATCAATTAATTTTGTAGATTTTCTTGTTTAGGGAAAAATGGTCAGAAAAGGATAAAAAAATATATATATTTTCATTCTAGCAGAAGAGATTTAAATTGGTGATTTTTCTTTGGATTTTACAACTTAAGGGCAACACATGTCTCAGTACAGCGACCCTAAAAGCACCAGGATGGAACCAGCAGTGGAGTACAGATACTCTGTGGAGGAATTTGACCGTATGATGTGGTTGCGGCTGAACTTCTTCGGACCCAATCCAGCTGAGAAATACGTGAAGTTCGTGAGGAGTCTAGTGTTCAAGACCCTACTATACCGGGCAGAAGGTGATGGTCAGCTGCCACGTTGGGTGGACCTCCACCGGAAGTTACAGTTGCGGGACAGAGAGAGCTCAGTCTCCCCTCCCCAGTGGCAGAGTGTCCAGCAGGGAATCAGGAGCCCAGTCTCCATTCCCCAGCGGCAGTGTGAATTGCAGGGAATTGGGAGCCCAGTCTCCATTCCCCAGCGGCAGTGTGAAGTGCAGGGAGAGGAGAGCAGCGTCCTCCCTCCCCAGCGGCAGGCTGAGTTACAGGGGGCAGAGGTAGTTGTTCCTGCCCCCCAGCAGCAGAGTGATATGCCAGGAAGGCAGTGTGAAATGCAGGGAGAGGAGAGCAGCGTCCTCCCTCCCCAGCGGCAGGCTGAGTTACAGGGGGCAGAGGTAGTTGTTCCTGCCCCCCAGCAGCAGAGTGATTTTTTGGGAATTGGGAGCCCAGTCTCCATTCCCCAGCGGCAGAGTGTCCAGCAGGGAATAGAGAGCCCAGTCTCCTTTCCCCAGCAGCAGGACACTTTATTGGGAGCGGAGACGGTCGGTCGCCCTCCCCAGCGGCTGGAAGTATGTATGGGAGAGGAGCTCGTTACCCCCCTCTCCCCAGCGGCAGCTTAACAAACCAGGGGGAGACAGTAAGCCCCACAACAGTGCAGATGGGACCGTGGTCTCTGCACTTACAGCACAGGGGGTAGAGACAGTCGGTCTCCCCCTCCAACAACCAGATTCTAAGCCAGGCAACACAGAGACCGGGAGTACCAGCTTCCAACATAACCTTGGTGGACTCACTGGACACAGACAGGCTACCCAATGCAACAGGTCCAGTATTGGGTTGTGGGTGGGCTGCCAGACTAACTCAGGTACCGACCGGCGTGAGGTCAGGTATCTGGTTAGTCTTCCCTGGGGGGGGGGAGATGTGTGGCGAAACCAACCTCGCCACTGGGTTTTGGAGAGGCCTGTTTATCAGCCTCTTGCCTCAGGATTATGGCCCATACTAACTTTTAAACCCCTGAACCTATTCAAGTGAATTTTGGATAGGTTTGTCCCCAAGTTATACTGTTTAAATTGATGTAAGTTATATGTATGGCCAATGTAAACTCACAAAGTTGTAACAATTTATAATAAGTGTAACTTGTCAGCTTGGGAGGAATATGCTGGGTGTGTTTCTATTGTGCCATTGTCCCATTGTGTGTTTAAATGGTGATGTCTGTCCTGTTATATCCACATGTGTATTGGTGATTTCTCTTTGTCTTGAGAGATAATTGGATTACGCCTCGGGTGTCTCCAGGGCAGAGAGGAGGAAACCATGATGCATTGTGGGGATGTATTGTCTCTGTGTATCCTACAGTGCTGCATATCTGTCCTATGTCACAGTCTTCATTCTGGTCCCCTAGGGGCGTGTACACCAGATGGGCTTAGTTGTTTTATACCTCCCTGTGGGCGGACCTGTATTTGCAAACAACTGTAATAAAAACCAGGCTGGGTGTGCCAGCACCTCAGACCACTGCTTGACCCTCAACACGGAGCCTTGTCTCGTTATTGGGGGGATCCGCTGTATGCTGTTAGAGACTGATTGCCAGGAGTGTAAGCTGATTCCTGTTCGTCTGCTAGCAGCTATTCGTGAGGTTCCAGTTTGGAGTGCTACTTTGTATCCAGTTCGGGACATTGGTGTTCTGCAGTAGCTGGGCCTGTCTCTCAGAAAGGGGCACATCGCCTAAACTGATTTTAACCCCTTGTCTGCTGAAACGGCCCGTTACAGTGATTATTGTATGTTTGTGGTAATGTATAGCCTGCCTGACAGGAGCGTATTAAAGCCGAGCACCTGACAACCAAGCAAAACTTGTTAGTATCACATAGGATGTCTAAAAGTGAGAGACGCTTTTTTAATTTTTAGAAATGTTTGGTCAATTTTTTTATGTGTCTTTTTTTACACTCTGTCTGTCTCTGTCTATTTATCCATATCTCATTATCTATCTATCTATCTATCTATCTATCTATCTATCTATCTATCTAATCAAATATGATTTATTGGCAGGACTATATACATTTTAGCATTGCCAAAGCACGTGGGAAATAATTGTGTAGGTTTGGGGAATAGGGACAAATCCAGGGTGGGGATATAGGAATCCATGGTATATCCGGCTCCTCTAAGTGCATGGCAGGCAGTAATATATTGTGCTGCTATGGCCGCTGTGTTCCTCTTCCCCCAGCAGTATGGAGAGTCTCTCTACCTCCTCCATTGAAGTCTGGGAAGAGATCAGACAGTCTCCTGAAGTGAGAATCCCTCACTGCTGAGTATTTGAGCACCGCAGCGGGAAATGAGCCTCATCCACCACGGCCTCCTGGTTGCACTGCTGGCCCAGTCTGCTCTCCCTGGACATGTACCTCTGTCGGTGACGGCTGGATTCGATGACCAGGCTGTTGGCGCTCAGTCTGTACTGGCTCAGGATCTGTAGGTCTCTGGGGTTGGAGAGTTTCTCCAACCCTGGGGCCAGTTTGTACTACATCTGCAGGCTCTGGTATACTGTCAGCTTCTGTGATGCTCGTATGTTGTTCTTCCAGATGCTGATATACTCCTCTTTGCCATTGTGTATCATCCTCCCTGCTGCCAGGCTGTACTGGTTGGTGGCTTGAACAGGCTGGGTTTCGGTGACTTGTTGCTGGGTGCTTTGTCTTTCTGGGGCTTCTTGATGTAGCAAGGCTTTGTGATGGTAGGAGCTGGGATTGCTGCTATGCAGATGGGCTCTGAATGATAGTGCCCTCTTCTGGACAGCAAAGTAAAGTGGAAATCTGCCCAGTTCTGCTCTCCAGGCACTGTTTGAGGTGCTTCTGCAGACCTGGAGAAGGTGTTTGCAGAGTTCTAGGTGGAATAGTTCTGTTGGCCCAGAGTCTCACTCTGCCCAATCTGGGTATGTGTCTGGGCCCCAGACTTCGCTGCCATACAGAATGATTGGGGCGATGATGGTGTCAAGGATATTAAGCCAGACGGTCACTAGTGCCTTAGGACGCCTTCTGATGGCATAGAAGGTTTTGTTCACCTTGTCTTTCAGTGTTTCCATGGCTTTCTTAAAACTCCCTGATTGGCTGATTTCTAGGCCCAGGTAGGTGTAGCTGTCAGTTTCTGAAAGTGGACAGTTGTTTACCAGGAAGGGAGGACGCCCGGCTACTTTCCGGTTTATTTTCTGGAACATCATGATGTTGGTTTTCTTTGGATTGATGGGCACTGCCCACTTGTTACTGAACTTCTCCAGGATATCTTGGAGGCCTTTCTCAGTTGGTGATAGTAGCAGAAGATCATCTGCATAAAGGAGAAATTTCACCTCTGTGTCATGGAGGGTGAGACCAGGTGCTGAGGAGGACTCCAGAGCCTCCGCCAGCTCATTGATATAGAAGTTAAAGAGGGTTGTACTGAGGCTGCAGCCCTGTCTGACTCCTTGGCTCTGTGGGAAATAAGTTGTTCTTCTCCCATTTACCTTCACACTGCATCTGTTCTCAGTGTAGGAACTTCTGATGACATCATATGTTTTTTATCCTATTCTGCTTTCGAGAAGTTTCAGGAATAGGCCCGGGTGCCACACTGAGTCAAAGGCCTTCTTAAAGTCAACAAAGAAGGCATAGATCTTTGTATTGTGGACATGGCTCTTGATGAGGCTCTGCAGGGTGTAGATGTGGTCTGTGGTGCGGTCGTTTGGCATGAAGCCTGCTTGACTTCTGCTAAAGACGTTGTGCTGGGTGAGGAAGCTGAGGATCCTCTTATTCAGGATATTGCTGAGGAGTTTCCCCAGGTTGCTGCTGACGCATATCCCTCTATAGTTTGCTGGGTCCTACCTGTCTCCACTCTTGTGTATGGGGGTGATGATGCCCTGGTTCCAGCTCTGGGGGAAGTAGCCGTCACTCAGCACAACATTGTAGAATTTTACTAATGCGGCTTAGATACCTAGCGAGTTGTATTTGATCATTTCTGGAAGGATCCCATCTGGGCCACTGGCGTTTTTACTCTTTATTACTGAGATCCTCTCTGTTATCTCCTGCAGTGTGATCAGTGTGTCTAGAGGGTTTTGGAAATCTTAGATTTTTTTCCTCAATATCCTTCAGCTTTTTCGTGATTTCTTTTTGTTCTGGGCTTTGGTCCTCCCTCAAGATCTCTTTGTAAAGATCCTTGAAGTACTGGAGCCAGATGTTTCCATTTTGGATGTGGAGGTTGGTGTTCTTGCTGGTTTTGTCTATGTGCTTCCATAGGTGAGATGCGATTTTCCTCTATCATGGCTCTATGGGCCAAGGAAACAGATTGGCTTGCACAAGTAACAAGGATTTTTAAGGATGAAGCGATTGTCACATCCCAGTCCATCCAGCCGGATGTTGTAGAGATGCAAAAGTTGTTGAAGAATCTGTATAGAAACAGAACCAAAACTTGGTGGAATAAAGCGGCACTTGAACAATATCTCATGAAGGACCTGACCCCCAGGGGGCTTCTGGTGCAGGTATACCCCTAATTTCCACTTGAGGATGATCTGTTGAAACAGAGGTGGGAGGACACCTGCAAATTGTGTTTCCGTACCTTTTATTGAATTACTCATAGGTTATGAGAGAAAGCATTTTGATGATATTTTAAAGTCGATTGCGCCACTACAGGACAAACTGCGTGGCCTGGTCGACTCCAATGCACTTTCATGGTTTAAACAGGAATTGAAGAATGATCAGGCACGGTGGGATAAGAAGACCCAGGAGATTAAAGCAAAAAAATCCAACGCGATATACTCGATCACCAACAAAATCGGGTGTTTCGCAAAACGAATGTATCTTGGGCTGGCTCATCGATTTCATCCTACAGCAATTCGTCACAGCAACCACGAGTGGCGCTGACGAATGGACAGGAGACACTGCAACCACGTACACAACTCAAGAGGAAATATAACAACTCTGGAGACTCCAAGAACGGAGAACTTAAGCCCCGGTGAAATTGGAGGCGCTCCGAACATTAGAAGCACTATTGTTGGAACAGGAGGCACCAGAAGAGGTCGATACCTATTGGTCAGTTCCTACGTGCAAAAAGAATATGTACATCTAATACCGATTTTGAACGCGAATCGGACATACTTAGACGACGCTCCGAACAATGGGGATATCATCAAAAAGACATTGTCACGACCATGGTCATGGTCGTGACTCAGGATCCGCAGGCAGTTGCCTGCGGTTTGGTTTTATTGTCAACCACATGGTGAGGGCTGCTGGTATGTTGCCACACGTGTGGTTGCCGCTGGCAACATGATTTGGTAGTTGGCAGTATAGCAGCCTGAGCTGTTGCTAGGCAGCTTGCTGTCAAGTGCATGCGGTTACACCTGGTTGGGTGTGTGTGTATGCACTTTGTATGTCTGGTGTGCACGAGGTTTATGTAGGTGTGCACTGTGACACTTCCCTTCACTGTGGCTGCCCGTGGCAATGTTTGGTATTGTATACATGTGGTGGCAGTGTCTCAGCCTTCTGGCTGACTCCCAGGACATGGTTGCCACGCATGTCGTTGCCTGCGGTAACAGCCGCAGTGTGATGTTTATTTGGACACTTCCCCTTTAAGTGGCTTTTTCCCTTGCCTGGTGTAGGAAGGGTTAACTCCCTTCTTAGTTTGTAAACACTGGGTGTGTGTGTGGGTGTGACTACTTGGGCCTATATAGCCTCTGCTGAGAGCAGTAGTCAGAGGGGTACTTCAGCCATGGTCTGCTGGAGTCATCCTCCTACCTAATACCATCTGTCAGTGTGGGCCACCCTTCTGGTCATAAAATTATGTTACACGGTGTTATGAAGGTGTGTGTGTGGTTTCCTTGTTTTTGCAGCTTATGGTCCTGGGTTCCTGTGTGATGTTTGGTGTGTGTGCTGTGTTCGTTTGTGCACTGGACAGCAGCACTTGCACATGGGTTCCAGGCTTTGTTGTCTGTGGCAGGTGAGGGTTGTGTTTGTTGCATTTACCTGCCATTGCCATAAGTTGTTTCTGTTCCCCTTGTAGCTTGGCCACTTTAGACTCCTGTTTCTCCGCGTCCAGGAGGAATGGGCTGTCTACCCAGCTCCTAGTTCAGGGATCGGCGGAGGGTCAGTAGGGATCCGAGGTTCCTGAGCATGAGCCCTCCTACCTTCAAGGTCGGCTCATGCAGCTAGGAGTCAGGGTCAGATTAGGGAAGCTCTAGGAGGTGACCTGATCCCTATTTCTGTCGTCCTGGCCGAGCAGCCATTAACATCTTCCCTCATCGCACGGCTGAGGGTTTTCCCCATCCTCAGCCGTGACAGACATACAACGGGGCTATTTACGTGCAAAAAATACACAACGGGAGACACTTCTTACGGCCAGACACATGGATACTTCATCTTCCCCACAGGTAGTTAGGATGATCACTAACTACAATACGCAATGGTCTAATATTGGAAAGAACTTTTCCAAATTTTGGCCTGTATTGAGATCGGATCCTGATCTTGAATGGATCCTTACACCAACTCCAGCATTTGTGGCAAAGCGCAGTAGAAATCTGAATGAGATCCTTGTGCGCATCCATTATGTTCCACCTAAGACCGTTTTGTTTTCTCAGACACGTGGTCCCAAATGGGGCTCGGTGCAATGTGGCCATTGCAGTGTATACAAGGCCATTGTCAAAACGGACACTTTCAGTGATTCCTCTGGTCAACAAACATACAATATTGTGCATTTTATTAATTGCAGTACATCTGGAGTCATCTACTACACTACTTGCCCCTGTGGTCTTATATATGCCGGGATGACTACACGGGAATTTCGTAATCGTATCCAGGAACATCAGAGTGACATAAGGGCGGCTGCCAGGATTATTGACTCAGAAAGGGACACAATTGTCAAACTTAAACCAGTGGCGAGACATTTTCGATATAAACATCACAATCGGTGGCAAGATTTCAAATTTTGTGGGATTGACAGAGTACATCTCGGCCTAAAAGGAGGCGATATCTTCAAACGTCTGAAACAAGTGGAAAGCAAGTGGATAGTGAAGCTCAAAACACAAACACTAAATGGACTTAATGATAAAATCCATTTTGCGTCTTTTCTGTAATGGCATCTCCTTAAATCCTTGTTCCTATTTTAATATTATTTATGTTATCAGCTTTTGGTGTTGGCGCTGGGTACAGTATATTGGGGCATTATTCCTTAAGCTTGTTTCTATATGTGTGCAATTGGGGCATTGTTTTTTTGTCTCTGAATTGTTTCTACACTGCGTGCAGAATTATTAGGCAAATGAGTATTTTGACCACATCATCCTCTTTATGCATGTTGTCTTACTCCAAGCTGTATAGGCTCGAAAGCCTACTACCAATTTAGCATATTAGGTGATGTGCATCTCTGTAATGAGAAGGGGTGTGGTCTAATGACATCAACACCCTATATTAGGTGTGCATAATTATTAGGCAACTTCCTTTCCTTTGGCAAAATGGGTCAAAAGAAGGACTTGACAGGCTCAGAAAAGTCAAAAATAGTGAGATATCTTGCAGAGGGATGCAGCACTCTTCAAATTGCAAAGCTTCTGAAGCGTAATCATTGAACAATCAAGCGTTTCATTCAAAATAGTCAACAGGGTCGCAAGAAGCGTGTGGAAAAACCAAGGCGCAAAATAACTGCCCATGAACTGAGAAAAGTCAAGCGTGCAGCTGCCAAGATGCCACTTGCCACCAGTTTGGCCATATTTCAGAGCTGCAACATCACTGGAGTGCCCAAAAGCACAAGGTGTGCAATACTCAGAGACATGGCCAAGGTAAGAAAGGCTGAAAGACGACCACCACTGAACAAGACACACAAGCTGAAACGTCAAGACTGGGCCAAGAAATATCTCAAGACTGATTTTTCTAAGGTTTTATGGACTGATGAAATGAGAGTGAGTCTTGATGGGCCAGATGGATGGGCCCGTGGCTGGATTGGTAAAGGGCAGAGAGCTCCAGTCCGACTCAGACGCCAGCAAGGTGGAGGTGGAGTACTGGTTTGGGCTGGTATCATCAAAGATGAGCTTGTGGGGCCTTTTCGGGTTGAGGATGGAGTCAAGCTCAACTCCCAGTCCTACTGCCAGTTTCTGGAAGACACCTTCTTCAAGCAGTGGTACAGGAAGAAGTCTGCATCCTTCAAGAAAAACATGATTTTCATGCAGGACAATGCTCCATCACACGCGTCCAAGTACTCCACAGCGTGGCTGGCAAGAAAGGGTATAAAAGAAGAAAATCTAATGACATGGCCTCCTTGTTCACCTGATCTGAACCCCATTGAGAACCTGTGGTCCATCATCAAATGTGAGATTTACAAGGAGGGAAAACAGTACACCTCTCTGAACAGTGTCTGGGAGGCTGTGGTTGCTGCTGCACGCAATGTTGATGGTGAACAGATCAAAACACTGGCAGAATCCATGGATGGCAGGCTTTTGAGTGTCCTTGCAAAGAAAGGTGGCTATATTGGTCACTGATTTGTTTTTGTTTTGTTTTTGAATGTCAGAAATGTATATTTGTAAATGTTGAGATGTTATATTGGTTTCACTGGTAAAAATAAATAATTGAAATGGGTATATATTTGTTTTTTGTTAAGTTGCCTAATAATTATGCACAGTAATAGTCACCTGCACACACAGATATCCCCCTAAAATAGCTAAAACTAAAAACAAACTAAAAACTACTTCCAAAAATATTCAGCTTTGATATTAATGAGTTTTTTGGGTTCATTGAGAACATGGTTGTTGTTCAATAATAAAATTAATCCTCAAAAATACAACTTGCCTAATAATTCTGCACTCCCTGTATAGGTTTGCAACATTCTATCTTACCAATATTTGGCTGGCGTTTCGATTGCTCCTGTTCTGGTATATGTTAATTGGTGTGGGTCCGCTATGCTATACCGCGATGAGGCAAGTTTGGGCTTCTTTCTTTCCTATGTCCAATTGACTCTGTGTTTTTGGAGAGAAAAAATTGGGAAGTTTTGTGGCATGACATGGTATAATTGTCTGGTGAAATGGCACTAACCACTTCAATGTTTCTGTGATGCATTAAATGTATGCATCCTCTTGGTGCTCAGAGGACAATGGGCAATTTAGCACAAATCTTGTGCTCCTGTACACTTACACCTGGTGTTTTTTTTTTTTCTTAATTTGTAACGGTATCTCCCTCTTTTTTGGTAGATGTTACAAACTTTTGGTGATTAATATTAAGCTGCATTGGCTCTTCACCTATTTGATACTGTACGCCTTTATGCTCCGTGTGTGCCACAACAGTGACGCTGGTGATATTTTGTTTGATGTACGAACCCTTTTAGGTTTATCAATTTTGTAGTCGGTTGCTGTTGGCGCCAGTATCTTTTTATCTACCTATTTATTTATTTTTGTTGCTGACCGCGCGTTTGCACTTGCACTTTATTATCTTTTTAGTCCACCAATCATGCACCACCAGCCCTAGTGTTTTTTAATTTGGTTTTTAACCATGTGTTTTATCAATCATGTGTATTACAGTGATTTTAATAAAAATTTTATGGTATGATGATATCTTGTGTTGGCATATTATTTTATGTGATTTAGTGAGTATCCATATATTCTTTTTGTTACTGATAATTTCACTATACATGGGTCGGATATATTTATATGGGAATTTGTTTTGGTGTTTTATTCATGTGCTTCCATAGTTCCCAGAAGGAGTTGTCTTGGAGAGTGTCTTGGAGTTGGAGGAGCTTGGTTGAGATGTTGCCTTGCTTTTTCTTTCTGAGGATGTTTTTGTATTGCTTTTGTATGTTGTTGTAGGCTTCCCTCAGACTGGTTTTGTTCGGATTTTGGTGTTTCCTATTTGAGGCCATTCTTAGCGCCTTCCTTATATCTTTAAACTCCCAGTTGAACCAATTGTTGGGTTGTTGCTTTTTTTGGCCTTTTGTTGCATCTTTGGAGGTCAGACATTTCCGCCATAGTGTAAAGTATATTATTAACGTCCCTTAGGACGAGATTTACTCCTGGATTCAGCTGATACACTTTACTATGGAAGTTATGGAGCATCTCATGGATGTCTGCACTATTTATGGTCTCCATATAATTTGGGGCTGACATCTTTAAAAGATGGAGGTATGCTAAAGAGGCCGGTCTGCTGTGATATTTGTGCCAGTGGTTTACTTGTTGATTTAATGTATAGGAGCAGTTGGTCTGACAGGTGTGTCTGTGTGGGGTGACTATGAAGCCACCAACATTTGTGGGGTCCCTATCTGTGATAGCATAGTCTACCACACTGTTGCCCACATGGGAGTTTAGGGTATGTCTACCAAGAGAGTCTGCCTTGGTGCGGACATTGAAAATATGAACAAGACAAAAACACAGAAATGAAGTGGCAATTCTGGAGGAGCTGCTCAGCCCCTGACACTGTGGCGTGTCTTTTATTGGGGGAGCAGCCCCACCGCATGTGGACCGCAATAATCGACTAACCCCAGCAAAATATGCATACAATGGAGGACGTCGACGCGGTCCACATGCACCACAAGAGCAAACTACACAGAATGTAGCAAATAAACATATGAAACACAGAGAGGAAATGCACCAAACAGAAATGCTACTGACTATACTGGGAAGTCATACATGCAGGTATTAAAAGCTGAGACTTTCGCCAATATGTTCCAGTCAGGAAGATATCGGAGCCCTTTGCCATGCTGAGTGACCGTGACGTGGTGCATTGATGGGCTCCGATATCTTCCTGACTGGAACATATTGGCGAAAGTCTCAGCTTTTAATACCTGCATGTATGACTTCCCAGTATAGTCAGTAGCATTTCTGTTTGGTGCATTTCCTCTCTGTGTTTCATATGTTTATTTGCTACATTCTGTGTAGTTTGCTCTTGTGGTGCATGTGGACCGCGTCGACGTCCTCCATTGTATGCATATTTTGCTGGGGTTAGTCGATTATTGCGGTCCACATGCGGTGGGGCTGCTCCCCCAATAAAAGACACGCCACAGTGTCAGGGGCTGAGCAGCTCCTCCAGAATTGCCACTTCATTTCTGTGTTTTTGTCTTGTTAGATTTGAGTGTGTTTGGACACTCTGTTGCACCTGGTAACTTCCATCACATGGTCTGGCATAGGTGTGGCTCACGGCCTGGCCTCATTCACATTGTACTACCACAGTATTCATGCTGGGCCTTTGTGTGGAGGCTTGGCTGTGTGCTGAATTATATCACCCCCAGACCATGTTCACACCATAGTTAGAGTAGCGGCTAGGACCCTTTGCCATGCTGAGTGACCGTGACGTGGTGCATTGATGGGCTCCGATATCTTCCTGACTGGAACATATTGGCGAAAGTCTCAGCTTTTAATACCTGCATGTATGACTTCCCAGTATAGTCAGTAGCATTTCTGTTTGGTGCATTTCCTCTCTGTGTTTCATATGTTTATTTGCTACATTCTGTGTAGTTTGCTCTTGTGGTGCATGTGGACCGCGTCGACGTCCTCCATTGTATGCATATTTTGCTGGGGTTAGTCGATTATTGCGGTCCACATGCGGTGGGGCTGCTCCCCCAATAAAAGACACGCCACAGTGTCAGGGGCTGAGCAGCTCCTCCAGAATTGCCACTTCATTTCTGTGTTTTTGTCTTGTTAGATTTGAGTGTGTTTGGACACTCTGTTGCACCTGGTAACTTCCATCACATGGTCTGGCATAGGTGTGGCTCACGGCCTGGCCTCATTCACATTGTACTACCACAGTATTCATGCTGGGCCTTTGTGTGGAGGCTTGGCTGTGTGCTGAATTATATCACCCCCAGACCATGTTCACACCATAGTTAGAGTAGCGGCTAGGACCCTTTGCCATGCTGAGTGACCGTGACGTGGTGCATTGATGGGCTCCGATATCTTCCTGACTGGAACATATTGGCGAAAGTCTCAGCTTTTAATACCTGCATGTATGACTTCCCAGTATAGTCAGTAGCATTTCTGTTTGGTGCATTTCCTCTCTGTGTTTCATATGTTTATTTGCTACATTCTGTGTAGTTTGCTCTTGTGGTGCATGTGGACCGCGTCGACGTCCTCCATTGTATGCATATTTTGCTGGGGTTAGTCGATTATTGCGGTCCACATGCGGTGGGGCTGCTCCCCCAATAAAAGACACGCCACAGTGTCAGGGGCTGAGCAGCTCCTCCAGAATTGCCACTTCATTTCTGTGTTTTTGTCTTGTTAGATTTGAGTGTGTTTGGACACTCTGTTGCACCTGGTAACTTCCATCACATGGTCTGGCATAGGTGTGGCTCACGGCCTGGCCTCATTCACATTGTACTACCACAGTATTCATGCTGGGCCTTTGTGTGGAGGCTTGGCTGTGTGCTGAATTATATCACCCCCAGACCATGTTCACACCATAGTTAGAGTAGCGGCTAGGACCCTTTGCCATGCTGAGTGACCGTGACGTGGTGCATTGATGGGCTCCGATATCTTCCTGACTGGAACATATTGGCGAAAGTCTCAGCTTTTAATACCTGCATGTATGACTTCCCAGTATAGTCAGTAGCATTTCTGTTTGGTGCATTTCCTCTCTGTGTTTCATATTGAAAATATGAAGTCCGAGGCTTCAACTTAAAGAGGACCTTTCACCGATTCTTACCCTATGAACTAAGTATACAGACATGTGGAGCGGCGCCCGGGGATCTCTCTGCACTTACTATTATCCCCGGGCGCCGCTCCGTTCTCCTGCTATGCCCTCCGGTATCTCTGTTCCCTAAGTTATGGTAGGCGGAGTCTGCCCTAGCGCTGGCCAATCGCATTGCAGAGCTCACAGCCTGGGAGAAAATAACCTCCCAGGCTGTGAGCTCTGCGCTGCGATTGGCCAGCGCTAGGGCAGACTCCGCCTACCATAACTTAGGGACTGGTATCTCCGCCTACTATAACTTAGTGAGCGGAGATACCGGAGGACATAGCGGGAGAACGGAGCGGCGCCCGGGGATAACAGTAAGTGCAGTGAGATCCCCGGGCGCCGCTCTACATATCTGTATAGTTAGTTCATAGGGTAAGAATCGGTGAAAGGTCCTCTTTAAGTTCAGCAATTTTCTGCCACTTTTATTTACTGTGCTGTCATAGCTGTTCCTCTCTGTGTGCACTGAGCTGTCACAATCAGTGTCTGCTCTGAATATATACTACAAGAAAATTTAGACTAACACAATAATGGTCACAGGTGCATATCCATCAAGCAAGCATATAAAGAACTAATAAAAACATGGCTGCACAACATTTCACATGCAAACAATAGAACTGAGAAATGGGGGTCATTCAAAATTAATACCTAATAGAAATGAAAAAATAAAAGCTGCATACATTTTTGATCAAACGTGCTCCGAATATATAGACATTTCCGTCAGTGGTCAGGTAGTCTCTCTCCCTCCCTGTTCTTGAATTGAGATCTCCAAACATGAGAACATTGCCCAGGGCCTGGAAATGGGCGGCTTCCCTCTGTAGGATCTCAAAGCTGTCAGGATTGAAGTATGGAGACTCTGGTGGAGCTATGTATGCTGCACAGAGGTACATGCTGCACGGAACAACAACTTCAGGATTCGTTGACGTCAGAGGAATTTACGAAATTAAAGGAAGCTGTGGATTTACATACAGCTACATATAAAAAGGAAACTGAAGAAAAAAAGTGAATCAAGTTTCTACAAGACAACGAGGACTATATCCAAAACAAAGTATACAGATGACAGGATACCTAATTTCAGCGGCGGTCGGGATACAGGAGATTTGGAAAGCAAAGTTCTTATGTGTCTAGCTCTGGGAGCGAGTCAGCTGGCTCACAAGAATCCCGGCCTTTTTTTCGGAGAGGCGGCCGGCGCCCACAAGGAGGAGGAACATCGGCGGAACATCTACGGCGGGACTGAGCCAGGCTGTACAGACCCGCTCCCAGGTAAGAAAGAATCGCTAGTGATTAATTTGTCCTCTCAAAATCTTGACCTTGACCAGATTGTGGCATTACAAAAAGGTTTAACATTTAGTCAGATGACTGGGTTCGATAGTTTTCAGATAGATATCGATCTCCAGCAATTTTTTTCGAAAGATCAGGCTAAAGGCCCATTTTTCTGAACCCAGGGAAATATTCGAGATGAAAGAAATTCCTAAGGTAGAAGGACAAATATGTCTGCAAGATCTTGGCCTTAAAGGGAACCTGTCATGTGGATATTTGATTATAATCTAACTAATTATATACAATCATTAACTACTAAAAAGTACCTTAGATGTATTCACTTACTGGTGTGAGAGATGGTTACCTCATAATATACACACAAAGATGCCGCATGCCGCATGCTAATGAGCTGATTTGAGTCCAGAGTAATGTCATTGAGTCCAGGGTATATTTAATTCAGAGCTATAGCCACTCCCCTGCCCACCTGCTGCTGATTCATATGGTAAAAAATGTCATTCAGCAGCAGGTGGGCGGGAAGAGTCAGGAGCTCATGAATATTCGGGACTCATCATTATCAGCTGGAGCTTTTTAATACAAGATGTTGGCAGATTGACTGGGTCAAGTAAAGAGAGTGACCCAGCATTTTGCTAAGAGAATCAGTCACTTATTTATGTTGTCCTTAGTTAGGACACCATAAAACTGGTGACAGGTTCCCTTTAAATCTGTAGTAAAGTGAGGAACCGCACTCTGTTCAAGGGTGTCACCGGTGCCAATCAAGGGCTTGTTATGCCGTTTATCAAAGTAATAAAGTATTGAGGCACTCAGGTTGAGATTTTTTGCAATTCAAGTGAGGTTTATTTCATACTCTCTGCATCATCCATTTGCCCATGGCATATATAAGCGTCAACAAAATATTTCTGACCAGACGTTTCGGTCATGGTGGACCTTCATCAGTGGTCATGTTATCTGAGTAGTGGGTAGCGGTATTCTGGGGCGCTGGATGCAAAAACGTCTGGTCAGAAATATTTTGTTGACGCTTATATATGCCATGGGCAAATGGATGATGCAGAGAGTATGAAATAAACCTCACTTGAATTGCAAAAAATCTCAACCTGAGTGCCTCAATACTTTATTACTTAGGTTCCCTTTAAAGTGAAAAGTACATTCATGTCGCCCAGTACATATCATCCTGTGGAAACATATATACAATTTGTTTCCAAAGAAATAGAGACATATTTACGGACTGTGAAACAGGGGGGTTTGTACATGTTTCATAATGTTACTCTTAACCCCTTAAGGACACAGCCTTTTTACACCTTAGGACCAGGTCATTTTTTGAAAATCTGACCAGAGTCCCTTTAAGTGCTGAAACGCTTTGACTTATCCAGGCCGTTCTGAGATTGTTTTTTCGTCACATATTGTACTTCATGACACTGGTAAAATGGAGTCAAAAAAATAATTTTTTTTGCACCAAAAAATACCTAATTTAACAAAAATTTGGAAAAATTTGCAAATTTCAAAGTTTCAGTTTCTCTACTTCTGTAATACATAGTAATACCCCCAAAAATTGTGATGACTTTACATTCCCCATATGTCTACTTCATGTTTGAATTGTTTTGGGAATGATATTTTATTTTTTGGGGATGTCACAAGGCTTAGAAGTTTAGAAGCAAATCTTGAAATTTTTCAGAAATTTACAAAAACTCAATTTTTAGGGACCAGTTCAGGTCTCAAGTCACTTTGCGAGGCATACATTATAGAAACCACCCAAAAATGACCCCATCTAAGAAACTACACCCCTCAAGGTATTCAAAACTGATTTTAACCTTTTAGGTGTTGCACAAGAGTTATTGGCAAATGGGGAGGAAATTTGAGAATTTCATTTTTTTGTCAAATTTTTCATTTTAACCCATTTTTTCCACTAACAAACCAAGGGTTAACAGCCAAACAAGACTGTATCTTTATTGCCCTGACTCCGCCGTTTACAGAAACACCCAATATGTGGCCGTAAACTACTGTACGGCCACACAGCGGGGCGTAGAGTGAAAGGTGCGCCGTTTGGTTTTTGGAAGGCTGATTTTTATGGACTGGTTTATTTACACCATGTCCCATTTGAAGCCCCCCTGATGCACCCCTAGAGGAGAAACTCCCTAAAAGTGACCCCATCTAAGAAACTAAACCCCTCAAGGTATTCAAAACTGATTTTAACCTTTTAGATGTTGCACAAGAGTTATTGGCAAATGGGGAGGAAATTTGAGAATTTCATTTTTTTGTCAAATTTTTCATTTTAACCCATTTTTTCCACTAACAAACCAAGGGTTAACAGCCAAACAAGACTGTATCTTTATTGCCCTGACTCTGCCGTTTACAGAAACACCCAATATGTGGCCGTAAACTACTGTACGGCCACACAGCGGGGCGTAGAGTGAAAGGTGCGCCGTTTGGTTTTTGGAAGGCTGATTTTTATGGACTGGTTTATTTACACCATGTCCCATTTGAAGCCCCCCTGATGCACCCCTAGAGGAGAAACTCCCTAAAAGTGACCCCATCTAAGAAACTAAACCCCTCAAGGTATTCAAAACTGATTTTTACATACGTCGTTAACCCTTTAGGTGTTGCACAAGAGTTATTGGCAAATGGCGATGAAATTTGAGAATTTAATTTTTTTGCCTAATTTTCCATTTTAACCCATTTTTTCCACTAACAAAGCAAGGGTTAACAGCCAAACAAGACTGTATCTTTATTGCCCTGACTCTGCTGTTTACAGAAACACCCCATATGTGGCCGTAAACTACTATACGGGCACACAGCGGGGCTGATTTTGCTGGACTATTTTTTTGGCACCATGTCCCATTTGAAGCCCCCCTGATGCACCCCTAGATTATAAACTCCATAAAAGTGACCCCATCTAAGAAACTACACCCCTCAAGGTATTCAAAACTGATTTTACAAACTTTGTTAACCCTTTAGGTGTTGCACAAGATTTAATGGAAAATAGAGATACAATTTCAAAATTTCACTTTTTTGGCAGATTTTCCATTTTAATATTTTTTTTCCAGTTACAAAGCAAGGGTTAACAGCCAAACAAAACTCATTATTTATGGCCCTAATTCTGTAGTTTACAGAAACACCCCAGATGTGGCCGTAAACTACTGTACGGGCACACGGCAGGGCGCAGAAGGAAAGGAATGCCATACGGTTTTTGGAAGGCAGTTTTGCTGGACAGTTTTTTTTTACACCATGTCCCATTTGAAGCCCCCCTGATGCACCCCTAGAGTAGAAACTCCCAAAAAGTGACCCCATTTTAGAAACTACGGGATAGGGTGGCAGTTTTGTTGGTACTAGTTTAGGGTACATATGATTTTTGGTTGCTCTATATTACACTTTTTGTGCAGCAAGGTAACAAGAAATAGCTTTTTTGGCACCGTTTTTTTTTTTGTTATTTACAACATTCATCTGACAGGTTAGATCATGTGGTAATTTTATAGAGCAGGTTGTCACGGACGCGGCGATACCTAATATGTATACAATTTTTTTTATTTATGTAAGTTTTACACAATGATTTCATTTTTAAAACAAAAAAAATGTTTTAGTGTCTCCATAGTCTAAGAGCCATAGTTTTTTCAGTTTTTGGGCGATTATCTTAAGTAGGGTCTTATTTTTTGCGGGATGAGATGACGGTTTGATTGGCATCTATTTTGGGGTGCGTATGACTTTTTGATTGCTTTATATTACACTTTTTGTGACGTAAGATGACAAAAAATTGCTTTTTTTACACCGTTTTTATTTTTATTTTTTTACGGTGGTCATCTGAGGGGTTAGATCATGTGATATTTTTATAGAGCCGGGCGATACGGACGCGGCGATACCTAATATGTATACTTTTTTTTTATTTATGTAAGTTTTACACAATGATTTCATTTTTGAAACAAAAAAAATCATGTTTTAGTGTTTCCATAGTCTAAGAGCCATAGTTTTTTCAGTTTTTGGGCGATTATCTTGGGTAGGGTATAATTTTTGCGGGATGAGATGACGGTTTGATTGTTACAATTTTGGCGTACATGCGACTTTTTTAATCACTTTTATTACCTTTTTTGGGAAGTAAGGTGGGCAAAATTTCAATTTCATCATAGTTTTTTATTTTTTATTTTTATGGCGTTCACCGTTCGGGTAAAGTAACATGACCGTTTTATAGATCAGGTCGTTACGGACGCGGCGATACCAAACATGTGTAGGGAATTTAATTATTTTCATTTTTTATCAGTGATAAATGTGTTTTTTGATTTTTACTTTTTTTTCACTTTTATTCACATTTTTTTGACCCAGACCCACTTGGTTCTCGAAGATCCAGTGGGTCTGATGTCTGTATAATACAGTACAGAACAATATATATTGTACTGCACTGTATTTTACTTACACTGAACAGATCTATGCCTTCAGCACAGATCTGTTCAGCACCATGGACAGCAGGATGCCTGAGAGGCGTCCTGTTGCCATGGGAACCTTCCCCGTCTGCTCAGTTCTGGTCAGAACTTCGCAGACGGGGAAGGGTAAGGAGGGGATCTGTCGGGGGGCTGTCTGGGGGCTCTCTCCCTCCCCATCGGGGGGCTGCAAAGGCACAGCAGCCCCCCGATGGGAGAGGGAGGGAGCTCCCTGCGCTGTTAACCTTTTCCATACAGCGGTCCGTACGGACCGCTGTATGGAAAGGGTTAAACGGCTGACATCGCATCGCAGATGTCAGACGTTTATACCAGGGTGCCAGCAATGTGCTGGCACCCTGGTATACCCACTAGAAACCAACGATTATACCAGGGGAGGCGGGCGGGGGATCGCGATCCCGCCTGCCGCACCGCCCGCCTCCCGCACCACCCACACCGCCCGCAACCCTCCCCCTGCACCTCCCGCCACCATAAAATCATTCGGGGGTGCGGGGGGGGGGTGGATAAAACGTTTTTTTAGGCATATAAAGTTTCTGATCCCCGCGGTCAGGGACCGCGGGGACCAGAAACTGCAGAAATCGCAGCAAACCGCAGGTCTGAATTGACCTGCGGTTTACCGCGATCGCCGACATGGGGGGGGTCACAGGACCCCCCCGCGCATTTAGCCTAGGTGCCTGCTCAATGATTTGAGCAGGCACCGGGTTCCGATCACTGCCAGCCGCACGGCAGTGATCGAAAATACACAGGGCGTACATGTACGCCCTGTGTCCTTAAGTACCAGGGCACAAGGGCGTACCTGTACGCCCTATGTCCTTATGAGGTTAAAGAAAGGGCAGCTATTAAAATGTTAATGGAGGATACGTCCTTGGTCATTAAGCCAGCTGATAAAGGGGGCTCCATAGTGATCATGGACAAGAGTAATTATATTCGGGAGGTGATGTGTCAATTGTCTGACATTAATACTTATGTATGCCTGCAACATGACCCGTTTTTTTCTATTAACCACTTACCGTCACGCTAACGCCGAAAGGCGTCATTTCTGCGGCGCTCCCAGGTCACACTAACGCCAATAGGCGTCATCTCGCGTGATCCGAGATTTCCTGTGAACTATGCCTTCAGCACAGATCTGTTCAGCACCATGGACAGCAGGATGCCTGAGAGGCGTCCTGTTGCCATGGGAACCTTCCCCGTCTGCTCAGTTCTGGTCAGAACTTCGCAGACGGGGAAGGGTAAGGAGGGGATCTGTCGGGGGGCTGTCTGGGGGCTCTCTCCCTCCCCATCGGGGGGCTGCAAAGGCACAGCAGCCCCCCGATGGGAGAGGGAGGGAGCTCCCTGCGCTGTTAACCTTTTCCATACAGCGGTCCGTACGGACCGCTGTATGGAAAGGGTTAAACGGCTGACATCGCATCGCAGATGTCAGACGTTTATACCAGGGTGCCAGCAATGTGCTGGCACCCTGGTATACCCACTAGAAACCAACGATTATACCAGGGGAGGCGGGCGGGGGATCGCGATCCCGCCTGCCGCACCGCCCGCCTCCCGCACCACCCACACCGCCCGCAACCCTCCCCCTGCACCTCCCGCCACCATAAAATCATTCGGGGGTGCGGGGGGGGGGGTGGATAAAACGTTTTTTTAGGCATATAAAGTTTCTGATCCCCGCGGTCAGGGACCGCGGGGACCAGAAACTGCAGAAATCGCAGCAAACCGCAGGTCTGAATTGACCTGCGGTTTACCGCGATCGCCGACATGGGGGGGGTCACAGGACCCCCCCGCGCATTTAGCCTAGGTGCCTGCTCAATGATTTGAGCAGGCACCGGGTTCCGATCACTGCCAGCCGCACGGCAGTGATCGAAAATACACAGGGCGTACATGTACGCCCTGTGTCCTTAAGTACCAGGGCACAAGGGCGTACCTGTACGCCCTATGTCCTTATGAGGTTAAAGAAAGGGCAGCTATTAAAATGTTAATGGAGGATACGTCCTTGGTCATTAAGCCAGCTGATAAAGGGGGCTCCATAGTGATCATGGACAAGAGTAATTATATTCGGGAGGTGATGTGTCAATTGTCTGACATTAATACTTATGTATGCCTGCAACATGACCCGTTTTTTTCTATTAACCACTTACCGTCACGCTAACGCCGAAAGGCGTCATTTCTGCGGCGCTCCCAGGTCACACTAACGCCAATAGGCGTCATCTCGCGTGATCCGAGATTTCCTGTGAACTATGCCTTCAGCACAGATCTGTTCAGCACCATGGACAGCAGGATGCCTGAGAGGCGTCCTGTTGCCATGGGAACCTTCCCCGTCTGCTCAGTTCTGGTCAGAACTTCGCAGACGGGGAAGGGTAAGGAGGGGATCTGTCGGGGGGCTGTCTGGGGGCTCTCTCCCTCCCCATCGGGGGGCTGCAAAGGCACAGCAGCCCCCCGATGGGAGAGGGAGGGAGCTCCCTGCGCTGTTAACCTTTTCCATACAGCGGTCCGTACGGACCGCTGTATGGAAAGGGTTAAACGGCTGACATCGCATCGCAGATGTCAGACGTTTATACCAGGGTGCCAGCACATTGCTGGCACCCTGGTATACCCACTAGAAACCAACGATTATACCAGGGGAGGCGGGCGGGGGATCGCGATCCCGCCTGCCGCACCGCCCGCCTCCCGCACCACCCACACCGCCCGCAACCCTCCCCCTGCACCTCCCGCCACCATAAAATCATTCGGGGGTGCGGGGGGGGGGTGGATAAAACGTTTTTTTTAGGCATATAAAGTTTCTGATCCCCGCGGTCAGGGACCGCGGGGACCAGAAACTGCAGAAATCGCAGCAAACCGCAGGTCTGAATTGACCTGCGGTTTACCGCGATCGCCGACATGGGGGGGTCACAGGACCCCCCCGCGCATTTAGCCTAGGTGCCTGCTCAATGATTTGAGCAGGCACCGGGTTCCGATCACTGCCAGCCGCACGGCAGTGATCGAAAATACACAGGGCGTACATGTACGCCCTGTGTCCTTAAGTACCAGGGCACAAGGGCGTACCTGTACGCCCTATGTCCTTATGAGGTTAAAGAAAGGGCAGCTATTAAAATGTTAATGGAGGATACGTCCTTGGTCATTAAGCCAGCTGATAAAGGGGGCTCCATAGTGATCATGGACAAGAGTAATTATATTCGGGAGGTGATGTGTCAATTGTCTGACATTAATACTTATGTATGCCTGCAACATGACCCGTTTTTTTCTATTAACCACTTACCGTCACGCTAACGCCGAAAGGCGTCATTTCTGCGGCGCTCCCAGGTCACACTAACGCCAATAGGCGTCATCTCGCGTGATCCGAGATTTCCTGTGAACTATGCCTTCAGCACAGATCTGTTCAGCACCATGGACAGCAGGATGCCTGAGAGGCGTCCTGTTGCCATGGGAACCTTCCCCGTCTGCTCAGTTCTGGTCAGAACTTCGCAGACGGGGAAGGGTAAGGAGGGGATCTGTCGGGGGGCTGTCTGGGGGCTCTCTCCCTCCCCATCGGGGGGCTGCAAAGGCACAGCAGCCCCCCGATGGGAGAGGGAGGGAGCTCCCTGCGCTGTTAACCTTTTCCATACAGCGGTCCGTACGGACCGCTGTATGGAAAGGGTTAAACGGCTGACATCGCATCGCAGATGTCAGACGTTTATACCAGGGTGCCAGCAATGTGCTGGCACCCTGGTATACCCACTAGAAACCAACGATTATACCAGGGGAGGCGGGCGGGGGATCGCACCACCCACACCGCCCGCAACCCTCCCCCTGCACCTCCCGCCACCATAAAATCATTCAGGGGTGCGGGGGGGGGGGGGGGGGGGGATAAAACGTTTTTTTAGGCATATAAAGTTTCTGATCCCCGCGGTCATTTCTGCGGCGCTCCCAGGTCACACTAACGCCAATAGGCACTAACGCCAATAGGCGTCATCTCGCGTGATCCGAGATTTCCTGTGAACGCGCACACACAGGCGCGCGCGCTCACAGGAACGGAAGGTAAGAGAGTTGATCTCCAGCCTGCCAGCGGCGATCGTTCGCTGGCAGGCTGGAGATGTGTTTTTTTTAACCCCTAACAGGTATATTAGACGCTGTTTTGATAACAGCGTCTAATATACCTGCTACCTGGTCCTCTGGTGGTCCCCTTTGTTTGGATCGACCACCAGAGGACACAGGTAGCTCAGTAAAGTAGCACCAAGCACCACTACACTACACTACACCCCCCCCCCCCCGTCACTTATAAACCCCTTATTAGCCCCTGATCACCCCATATAGACTCCCTGATCACCCCCCTGTCATTGATTACCCCCCTGTCATTGATTACCCCCCTGTAAAGCTCCATTCAGACGTCCGCATGATTTTTACTGATCCACTGATAGATGGATCGGATCCGCAAAACGCATCCGGACGTCTGAATGAAGCCTTACAGGGGCGTGATCAATGACTGTGGTGATCACCCCATATAGACTCCCTGATCACCCCCCTGTCATTGATCACCCCCCTGTAAGGCTGCATTCAGATGTCCATATGATTTTTACGGATGCACTGATAGATGGATCGGATCCGCAAAACGCATCCGGACGTCTGAATGAAGCCTTACAGGGGCGTGATCAATGACTGTGGTGATCACCCCATATAGACTCCCTGATCACCCCCCTGTCATTGATTACCCCCCTGTAAAGCTCCATTCAGACGTCCGCATGATTTTTACGGATCCACTGATAGATGGATCGGATCCGCAAAACGCATCCGGACGTCTGAATGAAGCCTTACAGGGGCGTGATCAATGACTGTGGTGATCACCCCATATAGACTCCCTGATCACCCCCCTGTCATTGCTTACCCCCCTGTAAAGCTCCATTCAGACGTCCGCATGATTTTTACGGATCCACTGATAGATGGATCGGATCCGCAAAACGCATCCGGACGTCTGAATGAAGCCTTACAGGGGCATGATCAATGACTGTGGTGATCACCCCATATAGACTCCCTGATCACCCCCCTGTCATTGATTACCCCCCTGTAAAGCTCCATTCAGATGTCCGCATGATTTTTACGGATGCACTGATAGATGGATCGGATCCGCAAAACGCATCCGGACGTCTGAATGAAGCCTTACAGGGGCATGATCAATGACTGTGGTGATCACCCCATATAGACTCCCTGATCACCCCCCTGTCATTGATCACCCCCCCTGTCATTGATCACCCCCCTGTCATTGATCACCCCCCTGTCATTGATCACCCCTCTGTAAGGCTCCATTCAGACATTTTTTTGGCCCAAGTTAGCGGAATTATTTTTTTTTTTTCTTACAAAGTCTCATATTCCACTAACTTGTGTCAAAAAATAAAATCTCACATGAACTCACCATACCCCTCACGGAAACCAAAGGCGTAAAATTTTTTAGACATTTATATTCCAGACTTCTTCTCACGCTTTAGGGCCCCTAGAATGCCAGGGCAGTATAAATACCCCACATGTGACCCCATTTCGGAAAGAAGACACCCCCAGGTATTCCGTGAGGGGCATATTGAGTCCATGAAAGATTGAAATTTTTGTCCCAAGTTAGCGGAACGGGAGACTTTGTGAGAAAAAAAATAAAAATATCAATTTCCGCTAACTTGTGCCAAAAAAAAAATAATTTCTATGAACTCGCCATGCCCCTCATTGAATACCTTGGGGTGTCTTCTTTCCAAAATGGGGTCACATGTGGGGTATTTATACTGCCCTGGCATTCTAGGGGCCCCAAAGCGTGAGAAGAAGTCTGGTATCCATATGTCTAAAAATGCCCTCCTAAAAGGAATTTGGGCACCTTTGCGCATCTAGGCTTCAAAAAAGTGTCACACATCTGGTATCGCCGTACTCAGGAGAAGTTGGGGAATGTGTTTTGGGGTGTCATTTTACATATACCCATGCTGGGTGAGAGAAATATCTTGGTCAAATGCCAACTTTGTATAAAAAAATGGGAAAAGTTGTCTTTTGCCAAGATATTTCTCTCACCCAGCAAGGGTATATGTAAAATGACACCCCAAAACACATTCCCCAACTTCTCCTGAATACGGCGATACCACATGTGTGACACTTTTTTGCAGCCTAGGTGGGCAAAGGGGCCCATATTCCAAAGAGCACCTTTAGGATTTCACAGGTCATTTACCTACTTACCACACATTAGGGCCCCTGGAAAATGCCAGGGCAGTATAACTACCCCACAAGTGACCCCATTTTGGAAAGAAGACACCCTAAGGTATTCCGTGAGGGGCATGGCGAGTTCCTAGAATTTTTTATTTTTTGTCCCAAGTTAGTGGAAAATGCTGATTTTTTTTTTTTTTTTTTTTTCATACAAAGTCTCATATTCCACTAACTTGTGACAAAAAATAAAACCTTCCATGAACTCACTATGCCCATCAACGAATACCTTGGGGTCTCTTCTTTCCAAAATGGGGTCACTTGTGGGGTAGTTATACTGCCCTGGCATTCTAGGGCCCCAAATGTGTGGTAAGGAGTTTGAAATCAAATTCTGTAAAAAATGACCTGTGAAATCCGAAAGGTGCTCTTTGGAATATGGGCCCCTTTGCCCACCTAGGCTGCAAAAAAGTGTCACACATCTGGTATCCCCGTACTCAGGAGAAGGTGGGGAATGTGTTTTGGGGTGTCATTTTACATATACCCCTGCTGGGTGAGAGAAATATCTTGGCAAAAGACAACTTTTCCCATTTTTTTATACAAAGTTGGCATTTGACCAAGATATTTATCTCACCCAGCATGGGTATATGTAAAAAGACACCCCAAAACACATTCATTAACTTCTCCTGAGTACGGCGATACCAGATGTGTGACACTTTTTTGCAGCCTAGGTGGGCAAAGAGGCCCATATTCCAAAGAGCACCTTTCGGATTTCACAGGTCATTTTTTACAGAATTTGATTTCAAACTCCTTACCACACATTCGGGCCCCTAGAATGCCAGGGCAGTATAACTACCCCACAAGTGACCCCATTTTGGAAAGAAGAGACCCCAAGGTATTCGCTGATGGGCATAGTGAGTTCATGGAAGTTTTTATTTTTTGTCACAAGTTAGTGGAATATGAGACTTTGTATGAAAAAAATAAAAAATAAAATAATCATCATTTTCCACTAACTTGTGACAAAAAATAAAAAATTCTAGGAACTTGCCATGCCCCTCACGAAATACCTTGGGGTCTCTTCTTTCCAAAATGGGGTCACTTGTGGGGTAGTTATACTGCCCTGGCATTCTAGGGGCCCGAATGTGTGGTAAGGAGTTTGAAATCAAATTCTGTAAAAAATGACCTGTGAAATCCGAAAGGTGCTCTTTGGAATATGGGCCCCTTTGCCCACCTAGGCTGCAAAAAAGTGTCACACATCTGGTATCGCCGTACTCAAGAGAAGTTGGGGAATGTGTTTTGGGGTGTCATTTTACATATACCCATGCTGGGTGAGAGAAATATCTTGGCAAAAGACAACTTTTCCCATTTTTTTTATACAAAGTTGGCATTTGACCAAGATATTTATCTCACCCAGCATGGGTATATGTAAAAAGACACCCCAAAACACATTCCTCAACTTCTCCTGAATACAGAGATACCAGATGTGTGACACTTTTTGCAGCCTAGGTGGGCAAAGGGGCCCATATTCCAAAGAGCACCTTTCGGATTTCACAGTTCATTTTTTACAGAATTTGATTTCAAACTCCTTACCACACATTTGGGCCCCTAGAATGCCAGGGCAGTATAACTACCCCACAAGTGACCCCATTTTGGAAAGAAGAGACCCCAAGGTATTTCGTGATGGGCATAGTGAGTTCATAGAAGTTTTTATTTTTTGTCACAAGTTAGTGGAATATGAGACTTTGTAAGAAAAAAAAATAAAAAATCATCATTTTCCGCTAACTTGTGACAAAAAATAAAAAGTTCTATGAACTCACTATGCCCATCAGCGAATACCTTAGGGTGTGTACTTTCCGAAATGGGGTCATTTGTGGGGTGTTTGTACTGTCTGGGCATTGTAGAACCTCAGGAAACATGACAGGTGCTCAGAAAGTCAGAGCTGCTTCAAAAAGCGGAAATTCACATTTTTGTACCATAGTTTGTAAACGCTATAACTTTTACCCAAACCATTTTTTTTTTTTACCCAAACATTTTTTTTTTATTAAAGACATGTAGAACTATAAATTTAGAACAAAATTTCTATATGGATCTCGTTTTTTTTGCAAAATTTTACAACTGAAAGTGAAAAATGTCATTTTTTTGCAAAAAAATCGTTAAATTTCGATTAATAACAAAAAAAGTAAAAATGTCAGCAGCAATGAAATACCACCAAATGAAAGCTCTATTAGTGAGAAGAAAAGGAGGTAAAATTCATTTGGGTGGTAAGTTGCATGACCGAGCAATAAACGGTGAAAGTAGTGTAGTGCAGAATTGTAAAAAAGGGCCTGGTCTTTAGGGGGGTATAAACCTGTGGTCCTTAAGTGGTTAAGGACAAGATAATGGAAATGGTAAACCATTATGGTGTAAAAGGTGTCATTGATGAGCAGTTGCAGAGATATTTGGTTAAACAATCACCTATTACACCAATACTCTATATATTGCCTAAAGTCCATAAGACGCTTGTTGATCCCCCTGGCCGTCCAATAGTGGCTTCGGTGGATTGGATATTGTCCCCCTTATCTATCACCTTGGAAAAGGTCTTAACACCCTTGATAAAAAACACTCTGTCGTTTTTGTTGGATACAACGCAATTTTTTAAAGAAATTATGGACCTGCATTCCATTCCGATGGATAGTTGGCTCGTGACAATTGATGTGGTGAGTCTCTAAACATCAATTGATCATGAGAAAGGGATTCAGGCGGTGGCTGATATATTATTAACTAGTGACTACCCAATGATACAACAGGAATTCTTTTTGCATATGCTACGTTTGATGTTGTATAACAATTATTTTATGTTTGAAGATGCATATTATTTGCAGCGACGGGGAACCGCGATGGGATCGAACGTGGCCCCGCCCTACGCAAATGCGTTTGTCAGCTTTTGAGGAGTCCTTTGTTTATAGTAATATGTATTACCAAGAAAACATACTTATTTGGAAAAGATTTATAGACAATATTTTTTGCGTGTGGGCAGGGCCACGTGAGATCCTATCCGAGTTCTTTGAATATTTGAACAGGGTCTGTGATGGTCTCAGATTTACTATTACCTGTGATAAGCAGAAGGTGAGCTTTTTGGATACTGTGGTAATGAAGGATGAGTATGGCAGACTCTCAACTGATTTATTCAGGAAAGAGATGGACAGAAACAGCATTTTACATTTTACTAGTGCACACCCACCCTCGCTGAAGAAAGCAATACCAAAGTCTCAGTTTCAGAGAATAAAAATAATTGTTTCTGACCCACTTATGCGGGACCACAGATTGCAGGAAATGGTGGTGAGATTCAGTTAAAGGGGGTACCCGAGGTCCATTTTAGAGGAAGCTAGAACTGTTTCCCCATCTAGGGATACTCGAGGTAGTGAACAACAACCCATAGCGTTTATACATAAATATCATACCTATAATGCGAGTATAGCTGGTGTGGTTAGTAAACATTGGAGTATTTTAACTAAAGCGTACCCAGATGTGGAGGAATTTAAAAATCCACCATTGATTTGTAATAAAAATAACCCCAGCCTGAGAGACAAATTAGTCCATGCAGACTTAGGCCTCATGCACACGACCGTTGTGTGCATCCGTGTCCGTTGTTCCGTTTTCCGTGATTTTCTGCGGACCCATTGACTTTCAATGGGTCCGTTGAAAACTCGGAAAATGCACCGTTATACATCCACATCCGTGATCCGTGTTTCCTGTCCGTCAAAAAAATATGATCTGTCCTATTTTTTTGACGGACAACGGTTCACGGACCCATTCAAGTCAATGGGTCCGTGAAAAAACACGGATGCACACAAGATTGTCATCCGCGTCCGGCATCCGTGTCCTTAGGCTACTTTAATTGTAGCAATGGTCTATTAAGACCTGAAATCCCTGTAGGGGTCACTAACAAATGTTAAAATTTTTGTCTTTATTGTTTTAATGGACAAAACACACTAAGGAAAAAACAATACACTTTAAAATTATCAGTGTGACAGCGTATACACGGGGTTGTGTGATTGCACTTGCAAGGTGTGACAGCATATACAGTATGTAGGATGGGATCCCTTGATAGGGTATATCTCCTCCCCCCTAAAGGTATGGGATAGTATTGCTACTGGCAATTACTGATTCAAATCACTGACAGTGGGTCAACTACAGGGGCACTGGTGAGTATGTCTCTCCTGCCAATGTTCACTGCTATCTGGTCCCTAGATCAGGGTTACCGAGCAACTAGCATGATTGCTAGTCCCCTATATTGGGTGGCTGTTTCTATCAGCCGCAGGGTAAACACAATGTCACCAGGCTCCCTGGTGACATTGTGTTTACCCTGCGGCTGAGAGAAACAGCCACCCAATATAGGGGACTAGCAATCATGCTAGCTGCTCGGTAACCCTGATCTAGGGACCAGATAGCAGTGAACATTGGCAGGAGAGACATACTCACCAGTGCCCCTGTAGTTGACCCACTGTCAGTGATTTGAATCAGTAATTGCCAGTAGCAATACTATCCCATACCTTTAGGGGGGAGGAGATATACCCTATCAAGGGATCCCATCCTACATACTGTATATGCTGTCACACCTTGCAAGTGCAATCACACAACCCCGTGTATACGCTGTCACACTGATAATTTTAAAGTGTATTGTTTTTTCCTTATAGTGTGTTTTGTCCATTAAAACAATAAAGACAAAAATTTTAACATTTGTTAGTGACCCCTACAGGGATTTCAGGTCTTAATAGACCATTGCTACAATTATATAAATATCCCGAGGGTCACTAAAAGGGACTTTGATTGAACATACTTAGGCTACTTTCACACAGACGGATCCGCTGATCCGTCTGCATAAAAGCTTTTTAGATCTGAGTTTTCACTTTGCGAAAACTCAGATCCAACAGTATATTCTAACACAGAGGCGTTCCCATGGTGATGGGGACGCTTCAAGTTAGAATATACTACGAACTGTGTACATGACTGCCCCCTGCTGCCTGGCAGCACCCGATCTCTTACAGGGGGCTGTGATCCGCACAATTAACCCCTCAGGTGCCGCACCTGAGGGGTTAATTGTGCGTATCATAGCCCCCTGTAAGAGATCAGGTGCTGCCAGGCAGGAGGGGGCAGACCCCCTCCCTCCCCAGTTTTAAATTCATTGGTGGCCAGTGCGGCCCCCCCTCCCTCCCCTGTATTTAACTCATTGGTGGCCAGTGTGGCCCCCCTCCCTCCCCTGTATTTAACTCATTCGTGGCCAGTGCGGCCCCCCTCTACACCCCCTAATTAAAATCACCTTCCCCCATCATTGGTGGCCAGTGCGGCCTCCCCTCTCCCCCCCCTAATTAAAATCACCTTCCCCCATTATTGGTGGCCAGTGCGGCCTCCCCTCTCCCCCCCCTAATTAAAATCACCTCCCCATCATTGGTGGCCAGTGCGGCCTCCCCTCTCCCCCCTAATTAAAATCACCTTCCCCCATCATTGGTGGCAGCGGAGAGTTCCGATCGGAGTCCCAGTTTAATCGCTGGGGCTCCGATCGGTTACCATGGCATCCAAGACGCTACTACAGTATCATCAGACATCGCAGGTAAGTATAACGCTTCTATTGCTAAGTAACCATGGCAGCCAAGACTGCAGTAGCATCTTGGCTGCCATGGTAACCGATCACTATTATAGGGTTTTCAGGTGTCACACAGTATTAGGTACGCGGGCATGCAATCGTCTACCATACAGACCCTTGCATGTGCATAGCAGTCAGCTAGAGCTCTTAGGGTTATATAGGGCTCACCTATAAGCTCCTTAGTTTGGGATCAAGCCAGTCGCTCGTTTATTTATATGTTACAGCTATCTTCTAACTTCATCCATGACAGTGTGTTCTCCCATGCCATAGTGAAACTAAGAAATCGGTTGGTTTATTTTTTGTTCCCGCCCATAAGGGGGTGGATGATGTCACTTTGATTAATTGATGTGTATATATAAGAGTCACTGTGAATTTGAGATGTATCTGTTGATGAAGGCTATATGCCAAAATGTGTTATTTTAAAATAATCTACTCTACTGAGCAATAAAGAAGATTAATATTCGCAACATATTGGCGGCTTGCTGGATTTTTCATTGATCTACGTGGAGCACGCTCCTTCCGGGCAATGCCAGGTAACTAGCAGGTGCTGGCTATATTCGATTTGTACAGACGTAGATGTCACCTCAAGAGGTGAGGATGGAGCGGCATGTTCTTACCCAGATGTGGCTGTCTCCTCTGTTTACTGGTCTGATCTGCTCATGGAGCTCCTCTTTATACCAGACTAATATTCCTCCTGAGCTACGGCCCAGCTTGACGCTTTGTTTTTCAGAGCAGGGACAGAGATATCCCTGTATCCGGTGGGCACCAGGGATTTATTCTCTGTCTTAGTCCATGTTTCTAGGAGGATCTGTATCTCAATGTTTTTTAGTCTTTGGGTAAAGTCTGGATCTTGCATCTTACATCCGAAGGCTGAAGCGTTCAGGCTCTGAATGTTCCAGCTGCTGACAATAAGAGATGTCATTGTTTGTCCATATACCTTATAATAAGCTGTCCTGCATAGGACAAGCTGGATTCTTGACTGGTGGCCATGTTGTAGCAGTTTGGTCCAGTCAGTGTTCTGCATAGAGTGCTGAGCAGGGTCTTTATCTCCTCAATGTCTCTGCTATGCATTACTCTATTTGAGGCAGGTGGGTTCCTCCATGGTTTGTGCCTCTGATGGCCATATTTTGGGTAAAGGTCACCATTTCCAGATTGTTGAGGAGGGTATGAGATTTCAGGTCTATTTGTTGTTTGAGACTTTTCCATAGGTTTTTGTCTTGTGTGGGGTCTGCGCCAGGGGTCTCTGTTGAGCACTATGTCTTTGAATTCTTTGGCTAGAAGGCCAACTCCTTGGTTATTGAGGTGTTAATTGTCATATAGGTGATGATGTTTTATGGAGGGGTGTTGTGCCAGGGTGATGTCTGGCATGGCTCTGATTTTTGGCTGCCAGCTCTGTGTTGATGCTCTGAATGATGTGTTCAAGGATGTCCTTTCTTGGGAGCAGAGATGACAGGATGATTTTACAGCTGGGGAACTTCTGTTGTGCGGTCTCTGCTAGCTGGCTCAGCTATCCTGCTATCTGCTGGTGCTGGTCCTGGAGGTTATTGGTGCCTGTATGTATGATAATGTGGTTGGGTTTGGTGAAATATGGATTATTGATGATGGCTGCTGCTTGTTCGATAGTAGAGCAAAAGAATTTACCGACTCTTTTTCCTGGGAAAAGTCCCTTTGTGTTCAAGTATTTGCCACTGGAGTCTATAATGAGAACAGTATCAGGGCACGGTGGCTTACTGCTCATGTTTGTGTCCTGCCTGCTGCTTGGGCTTCTTGTAGGAAGCTGCTCTGTTGGGGTTCTGGTAATGGTTGGCTCTGTTGTTGGGGTCTGTTGTGGTTGTGTACTTGGGGTTGTCAGCTCTGGGCCCTCTTTTATTACTCTGCTGTTCTTTGCTTTGCTCTCATTTTCTGTTATTTCCATTTGGCAGTTAGTTGATATATTGGTGTCATGGCTGCTAGCTTTCATTTGGTTCTCACTCCCTTCTTTTCCTGGGTTACTCTCCTTGATTAGGGCATACGTCTGGGATTTCAGTTTTTCTATCTCTCATCTCAGTTCTGGGTTTTTTTTTGCTGCAGTTCTTGTAATTTACCTTTTATTTCCTTCAGGGCTGAGGCCTGTTTACACGTTAATCTAGTTATCTCTTCAGCTACTTAGTCATTTGCATTTTTGTCACCAGAATTTCTTTGAAGCTTCTCTTTAAAGTGTATAAAGTCTATTTATAGCGGAAATAAGCAATCTCTGAGGGTCTCCAGGGAGGGGTGTGAGGAATTAGAACATGGGGCTGAAGGGGGGTCTCTGGTGGTTTTATCTGTAGGGGTAAGGAGTTCTCTGGTGGTTTTCTCTGTTGGGGTAAGGGGGTCTCTGGTGGTTTTCTCTGTAGGCGTAAGGGGGTCTCTGGTGGTTGTCTCTGTAGATTTAGGATCACTGCTCTTAGTCAGTTCTTTGTAGGTTTGGGCCTGGACTTTAATATGAGGGAAGATATATTTAAACTGGCCGAGGTTGTCCTCAGTGCCCTGGACGACTATGTTGCCATTATTGTAAACGTTGATGGTAAGTGTGACGTCATTGTCATTTTGTGGGTCTTTTACCTTGATCTGTCGGCCCTTGTTGATGCCTTACCTGGTGATATTCTTATAATGCCTGCACAGGGCTGTGTGCCAAGCGATGGGCTGCTCGCTATAGAAAAGCACATTAGTTTTTTCTCTTTTCTTCTTGCTTTAAGGTAAAATCACTCAAAAGAGTTTCTGGTCTTTCTCTAATTGTGTCATGTTTTATGGCTCTTCTCGCTTGATTGCTTCTCTGGCCTTCACAGTTTGTGATCTCCTGGGTGTCTGACCCCCTGCTGTCTGAGGCTACAATCCCCAGCTCTATCCTATGGTCAGTTACATTCTTGGAGCTTTCTTTTTCTAAATTATCATTTTCTAAATTGTAGTTTAGCATTTTCGGGAAACTCTCCATATTCTTTACTTCTATGTGGTGTTCTCTGTAGAAGAACTATTAGACAGGTGATGGAGCCAGGTGCTCTTACCTTTAGATGTTTTCAGATACTCAGCTCTGTCTGATGCTCCCTGTTGCTTTTAGTCTGTGTTATAGGTAGAGTTTTTGTCTGATCAATAAAGTCCTGTTTTCTATCCTTCTTTGTCCTTATTTTCGGAGATATTTAGTCCTCCTTGTTTCTGTCTTCCATGGTGTCAGTATTTTGCAGGTTTTGTCTTACAGGTTGCAAATTACAAGGTATAAATTGGAGAAAACTGAGGAGCTCATGTTTATTACTGCTTACTCCTGGGACTCCGGGGTGGGATATCTATCTATCCTCATACCTATTGCATTATCTATCTATTCTCTTCTATTTATTTTATTATTTATTTGAAAGCACCATTAATTCCATGGCGCTGTACATCAATAGTGGTTACACATACATAATATAAAATAACAAATACAATAACATTAAACTAACAACAGTGTGGTACAGAGGAGGAGATGATCCTGCTCATGAGAGCTTACAATCTACAAGGGAAGGGGAAGGACACAGTAGGAGAGGGTAAAAACTGCTCAACTGGTTGCATGGTGGCATCATGCTCATTGTAGGTGGTAGGCTTTCCTGAAGAGGTGGGTTTTCAGGCTATTTCTCTATAGCATGCAATCAAATAAATGCAAATAAATCACATCAAAATGACATAAAAACTTACAAGAGAACTAATCATCATCACATTTAGGCGTAAAGTTTATGGAACTTACGTTTAAATACAAAAAAGTCCAAATAATTTCACGGTGGAGGAAGTTTAAATGCAAGTTCATTTTGTGGCCTGTGTCTCCCCCCAGAGGATTTGCTTTTAAATGTTTGTGTGTACTACAGTATTTCTGTGCAAAGTATTGGAATTTGAATGTTTTCTGAATAATACAGCCATTATAGTTTCTTTAAAAAAATAAAAAATTCTGTTGCAAGAAAAAATTCTGAACTACTGAATGTTCCTGCAGTTGCGATAAATGAAACAGAATTGGAAAGGTTATGATCCTACTGTGATCTGTTAACCTTGCCCTTTACTACAGTCTACTTAGACAATCTATTTATTGGAATTTTTTAAATATGAATAGCATACAATCAGGTTTTTGGATGCAGTTTTGGAAGCCGCTCCTGTTTATGGCTTCCAAAAATGCACCAGGGGACCTGGTCATGTTGCCGTGCCCTAAAGCATCCAATAACTTGCAAGCACTTTGTCGCTAACCATTTTGGTATGAACTGAAATTTTACTCCTTACATTTTATTGCCTCTTAAGATTTTCAAAAGATCACATACCAACCGCTTCTCTTCATTAAAGCATACCTGTTTTTTTATTTTATTTTTATTTTTAGTTTTACATAATTGCTGTGCTTCTTTCTACAATCATTACTGTCCTGGACAGGTCATTTTTGGGCTTCCCTAAAGTCTTTTCAGCCATATTATTCCCTGTTTCAGCTGCACAGCTAGATGCATTTCACTCAGAAGCAGGGGCATATCCCTTCTATTAAATCTATTAACACTGTACAACTGTGATGTACTTTCCCTTACTTCCCACTATGTTTTCAGCTCTTTTGCTCACAGAATAGATGAGGGTAAAATCACACTTAGAGACAGACAGGAGGCTCCTATAATCTTCAGAAGCTGTATAGAAGCAGTTCTCTTATCAGGTTCACGATCTCAGCTAGCTCTGACATACCACCACTTGCTCTCAGCCATCTTCTGAGTCTGTGTTTCTAGGGATAGATCTTGCCTAACAACAGGCTGGGGACTGCAAATTAGGTGGAAGTGGGACAGCTATTGGCCATGACTTCACAGCTTTTATATAGGGGGATGAGGGCATATTTTTTTAATAATGTGTTTTAGAAATTTGATAGTTGCACCATTCTCTATTAAATGAAATTGACTCAGTGATTGTACAGTGGCTCTTTAAGGCTACTTTCACAGCGGGTCCGTCTGATGTCTACCCAGACGGATCCGCTCATATAATGCAGATTTGGATCCGTTCAGAACGGATCCGTCTGCATTATATTGTAGAAAAAATTCTAAGTCTGAAAGTAGCTTCAGAGGGATCCGTCCAGACTTTACATTGAAAGTCAATAGGGGACGGATCAGTTTGAAAATTGAGCCATATAGTGTCAAATTCAAACTGATCCGTCCCCATTGACTTACATTGTAAGTCTGGACGGATCCGTTTGCCTCCGCACGGCCAGGCGGACACCCGAACACTGCAAGCAGCGTTCAGGTGTCCGCTTGCTGAGTGGAGCGGAGGCTGAACGCTGCCAGACTGATGCATTCTGAGCGGATCCGCGTCCACTCAGAATGCATTAGGGCAGTACGGATGCGTTCGGGCCGCTTATGAGCCCCTTCAAACGGAGCTCACAAGCGGAGCCCCGAACGCTAGTGTGAAAGTAGCCTAAGGTGGTTTATTATGTTTAAATTGAATGTGTTGCCTTAATTGCTGCATCTCATGCATGTCTAGACAATTCAAATCTCATGTTTGTTTTAAGATATTTTTGGCAAATTTTCAGGATATGTTATACATGCCTGAAAGGTGCAGATCTATGTGACCTTGGTGACCTCCTATTTTTCAATTCTTTGATATATTATGTTCTTCATGGTGCTCGCTGTTGAACTGTCAGTGAGATACATAAAGAACCAAGCGCTGGATTGGGCTGCATGCAAGAATTTTCATTTTTACATTGAATTAATTGGAGTGTGAATCGTGGACAAAGGTCAGTGGACCCTTGTTCTTGTAACAAGAGTCAGTGAACCTGCACCTATCAGGCATTTTTGAGATATCCTTCAGACTATTCTTCTGAATGCTTCCCATAATGTTCAGATTGCAGTGAAATTGACCACTTTCAAACAGGCCACACGCCTGTCACCTGTCAACAGCTCACCTGCCACACTATCTCTTGCAACCTCTCTCCCATGTTTTTATATTTTCCACCACCCAGTATAAAAGACTCAATCTTTGTGAGTGGTTCTGAGAAGATTTTCAACAGAATAGATATACAAGGCAAAGGGGAAGTGTAGCTAAGATTTCTTTCACATTAGCATTAGGATTGTCCTGCAGGCTGTTCCGGCAGGGGAATAGACTGCCGGATCTGTATTAATGCTAGCACATATGTACTGCTGGAAGTCCTCTCCGGCCTCATTCACTAAAATGGGGATGGGTTGGAGCAGCACGGCAAACATCGCCAAGAGGCGGCTGGACAAAAACCGCATCATGTTTTTAAACTTGTTTAAAAAAATGGGATAATTTTATATATTTTTATTGAAAGATCTATAAAGATTTTAACAATATGTTTATACATAGTTTTTGAATACAATCTTTGCTAAATTAAATCAACAGTGTACAGTTTGTTTCCGATTTTTCATGTTAACAAAACATAAATTCACTCCTTCCCACCCTATCCCAACCAAACTGAGACTGCTGATCTGATATGCCTACTTTATTCCAATTCAGAAGGACCTAGACTCGCTTCCTGCCTCTTTGTATTCTCCATATCTCCCTGATATCCTAGATTTCCAGTTTACCCAATTTCCCTCCCAATTGGGCTTCCAGATACCATTTTGTTTGTGTGAAGGGAGACATCAGCTCCTGAATTTCTGTGTCTGTTAGTGATGCTTCAATAAACTTTTTCTATTTATTGACAAATTTGCCTACGGACTTTTCTTGTACCTCTCCATCTCCAATATTTCCATGAAAAGCATATGTTTCAGGATACCCAGCACCTGTTTCCATACAGGAGTCTCACTTTGGAGCCAGTGTCTTAAAATTGCTTTTTTGACTGACATGAGTAATATATGGACTCCTTTTTCGGATACCCCGTTTCCCTCCCCTCCCGCCTGATCTATAGGGATAAATTGGAAAATACATTGTTGCGGGTTGAGAGCGACATCTACCGCCCAAACTGCTTTGATGTAGTCCCTTTCTTGGGTCCATAAGGAGGTTAGGGCAGTTCCACAGACCATGTAGTAGGTTTTCTTTTGGTAATGAGCATTTAGGACACTGTCTCAAATAATAGGTCGGAGCTTTCCTATAAGATAGGTCAAAAGCATAAGTAGCTTTGTGCATTATTCTCAGTTGGGTCTCTCGCCATTGCTCATTGTATATTGCCTTTCTTATTAGTTCAAAACCATCCCTGATCTGTTTAGACAGGTTTGGGACACCTAGCTACTTTTCCCATTTAGAGAAGGCCCTTTAAACTAGACCTATGGTTTGTGTACTATGTAGTCTGCGGTACATTTCTGACAAGGGAAGCATGGAGTCATTCTTGCCTATTAGTGCGTCAAACCAAGTCAATCTGTCCAACTCTCCCAACTTCTCGGGCTGGGCTTTACTGTAAGAACGTATCTGTTGGAACGGAAGTAAATGATGGGTGGGTAGATTGTATTTGGCCCTACATTTCTCCCAGATGAGCAACCTCTGGTTTGCTTTGTCTAAGATGTCACATAATGTTGTTACGCCTTTCTGTTTCCATTCTTTATGCATTTTATTTTCTCTCCCTTGGGGAAATGCTGGTAGTGTCCATAATGGCATGTGAGGCGTAAGGTAAATCGGTAATCTGTGGATCTTACGTAACGCTTTCCATGCCATGATGGTGTCCCTAAGTAGTACTGATTGTTTGATTCGGGGTGGGATGTTCTTGAGCCTTGTGTGCAGTATTGCTGAAAGATCCCATGGGCTAGCCAGTTCCTGTTCTACACGACCAGCTGTGAAATATGTGGTTTCCCCAAATCCAGTCCTTAGCATGTCTGATTAGGGCTGCCAAATTGTAGTGTCTTATGTTGGGCAATTGTAGGCCTCCTTCCCATTTTAGCATGGTTAATTTTTCAAAGGCTATCAAGGGTTTTGTCTTTTTACATCAGAAGGTTGTGATGGCTGATTGTAGCTTGCCACCATCTAAGTGTTTAGGCAATAATAAAATGGTTTGTAGGGGATATAGAAGCCTGGAAAAGCTTGTCATTTTTAACAGATGCGCTCTCCCGTGAAGGGATAAAGGCAGCTCTCTCATTTGTCCAGTTCCCCCTTGATTTTCTGGATCAGGGTTGGGTAATTTAACGAGTAGGGGGAAGTTGGAGATTGTCCTATCTTAATTCCCAGATAGGTGATCTAATGATATCTTATTTCAACTCTGTGTTTCTGATTTATTCCTGTTTTTGTATGGTGAAGGAATAAGATCTGACTTTTGGTAATATTTATTTTATATCCAGTAATTTCTTGATTACCCAATTTGATCCCGTCAAATAGAGAAGTTTGTGTATCAGAAATTGGGCTAAGGTTTCTAGGACTATGTTAAATAAGAGAGGGGATAATGAATACCCTTGCCTTGTCCCCTTCTTTAACTCTATCCTGGTTGATAGGAAGCCCGAAATATAAACCTTTGCAAAGCGATCATCATATATCGCCCTTAGATAATTACAAACGTCCCCTCTTATGCCCATTGTGTCTAAAACCTCGTCTAGCCAGACCCAACTGACGTTATAAAAGGCTTTTTCGGCGTCTAGCGCCAAAAAAGCCGGGTTGTTTGTATGTTTCCCTATCTTGTGACCATCTAGAGCAGCCAACACGCGTCTGATATTTGTGATTGCTGAGCGGCCTTTTTTATAAAACCCACCTGATGATTTCCTATCAGGTCCGGCATTATTGCAGCCAGTCTATTGGCTAGGATTTTTGACAGTATTCTTGGTTAATAAGGGAAATTAATATATAGGACCCTGGGTGGGATAAATCCTTACCCTGTTTCGGGAGTACTTTTATGTAGGCCAGTTTTCCTGAGGGTAGTAGTCCAGAACCTTTTAAAATGGAGTTGAATAGGGATGTCAGTGTAGGTATTATTTCTCCCAGTATTCCCTTATAAAATTCTGCCCGGAATTCATCCGGACCCGGAGCTTTCCCGTCTGAAAGGCTTTTGATGGTAGCCAGGGGCATAGCTAAAGGCTCATGGGCCCTGGTGCAAGAGTTCAACTTGGGCCCCCTTCCCTCAGTGCTTTGTAACCAGAGGCAGGGGAGCACAGAGCCTTCCTGCTGCCTGAGGCAAAAATTGAAATTCTTGACCTAACTCCTTCACTCCAGACAGAAGTGTAACCTGCATGCACTTTCTATAATACCAGCTTCTTATGTGGCCCCACAAGGGTCTTTGGACCCCGCTCAGGCTCCTGGGCCCGGTAGCGACTGCTACCTCTGCACCCCCCTATAGCTACAACCCTGACGGTGGCCTTTACTTCCTCTTCCCCTATCTCCCTATTTAGAGATTGTAAAGATTCAGTTGAAAGAGACGGTAGACTGACTTTACTCAAAAGGTCTTTGGCCCTCTCACTGTCATTGGGGTCTTGTGTATATAAGGATCTAAATTAATCTCCCAATATTTCTATAATTTCCTTGGGTTGAGTGTGAAGGGTGCCCTTATCATCCTTTAGGGGTTGAAATTGATGTAGTTTATAGTATGGTCTGGATAAATTGGCTAACAGCTTTCCCGCCTTATTACCGTGTCTAAATAAATCCGCCCATTTGCGTTCATACCACTTTGCTTTACTTTCCAAATAGTAGTCGAAATTGTGTTTCGCTGTTATCCATAGCACTTTATGTGTATCCGATGGGTCCTGGATGAAATTTGTGTATGAGTCCCTCAAAGATTTAACACAGCGAAGGCCATAATATATGCTCTCACTACCGCCTTTGCAGTGTCCCAAAATATTTTGGGATTATGTTTGTAAGATTCATTCTCCTGAGCGAACTCCCACCACCACACTCGCATTCTGTTTATAAAATCCTCATCTTTAAGAAGATGATGTGGCATTCTCCATATGTAATCTGTTCCTCCCTCATCTCTATTATGACCGGGGCATGATCTGATATAACCAAGTCAGAGATTTGTATACACTGGATTTTTAGTAAAAGGTCAGCGGATGCTAAGAAATAATCCAATCTTGACCACGAGGATTGGGCATGAGAGAAATGCGAGTATTCTCTCCCCGCTGGATTGTGATGCCTACATACATCCGTCAGGCCTGTTGAGTTTAGGAATGGTGTGAGAGTATGGGATCCTTTCGGGTTGAGATGTTGTTTGGGGTTTTGTTGGCTTCGTCCTCCCTGTGTTCGTGTACCCAGTTACAATCCCCTGCCACCAGTAGAGGCCTTCCCCCTTCCTGAAGTATGGTCATTTCTAGATTGCGGTAAAAGCTCGATTGAGCTGTGTTCGGCGAGTAGATTTTATAAATAGTGATGGGCCCAGAAGGTGAATCCAGCACCATTTTCACCAGCTTTCCCTCCTTGTCTGATGTGGTGGATTTCACATCACAAGATAAATGTTTATGTAGGAGAATAATTACCCCAGCTTTTTTCCCTTGTGAGGAAGAACCATATACCTGCCCCACCCAATGTTTACGGAGCCTCCAAAAATCTTGCTCATCAAGAGGCATTTCCTGGAGGAGAGCCACATCGATTTTGTGTGTTTGTAGATGTCTCCAAATATTCATGCGTTTATATTGGGAACGCAAGCCCTTCACATTCCATGTAGCAATTCTCATGGTGGTTTTATCATATGGCTCTCTCCAGGAGACACTCCCCAGGCACACAGGTATATTAGTTCTGAATCACTTAAACAAATCGGCATTTCCAGATGGAATAAAGATAGCATTTTGTCCCCTCCCCCCCCTTCCCTAATCCCCTTTATTTAAACCATAATCTCAACATATTAAACATAACTGAAGTTTACAGTCTCTAGACTTCCCTTTTTTAGCACATCGGTGAGTGTGATTATCCACACTCACCATCCTTCTAGCACTCTCAAAAAGAGATCAGAAAATAAACCTTTTGCTCCGTTACCTCCTTCGCCCAATAATTATGAACAAATAACTACAGTATGTTATACTCCCCAGCAGACAGTATCAGCATTAAGGCTAACAAGGTTAATAGAAATTTAGCCTCTGAACATTTCACGTGGACCTTCTAGACTCGAATGTTCATTCAGTCCCTCTCCGATCCGTGGTCCGAGGGTTGTGAAATCATCTCTCTGGCTAGGTTGGTGTGGGGTTTCGGAGATCTACAACTTCCCGCCGTCTTTCCACATCTCCCTCTTGTCGGAAAAGCCTGCGCTGATGAAAGATCGTTGTCTAAGTCCAGTGCCTCCGATGCTTTTTTGGGGGTGAGGAAAGTCTCGACAGACCCATCCAGACGAAAGATTCGAAGTGTGGCCGGGTATATCAGGGCAAACCTTGTCTTTTTCTGGACCAAGTAGGTGCAAATGGTTGAGAACGCTCGTGTGACTTCAGCAGAGTAATCGCTAAATAGAAGCACCATTAGTGGCTGTGTATTCTTTCTGTACTTGCTCAGAATAGCTTCTTTTGCTGCGTAGTTCAAGTACTGGGAAACCTCCCACCGTACAATGTGAGGTATAATGTGGAAGCAGCTAGGCTAGGATACCGGAATCAGGGAGCAGGTCACCTCTTAAAGAGTCCCTAATCCTTGCCCTAACTCATCACCGTATGAGCCGACCTAGATGGTAGGACGGCTCATACCCAGGATACCTAGGACCCTGAATCTCCCTGATAATCCCTCACATAGGAGCAGGGGAGAGACGACCTGTTCTTCCATGACTCGGATGAACAGCAGTCTCAACCAGCCTAGTTGCAGAGAAATGCCAAGTGGAACAGCAGGTAAGTTACCAGTGGCAGGGATAACCACTGAACCTAGAACCCAGGAAGGCATGGTAACTTACCCCTGGCAGCTGCTGGACGGCACAACAGAAGACCATACCAAGGTAAACTGGAACCCATAAAAACATACTACAATCCAAACACCAAACAGATGAAGTATGTACTGACACACAGGAACCAGCTCTACAGCAACAGCTCACAGACTTGACATTTGGTTCACCCCTCCGGGAAACCAAGAGACCCCCTTCCGGAGGCCATGACAGACAAACAGGGGAACATATAGCATCCATGCCGGACAGAATAATACACCAAACACTGACCAGACGCAGAACAACAACTAGATGAACAACCACCCCAGAACATATACCCACACCAAACATAACCACAGGTAAGGTAGGGAAAATGGAGGAAGATATCGCTGGAGACATCGATGTCCCACTAGGTGGCCCTCACACTGGAAGATGGAACATCCAGACAAGGAGCATAACTCCAGCACACACCAAGGCTGGAGTACAACTGACTCCTGGCCAAAGGGCACAGGTATAAGAAGCACCTAGTGACCACACCCAATCAGGGGGTTAACCCTTACAGCAGCAGACAGGGGAAGGCTACAACTTAAAGGGGAAGTGCACACACCAGACACCATGTTGCCACTGGCAACAGCATGCGTGGCAACCATGTCAAGGCGCACACAGCCAAAGCCAAGACACTGCCACCACATGCCATAACAGCAACACGTTGCCACCGGCAACCGCAAGCATGGCACAAGTGTCACGGCGCACACAGCAAAGGCCGTGACAAGTACTTCACTATGACTGACCGTGGTCTGCAGTAGCCCGTATTTTGATTTTGTTGGGCTAGTGGCCCCAGCCTGTGTGATCTCTCAGCTGTGAATTTACCTTGCAGACCCAGTGCCTGCGGTATATCTTGGGCACATAGTTGGGCCAGTTGGTTAGGCAAAATTGATTCTGGCAGGCCCAGTATTCTTAAATTGATCCGTCTGGCGCGATTCTCTAGGTCGTCGACCTTATCTCTCAGAGATTGATTAGTGTGCAGTACCTCTTTGATTCTTGAGTGAGCCTTCCCCAATTCTGCCTCTACAATGTCAAGCCCCTGCTCCAGTTCAGTTAACTGTGTAGCATGCTGATCCCCTACAGATTGGACCTGCTGCAGAACAGAGGAGACCATTGCTTCCAGTGTAGCTTTTATATCCGGCGCCAGCAGATTTGCCACCTCTATCGACATGTTTTTGCAGGATACCGGCAGCGTCTGGTCAGGGGATAAGAGGCCATCATCCTCTTTCTGGTCGGCTGCATCCGACTCTGTTTGTTGTTAAGGGGGGCTGTGAGGCAGACCTCGTAAGTTGGGCGGCTCTGTCAGGAGTGGTCGCCATCTTGCCTTGATGTTTCCTGTCTGCTCGCTAGGAGAGCATGAGGATCGGTGTGTGGGAGCCGCACCGCAAAAGGAACTTTTCCAGGCGGAGCTCCCCAGGCGGTTGAGGTAAGTAGCGAAGGGGACAATTTGTCCCTAGATGCATGGGCTCCCTGTTTTGTAGGCTGTAGATCTCGGAGCTACTCGCGCCCCTGTATTCACATGTCCGCGCCGGAACCGGAAGACTGGGGATAATTTTATATCTCATGTATGCTGAAGTTATACCAAAATATTCATATTTTAACTGTTACCTGTACCTGATGGTCAGCTACCTTCATCCTATTACATGCCATTCAAGTGCCACTATTACGAGCATACCAGAGTCAACTGCTTGTGGGTGCAATTTAATATGATTTATTTTTTTATGTATTGGCCAAGTATCAGCAGAGAAGGTTAAGGTTGATAAAGGTTGACAGGAACAGAGCTAACCACCCTGTTCCTCTCTTCTTGGTAGGGGTGGGCTGGTCCTGCTTCCCGCCAGGAGCCGGCATTCAAGTTCAGCTAGAGAAGAGAGATGTAGCACGTCTACGTAAACCCTGTCTTCTCGTGTGAGACCAACACTCCAGAGAGATATTCAAAATCAAGAAGACAGCCTCAAGAAAGCATCAGTATTTCAAGATAGAGTGATCAGCTTTACCAACAATGCAGCAAGGTGAGAGACAACAGCTCAGACACTCATCACCTAAACCACAATCAGGCCAGACAAACATCAAGCCTGTAACGCAGAGTACAACTATAAACACAAGTGCCTGCACGTAGTGATGGACGAACATCGGCCGGGACGGTTCACGAACGCGATCGCGTGAACGCTATCAAATGTTCGTGAACCGCAAGTTTGCGGCGGGCCCCATTTACATTAATGGCAGGCAAACCTGATAAACCTTCAGCTCATATTTGCAGCCACCAAATACTTAATAGAAGTGTACAAATAGTCCCACAACATGGACAGTGACATACTAGAGGGGGATCAATGACAAAAAGTCCAATAAAAATTTTGTATTTTAATCAGGGGAAATTTTTATGCATCTTAAAGGAAAATTCTCTGAAATGTGTTCTGTTGGAGCCTAGAAATTTTTTATTTTAGGCCACGGGAGTACGAGCCTTAAAAATTAGGCATTCACCTGACAAAAGAAATTCTGATTATGTGGCTCGAGGTACATTATGATGTCAATGGATTACGGACTGGACTACAGGCCCCAAACATTAGGCATTCACAGGACAGAAAATATCAAGTGATTATTTGGCCAGAGGTATATTACACGGTCAATGAATATCAATTTTACTGCAGGCCAGTACAAATACAGGTAAAATACATATTTAAAAGAACTAAAAATATAAAATGAGATTAAAAACATGGCTAACAAAATCCCCCCACTTGAAAAAAAAAATTATGACAATAGTTGAAATTCGATAACCCAAATGTTGCACTACCTAAATGCACTATATAGAAAGTATCTAATTGGTATATAACACCCCTGCTTCAATCAGTTTTTTGGGGGGGCAACTGGTCACACCAGTTGCAATTAGTTATTCCCATAGCGTTTGTCCCTCTATCTAGCTGCAGTATCGCAGCAGAACCGCACACAACTGCTGCGCAATACAAATGCACTATTATATACTTAGAAAGTATACTACACCCCTCAGTAAGTCACACCTATCGATAGCACACCTATGCTAGCCAGTAAAAGGACTTTTGTGGCCCTATTAGCTAGCATTTGGTGTCCCTAACAGTCTGTTATTGGTATATAACACCCCTGCCTCAATCAGTTTTTTTTGGGGGAGCAACTGGTAAATCACACCAGTAGAAATTAGTTGTTCCAATAGCGTTTGTCCCTCTATATACAGTCAGGTCCATAAATATTGGGACATGGACACAATTCTAACATTTTTGGCTCTATACACCACCACAATGGATTTGAAATGAAACATACAAGATGTGCTTTAACTGCAGACTGCCAGCTTTAATTTGAGGGTATTTACATCCAAACCAGGTGAACGGTGCAGGAATTACAACAGTTTGCATATGTGCCTCCCACTTGTTAAGGGACCAAAAGTAATGGGACAGAATAATAATCATAAATCAAACTTTCACTTTTTAACCACCTCAGCCCCCAGTGCTTAAACACCCTGAAAGACCAGGCCACTTTTTACACTTCTGACCTACACTACTTTCACCGTTTATTGCTCGGTCATGCAACTTACCACCCAAATGAATTTTACCTCCTTTTCTTCTCACTAATAGAGCTTTCATTTGGTGGTATTTCATTGCTGCTGACATTTTTACTTTTTTTGTTATTAATCGAAATTTAACGATTTTTTTGCAAAAAAATGACATTTTTCACTTTCAGTAGTAAAATTTTGCAAAAAAAACGACATCCATATAGAAATTTTGCTCTAAATTTATAGTTCTACATGTCTTTGATAAAAAAAAAATGTTTGGGTAAAAAAAAAATGGTTTGGGTAAAAGTTATAGCGTTTACAAACTATGGTACAAAAATGTGAATTTCCGCTTTTTGAAGCAGCTCTGACTTTCTGAGCACCTGTCATGTTTCCTGAGGTTCTACAATGCCCAGACAGTACAAACACCCCACAAATGACCCCATTTCTGAAAGTACACACCCTAAGGTATTCGCTGATGGGCATAGTGAGTTCATAGAACTTTTTATTTTTTGTCACAAGTTAGCGGAAAATTATGATTTTTTTTTTTTTTTTTTTTTCTTACAAAGTCTCATATTCCACTAACTTGTGACAAAAAATTAAAAGTTTTATGAACTCACTATGCCCATCAGCGAATACCTTGGGGTCTCTTCTTTCCAAAATGGGGTCACTTGTGGGGTAGTTATACTGCCCTGGCATTCTAGGGGCCCAAATGTGTGGTAAGGAGTTTGAAATCAAATTCTGTAAAAAATGACCTGTGAAATCCGAAAGGTGCTCTTTGGAATATGGGCCCCTTTGCCCACCTAGGCTGCAAAAAAGTGTCACACATCTGGTATCTCCGTACTCAGGAGAAGGTGGGGAATGTGTTTTGGGGTGTCATTTTATATATACCCATGCTGGGTGAGAGAAATATCTTGGCAAAAGACAACTTTTCCCATTTTTTTATACAAAGTTGTCATTTGACCAAGATATTTATCTCACCCAGCATGGGTATATGTAAAAAGACACCCCAAAACACATTCCTCAACTTCTCCTGAGTACGGGGATACCAGATGTGTGACACTTTTTTGCAGCCTAGGTGGGCAAAGGGGCCCATATTCCAAAGAGCACCTTTCGGATTTCACTCCTCATTTTTTCCTGAATTTGATTTCAAACTCCTTACCACACATTTGGGCCCCTAGAATACCAGGGCAGTATAACTACCCCACAAGTGACCCCATTTTGGAAAGAAGACACCCCAAGGTATTCCGTGAGGGGCATGGCGAGTTCCTAGAATTTTTTATTTTTTGTCACAAGTTAGTGGAAAATGATGATTTTTTTTTTAATTTTTTTTTTCATACAAAGTCTCATATTCCACAAACTTGTGACAAAAAATAAAAACTTCCATGAACTCACTATGCCCATCAGCGAATACCTTGGGGTCTCTTCTTTCCAAAATGGGGTCACTTGTGGGGTAGTTATACTGCCCTGGCATTCTAGGGGCCCAAATGTGTGGTAAGTAGGTAAATGACCTGTGAAATCCGAAAGGTGCTCTTTGGAATGTGGGCCCCTTTGCCCACCTAGGCTGCAAAAAAGTGTCACACATCTGGTATCTCTGTATTCAGGAGAAGTTGAGGAATGTGTTTTGGGGTGTCTTTTTACATATACCCATGCTGGGTGAGATAAATATCTTGGTCAAATGCCAACTTTGTATAAAAAAATGGGAAAAGTTGTCTTTTGCCAAGATATTTCTCTCACCCAGCATGGGTATATGTAAAATGACACCCCAAAACACATTCCCCAACTTCTCCCGATTATGGAGATACCAGATGTGTGACACTTTTTTGCAGCCTAGGTGGGCAAAGGGGCCCATATTCAAAAGAGCACCTTTCGGATTTCACAGGTCATTTTTTACAGAATTTGATTTCAAACTCCTTACCACACATTTGGGCCCCTAGAATGCCAGGGCAGTATAACTACCCCACAAGTGACCCCATTTTGGAAAGAAGAGACCCCAAGGTATTCGCTGATGGGCATAGTGAGTTCATGGAACTTTTTATTTTTTGTCACAAGTTAGTGGAATATGAGACTTTGTATGAAAAAAAAAATAAAAAAAAAAATAAGCATTTTCCACTAACTTGTGACAAAAAATAAAAAATTCTAGGAACTCGCCATGCCCCTCACGGAATACCTTGGGGTGTCTTCTTTCCAAAATGGGGTCACTTGTGGGGTAGTTATACTGCCCTGGCATTTTCCAGGGGCCCTAATGTGTGGTAAGTAGGTAAATGACCTGTGAAATCCTAAAGGTGCTCTTTGGAATATGGGCCCCTTTGCCCACCTAGGCTGCAAAAAAGTGTCACACATGTGGTATCGCCGTATTCAGGAGAAGTTGGGGAATGTGTTTTGGGGTGTCATTTTACATATACCCATGCTGGGTGAGAGAAATATCTTGGCAAAAGACAACTTTTCCCATTTTTTTATACAAAGTTGGCATTTGACCAAGATATTTCTCTCACCCAGCATGGGTATATGTAAAATGACACCCCAAAACACATTCCCCAACTTCTCCTGAGTACGGCGATACCAGATGTGTGACACTTTTTTGCAGCCTAGATGCGCAAAGGTGCCCAAATTCCTTTTAGGAGGGCATTTTTAGACATTTGGATACCAGACTTCTTCTCACGCTTTGGGGCCCCTAGAATGCCAGAGCAGTATAAATACCCCACATGTGACCCCATTTTGGAAAGAAGACACCCCAAGGTATTCAATGAGGGGCATGGCGAGTTCATAGAAATTTTTTTTTTTTGGCACAAGTTAGCGGAAATTGATATTTTTAATTTTTTTCTCACAAAGTCTCCCGTTCCGCTAACTTGGGACAAAAAATTCAATCTTTCATGGACTCAATATGCCCCTCACGGAATACCTGGGGGTGTCTTCTTTCCGAAATGGGGTCACATGTGGGGTATTTATACTGCCCTGGCATTCTAGGGGCCCTAAAGCGTGAGAAGAAGTCTGGAATATAAATGTCTAAAAAATTTTACGCATTTGGATTCCGTGAGGGGTATGGTGAGTTCATGTGAGATTTTATTTTTTGACACAAGTTAGTGGAATATGAGACTTTGTAAGAAAAAAAAAAAAAAATTCTGCTAACTTGGGCCAAAAAAATATCTGAATGGAGCCTTACAGAGGGGGGGATCAATGACAGGTGGGTGATCAATGACAGGGGGGGTGATCAATGACAGGGGGGTTGATCAATGACAGGGGGGTTGATCAATGACAGGGGGGTGATCAATGACAGGGGGGTGATCAGGGAGTCTATATGGGGTGATCACCACAGTCATTGATCACGCCCCTGTAAGGCTTCATTCAGACGTCCGGATGCGTTTTGCGGATCCGATCCATCTATCAGTGCATCCGTAAAAATCATGCGGACATCTGAATGGAGCTTTACAGGGGGGTAATCAATGACAGGGGGGTGATCAGGGAGTCTATATGGGGTGATCACCACAGTCATTGATCATGCCCCTGTAAGGCTTCATTCAGACGTCCGGATGCGTTTTGCGGATCGGATCCATCTATCAGTGCATCCGTAAAAATCATGCGGACATCTGAATGGAGCTTTACAGGGGGGTGATCAATGACAGGGGGGTGATCAGGGAGTCTATATGGGGTGATCACCACAGTCATTGATCATGCCCCTGTAAGGCTTCATTCAGACGTCCGGATGCGTTTTGCGGATCGGATCCATCTATCAGTGCATCCGTAAAAATCATGCGGACATCTGAATGGAGCTTTACAGGGGGGTGATCAATGACAGGGGGGTGATCAGGGAGTCTATATGGGGTGATCACCACAGTCATTGATCATGCCCCTGTAAGGCTTCATTCAGACGTCCGGATGCGTTTTGCGGATCGGATCCATCTATCAGTGCATCCGTAAAAATCATGCGGACATCTGAATGGAGCTTTACAGGGGGGTGATCAGGGAGTCTATATGGGGTGATCACCACAGTCATTGATCATGCCCCTGTAAGGCTTCATTCAGACGTCCGGATGCGTTTTGAGGATCGGATCCATCTATCAGTGCATCCGTAAAAATCATGCGGACATCTGAATGGAGCTTTACAGGGGGGTGATCAGGGAGTCTATATGGGGTGATCACCACAGTCATTGATCATGCCCCTGTAAGGCTTCATTCAGACGTCCGGATGCGTTTTGCGGATCGGATCCATCTATCAGTGCATCCGTAAAAATCATGCGGACATCTGAATGGAGCTTTACAGGGGGGTGATCAATGACAGGGGGGGTGATCAGGGAGTCTATATGGGGTGATCACCACAGTCATTGATCATGCCCCTGTAAGGCTTCATTCAGACGTCCGGATGCGTTTTGCGGATCGGATCCATCTATCAGTGCATCCGTAAAAATCATGCGGACGTCTGAATGGAGCTTTACAGGGGGTTGATCAATGACAGGGGTGTAATCAATGACAGGGGGGTGATCAGGGAGTCTATATGGGGTGATAACCACAGTCATTGATCATGCCCCTGTAAGGCTTCATTCAGACGTCCGGATGCGTTTTGCGGATCTGATCCATCTATCAGTGGATCCGTAAAAATCATGCGGACATCTGAATGGAGCTTTACAGGGGGGTAATCAATGACAGGGGGGTGATCAATGACAGGGGGGTGATCAGGGAGTCTATATGGGGTGATCAGGGGTGATCAGGGGCTAATAAGGAGTTAATAAGTGACGGGGGGGGGTGTAGTGTAGTGTAGTGGTGCTTGGTGGGACTTTACTGAGCTACCTGTGTCCTCTGGTGGTCGATCCAAACAAAAGGGACCACCAGAGGACCAGGTAGCAGGTATATTAGACGCTGTTATCAAAACAGCGTCTAATATACCTGTTAGGGGTTAAAAAAAACACATCTCCAGCCTGCCAGCGAACGATCGCCGCTGGCAGGCTGGAGATCAACTCTCTTACCTTCCGTTCCTGTGAGCGCGCGCGCCTGTGTGCGCGCGTTCACAGGAAATCTCGCCCATCGCGAGATGACGCATATATGCGTGACTCTGCGCAGGGCTGCCACCTCCGGAACGCGATCCTGCGTTAGGCGGTCCGGAGGTGGTTAATACTTGGTTGCAAATCCTTTGCAGTCAATTACAACCTGAAGTCTGGAATGCATAGACATCACCAGCCGCTGGCTTTCATCCCTGGTAATGCTTTGCCAGGCCTCTACTGCAACTGTCTTCAGTTCCTGCTTGTTCTTGGGGCATTTTCCCTTCAGTTTTGTCTTCAGCAAGTGAAATGCATGCTCAATCAGATTCAGGTCAGGTGATTGACTTGGCCATTGCATAACATTGCACTTCTTTCCCTTAAAAAACTCATTCTGGTTGCTTTTTCGGTATGCTTTGGGTCATTGTTCATCTGCACTGTGAATCGCCGTCCAATGAGTTCTGAAGCATTTAGCTGAATATGAGCAGATAATATTGCCCGAAACACTTCAGAATTCATCCTGCTGCTTTTGTCAGCAGTCACATCATCAATAAATACAAGAGAACCAGTTCCATTGGTAGCCATACATGCCCACGCCATGACACTACCACCACCATGCTTCACTGATGAAGTGGTATGCTTAGGACCATGAGCAGTTCCTTCCCTTCTCCATACTCTTCTCTTCCCATCACTCTGGTACAAGTTGATCTTAGTCCCATCTGTCCATAGGAAGTTGCTCCAGAACTGTGAAGGCTTTTTTAGATGTCGTTTGGCAAACTCTAATCTGGCCTTCCTGTGTTTGAGGCTCACCAATGGTTTCCATCTTGTGGTGAACCCTCTGTATTCACTCTGGTGAAGTCTTCTCCTGATTGTTGACTTTGACACACATACACCTACCTCCTGGAGAGTGTTCTTGATCTGGCCAACTGTTGTGAATGGGGTTTTCTTCACCAGGGAACAAATTCTTCGGTCATCCACCACAGTTGTTTTCCGTGGTCTTCCGGGTCTTTTGGTGTTGCTGAGCTCACCGGTGCGTTCCTTTTTTTTAAGAATGTTCCAAACAGTTGTTTTGGCCAGGCCTAATGTTTTTGCTATCTCTCTGATGGGTTTGTTGTGTTTTTTCAGCCTAATGATGGCTTGCTTCACTGATAGTGACAGCTCTTTGGATCTCATCTTGAGAGTTGACAGCAACAGATTCCAAATGCAAATAGCAGACTGGAAATTACCTCTGGACCTTTTATCTGCTCATTGTAATTGCTATAATGAGGGAATAACACACACCTGGCCATGGAACAGCTGAGAAGACAATTGTCCCAATACTTTTGGTCCCTTAACAAGTGGGAGGCACATATGCAAACTGTTGTAATTCCTGCACCGTTCACCTGATTTGGATGTAAATACCTCAAATTAAAGCTGACAGTCTGCAGGTAAAGCACATCTTGTCCGTTTCATTTCAAATCCATTGTGGTGGTGTATAGAGCCAAAAATTTTTGAATTGTGTCCATGTCCCAATATTTATGGACCTGACTGTAGCTGTGATATCGCAGCAGAACCGCACACAACTGCTGCAAAGTACAATTGCACTATAATATACTTTCTATGTTAGAAAGTATAGTATAAGTATATTACACCCCTCAGTATGTCACACCTAACAGTCTGTCCCTGCTCCACACAGCAACCTCTCCCTACACTGGCAAAAGACTGAATGTAAAATGGCGGCCAGACCAAGTTTATATATAAGGTAGGGGGTATGTCCATGTTCTGAAACGTCTCAATTGGCTGTCCTGTACCACTTGATGGATGTGTCATGGGTCAAAGTTCTTCACAGTGTAAAAGAATATGGCACCGGCGGACATCGACATACGTTCGCCCATTTGGCGAACCGCGAACGAGCAAAGTTCGCCGCGAAATGACCGCCGGACAAACTGCAAGGCCATCTCTACCTGCATGTTCCATTAAATTGTCATCCAACCAGCCACCATACTTCCTCATCTTGTGCCAGAATCTGCACTTTGTACTTAAAAATGCTGAATGTGCCACAGGTTTTATTTTGTATATTTAAGTAAAAAGAGACTGCTATACATTTACTTCTGGCCTGATTCTTCAAACTACCTTTCCACTGCACTGATCCCCAGGGAGCAACGGCCTGAGGGAATAAACCGTGACACAACATCTCATCAGGGCCACTACCACTCACATCCTCTGCACTGCTTCTCAGGGGATTGCTCCATCTACTCTGTCCCTTGGATGAACAACAGCATCAGAAATAGCTTCTGCTTTTTTTGTTTGCTTGTCCAGTCCCCGGGTAGTGTGTATGTTCGTTAAGTGTCCTTTGTTGTCTATGTCCTGACACAGCGGGTATTACTGCTGTATTCAGTCTGTGCTTCCCAGCATTATGTCTTGGTGCCTGTTTAAACTGTGCCTATGATCTTGGTGTGTTTTATTGTCCTTGAGCCTTCTGATGCTTGCACCCTGAGTTCCTGAGTCCATAGGGTCAGCTGCCAAGTTGCCAGGCCAAGACCATCCCAGGAGGTAGTGGTCTGGTTGCTAACCCGCAGAAAAGACCACAACAATGTACAGGGGTTACAGGGTGAATACTGGGGAGGCTCCAGAATAAAACACTTTGGATTTGGTCCAACATCAAACTGGTTACTTCATACAGTGGTTCCACAACCACAGATCCGTAAGGCCCCTTCCACACGGGCGAGTATTCCGCGCGGATGCGATGCGTGAGTTGAACGCATTGCACCCGCACTGAATACCGACCCATTCCTTTCTATGGGGCTGTTCACATGAGCGGTGATTTTCACGCATCACATGTGCGTTGCGTGAAAATCGCAGCATGCTCTATATTCTGCATTTTTCACGCAACGCATGCCCCATAGAAGTGAATGGGGTTGCGTGAAAATCACAAGCATCCGCAAGCAAGTGCGGATGCGGTGCGATTTTCACGCACGATTGCTAGGAGACGATCGGGATGGAGACCCGATCATTATTATTTTCCCTTATAACATGGTTATAAGGGAAAATAATAGCATTCTGAATACAGAATGCATAGTAAAATAGCGCTGGAGGGGTTAAAAAAATATATAATAATTTTACTCACCTTAATCCACTTGCTCGCGCTGCCGGCATCTCGTCTGTCTCCTTCTTTGCTGAACAGGACCTGTGGTGAGCATTCATTCCAGGACCTGTGGTGACGTCACTCCGGTCATCACACGATCCATCACACAATCTTTTACCATGTTGATGGGTCATGTGATGGATCATGTGATGACCGGAGTGACATCACCACAGGTCCTGGAATGAATGCTCACCACAGGTCCTGTTCAGCAAAGAAGGAGACAGAAGGAGATGCCGGCAGCGCCAGCAAGTGGATTAAGGTGAGTTAATTTTTATTTATTTTTTTAACCCCTCCAGCGCTATTTTACTATGCATTCTGTATTCAGAATGCTATTATTTTCCCTTATAACCATGTTACAAGGGAAAATAATACAATCTACAGAACACCGATCCCAAGCCCGAACTTCTGTGAAGAAGTTCGGGTTTGGGTACCAAACATGCGCGATTTTTCTCACGCGAGTGCAAAACGCATTACAATGTTTTGCACTCGCGCGGAAAAATTGCGGGTGTTCCCGTAACGCACCCGCACATTTTCCCGCAACGCCCGTGTGAAAGAGGCCTAACAGTTCCATTGATGGTAACACATGCATCCTATGACCTACTGCCTGTTGTCTTCATGTGGCAGTGAGTTGCTTCCTTTGTACAGTAGTGAAAGCAAATACAGTTTCAAACTCAACATTAATAAAATAGAGTACCAGTGAACATACAAGTGAAAGGAAAAGGAGATAGACAATGCACTTCAAGCAACTTCACATGAACTTTGTTCTTCATTCTGTCAATGGAAGCCTGTGGCTATGTTTGACATATGCGCCAGGAGCATTCCCCTGTGTATACGCCAACTGAATTCACTGTACGTGATCTTAACATAGCCTTACAAGTGTTTCATTTTATCCTTCCACTGTGAAAAATAACTCAATAGGATTTAGGTGAAAGAATGAGTATCTCTTAAGAAGCTGAAAGGAAATAAGCAACTAAGGAGAAAATGTATTGCAGTAAAACTGGCCATACAGTGTAATATTAATATACGTTTTACCTCCTATAGACACCATTTTATGGTGACTGTTAAAGGGGTATTTCTATCTCAGACATTGATTGCATATCTCTGGGATATGCCATAAATGTCAGATACAGTTGTGTTCCAAATTATTCAACCCCCAATGCTGTAAAGGGTTTTAGGGAATTTAGTGTACATTTGTAATTGTGTTCAGAATGAAATCTTACAAGGACTTTTTAAAGAACCAAATGCAAATAAAATGACATCAATTGTTTTTGTAATACAGTATTAAATGTTTTTTTTTTGTAATTTCTTCATTGACACAATTATTCAACCCCTTAAAGACTACCACTCTTAAGAAAAGAGGTTCATTCAAGTGTTTTCGATCAGGTATTGAAAACACCTGTGGATGTCAAGGAGCAGCAATCAAGCATAATACGCACCAATTAGGCAGATTTAAAAGGACTGTGATACTTAGCTCCTTCTAGACATTTACTGGTGTGTTTACAAACATGGTGAAGTCAAGAGAATGGTCCAGGAAGACAAGAGAAGACGTGATTTATCTTCACAGGAAGGGCAATGGATATAAGAAGATTGCAAAGATGTTAAACATACCAAGAGGCACCATAGGAAGCATCATTCGCAAATTCAAGGCAAAGGGCACTGTTGAAACGCTACCTGGTCGTGGCAGAAAGAAGATGCTGACTTCGACTGCTGTGCGCTACCTGAAGCACAAAGTTGAGAAAAGTCACCGTGTGACTGCTGAGGAACTGAAAAAAGATTTGTCAGATGTGGGTACTGAAGTTTCAGCTCAGACAATAAGGCGCACACTGCGTAATGAAGGCCTCCATGCCAGAACTCCCAGGCGCACCCCCTTGCTGTCTCCAAAGAATAAGAAGAGTCGACTGCAGTATGCCAAAAGTCATGTGGACAAACCACAAAAGTTTTGGGATAGTGTTCTGTGGACTGATGAAACAAAATTAGAACAGTTTGGGCCCATGGATCAACTCTATGTTTGGCGGAGGAAGAACAAGGCCTATGAAGAAAAGAACACCTTGCCTACTGTGAAGCATGGTGGGGGGTCAATCATGCTTTGGGGCTGTTTTGCTTCTACAGGTACAGGGAAGCTTCAGCGTGTGCAAGGTACCATGAATTCTCTTCAGTACCAGGAGATATTGGATGAAAATGTGATGCAGTCTGTCACAAACCTGAGGCTTGGGAGACGTTGGACCTTTCAACAGGACAATGATCCCAAGCATAACTCCAAGTCCACTAGAGCATGGTTGCAGATTAAAGGCTGGAACATTTTGAAGTGGCCATCGCAGTCACCAGACTTAAATCCGATTGAGAACCTCTGGTGGGACTTAAAGAAAGCAGTTGCAGCGCGCAAGCCTAAGAATGTGACTGAACTGGAGGCTTTTGCCCATGAAGAATGGGCGAAGATACCCGTAGATCGCTGCAAGACACTTATGTCAAGCTATGCTTCACGTTTAAAAGCTGTTATAACTGGAAAAGGATGTTGTACTAAGTACTAAGATTAAATGTCACTTGGGGGTTGAATAAAACTGATAATGATGTGAGCACAGAAAAGACATTTGTGATTATTTCATTATAAATGTTATGTTATATTTGTCTGACTTACAAGTGCCTCTTTGATTTAATTGTAAACAAGATGACTGAAATGATCAAAATCAATGTCAAACTGGCCAAAACACTCAATTTCAGTGGGGGTTGAATAATTTTGAAAACAACTGTAGGTGTGGGTCCCACCTCTGGGACCAATTAGTTTTTCCAGAATGGGGCTTCCAAAGTGAAGGAGAGTGCACTGCAGACATGCGGTGTGCTCTCCATTCACTGCCTAGGGAGTTCGAAAAACAGCCAAGCGCTCAGCAATTTTCAGAAGTCCCATAGCAGTGAATGGAGACTGCACCACAGATGCAGGTGCACCTCTCAATTCACCACTTTTAGGCCTCCTGCACACAAACGTATTTTTTTGCGGTCCGCAAAAACGGGTCCCGTTTTTCCGTGATCCGTGACCGTTTTTTCGTCCGTGGGTCTTCCTTGATTTTTGGAGGATCCACGGACATGAAAAAAAAGTCGTTTTGGTGTCCGCCTGGCCGTGCGGAGCCAAACGGATCCGTCCTAAATTACAATGCAAGTCAATGGGGACGCATCCGTTTGACGTTGACACAATATGGTGCAATTTCAAATGGATCCGTCCCCAATTGACTTTCAATGTAAAGTCAGGAGTTAATATACCATCGGATCTGAGTTTTCTCCAATCTGATGGTATATTTTAACTTGAAGCGTCCCCATCACCATGGGAACGCCTCTATGTTAGAATATACCGTCTGATTTGAGTTACATCGTGAAACTCAAATCCGACAGTATATTCTAACACAGAGGCGTTCCCATGGTGATGGGGACGCTTCAGGTTAGAATATACTAAAAGAACTGTGTACATGACTGCCCCCTGCTGCCTGGCAGGTGCTGCCAGGCAGCAGGGGGCAGCCCTCCCCTGTAGTTAACACATTAGTGGCCAGTAGGCCCCCCCCCTGTAGTTAACACATTGGTCGCCACTGCGATCTCTGCGTCCGGCCGGGAGCTCCTCCTACTGGTAAGTGACAGGTCCGGCCGAGAGCTCCTCCTACTGGTAAGTGACATGACCTGTCACTTACCAGTAGGAGGAGCTCCCGACCGGACGCAGAGATCGCAGCTCGCAGGTAAGTATAATGGTTCTACAAATTGCTAAGTAACCATGGCAACCGGGACTGCAGTAGCGTCCTGGTTGCCATGGTTACCGATCGGAGCCCCAGCGATTAAACTGGGACTCCGATCGGTACACTCCGCTGCCACCAATGATAGGGGGGGAGATTTTAATTAGGAGGGGGAGGGAGGGGAGAAGGCCCACTGGCCACCAACGAGTTAACTACAGGGGAGGGAGGGGGGCCCACTGGCCACCAACGAGTTAACTACAGGGGAGGGGGGGGGGGCGGCCGCACTGGCCACCAATGTGTTAACTACAGGGGAGGGCCCACTGGCCACTAATGTGTTAACTACAGGGGGGGGCTGCCCCCTGCTGCCTGGCAGCACCTGCCAGGCATGTGCACAGTTATTTTAGTATATTCTAACCTGAAGCGTCCCCATCACCATGGGAACGCCTCTGTGTTAGAATATACTGTCGGATCTGAAAACTCAGCTATGAAAAAGCTTTTATGCAGACGGATCTTCGAATCCGTCTGTATAAAAAGTAACCTACGGATCACGGACACGGATGCCAATCTTGTGTGCATCCGTGTTCTTTCACGGACCCATTGACTTGAATGGGTCCGTGAACCGTTGGCCGTGAAAAAAATAGGACAGGTCATATTTTTTTCACGGCCAGGAAACACGGATCACGGATGCGGTTGCAAAACGGTGCATTTTCCGTTTTTTCCACGGACCCATTGAAAGTCAATGGGTCAGCGAAAAACGGCACAACGGCCACGGGTGCACACAACGGTCGTGTGCAGGAGGCCTTAAACTGCTAAAAAGAACTGAGGTAGAAGTGGTTCCCAGAGGTGGTATTTGTGCCTATCTGACGTTGATGCTATATCCTATAGATAGTCTATCACTGCCTGACATGGGAATACCCTTTCAGGGTACCTGCTCACGTTGCAGTTTTTTTCGGTGCTAAAAACCACTGCGTAATACAGTACCAGCAAATGGTATTTATGCACCATTATATGTACCCCAATAAAAAATAGAACTCGTCCAGTGGGGGAAATTTATCAATATGCATCATAACTAACTATTATAGCTGGAGATGAAAGTGGTAAAAATTGAGACCAAATTTATCAAATGTCATTCAGAGCATAATAAATATATATTTTCCATAATTTATCCACACTTTGCCTATAAACGGTGTCTGCAGTGAATTGTCACATCTGTGCTGCAAGCGCGTGTGTCAGGACAGATATTTGGAAACATTTTACTGACAACAAATATATATTTTCAATAATTTATCCACATTTTTACTATAAACGGTCACTTATAACATATAACATTTTATATGAAGAAGGCGAGCATTAAGGAACGGGGAAGTGGCCGTGATGCTGATGGTGCACGCAGAGGCCGTGGCCCTAGGCATGGTGAAACAGTGCCTGCTACCAGAGCACAATAAAAACAATCATCCAAGATACCTAGCTTCATGTCCCAGTTTGCAGGGCGGCGCAGGACACCACTCTTGAAGTGAGCCCAGTGCGAGCGTGTGGTCGGTTGGATTGCAGCAGATAGTGCTTCCAGTCAGTTAAGCACCACCCTGTCTTGCACCAAGTCTCGTCTCAGTAGCCAGGAGTCTGGTCCACACAATCCTCACCCTGATCCTCTTTCCTCCCACCATTTACAGCCTGGCCAAACAAGTGATCCCACACTCGGATATTCCGAGGACCTCTTTGCCTCGCCATTAATTGATTTGGCCCTCTTGCCATGCACGCTTGAAGAGGGACCTGAGATCTTGTGCCCTGATTCCCAACCTCTTGAGCATCCAGAGTCACAAGAACATGATGCTGGGGAACAGCAATTAGTGTGTAATAAGGTGGATGATGATGAGACATAGTTGCCAATGACTCAACCGCAGGAAGAGGATGACACACAGTTGTCAATCACTGAGGTTATGGTTAGGTCAAAAAATCAGGAGGATGATCAGAGTGAGGAAGTGGAAGAGGAGGTGCTGGATAACGAGGTCACTGACACAACCTGGAAAGGTGTCAACAAGCCGAGCGAGTAGAGCAGTACAGAGAGGGAGGGATCTGCAGCACTGCAACAGGCTGGAAGAGGCAGTGGGGTGGCAAAAGGTAGAAGGCGGGCACCACCGAACAGGCCCACAACTGTTCCACGGAGCACCCCCTTGCGTAAATCTCCCTTGCCAAAGGGTAGGTGTTCGGCAGTATGGCGCTTTTTTAAAGGAAAGTGCGCACAACAAAAGAATAGTAGTTTGCAACCTGTGCCAAACAAAAATGAGTCGGGCGTGAACACTAGCAACCTCACCACCACCAGCATGATCTGCCACATGGTATCAAAGCACCCTAATAGGTGGGCAAAACACCTGGGTCCACAATCTGTGTCTGCGGTTCACATCACTGCCTCCTTTTTCCCTGTGTTACTTGTTGGTTAATCCCCTGTCCAATACGCAGGCCCGGATGCCTCTCGCCCTGCACATGGACCTTTGCAAGCACCATCAGCGACCACATCCACTTCCCTGTCCCGGCGCAGCGTCCAAATGTCATTACCCCAGGCATTTGAGCGCAGGCGCAAATACCCAGCCACCCACCCACAGGCCATAGCACTAAATGTGCAGCTTTCCAAATTACTGGCTCTGGAAATGTTGCCATTTAGGCTTGTGGACACTGAGGCCTTCCGCAGCCTGATGTCGGAGGCCATCCCTCATTACGCAGTCCCCAGCCACCACTATTTTTCAAGGTGTGCCGTGCCAGCCTTACACCAACATGTGTCCCTTAACATCACACATGCCCTGACCAACGCAGTTACTGGGAAGGTCCACTTAACCACAGACACATGGACAAGTGCTTTCAGCCAGGGACGCTACATTTCCCTGACGGCACATTGGGTGAATGTTGTGGAGGCTGGGAGCTACGCCAAGGATTGCGGGCCCTACTTCCATCAGGTTTTCCGCCAGCACCTACATTAGTGTCTCCAACCTTTACTTCTCCTCCTCCGCCTCCTTCTCCACTTCCACCTCCGCCTCCTCCTCCACTTCCACCTCCGAATTATCCACGTGCAGCACCAGTCAGTCATCAGTCGGTAGCTGGAAGCAGCGTAGCACTGAAGTGGGGAAGTGACAACAGGGCGTGCTGAAGCTGATCTGCATAGGTGACAAACAGCACACCACCGCAGAGCTGTGGCAGGGGATTAGAGACCAGACTGAGCTGTGGCTCCTGCCACTCAACCTAGAACCAGGCATGGTTGTGTCTGATAATGGCCATAACTTGGTAGCGGCTTTGGAGCTGGGCAACCTCCTCTAGACATATCACATGCCTAGCCCACGTATTCAACCTTGTGGTTCAGCGGTTTCTCAAAACCTACCCCAATTTGCCTGAGCTACTGGTGAAGGTGTGCCGTGTGTGTGCACATTTCCGCAAGTCATCAACAGCTTCAGCCGGTCTGTCAACGCTGCAAAAGTGCTTGAAATTGCCAGCTCGCCAGCTGTTGTGTGACGTGAGCATACGCTGGAACTCCACGCTCCACATGTTGGCCAGGCTTTGTGAGCAGCAGAGGGCAGTTGTGGAATTGTGGACTACCAGCTGCAACATGGTCGTCACCTTTCTAGTCAGCTTCCGCTATTCACAAGCGAGGAGTGGGCATGGATGTCTGACCTCTGTGAGGTTTTACGCAACTTTGAGGAATCAACACAGATGGTGACCAGCGATAACGCTATTATCAGCATCTCCATCCCACTTCTGTGTCTTCTCAAATGCTCGCTGCTCACAATTAAGGATGACGCTGTGCATGTGGAAGAGGTGGAAATGGGGGAAGACATTACATAGGTTGATGATAGCCAGACCACCCTCAGTTCGTCTTCTCAGCGCGAATTGAAGGCTGAAGAGGAGGAGGAGGAGCAGGAGACAGTTGCCTCAGCTACATCTGTTCTGCGTGGGTGGGCAGAAGAGGAGGAAGAGGATGAGGAGATTGGGAGTAATCCTCCTGATGACGACAGAGAAGTCTCGCCTGTTGGTACTCTGGCACACATGGCTGACTTCATGTTAGGCTGCCTTTCCTGTGACCCGTGCGTTATACGCATTTTAAACAACACAGATTACTGGTTGTTCACCCTTCTTGGACCGCCGCTACAAAGAGAAATTCTCATCTCTCATTCCTCTGGTGGAGAGAATGAGCAAAATGGTGCAATACCAGAATATCCTTCTTGGAAAATTGCTCCAAAATTTTCCATCTGACAACGCTGGCGACAGAGTCTGTACTTCCTTGGCCAACCAAGGAGGGGGGACAAGGGGAACACATAGCAGTTCCAACAGAGGCAGGGCAACACTCTCCAAAGCCTGGGACAGTTTCATGACACCCCTCCAGCACCCTCACCCTGATGTGCGGCCTACTGCCACAAGGAAAAAAACATTTTGGAAGATGGTGAAGGAGTACATAGCAGACCGTGTCAGCGTCCTCAATGATCCCTCAGTGTCTAACAACTACTGGTTGTCCAAGCTGGACATGTGGCACAAACTGGCGCTCTACGCTTTGGAGGTGCTGGCCTGCCCTCCGCCAGCGTTTTGTCTGAGCATGTATTTAGTGCTGCTGGTGGCATTATAACAGATAATCGTATCCGCCTGTCAACTAAAAATGAACAAGACATGGATTACATAGAAACATAGAATGTGTCTGCAGATAAGAACCATTTGGCCCATCTAGTCTGCCCAATATATCTGAATCCTATTAATAGTCCCTGGCCCTATCTTATATGAAGGATAGCCCTATGCCTATCCCATGCATGCTTAAACTCCTTCACTGTATTTGCAGCTACCACTTCTGCAGGAAGGCTATTCCATGCATCCACTACTCTCTCAGTAAAGTAATACTTCCTTATATTACTTTTAAACCTATGCCCCTCTAATTTTTAAGATTGAACTTCTTGACTCCACTACTGATGAACATAAAGGTACTTTACATGTGTTGTTTTTAATATAGTTAATAGACTGTATTCCCATGCACCCCTTCCACCACAAGCAAGGGTATATGGTTGAATCTTCCTTTTCTCCTCCTCCTCCTTCTCTTCCATCATATCAACTTGCATTGCTTATTCGGCACATATAATGCCCTCACATATATGGCCATCGAATATAATTTTTTAGAGGGTCCGCTCACCAGCAGGCCCTCACATATAATTTTTTTTACAGAGTGCTCACCAGAAGGCCCTCACATATAATTTTACAGTTTCTGCTCACCAGCAGGCCCTCACATCAAAATTTTTTACAGGGTCAGCTCACCTGCAGGCCCACAACTCAAATATTTTATAGGGTCAGCTCACCTGCAGGCCCTCAAATCAAATATTTTACAGGGTCAGCTCACCTGCAGGCCCACAAATCAAATCTCTTACAGGGTCACCTTACTTACAGGCCCCCACCTAAAATCTTTTACTGGGTCAGCTCACCTACAGGCCCGCAACTCAAATCTTTTACAGGGTCACCTCACCTGCAGGCCCGCACCTAAAATCTTTTACTGGGTCAGCTCACCTGCAGACCCGCAACTCAAATCTTTTACGGGGTCAGCTCACAAGCAGGCCCTTGCATATTATTTTTTAGAGGGTCAGCTCAGCTGCAGTCCCTCGCATATAATGTTTTACAGAGTCAGCTCACCTGCAGGGACTCGCATATAATGTTTTACAGGGTCAGCTCACCAGCAGGCCCGCACCTAAAATCTTTTACAGGGTCAGCTCACCTGCAGGCCCACAACTTATGCTGCCTTGCTTTGCTTTGAAGTAGTAGCCGTAGCCATTTATCACACTCCCTCCCCGAAATCGAACAATGATTCCCTGTTACCGGTGGTCACCATGTTAGGCGCATAAAAGAACATCGAAAGTTGATAGGGAAGATATCAAAATGGATCGCGGATGTCACGGGGACGTGCGATCAGGCAGAAGTTAGTTAGAGTCAACAAAGCGGCAGCAGGGCCTCTCCTGTATAACGTTTCCTCATCCAAAATACCGCAGTGACATTCCCTGTCATTTTTTATTACTCATTCCAATAACAGGCCATCTTACCTCCATGAGTCCGGAGTGTGTGATTTGCCCGACACCCGCTTCCCTTCCTTGGATGTGTAAGCCATTTCTCAGGCTCCCTCTCCGGAATCAAACACTGATTCTCCGTTACCCGTAGTTTACAATGGTTTTGAGCTGACAATTACATCAAAAGTTGATAGGCCTGACATCCGAATGGATCGTTGCCGTCACAGGGATGTGCCATCGGCCCCAGGTTAACTAGAGACACCAAAGCGGCAGCAGGCCACCGCCCATAAAGTTTTAGATGGTCAGATCAGCAGGCCCTTGCTCTTAATGTTTTTGAGGGTCACCAGCAGGCCATCAATCATAATTTTTAAAGGGTGTGTATGATGCCCTCCTTTATGTGTAACTAAGGGTGTATCGGAGTGCATCTTCCTTGTAATTTTTGGCAGCACTTGCACTATATATACAAGTAAATATTCAGGAAAGAATGTTTTCAATCAATTTTTCATCTAAAATCTATTTTTTTTCCTTGGTTTTGTGCATATTATTGTCATTATGTAAAAGTGCCGTACTATTCGGACAACATAGTTCCCAGCAGTGACCAGCGAGTCCAAGATGCATTCATGCATCTTCCTCATGATGTTGCAGAACCATTTCGGTGGTGTTACCAACAATTTCTGAAATTTTCTTATGAAACAGGCACCCGCCCCTCTTCAGAGCAGGGGGTACCTGGTTTAATGTTTGGGTTCTCCCATTGACTTCCATTATACTCGGGTGCTCGGTTGAGCACCCAAATATCATGATGTGTTTGGCCCGAACACCCGAGCACTGCGGTGCACGATTAACACTACTTAAAACATTGTCTATATCTGGGAGATTTATCAAAAGCAATGTTTTCTGTGCTGTTCTTAATTTCCCCTGCGCTGCCGGAGGATGCACCTTATTTATGACGAGACGCAGGCCTCGTCATAAATTTGGTGCATCCTCTGGCAGTCTAAGCTCATAAACAGAAATCTACATGAGCTCAGAGCTTTTGTAGATTTCTGGCTTCACTTACGCTAGAAAACTGTTGCTACTGTTGGTTATGCCCTCTTTTGTAAAAACGCCACTTGCAACTATTGTTTCAAAAGTCGTATTTAAAAAGTCGCAACCACGCAAACTAAGGATAAATCTCCCCTAATGTTCTTGGAATTGGACAATTAAAAAACTAATTAAAATTGATTGGTCATTAAAGGGAGTCTGTCACACACATTTAATATATTTTTGCAGGTTTATCTCAAGTTGAACAGATTTATGGTTCTGAGTTTGTGCGACATTATCAGGTACAAGGAAACTTTAGAACAACTGTTACTTGCTCAGACAAGAGACATCTCATTTATTTTGCATATTTTTCACTTAGGATAAAAAAAAAAAAATTATCTAAGTCATATAGTCTAGTTCCCCATGTACTTTCAAAATGGGCCTGACCCATCGAGGTGTGGGCTCCACATGACTTTTAAACGCATCTTGTGGTAGCTGACACCAAGAGGTTATCAACAGATCTTTAAGTTTTTGGTGAAGTCTCTTTGGACCAGCCTTTTTCCAGCACTTTATACTGATGCTCAGTCAGATTGAGATCTTAGTCATTTGGAGGCTAAGTCAACACTAGAGATGAGCAAATTTTAAAAAAAAATTGATTTGTCGGTTTGGTAAAAATTCGGTTTGATCTGAATTTATTTACGGCGAATTACGTTAAAAAACAGCTATTTCCTGGCTACAGAGAGCCTTTATAGTGATGTAGAACTTGCAGTAACATGCATAGGGAGTCTGCTTTAGTAGTGAAATAATACTCTATATGACATGCAGATGACAGGCGTCGCTCTTAGAATCACTGCACACTTCACTTATTTGGGCAGTCACGGGGCCAAAACTGACCAAATAAATCAAGCATGACCTCAGCCTTACAGAAAACCACAGAGTTGCAAGGTGACATAATGTGGAGGTGGGTGGCAATACCAGTACCCGTTGAAGATGGTGGGTGAAAGAAGGAGCACTTGGCAACAGATGTGTGGTATCAGGCGGGTGGCAGCATCAGAATAGTAGCTGAGGCAGGTAGCCAGAAGAAACCAGTCTATTTTGTGAAAGTGTTGGTGTGGCACCATGGATGATCTAGTCTGAAGCATCAGGAATTGGTGGGTGAAAATCCTGGCTGATCCACGCCTGATTCATCTTGACAAATGTCAGTCTCTCCACATTTTGGGTGGACAGGTGAGTTCTTCTTGTGGTAACTATGGCCCCCCCCAAACTAAACACCCGCTCTGATGCCACACTACTGGCCGGGCAGGACAGCTTTTCCAGGGCAAACTTGGCCAGTTGTAGTTACAAATCCAGTTTGGCTGCCCAGTAGTCCAGTGGATCATCAATGTCGGCTGGCAGGGTTCACTCCAAGTATGCCACCACCTTCTGGTTCAGGTTATGCTAGAAGGGGGAGGGGTGGCCCTGTAAGATAGCATAAAATCTAATTTGATACAAGTTAGAGAGAACAATTTAGAGTCAGTTTGGGTTACCTTGCAGCTTGATAATCATAATGTAACTCGTGTAGGTGAGATATATAGACCACCTAGCCAAGTCAAAGAATTAGATGATCTACTAGTTGAGGAAATAGCTAAAAGGACATTGAAGGGGGAAGTTATCATTATGGGAGACTTCAATCTTCCTGATGTAAACTGGAAAACCAAAATAGCTAGTTCTGCCAGGAGTACAGATATTCTAAATTTCCTACTGGGATTATCTCTACAGCAAGTAGTTGAGGAGCCAACCCGGAAGGAGGCCATTTTAGATTTAGTATTCACAAATGGGAATTTGGTATATGATATTACTGTAGGGGAAAGCTTGGGATCTAGTGATCACCAGTCAGTGTGGCTTACTATAAGTACAGTGACTGAGTCACACCACACAAAAACAAAAGTTTTAGATTTTAGAAAAACTGACTTTTCTAAAATTAGATTAGTGGTATACAAGTCCCAGTCCCTATCAGATTGGAACAGTTTCATTGGCGTCCAGGAGAAATGGGACTACTTAAAAGTGGCACTATTGAAGGCAACAGAAAATTTCATTAGGCTTGTCACTAAAAGCAAAAAAAAAGGAAGAGACCTACTGTATGTGGTACTCAGCAGAAGTGGCCAAAATCATTAAAAACAAAAAGATAGCATTTAGGAATTATAAAAAAAATAAAACGAGGATGACAGGCAAATTTATAAGATTAGGCAGAGAGAGGCCAAACAAGTTATAAGAGCTTCTAAAGCACAGGCAGAAGAGAAATTAGCTCAGTCAGGGAAAAAAGGCGATAAGGCATTCTTCAGATACATAAATGAAAAAAGGAAACTAAAACAAGGAATTACCAAATTAAAAACAAAAGAAGGAAGGTATATGGAAGAAGATAAAGAACTAGCTGACTGCCTCCATGAATACTTCTGTTCAGTTTTTACAAAGGAAAATGAAGGAAAAGGACCTCAGTTAGGAAAGAAGACTAATGAATCTTTTGATGCATGTGTCTTTACAGAGGAAGAGGTTCTAAGTCAGCTGTCTAAAATTAATACAAATAAGTCACAGGGGCCTGATGGGATACACCCAAAGCTATTAAAAGAGCTCAGCGGTGAACTAGCAAAACCATTAACAAATTTATTTAACCAATTACTGGCAACTGGAGTCGTCCCAGAAGATTGGAAATTAGCAAATGTTGTGCCCATTCACAAGAAAGGTAGTAGGGAGGAATCGGGCAACTATAGGCCAGTAAGCCTGACATCAATAGTGGGGAAATTAATGGAAACCATACTTAAGGAGAGGATTGTGGAACATCTAAAATCCCATGGATAGAAAGATGAAAAACAGCATGGGTTTACTTCAGGGAGATAATGTCAAACTAATCTTATTTATTTGTTGATAAGGTGACTAAAATAATAGATGGAGGAGGTGCAGTAGACATCGCTTATCTAGACTTTAGTAAGGCTTTTGATACTGTCCCACATAGAAGGCTTATCAATAAATTGCAGTCTTTGGGCTTGGACTCCCATATTGTTGAATGGATTAGGCAGTGGCTGAGGGACAGGCAACAGAGGGTTGTAGTCAATGGAGTATATTCAGACCAAGGTCTTGTTACCAGTGGGGTACCTCAGGGATCTGTTCTGGGACCCATATTGTTTAATATCTTTATCAGCGAAATTGCAGAAGGCCTCAATGGTAAGGTGTGTCTTTTTGCTGATGAGACAAAGATTTGTAACAGGGTTGATGTTCCTGGAGGGATACACAAATGGAAAAGGATTTAGGAAAACTAGAGGAATGGTCAAAAATCTGGCAACTAAAATTTAATGTTGATAAGTGCAAGATAATGCACCTGGGGCGAAAAGAGCAGAATATAAAATCAGTGATACAGTCCTAACCTCAGTATCTGAGGAAAGGGATTTAGGGATCATTATTTCAGAAGACTTAAAGGTAGGCAGACAATGTCATAGAGCAGCAGGAAATGCTAGCAGAATGCTTGGGTGTATAGGGAGAGAAATTACCAGTAGAAAGAGGGTTGTGCTCATGCCGCTCTACAGAGCACTAGTGAGACCTCATTTGGAGTATTGTGCTCAGTACTGGAGACCATATCTCCAGAAGGATATTGATACTTTGGAGAGAGTTCAGAGAAGAGCTACTAAACTGGTACATGGATTGCAGGATAAAACTTACCAGGAAAGATTAAAGGACCTTAACATGTATAGCTTGGAAGAAAGACGAGACAGAGGGGATATGATAGAAACTTTTAAATACATAAAGGGAATCAACAAGGTAAAAGAGGAGAGAATATTTAAAAGAAGAAAAACTGCTACAAGAGGACATAGTTTTAAATTAGAGGGGCAAAGGTTTAAAAGTAATATCAGGAAGTATTACTTTACTGAGAGAGTAGTGGATGCATGGAATAGCCTTCCTGCAGAAGTGGTAGCTGCAAATACAGTGAAGGAGTTTAAGCATGCATGGGATAGGCATAAGACCATCCTTCATATAAGATAGGGCCAGGGGCTATCCATAGTATTCAGTATATTGGGCAGACTAGATGGGCCAAATGGTTTTTATCTGCCGACACATTGTTTCTATGTTTCTATGCTCTACATCTAGCTGCTGGTGAGTAGTTTCTTCACTATGCAGGTGAAGAAAGCTGCTCATCAGCGACAGTAGACTCAGGCTGCTGCTAATGGAGCTGGTACTGCTCCTGCCACCCCACCTTTCCCCAGCAGCCATGGCAGTGGAATGTGAGCGCAGAGGGTCCCCCGGTTAGACCTGCGAGAGGATGTACGATGGCACATATAGGCAGCAACTGACTACATAGGATATCTCTATAGTAGTTCAGTTTGTCGTCCCTATCAGCGGGTGTTAAAAAAAGCCCCCATTTTGGACCGCTAGCGAGGGTCCAACAAGATGGATAGCCAGAAGTCATCCCTCTTCCGAATGGTGACAATTTGACCGTCACTACCCTAGCAAGTGAGCATGCAGTGGGCCATTTTCGCAAGGGACATGGGGGATCTCCCTGCCTCCATCTCCACTGCATACTGCCATGGTGTGTCTGGGTCCTCTGCCTCATATTTCTCATTGCCCTGTAGCTCCTCTGGCTGCTCCTCCTCTTCTGTCACCTGTGTAGAAAAACCACCCATTTCGCTACACATTGCTTGTGCTCCAATGTCCTCCTCCTCCTCCAGTTCAGCCCCCACAGGGATCATGGCCATGATATCTAGGTGTGATATCTAGGCGTCACATCTCCAGTCCCCTGACCAGCCATATTTACCAGCATCTGTTCCAGGACATGAAGCAGTGGAATGACATTGTTCATCCCGTAGTCCTGGCGACTAACAAATAACGTGGCCTCCTCAAAGGGCCTAGGCAAACGACAGGTGTCATGCATGAGCTGCCACTGCCCGACATCGAAGTTACATAGGGGAGTGTGCTCCAGTCCTCTTGGATCATCAGGAAATCGTTGATGGCCTGTTCGTACAGTCGGTCCAATATATAGAGGGTGGAATTCCAATGGGTGGAAATGTCGCATATCAGCCTATGTTGGGGGATGCCATTCTACCGCTGCAGTTCAAGGAGGGTGTGCTTTGCGGCGTACGAGTGACTGAAGTGCATGCAAAGTTTCCTGGCCATTTTTAGGATGTCTTGAAGATTGTAAAACAAAATCACAGAAATATAGTGGCAAATATGGGGGAACTGCTCAAACCCCAAACACTGTAGCGTGTTTCTCATTGGGGGAGCAGTCCCACCACATGTGGACCGCAGCAAACGACCATCCCCAGCAAAAAGTGGGTACAATGGAGGATGCCGGCGCCAGTCCACATGCACCACAAAGGCATCCTACACAAAACAGAGCATTGTGCGGATGAAAATATAATTATATAAATCACAGAAAAAAAATGCACCAAACGGATATGCCACTGACTATACTAGCTAGTCATACAAGCAGATATTAAAAGCTGAGACTTTTGCCAATATATTCCTGTCAGGAATACATCGGAGCCCATCATGCACCACGTCACTGTCTCTCAGCATGGCAAGGGTCCTACCACTACGCTAACTATGGTGTGAACACGGTCTGAAGGTGATGAAATCCAGCTCACAGCCAAGCTTCTACACAACCGCATAGCAGGACAACTAATGCAATGTGAATAAAGCAAGACTGTAAGCCACACCCATATCAGACCATGTGATGGAGGTTACCAGGTGCAAAAGAATGTTTAAATGCCAGGTAAAGGCACATTCAATACATATAAAACAAAATCACAGAAATATAGTGGCAAATATGAGGGACCTGCTCAAACCCCAAACACTGTAGCGTGTTTCTCATTGGGGGAGCAGTCCCACCGCATGTGGACCGCAGCAAACTACCATCCCCAGCAAAAAGTGCGTACAATGGAGGATGCCGGCGCGGTCAACATGCACCACAAAGGCATCCTACACAAAACGGAGCATTGTGCGGATGAAAATATAATTATATAAATCACAGAAAAAAATGCACCAAACGGATATACCACTGACTATACTAGCTAGTCATACAAGTAATATAAAATGAAAAATAGATGAGCAGCACACAAATCCAGGAGGTGCAATTCCTTGAAATGGATTACAGAGTTTGATCCATAGGCGTTTTGCCACTAGCCTGTTTTATACCGCTGGACCCCCTTTGTTATGGACGAGTAACAATGAAATCAATAGTATTTTTAATTAATACAATCATGTACACTTGCAAGAGATTATCAATTGACGATTTGTACGCAGTATAATTGTATGTATCGATGATCAATATTTGTGACACTTGGCACTTTTTTGATATCTTGTGGTGTGTGGTTATACTTCTTATATTATAATCATGTACAGTTGAGATTCACGGATTTTATTATTGTTTATGTATTAATTGGAATATAATCATGTAATCACGCTTTGTTAATTGTGTATGCTTTATAAGCACCTGAGTTTGCACTGAGTATTATGGCTTGACAAAGGCTCCATAGAGAGAGCTGAAACGTTGCTGTCTGCACATGGGTGAATAAAATACCCTTTGTTTTTCACGGATATTTGTGTGCTGCCTTGGATTCTTCTTTACCTAGTCATACAAGCAGATATTAAAAGCTGAGACTTTTGCCAATATATTCCTGTCAGGAACACATCGGAGCCCATCATGCACCACGTCACGGTCTCTCAGCATGGCAAGGGTCCTACCACTACGCTAACTACGCTGCTATGCGGTTGTGTGGAAGCTTGGCTGTGAGCTGCATTTCATCACCTTCAGACCGTGTTCACACCATAGTTAGCGTAGTCGTAGGACCCTTGCCATGCTGAGAGACCGTGACGTGGTGCATGATGGGCTCCGATGTGTTCCTGACAGGAATATATTGGCAAAAGTCTCAGCTTTTAATATCTGCTTGTATGACTAGCTAGTATAGTCAGTGGCATATCCGTTTGGTGCATTTTTTTCTGTCTTGAAGATTGGTTGAAAACTTCAGGAACCGCTTGACAATCACATTGAACACGTGTGCCATGCAGGGCGCATAGGTCAGCCCTACTTGACGCAGTGCCAACACAACGTTCTTCCCATTATCAGTCACCATGATTACGATTTTCAGTTGTCGTGGAGAAATCCAGGAATCGATTTGTTGCTGGAGGGCATGGAGCTGCTCCTCCCCTGTGTGACTTCGTTCGCCCAGGCAAACGAGGTGCAGAACAGCATGACATCACTGTGCCCTGCACATGTGATATGCTGGAGGGGCACTGTGCATTGTCCCTGCAGTGGAGGCTGAGGACATAGTGGAGGATGAGAAGGCAGAGGCGGACATTGTCGCTGGACCAACGTAGTGGCAACGTGGAGGCGGATGCAGTGTCACCTGGCCAAGTTGCTAGTGTGGCTGTGCAGGAACCACATTCACCCAGTGGGCCGTAAAGGACATGTACTATTCATGACCGTAGTTACAGCTTCACATGTCAGCGCTACCGTGCACTTTGGCAGAAACCGACAGGCTGAAGGACTGGTCTACCTTCTGTTCTACATATTTAAGCAGGGCTGGTACTGCCTTTTGGCAAACAAATGACGGCTTGGGACTCTCCATCTTGGCTCGGCACAATCCATCAGTTCTCTGAAAGGTGCAGAGTCCACCACTTGGAAAGGGAGGGACTGCAGCATCAGCAACTTGGGCACATTCAGCTTCTGCGCCGTTGGATGAGTGAACATACTGGCAATCGCTTTGGTGATCGATTGCTAATGGAATGCGTGACGAGGAGTAGGAGGTGGTGCAGGAGCATCAGGACTGGCAAATGATGGAAAGGACAGACAGCTCCCTTCGGCTGAGGTGATGGAGCCTTGACTGCCAGACCACCATATCGGAGCCTTGGTTCTACCATGCCACTTTATAGTGACGCTGCATATGTTGACGCAGGACCGTAGTGCCAACATTTGTACTCAGGCCACGCTTCACCCTCTGCCCACAGATTCTACATATGGCAACGTTCACTTCCTCCAGCGGCTTAAAAAAAACTGCCACACCACCGAGTAGGTGATTTTACCCCAACACTACGCACTGACTGACTGCTACCTCCACTGCCTCCTTGAGCCCCTGCACCACTACTTCCCGGGCAGGTAGGCTCCCACGAAGCTGGTGGTCTACCCTGGGCGTGTTTGGCTACCGACCTCCCACTGCTGCCACCCTGCTGACTCCCACCCATGCTAGCGACTTGCTGTCTCCACCTCTGGCTCACGGGCAAGGTGCCACCCTCTTCTCCCGATGATGATGAATCCCATTCGTCACCCGGCTCCCAAGTGCGATCAGCTATATCATCATAATCGAGTACTGTCTGGACGTCAATGATGTCCTCCTCAACCGTCTCTGGATCAGGAGCCTGACTGCTCTCAACACCAGCTCCTACGACACTCTCCTCATCACTACTTGCCTGCCTAGCGGAGGAAGCAGTGGATGTCTCCTCCACATCTTGGCTGGGCTTTAGCTGCTGACTGTCCTCTAGTACCATAGCTCTTCCTCGCTGAAAAGTGGAGCTGAGCCTACAGCATATCATACTTCTCGCGGTGAGGGAACAGAAAAGGACAGAGGCAGGTTGAGGACAGGTGAGGCACAGGGCCTGCTGCCGGGCCATGCCAACTAAGGGTTGTGTCTGACGAACCCACTGACTCTTGGCTGGGGGTGTCTGATGTCACTTGCGACGAAGTCAAAGATCGATTTAGGCCTCTGCCAATCCCCTGTGCAGGGCCTGGCACTTCTCTGCCTGACATACTGTTAGATCAAATAACCAAATGTTAGATCAAATATTTTTTATTTTGCCACTAATACACAGCACACAGGGCATTAGAAAATATCACTGCACCGTTGAACGGCAATTAGGCCCTATTTTTTTTCTATTTTTACACTACACAAAATTATTTTCAACAGATAAGTGCAACGCTTGACGGCGAATATATTTTTATTTCGCCACTAATACACGGCAAACTGGGCTTTAGAGTATACAGTAGCACTGCACCACACATGGGCAATTAGGCCCTAGTTTTTTTTACACTTTTACAAAACACAGCAGGCTTTTCAACAGATTAGTGTAACGCAGGACTAATGTATATATTTTTATTTCACCAGTAATACACAGCAAACTTGGCATAAGAATATCTCACTGCACTGCTGAGCGGCAAAGATATTTTTTCCTTTTTCCACTAATATATGCAAAATAAGGCTTTAGAACAGATAACTGCACCGCTGAGCGGCAAATATATTTTACTTTTGCCACTAATACACAACAAAAAGGGCTGTAATTTTCACACTTCACCACACAACGGCTAATAAGTCCTTTTTTCCCACTAATACAAGCCAAAAAATGCTTTAGAACATATAACTGCACCGCAGTAGGGCAAATAAAACGTAGAAATATTTCCTGTACCAAACAGCACTTGCACCCTAGAACGGTTTGATGGAATTACAGAGCTGTATAATAGCAATTTGGATCCCCAGTCAGTGCTGCAAGGTGTAATAGGAATGTTCCTATTACCCAGGCAGTAACCTCCCTGACTGAACACTGTTTAACAGAAATGCTGTGGAATGATTCCTCCCTATACTTTCCATACACCTTGAATAATCTTTCCCTGCACTTGTAAATATATATTTTTTTAGCACAATGATGTTTTTTCTAACACTGTCCCTAGCGCCTGCAGACGTCTCTCCCTGCACTAAGTAAACTGGTAAATGGCAGAATGTAAGATGGCTGCGCAATTTATAGGGCTGTAACATCACAGGGCTGGCTGGCTGGCTGCTAATTGGCTGCATGCATGGCATTATGGGTACTGTATAAGAATAAAACGGGATGTCCAGCTTCCAAAAAAGACGTAGTTCTTTATTCCAATGACACACAGATTAAAAAAATCCAACATGGCAAGCAAGTCTACGCGTTTCGGATACTCGAATACAGCTCCTTATTCATGACAAGTTAGTTGCTAAATGGCTACATTCTTAAATAGCTGAACTTCCTGGCGCTCACAGGTGATTGCAATCAGCAGGAACTAACACATTGGGTTCCGCCTACTATCAAAGTGCCAGGTAAAGATGAAAGCAAGGATAGAGATAAAAAGTTGGATATATCAAAAAACATAAACTCAAAAAATATATGATATTAGCAAAGATCAATAATGCAGGATTAAATCATGTTTTCGATTTAATCCTGTTGGAACTCGAGAACCCATGCGAAAAATCAAATAGGACTCCCTATTTAGGAGTTTTTGCTTGTAGTCCCCACCTCTTGCAGGAGGATTAACTCTTTCTAAGGCCTGAACCTGGAAACCTGCGGTGTCTCCCTGGTGAGAAACAGACAAATGTAGACTGGCTGCTGAAACATTTCTCACTCTGATATATGGAATGTCTGAGAGATGTTTACAAATTCTTACTTTTAAGCTATTAGTGGTACATCCGACGTATTGCAGACTGCATATGGAACAGGTAATGCAGTACACCACATAGTTCGTGCTGCAATTCATATATTGTTTGATATTGAAGGTATTGTCTGTGGCTGTAGAAAAAATAGTAGAGCCCATTTTAATGTAATTGCAACATGTACAAATGCGGTGGCCGCATTTAAAAGTGCCCTTGTGCCTCAACCACGTACTTTTTTCTTTTTTATTGGTGTCACTGTCAGAAAACAAACTTGGACTGATTTTCTGCGCAATAGTAGGTGCGCGGCGAGCGATGCATCTGACACCTGCAGAACTGATGTCAGACCACTGCTCATCACAATTTAGAACAGATAAATGTTTTCTGACTATGGCACAAACTTGTGAAAATTATAAACTATAGTTAGTGACAAAGCTAGGGACATTTTTTGCAGCTGCGTTGGACTTCCTGCTTATACATATACCCTGGTCAGGTTGTGCTGTGTCCGGAAAAACAAGTCTGTCTCTGGATCCAATTGATACATTGGCCCTTGCTCGATCTAGTATTTACGCTCCGCAAGTCTCATGGCTACAACCTCCATTTTCAGTATATCCTCTTTGGAACAATTTCGCTTGGCCCGAATAAATTCTCCTTTAGGGATATTACGGACCACATGTGGAGGATGGCACGATGTAGCCATGAGAGTTGTGTTATCGGACGTATCCTTACGGAAGGTACTGGAATAAACCTGATGAGTAGCAGAATCACCCTCCAAGGAAAGATCGAGGAAGGCAATGGTGGTAGTGTCATGTGAAATAGTTAATTTTAGGTGACAAGAATTGTGATTGAGAAAGGTCCCAAAAGTGGGTACGGCCGCAGAATTGCCCGACCATACAAACAGCAGGTCATAGATATAACGGCCGTACCATCTCAGGGAGCCACTCCAAGGATTATGCACTGAAAATAAAAAGTGGCACTCCCACCATGCCATGTAAATGTTTGCCATGGAGGGCGAAAATTTCGCCCCCATGGAAACTCCTGTCGATTGTAGGAAATAACGTTGCGAGAACATAAAAACATTATGTTTAAGCAGAAACAGCACAACCCGACAAACAAAATCCTGGAAAGCAGGAGAAAAATCTGAATAGACATTCAAAAACCAGCCCAAAGAGAACATGGCTAAGTTGTGAGGAATAACCATGTATAAGGATGTAACGTCTGCTGTGATCCATTAACTTATACCAGATGACAATACAAATACACTTAACATGTTGTAGCGGGGTAAAAGAGTTTAGTAACATAACTCTGGGATGTTACATTCCCCCTTACTTTGAGTTAAGCTGTCCTCGGCTTATGCTTAGGAGGGAGAGAAAGAACCAGCTCTGGGGTACCCAATAAATACAAAGTGCTGCGTGACTTACATATAATGACATACAAAGACAAAACATGAAATGGCTTTCCCCAGGTTCCTGCCTGCTAGAGTAAGGTATCCAACACACAGTTTTCTTCTCTTGGTATAACCAGGTAACCTAAATACTGCACAAAGCAAAACCTTACTGACTGACTTTGTATGTTCTGGATCCTTTAAACACCAAAGAAAGCATGGGGGTGTCTTTACTCTGTAGTCCCGCCATTGTGTAATGGAATGTCCGCAAATGAAAGGGTGGCTTTATCCAGTATTCCCTTCCCTGCACCAAAGCCTGAGAAATATGTCTTAAAGCACGATCACTATGGTGACTAAGGGGTAGCTAAATTATGGCTCTAAGGTTTGAGGCGCCTTACCTTAGGCAAAAAGGCTCAGAAGGGGAGGTATTTATCGTCTCCGTATACTTCTGGCAATGTCACAGGAGGAGGTCAGTACGATCCCATGAATCTCCTGGAAATGAGACGACACCTCAGAATACACCTCAGAATACTTTGCCCGCAGAGCCTGGGTCCTCCTGCCAGGTCTCTGGGGTGACTGCAGGGGTGAGTGGCTTGTCCAATAGGGTCACACCAGCGGCAAAGGGACCCTGTACAGAGCGCATGGGGGTATACTCCACCTGGGCCCCCACCTATAGGTTATGACGGGCCTGCGGCAGGTAGTGTCGCTTTACAGAGCGACGGCCCGCGAAAACCTCCGATCCGGAGTGATTGTCCTGTAGGAATCCGACTCCCCTCTCGACGGAGAACCATAGGACGGTTCCAGTCCGTCTGGTCAGCTTGGGGTCTCCTGGCTGGGGGTCATCCACCACCAGTTTCACCCATTCCTCGACGGTGGATTTATACTCCCAAGCCGTCTGGGCAAAGGCAGTTATCTCACGGGGCACCTCAGGGTTCAGGCTCCCCGGCTTAATGGGAGTGGAGCTGGGCGGCGGAGTGGAAACACCAGCCGCCTCCGCCGCACCAGTAAGTGTCCTTGGCGGAGCAGGCCTAGGCCTGGTGGTAGTTTCAGGAGCCGCGGGACGCGGTGCAGGGGCAGGTATGGACCGGGCCGGGGCCTCAGGGAGCGCGGCAGCTCCTACCTGTTGTCGCGGTCGGGCGGCCGGTTCCGGTGCCTCCTGGTAGTCATCACGGGGTCCCATCTCCGTCTGCGGTGCAGGCTGGGCAGAGGCTTGCGCAGCAACGTCAGCGGCGTCCTCCGCGGGAGCAGGTTCGGCGTCGGCAGCCATCTGGTATGACGTCTCTCCTTTTGTGCTGACAGGATTGGAAGCGGAGGGATCCACAGCCTCCTGGGACTTGATCTGAGTCTTGTCTTCCTCCGCGGGAACTGTAATCGTGACAGCGGTTTCCTCTGGTACATCAGGAGTGCTGGTCAGGGTAAGTGGCGCGGACTCTTTGGCCGCGAAGGAATCCACTGCCTCCGGGCTTGTGTCAAAGAAGGAGGGTCCACTCTTTTTCAGAAGCTGGGAGACTTGGATCTCCGGCGGGTATTCTTCATAGACTGGCTCTCCACCAATAGCCATCTGATTCCACCTGGGCTGAGGAAACGCCATCCTTACTGCCTCCTTGATCAAGCAGAATGCCAGAGATAAGGGTGGAGCCCAGAGAGAGGAGTCTTTATCCCCTCGGCTCACAATAGAAAGTTCATGGTGGGCAGTCTTTAGTTTTCCCGCTTCTAGGGGGGCGTATTCGACATCTTTGCGCTCTTGAGGAGGCGTTGCTAAGTTTTCCCGCTTCTGGGGGGCGTATTCGATAATTTCGCGCTCTTGACTTTTCCCGCTTCTGGGCATGTAGAAGAAGCGCCATTTTACGAATATGGCGAATTAACTCTTTGAGTGCTGGAGCGCACGTTTAGCGCTTTCTGGCACAGCAACAAGGCAATAAAGTCAATTTTCATTTTTATTTTTTTTTACAATCTGCAGTTCTTGCAATACTGTGAAACATTGCGATCAGGTCCGTTTGAGCGCAGCATCGGATCCGGTTCTGTTGGACAGGGGTAGGCACACAATTCAATCCGATCCTGTTTGTGACGCCACTTAATGCAATGAGCAGGACCGTGGTACGGTGGCCAATGATGCAGTGGGTCAGGATAAGTATATAAAAGTCTATGGTTTGTTCGTGACGCCAATTACAGCTTGCACAGGGTACTGTTGCAGGGCCCTTTAAGATGTTGTAACTCACGTACCAGGTGAGGAATGCCAGAGTGGGGATAGTGTCTCTGTGTAATGTCAACAGTGTCTCCTACCTTGGTACGGCTGGACTCCTGGATCCTGGCTCACTTGCAATAAAATGAGTATTGCTAGTAGGAGTAATTGAGGAATTTGATGGTAATGAATGATATCCAGACAAGTTCAACTTGTCTTTACTGGTTGTAGCATAAATCCGTATGAGATACAGCATTAGTCTTTAGGTCCCAGCAGGTTTCTGGCAATGTATGGCAGGGATCAATATCTCTTCTGCTTCTATACTATATGCCTGGAGAATATGGCAGGAATCTGTCTTCTGCTCTATCTTCTGCTGTATTGGGGCCTGACTAGCTGAGGAGGAATTTGGCTTATCCTGGTCTCTGGATAAGTTACTCACAGTTCTGCTCGCAGGGAATGTTTCGTCCTGGAGATCTGTAGTTCTGGAGGTGCTGCTTGCTTGTCAACCAGCTGAGGCTGAAGGCTCAGTCTGGGAAGGGTGATCTTTGGTCTCAGCCGAGACAGATCCTGGTCTGGGATCCCTATTTCTGGGAGCTCCTACCAACACAGCCTACCCCAAGCAGAAGTGGCTGGTACACTAACTAAACTTCCTTTCCTCCCCATGAGACGGGACATGGGCCAGCACACATCTGCTCAAAGAGGGGGGAGCTAGACTGGAATGTACTATTCCAGTCTAGAAACATTAAACTGAACTAAGACCTGCTGAATACATTGCTGCCACCTGCTGGTGAACATGAAAATTACTGCAAATTATATGTAACAGGCTTGGATAATGCACATTATTGGGGATGTGATATTAACTTATACCAGATGACAATACAAATACACTTAACATGTTGTAGCAGGGTAAAAGAGTTTAGTAACATAACTCTGGGATGTTACAGATGTGAGTGCATTATTTTGGTGGTTGGAGGAAATAGCAATAAATGGATGTGGCTCTGGGTGTGGACTTTGGATGGGGGATGTTACCTGGTGTGCTGCAGCTGCTGGTGCAGCTGGATATTTGCTGTTCGATTAATGTTCCTCGGTCGCTTTTACTGACAATGTAGTACAATGCTGTATAGCAGAAATGGTTTAGGAGTTATTACAGAGTGATGGGTGAGTGATAAGGGAATAGTGGTGATGTTGGGAAATGGTTAATAATAAATGGTTAATATTGTTATTACCTTTGCCAGAGATGAGTTAGATATGGCTGAAGCCCTGTGACTTTGCTATTGTACTTGGTCAGGCGATGCTGTGTAATAAAATACAGTTTAGAGTAATTAAAAAGGCAGTTGGTATGTGGTGAGAAAGTTATGGTCATGTTATTTATATTTATTTATTTTATATTTTTTTATTATTTTGTTCATTTCTACATTTCCTTCATTTATATACATTCACATGTATATTCAACTCCCCTCCATAGCCCACTGGATATTCATTTCAGCTGTTTTATCCCCCCTTTATTGTTCATCTTTCACAAACTCTGCCCCCCCCCCCCCCTCCCAGGGCCATTTCAATTTTCCCCCATTTGCAGCACCATCTCAGATAAGGACGATTAACCAGCCTTCTCCATACACAAATATACACAATCATAACCTTCCCCACACTGTCGGTGCAGACCACTACTTTCCCAAGCTCCTCCTACTTCACTCCTCCACCAGCTGTCCAAACACCCTCCCCGGCCCTCAGTCCATTCATAACACTGTTCGGGCTGCTGAATGCCCAGTGAAGCGATCGCCACACTAGCGCTACTTGGCGCCACCCACCCTACTCCGATATCTTCCCCATCTCCAGCGCGCGTTTCACTGATCCCTGCGCGTCCTTACAGCACGCACCATGTGCAGTAGCTGGGCCAGAATACTCCAGCCACATTAGTCTCACCACCGTGACAGGTAACAAGAATAATAATCTAATTGCATGACCATAACTTTCTCACCACATACCAACTGCGTCTTTAATTACCCTAAACTGTATTTTATTACACAGCATCGCCTGACCAAGTACAATAGCAAAGCCACAGCGCTTCAGCCATATCTATCTCATCTCTGGCAAAGGTAATAACAATATTAACTATTTCCCAACATCACCACTATTCCCTTATCACTCACTCATCACTCTGTAATAACTCATAAATAGGGTTGAGCGAACCCGAACTGTAAAGTTCGGGTTCGTACCAAACTTTAGGATTTTTGGACCCCGGACCCAAACCCGAACATTTCCGTAAAAGTTTGGGTTTGGTGTTCGGCGCTTTCTTGGCGCTTTTTGAAAGGCTGCACAGCAGCCAATCAACAAGCGTCATACTATTTTCCCCAAGAGGCCATCACAGCCATGCCTACTAATGGCATGGCTGTGATTGGCCAGAGCAGCATGTGACCCAGGCTCTATATAAGCTTGAGTCACGTAGCGCTGCTCGTCACTCTGCTGTTAGAAAGGTAGGGAGAGGATGCTGCTGGACTTGTGATTTCAGGGAGAGAATAGGAGAGAATCTAACTCAGCGATCTACCTAGAAATAGTTAGAAATAGTGTGGGTGCAGGACACAATCGTTTTACCCTGCCCTGAGGCAATTGACCAAAAACAAAATAACTTTTATAATTCTGTTAGTTAGGTGGGTGGCGGCGGCCATTTTATGCAAGCTCAGTGCACCAGCACTGCATCTGAGCTTTTGGGACACTGCAAATCACCATTTTTGGGGGGCAAACTACAACATCTGGATTAGTCAGTGTGCAATTTAAGATAGAAATACACCCATCATTTTCTGAGGTTTGAAAAACACACTTTTTTCCCCAAAAACAGTATTTTCCAGATCTGCAAGTGTTAAATTCAAGTTTAATATATACAGCTTTCATATTCTGTTACCCAAAAAAATACTTTTTTGGCAATCTACAACATCTGTATTAGTCAGTGTGCAATTTAAGGTAGAAAAACACCCATCATTTTCTGGGGTTTGAAAAACACACTTTTTTGACAAAAAACACTATTTTCAGGCCTTGCAGCATCAGCACGTGTAATTACAGGCTTATATACTGCTGTCAAATTCAGTTGTTAAACAAGCACTCGTTTGGGCACAAAAAATTTAGTTGGCAGCCTTTGATGCAGATGTCATTGTGAGATACACCCTAAATACATTTGGGTTACATTGAGAGATTTTAAATACCGCCATTTGGTGCACCAATATTAAATTCAGGCCTACAGTGGTTCAGGCCCTGTGTGATACACCCTCTACATACAGGGGTTTAAATCAGGGATTGGAAATACAGTCATTTGAAATACAGCCATTTTGTGCAAAGATATATTTACTTCAGGCCTACACTGGTTCAGGCCCTGTGAGATACCCCCTCTACAAACAGGGGTTTTGAACCAGGCATTTGAAATACAGCCATTTAAAATACAGCCATTTTGGGCAAAGAAATATTGAATTCAGGCCTACAGTCGTTCAGACCGTGTGAGATAGGGTTGCTGACAGTGGATCCAGTTCCTTTACATTGTCTCCCACCCAGTCTCCTGCTGAAAGACCACAGTTGGCACATGCAGCCGATGTCCATCAGTCTTTTACCTCACCCCCTTGCAAATCAGCCAAGTCTGAGCCCCAAGTCATGCAGCAGTCTCTTCTGCTTTTTGATGACTCTGTTAGCAGGGTTTCCCAGTGCCATCCACCTAGCCCTGCCCCAGAAGTGGAAGAGATTGAGTGCACCGATGCCCAACCACTTATCTTTCAAGATGAGTACATGGGAGGACCATTGCAGCACGTCTCGGATGATGACAAACACAGGTGCCAACTGCTGGGGCTTTCGAAAGTGTGCAGACCGACAAGGAATGCAGGGGTGAACACTGGGTGGAAGATGATGTGGAGGACGATGAGGTCCTCGACCCCACATGGAATCAAGGTCATGCGAGTGACCTATGTAGTTCAGAGGAAGAGTCGATGGTCGCACAGAGCCACCAGCACAGCAGAAGAGGGAGCAGGGTGCAAAAGCGGAGCCGCCGTCCTCTAGACAGTTCGCCTCCTACTGCCCACCGCAGCAAGGGACCGAGCACACCAAAGCCAGCTCCAAGGAGTTCCCTGGCGTGGCAGTTCTTCAGACAATGTGCTGACGATAAGACACGAGTGGTTTGCACGCTGTGCAATCAGAGCCTGAAGTGAGGCATAAACGTCCTCAACCTGAGAACACCCTGCATGACCAGGCATTTAAGTGCAAAGCACGAGCTGCAGTGGAGTAGACACCTCAAAAACCAAAAAAAAGGTCTCTGGCTCCTCCTGCTTCCTCTTCTGCTGCAGTCTCGGCCTCTTCATCCACCTCTGGAGTGACAATGCCACCTGCCAACCCGCAAACAGAGGATCTGCCAGCAGCACCAACACCTGGGTCACGAAGCATTTCCACAATGTCCCACGGAAGCGTTCAGCTCTCCATCTCCCAAACGCCGGAGAGGAAGAGGAAGTACCCTCCTACCCACCTGCGATCCCTAGCCCTGAATGCCAGCATTTCTAAATTACTGGCCTTTGAAATGCACGGTGCACCTGACTACGGATACGTGCACCAGTAAGCACGGTCAGGGTTGTTATATCTCCATAACAGCACACTGGGTAAATGCAGTGGCGGCTGGGCCTGAGGCGGATAGCAGTTTGGCGCATGTCCTTCAACCACCGAGGATTGCAGGGCACTTCAGTTTGCCTCCTGTTGCTTCCTCCTCCTACTCCGCCACCTCATCCTCTACCAGATCTTCATCCGGTCAGCGTAAAACCTTCACCACCAACTTCAGCACAGCCAGGGGTAAAACGACAGCAGGCAGTTTTAAAACTTATCCGTTTGGGGGACAAACCCCACACCGTGCAGGAGCTGTGGACGGGCCTTGAACAACAGAACGATGAGTGGTTTGTGCCAGTCAGCCTCAAGCCCGGCCTGGTGGTGTGCGATAATGAGCGAAATTTCGTAGCAGCTCTGGGACTAGCCGGTTTGACGCACATCCCTTGCCTGGCGCATGTGCTGAATTTGGTGGTGCAGAGATTCCTTAAAAATTACCCCGATATGTCAGAGCTGCTGCATAAAGTGCGGGCCGTCTGTGCGCGGGCCTGTCAGCGCTGCAGCGTAACTTCGGCCTTCCCGCTCACCGCCTCATATGCGACGTGCCCACAAGGTGGAACAACCACCTTGCACATGCTGGCGAGACTGTGCGAGCAGAAGCAGGCGATAGTGGAGTTTCATCTGCAGCACGCACGGGTGAGTCGCTTGGCGGAACAGCACCACTTCACCACCAATGACTGGGCCTCCATGCGAGACCTGTGTTCCTTGTTGCGCTGTTTCGAGTACTCCACCAACATGGCCAGTGCCGATAATGCCGTTCTCAGCGTTACTATCCCACTTCTATGCCTCCTTGAAAAAACGCTCCTGGCGATGATGGAAGAGGATGTGGCACAGGAGGAGGAGGAGAAAGAGGGATCATTTTGTAGGGTTTCCGGCCAGTCATTCCCAAGTGGCTCCGAGGGTGGGTTCCTGCACCCACAAACCCAAGGTACACAATTATCGAGCCAGGGCACAGTTCTGGAGGATGATGAGGTGGAGGATGAGAAGGAGGAGATGGAGGAGGAGGAACCATGTTCACAGCAGGGTGGCACCCAGACCATGGCCATCACTGGTGCGTGGATGGGGGGATACAGAGGACACAGACTATACACCTCCCACAGAGGACAGCTTTTCGTTGCCTCTGGGCAGCCTGGCACACATGAGCGATTACATGCTGCAGTGTCTCCGCAACGACCGCCGAGTTGCCCACATTCTAACTTGTGCTGATTACTGGGTGGCCACGCTGCTGGATCCCTGTTACAAGGACAACGTACCATCCTTAATTCTGTCACTGGAGCGTGATCGTAAGATGCGCAAGTACAAGCACACGCTGGTAGACGCACTGCTGGTGGCATTCCCACCTGACAGCGGGGGCACAGTGGAAGCACAAGGCGAAGGCAGAGGACGAGGAAGAGGTCGCCAACGCAGCTGGGGCACCGCCAGCACCTCAGAATGCAGGGTTAGCATGGCCGAAATGTGGAAAAGCTTTGTCAGCACGCCACAACAACCAGCACCACCAGCTGATATGGAATGTCTGAGCAGGAGGAAGCATTTCACCAACATGATGGAGCAGTATTTGTGCACACACCTACACGTACAGAATGACGGGCCTGCCCCCTTCAACTTCTGGGTCTCCAAATTGGGCACATGTCCTGAGCTTGCCCTTTACGCCTTGGAGGTGCTGGCCTGCCCTGCCCTGCAGCCAGTGTATTATCTGAACGTGTGTTTAGCACGGCAGGGGGCGTCATCACAGACAAGCGCAGCCGCCTGTCCACAGCCAATGTGGACAAGCTCATGTTCATTAAAATGAACCAGGCATGGATCCCTCAGGACTTGTCCGTACCTTGTCCAGAATAGACATGTATACCGGCACTAATCAGCCATTGTTATACTGCAGCGCAATTGCTCATGTTTGTATTTTGGATATTTCACACTCTTTTGGAGTGTACATCAATTTAAAAAAATGTAATTAAAACCAAAAACCTGTGTTGGCTATCTCGTCCTCCTCCACCGCCGCTTCCACCTACTCCGTTACGTCCACCACCTCCTCAAACTCCTACTCCATATGGAACTCCACTTCATAGATCAAATTTTTTTTTTACGTGTTTTTTTTATTTTATATAATTTCACTACTTTGTCATTTACATTTTCGGGTGAAATTCACAAATTTTTGGGTGTATAGTACCACTGCTATACCTAGTAGGCCGGTTAAAAAAATTAAAATAAATTGTCAGTTACATTTTCAATTGAAATTTAACAATTTTTGGGTGTGAAGTACCACTGCTATACCTAGTAGACAGGTTAAACAATAAAAAAAATTGTCTGTTACATTTTATGGTGAAATTCACAAATTTTGGGGTGTGATGTACCACTGCTATACCTAGTAGGTCGTTTAAAAAAAAATTGTCAGTTATATTTTCGGGTGAAATTCAGCAAATTAGTACCACTGCTATAACTAGTAGATCAGTAAAAAAAATATAAAAAAATTGGCAGTTACATTTTCTGGTGAAATTCAGCATTTTTTTGGTGTGATGTATTATTGCTATACCTATTAGACCAGTAAAAAAAAAAAAAAAAAACATTTGTTAGTTACATTTTATGGTCAAATTTACCAATTTTTGGTTGTAATATACCCCTCCTCTACCTAGTTGACAGCTTAATAAATTTCAATAATTTTTATTTTACATTTTCGGGTGACAATAACCAATTGTTTTCTGTCATAGACCCCTGCTCTACCAAGTAGACAGGTTAATACATTTCTGTAATTTTTCTGTTACATTCTTGGGTTGACATTATACAATTTTAGATGTGAATAAACCCCTGCTCTGCATAGGTGACAGAAAATAACATTTCTGAAATGCTTCTTTAATTAATGCGCGCCACCTCCTTTGATTCAATGCTTAAACTTAAACAAGTTGTACCACATTTGCGCCTCAATAGCTTTTCCCACATTTCTTCTCGATTCTAATTTTTTTAAATCAATTTATCTCCCTTAAATTTGGTCTCTTTTTCTCACGCTCCCTCTCCGGCCTGGAACCCTGAATCCCCGCCACCCGTAATCACCATGGTAGGCGCATAAAAGAACATCAAAAGTTGATAGAACAGATATCAAATTGGATCGTGAACATCACGGGGACGTGCGACATGGGGCAGTAAGTATGCACACGCCTACACAAACTAACTGACAGGGGTCAGCCCCTGCAACTTCTGGGTCTCCAAATTGGGCACATGGCCTGAGCTTGCCCTTTACGCCTTGGAGATGCTGGTCTGCCCTGCAGCCGGTGTATTGTCTGAACGTGTGTTTAGCACGACTGCAGGGTTATATTTCCCAATGTTTTGGGGTGTACCCTAATTTAAAAAAGTAAAAATAAATTTTAAAACAAAAAGCAGTGTAGGCTACCTCCTCCTCCACCGCCACTTCCACCTACACCGCCACATCCACCGTCTCCTTAACCTTCTACTCCATATGGACCTGGTCCTCCTAGATCAAGATTATTATTTTTAATTTTTACGTATTTTATGTTATTTTAAGTAATTTCCCTATCAACATTTGTTTGCAGAGCACTTGCCATGCTTTTAACCACATTTTGACGACATTTGCAGCCCTCTAGCCATTCCATGACATTTTTACAGCCATTTTAGTGCTCAAAAGTTCGGATCCCCATTGACTTCAATAGGGTTCGGGTTCGGGGTCAAGTTTGGGACCACTTTTTTCCGAAATTCGGACGAACCCGTCGAACTCAAACATCCAGGTGTCCGCTCAACTCTAGTCACTAGTCACTGCAGACACCCTCTATAGAATAAGTATTGAAAATGCTGGAAAAAAGAAAATTGGCACAGTAGCTATAAAAAAACTGCAAGCCTGCCACTACACACAATAGTCCTTAAAAGGACTTTTGTGTCTTTGAAACATTTTTCTACTGAATTGATTGTGATCAGACTTCCTACACTCTCTGTCCCTTCTGAAGCGCAGCTCTCCCTGACTACAAATGAGCCGAACATGCGCCATCGGGTGCACCCGATGACGTGTTCCGGCCAGCCAATCACTGTAATGCCAGTAGCCAACAGGGCTACTGGCATTACAGTGAGGGCAGTACTTACCTGCACGTTTATTGGCTGCATAGCAGCCGCGAAACGTGCGTGAAGGAGACTAGAGTATGGCAATCAGAATAACTCCCTGGATCAACGACCCCTCTCTACTAGTTATAGCCTGTAATATTACTACACTTCAGAAATGCATCCAGGCCCCTCTTGAATTCTTTATTGTACTCACCATCACCACCTCCTCAGGCAGAGAGTTCCATAGTCTTACTGCTCTTACCGTAAAGAATCCTCTACTATGTTTGTGTACAAACCTTCTTTCCTCCAGACGCAGAGGATGTCCCCTCGTCACAGTCCTGGGGATAAATAGATGATGGGAGAGATCTCTTACTGACCCCTAACATAGTTATACGTAGTAATTAGATATCCCCTCAGTCGTCTTTTTTCTAAAGTGAATAACCCTAATGTTGATAATCTTTCAAAGTACTGTAGTTGCACCGTTCCAGTTATTACTTTAGTTACCCTCCTCTGAACCCTCTCCAGCTCTGCTATGTCTGCCTTGTTCACAGGAGCCCAGAACTGTACACAGTACTCCATGTGTGGTTTGACTAGTGATTTGTAAAGTGGTAGCACTATCTTCTCATCATGGGCATCTATGCCCCTTTTGATGCAACCCATTATCGTATTGGCCTTGTCAGCAGCTGCCTGACACTGGTTTTTACAGCTTAGTTTGCTGTTCGCTAAAATTACTAGGTCTTTTTCCATGTCAGTGTTACCCAGTGTTTTACCATTTAGTATGTACAGGTGACTTGCATTATTCCTTCCTATGTGCATAACCTAACATTTGTCAGTGTTAAATCTCATCTGCCACTTCTCTGCCCAAGCCTCCAATCTATCCAGATCCATCTGTAGCAGTATACTATCCTCTTCCGTGTCAATTACTTTACACAGTTTAGGCTAATCTGCAAAAATTTATATTTTACTGTGCAAGCCTTCTACAAGATCATTAATAAATATATTGCAGAGAATAGGGCCCAATACTGACCCCTGAGGTACTCCACTAGTGACAGTGACCCAATCTGAGTGTGTACTGTTAATAACCACCCTCTGTTTTCTATTACTTAGCCAGTTACTTACCCACATACAGACATTTTCTCCCAGTCAAAGCATTCTCATTTTATATACCAATCTTTTATGCGGTACAGTGTCAAATGCTTTGGAGTCCAGTTATACGACATCCATTTATTCGCCTGTGGCAGGGCTCCATAGGAACATAGTAGAATCCCAATATTTTCCAATGCTAATGCATTGGAGTCTATGAAAGAAGCAATCTAATGATTGCTTGTTATAAATACCTATAGGAATTATAAAAAAAAGAGTAAAAAAATGTGTTAAAAAATGGTTGATTCGCCATTTTTTGGTCGCTTCTAAACCCAGAACATTTTTTTTTATAAAAAGTGATCAAAAGGTCATACACACCCCATAATGTATCAATGAAAAGTAGAGATCTCCCTGCAAAAAATCAGCCCTCACACAGCTCCATATAGATAACTACAAAGAAATTATAGGGGGTCAGAAAATAGTGATGAAAAGAAAAAAATAATTTTTGTTCAAAATATCTGTAAAGAATAAGTCAAGGCAACTGGACTTACTGTAGATTTCTTGAAAACGTTTCACTCGTTCTTCCAACGAGCTTTCTCAATTCTGAGTGACTGTACAAGAATTCTTTGGGAATAAATATATAACTGAATCAACATCTGGTAATTATACCCAGCATGGGTCAGGGGTCATTATACCCAGCATGGGGTCAAAGGTGTTGATTCCATTATCCTAATTGGAGTCAGTAGGTTATGACCTCCCAGAAAAGACAAAATTGTATGTGGCAGACAATAGATGTCTAACCCCCCTGCCCCCCCCCCGCCTCTATTCAAGCTTGGATTCTCCATTTTTACGTAGATGGCCTCCTTCACACCTTGTTTGTACCAATCGGCCTCCTTATCCAAAACACGTACTTGACTGTCTTCAAAGGTGTGACCTGTTTCTTTTAGATGTAAGTACACGGCTGAATCTTGACCAGAGGTTTTGGCTCTTCTATGCTGAGCCATACGCTGATGTAGTTGTTGTTTTGTTTCGCCAATATACAGTTCTGAGCATTCCTCATTACACTGGACTGCGTATACAATGTTGTCCATCTTGTGTTTAGGCGTTGGGTCTTTTGGGTGAACCATTTGTTGCCTCAGTGTGTTGCTGGGTGTTGTTCTTATGTTTCTATAAGAAGAAAAACTGCTACAAGAGGACATAGTTTTAAATTAGAGGGGCAAAGGTTTAAAAGTAATATCAGGAAGTATTATTTTACCGAGAGAGTAGTGGATGCATGGAATAGCCTTCCTGCAGAAGTGGTAGCTGCAAATACAGTGAAGGAGTTTAAGCATGCATGGGATAGGCATAAGGCCATCCTTCATATAAGATAGGGCCAGGGGCTATCCATAGTACTCAGTATATTGGGCAGACTAGATGGGCCAAATGGTTCTTATCTGCCGACACATTCTATGTTTCTATGTTTCTATGTGATGTTTATTAAAAATCCTTTTGAGTTTCTCAGACACCCCAGCTACATATGGGATAACCATATTCTTGCATCTGTCATGCTTTTTCTGGGAGGTCATCACTAACTGACTCCAATTAGGATAATGGAATCAACACCTTTGACCCCATGCTGGGTATAATTACCAGATGTTGATTCAGTGATATATTTATTCTCAGAGAATTCTTGTACAGTCACTCAGAAATGAGAAAGCTCGTTGGAAGAACGAGTGAAACGTTTTCAAGAAATCTACAGTAAGTCCAGTTGCCTTGATTAATTCTTTACAGATATACCATGACCTGGAAAAATGAGAACCTTCACAGACAATTTTTGTTCAAGGATTTTTTTTCCTTCGGTATAAAAAACCCGAGAAAAACTATGCATAAGTGGTATCTCCATAATCATAGTGACCTGGAGAATGAAAGTAACTGATCAGTTTTACCATATAGGGAACTCAATAAAAACAAAACCCATAAAACTGTTGCAGGATTGTTTTTCTTTTTCTAATTTCACCTCATTTGGAGTTTTTTTTCCAGCTCCCCACTCTATTGTATGTAATATCATATGGTTGAATTAGAGGGCAGAGAGTGAAAAACGCAAAAACGTTTTTCCCTCTCTGTTTTTCACGGTTTAGCAGAAAAGGTGTGTGGTTCGAGATCTGATAATATGCTATAAAAAGTAAGACAGCCAAATAGAGAAAAGCGTTCAATACTAGTGATGGACGAATATCAGCTGGGATGATTCGAGAACACGCGTTCATGATCAAATGTTCGCGAACTGCGCCTTCGCAGCGGGCCCCATTCACTTTAATAGCAGGCGAACCTGAAAAACCTTCAGGTCATATTTGCAGCTAGCAAATACTTAATAGAAGTACACAAATAGTCCCACAACATGGACAATGATATACCCGAGGGTATCATTGGAAAAATTCCCACAAAATATATGTATTTTATTCAGGGGCCATTTTTATGCGTCTTAAAGGGAAACTCTCAAAAATGTGCCCTGCTGGAAAATTTTTATTTCCTATCGGTTTGATGTATACAAATGTACAGCTATCCACGTTTTTGGATCCTGCATAGCCCATCAAAAAAATGCATACGTTAATGTCAATTTTTTTTCTACCATGGAACTGTATGGTGAACGGATGCCACTGTACGGCATCAGTCTGAGGCATCTGTTAACGCATACATTTTTGGTATGCAATAAATGGATGGTAAAAATAGAATGTGAACCCAGCCCTAGTGTCAGAATAAAAACCAGTACTCAGCGGAGCAGCATGGCGAAGAGGGGAGGCCACCATGTACTGACACAGCGCTACCTGGTCCTGGTGGTCAGGGATGAGGACTGTGTTTCCAAAGGATCATTTTCTACTGGGAAATACAGGGCACAGTATAATACACTAGAATCTATATAATATAAAGATATTAGCCCTAACCCCAAATAATAATACAATTAGGTGGTCATTTATTATATAGAAATAAGTCTATGTTAGGCGTATTTCTGACACAGATTGTGGCGCAAAGGTCCTTAGCACCGCAATCTGTATATTTTTCCCGCTCATGCCAGATCTAAAAAAGGATGGCGTGGGCAGGGAAAAGGATACAGTTATGGCCATCCAGTTATTGGATACCACCGCCATACATTGACTGCATAACACCTCTGTACAGTGACCGGATAACACCACCATACCGTGACCGGATAAAAGGGTATAAGAGGGCACAGTACAGGGAATGACTAGGGGCACTGCACAGGGTGTGGTAAGAGGGCACAATGCAGGGTATAAGGGGGCACAGTCACATGGCCCTGTGACATTAGAAGGTCCTTATGGTAAATATAGTTCATATGCCACCATAATGAGAGGCAGAGGAGTATGACAGGGGTGTGATTATGTGGCTAGAGATAAAAAAAAAATCAACTGTCGGCCAGTACAGGCCCCAAAAAATAGGCAATAGTCATTCACCTGACAGCAAAGAACTTTAGATTCTGTGGCTGGAGGTACATTAGGCGGTTACAGGATAAATATGTAACTGTCAGCCAGTACAGGCCCCAAAAATTATGCAATAGGCATTCACCTGACAGAAAAGAACTTTGGATTCTGTGTTTGGAGGTATATGAGGCGGTCACAGAATAAATATGTAACTGTCGGCAAGTACAGGCCCCAAAAATTGGCCAATAAGCATTTACCTGACAGCAAAGAACTTTAGATTCTGTGGCTGGAGGCACATAGGCGGTCACAGGATAAATATGTAACTGTCGGCCACTACAGGCCCAAAAATTAGGCAATAGGAATTCACCTGATAGCACAGAACTTTGGATTCTGTGGCTGGAGGTACATTAGGCGGTCACAGTATAAATATTCAACTGTTGACCAGTACAGGCCCCAAAAATTAGGCATTAACCTGACAGAAAAAGCCTTTTATTCAGCTGTATATACATAAGGCAAGGACCGTTCTTTGTTCTGGGTGGTGGCAGATGTGAGGGCTGTGATGAGGAAATTCAATTACACATGGTCAGCACAGGTGTTGAATTCCTCAGAGACCCATGCCTCATTCATTTTTTTAAATGTCAGGTAGTCCACACTGTCGTGAAGGGGTTCCTCGTTTCTCAGAGCGTCCACATCCGCCGTTAACCCGATGTAGTCAGACACCTGTCGGTCTAGGCATTCGGATTGATCTGGAGGGCAGCTGTCGATGGGTTGACTGCAAGAATGATCTCATATCCGAAGTGGCCAACACCTCTTCAAACCGCCCTCTTTTTGCAGGCACGGTAGGATTGGTAACAGCACCTGTTTTGCTGTGGGTGGAAACTACTCTGCCAGTGCACGCAACAGCAGAATGCAGCATCTCTCGCAGCAAGGCCTTGAAATGCTGCATTCTGACAGCCCTCTGTGATGCTGGTAACATGTCCACCATTTTGTGTTTGTACCGGGGGTCTAAGTACGTTGCCACCCAGTACAGGTCCTTGACCTTTGTGCTTTTTATACGGGGTCCCTCTTCAAACACTAGAGCATGAAGGCCCCCATTTGCACTAAATTGGAAGCAGTGGAGTGCCCTGGCTACTGCTCATCGGCCAGGAGAATGTCGTCCTCGGTCTCCTCCCCCCAGCCACAGACAACACCAGGGATCCCAGAAAAGTTTAAAGCCTGCTCTTGCTCCTCCTCCTCCTCCCAACAGCCAACATCCTCCTCTGAATCCTCTTCAGACTCCTGCTGACTTGTCTCAGATGGAGTAGCCCCCCTGGGAATTCATTCAGCATTGCGACTTCCTCATCTTCGAGCTCCTGCTCCTCGATGGCTTGATCGATGATACGATGCAATGCACACTCCAGAAAGAAGGCGTAAGGTACGATGTCACTCATGGTGCCCTGGCTGCGACTGAACAGTTTGGTGATCTCATCAAATGGCCGAAGAAGTCTGCATGCATCGCGCATGAGCAGCCACTGGCGCATTGAAAAACATTCAAGCTCCCCAGAACCTGTCCTGCCGCAGAGTTCATACAGGTAGTCATTAATAGCATGTTTCTGTTGGAGCAGCCTATCGAGCATATGGAGTTCCAGCTGGTCAGGCAATCACAAATCAGGCTTCTGACGGGCAAGTGGTGTCGCCGCTGAATGTCAGCAAGGCGAGCCATGGCTGTGTAAGATCTTCTGAAATGGGCAGAGATTTTCCTGGCCTGCCGCAAAACGTCCTGGACCCCGGTGTATTTGGCAACGAATCGCTGCTTGACTAAGTTGAGGAGGTGTGCCATGCATGGCATGTGTGTCATTTTGCCCTGTTTCAGCGTGCTCAGCAGATTGGCACCGTTGTCGCACACCACTTTATTAACTATCAAATTGAGCGGTGTTAGCCACTGATCGGCCTTTGACCGTAGAGCTGAAAGGAGTGCAGGACCGGTGTGGCTCTTGGCTCCCAGCCACAACAGCCGCAGCACTGCATGCAACGTCTCACCTGGCACGTAAAAAGGTTCTAAGGAGCTTGGGGGGTGCAGAGGAGAAGTCGGCAGCAGTGGAAAAGGAGGATTCAGCCGAGGAGGAGACAGAAGATGGAGTAGGAGAAGGAGAAGAGGCAGGCCTGCATGCAATTCCGTGGCGGTAACACCAAATCCACACAGGTGCCACGGGTTACATGCTTGATGGCTGTCAGAAGGTTCACCCAGTGGGCAGTAAAAGTTATGTACCTTCCCTGCCCGTGTTTGCTAGACCACGTGTCTGTGGTCAGATGTATCTTGGCACCGACACTGTGTGCCAGAGACATATTAACTTGCCGCTGAACGTGGCCATATAGTTCAGGGATGCCCTTCTGGGAGAAATATTTCCTTCCGGTGACCTTCCATTGTGGTGTGCCAATGGCCACAAATTTTCAAAAGGCCTCTGCGTTCAGCAATTTATATGGCAGTAGTTGGCGGGCTAGCAGTTCCGACAAGCCAACGGTCAGCCCTTGGGCAATATGATTATCCATTATCCATAATTTTTTTACGCTCAAACATTTGGGCCACGGAAGCCTGCCTTGTGCCAGATGAACGCAATGATGGCACGGCGGAAGGTAGAATAAAGGACAAATGGGAGGAGAGAGGAGAAGGAGAAGGAGAAGAGGCAGGATGTGGAGCGCCGGAAGTGTGGCTATGTGGGTTCTGACGGTGTTGCTCCCACTAGGCTTGGTAATAGGAGGCCAGGTGCTTTCTTAAGGCGGTCATCCCTAGGTGAGTGTTGGGCTTACTGCGTTGACAGCACAGGCTGCAGATGGCAACACTATTATCAGCAGCTGACACGTTAAAAAAAACCTCACTACTTAGCCATGTGCCGGCTAGTGTTGATCACATATTTTCGAATTGCGAATTTTAATCCCGAATATCGGCACTTCGAGAATTCGCAAATATATAGAATATTGCAAATCGCAAATATTAGATTTTTTTTAAAATACTAGTTCATGCAAATTTTAGGCGAATTTTATGCGAATTTTCGCAATCAAGAAAATAATGCCTGGAGATCATGAATTCGCGAATTTTCTAATATATGGCGAATATTCGCCCAAATATTCGTGAAATATCACAAATTAGAATATTGCCCCTGCCACTCATCACTAGTGCCGGCGCCATGGGATCGCAAGATGTGACCGTGCATGGTGGATGGCTCGCTCCAGATACATTTGCAGTCTGATTTTTGCCTCCTGTGCACTGCGAGTTCTGCTTGCTTCTCCTCCTTCTCTTCCCTATCTGCTGCTCCGTCTCTCCCTCTGAACTCCGCTCCTCTTCCTCTCTTGTGGACATCCACGTGACGTCCATCGACACGTTATTATCGTCACCTTCACCACCACTGACATTAGAGATCTCTGAGTAGGCAGCAACAGCGGGGACTACCCTCCTTGGGTTGATCTGGGTACTATTGTCAGACCGCTGGGTGGCGGCTGTTGCTACCTCCTCTTCCTCATCTGATGCCAAGAATGGCTGCGCATCGGTAAGGTCATGTAATGGATGGGAAAATAATTCCTCTGACTCGAGTGGAGGGGCTATAGCGGTGGTGGTGGTGGCGTTGGTGTCTTTGGGGTTCACACAACAGAGAGTGAGAAGGGTGTAGATACAGAGGATGAGGAGGGTGCAGAAGCGGAAGGCTGAGTGAGCCACTCAACCAACTCTGGTGCGCCATTGGAAGTTATCGCACGAGCCTTCTCCAACTTCCCACTTAGGCTCCGGCCTGGTGCTCCTGCCCGACCCCTAACATCCCTGCGGAACAGTCTGACTCTTCCTCTGCCTGTCATTTTCTAAATGACCCTCTGCCTAAGTCCGTAGAGAAGAGCAGTATTTGTGGAAGAAGGTATATCGCAGCCCTCAATCAGTATTTTGTGGAAAAAGGTATATAGCACCCCTCAATCAGTATTTGGCGGAAACAGGTACATGGCTTTCCTCCATCAGAATTTTGTGGAAGCAGGTGTATTGCAGCCCACAATAAGTATTCGGTGGAAGAAATTATATAGCAATAGCAAAAAAGACGACTGAGGGGAGATCTAATAACTATGTATAAATATATTAGGGGTCAGTGCAAAGATCTCTCCCATCATCTATTTATCCCCAGGACTGTGACAAGGGGACATCCTCTGCGTACACAATCATAGAAAAGTATTCTTCACGGTAAGAGCAGTGAGACTATGGAACTCTCTGCCTGAGGAGGTGGTGATGGTGAGTTCACTAAAAGAGTTCAAGAGGGGCCTGGATGTATTTCTAGAGTGTAATAATATTACAGGCTATAGCTACTAGGGATGGGTCGTTGATCCAGGGAGTTATTCTGATTGCCTGATTGGGGTTAGAAATGAATCAAAGTGGGAAAAATTGGCTTCTACCTCACAGGGGTTTTCTTGCCTTCCTCTGGATCAACTTGCAGGATAACAGGCTGAACTGGATGGACAAATGTCATTTTTTGGCCTTATATACTATGTTACTATGTTACCCCTCAATCAGTTTTTTTGTGGAAGAAGGTATATGCACCCCTCAGTGAGTATTTGGCGGAAACAGGTTTGTAGCACCCCTCAATCAGTATTTGGCAGAAACAGATATATAGCACCCCTTAAACAGTATTTTGTGGAAGCAGGTGTATCTCAGCCCTCAATCAGTATTTGGTAGAAGAAGGTATATAGCAATAGCACCCCTCAATTAGTATTTAGTGGAAGAAGGTATATAGCTCCCTTCAATCAGTATTTGGCGGAAACTGATATATAGCACTCCTCAATAAGGATTTTGTGGAAGAAGGTATATAGCACCAATCAATCAGTATTTGGCAGAAACAGGTATATGGCACCCCTCAATCAGTATTTTGTAGAAGCAGGTGTATCGCAGCCTTCAATCAGTATTTGGTGGAAGAAGATATATGGCACCCCTCAATCCGTATTTGGCAGAAACAGGTATATAGTACCCCTCAATCAGTATTTGGCAGAAACAGGTATATAGCACACCTCAATCAGGATTTTGTGGAAGAAGGTATATAGCACCCCTCAATCAGTATTTGGTTGAAACAGGTCTATGGCACCCCTCAATCAGTATTTTGTGGAAGCAGGTGTATCGCAGCCCTCAATCAGTATTTGGTGGAAGAAGGTATATGACACCCCTCAATCAGTATTTTATGGAAGCAGGTGTATCGCAGCCCTCAATCAGTATTTAGTGGAAGAAGGTATATGGCACCCCTCAATCAATATTTGGAGGAAACAGGTATATAGCACCCCTCAATCAGTATTTGGCAGAAACAAGTATATGGCACCCCTCAATCAGTATTTTGAGAAATCAGGTGTATCACAGCCCTCAATCAGTATTTAGTGGAAGAAGGTATATAGCACCCATAAATCAGTATTTGGTAGAAACAGGTATATGGCACCCCTCAATCAGTATTTTGTGGAAACATGTGTACCGCAGCCCTCAATCAGAATTTTGTGGAAGAAGTTATATGCAGCCAGGTTCATAAATATTTGGACATTGACACAATTCTAACATTTTTTGCTCTATACACCACCAAAATGGATTTGAAATGAAACAAACAAGATGTGCTTTAACTTCAGACTGTCAGCTTTAATTTGAGGCTATTTACATCCAAAATCAGGTGAACGGTGTAGGAATTGCAACAGTTTGCATATGTGCCTCCCACTTGTTAAGGGAACAAAACTAATGGGACAATTGGCTTCTCAGCTGTTCCATGGCCATGTGTGTGTTATTCCCTCATTATCCCAATTACAATGACCAGATAAAAGGTCCTGAGTTCATTTCAAGTGTGCTATTTGCATTTGGAATATGTTGCTGTCAACTCTCAAGATGAGATCCAAAGAGCTGTCACTATCAGTGAAGCAAGCCATCATTAGGCTGAAAAAACAAACCCATCAGAGAGATAGCAAAAACATTAGGTGTGGCCAAAACAACTGTTTGGAACAGTCTTAAAAAGAAGGAAATTACCGGTGAGCTCAGCAACACCAAAAGACCCGGAAGACCACGGAAAACAACTGTGGTGGATGACCAAAGAATTCTATCCCTGGTGAAGAAACACCCTTCACAATAGTTGGCCAGATTAAGACCACTCTCCAAGAGGTAGGTGTATGTGTGTAAAAGTCAACAATCAAGAGAAGACTTCACCAGAGTGAATACAGGGGGTTCACCACAAGATGTAAACCATTGGTGAGCCTCAAAAACAGGAAGGCCAGATTAGAGTTTGCCAAACAACATCTAAAAAGCCTTCACAGTTCTGGAACAACATCCAATGGACAGATGAGACCAATATCGACTTGTACCAGAGTGATGGGAAGAGAAGAGTATGGAGAAGGAAAGGAACTACTCATTATCCTAAGAATACCACGTCATCAGTGAAGCATGGTGGTGGTAGTGTCATGGCCTGGGCATGTATGGCTGCCAATGGAACTGGTTCTCTTGTATTTATTGATGATGTGACTGCTGACAAAAGCAGCAGGATGAATTCTGAAGTGTTTCGGGCAATATTATCTGCTCATATTCAGCCAAATGCTTCAGAACTCATTGGACGGCGCTTCACAGTGCAGATGGACAATGACCCAAAGCATACTGCAAAAGCAACCAAAGAGTTTTTTAAGGGAAAGAAGTGGAATGTTATGCAATGGCCAAGTCAATCACCTGACCTGAATTTGATTGAGCATGCATTTCACTTGCTGAAGATAAAACTGAAGGGAAAATGCCCCAAGAACAAGCAAGAACAGAAGACAGTTGCAGTAGAGGCCTGGCAGAGCATCACCAGGGATGAAACCCAGTGTCTGCTGATGTCTATGCGTTACAGACTTCAGGCTGTAATTGATTGTAAATGATTTGCAACCAAGTATTAAAAAGTGTGATTTATGATTATTATTATGTCCCATTACTTTTGGTCCCTTTACAAGTGGGAGGCACATATGCAAACTGTTGTAATTCCTCCACCGTTCACCTGATTTGGATTTAAATACTCTCAAATTAAAGCTGACAGTCTGCAGTTAAAGCACATCTTGTTAGTTTAATTTCAAATCCATTGTGGTGGTGTGTAGAGCCAAAAATGTTAGAATTGTGTCGATGTCCCAATATTTATGGACCTGGCTGTAGCTCCCTTCAATCATTATTTGGCGGAAACTGGTATATAGCACCCCTCAATCAGTATTTGGCAGAAACAGGTATATGGCACCCCTCAATCAGTATTTGGTGGAAATAGGTATTTAGCACCCCTCAATCCGTATTTTGTAGAAGCAGGTGTATCGCAGCCCTCAATCAGTATTTGGTGGAAGAAGGTATATTGCAGTCCTCAATCAGATTATTTAGGGGCAACAGGTATATCACATCCGTTGCAATTAGTTACTCCAATAGCGTTTGTCCCTATATTGTGCAGCAGAACCGCACACAACTGCTCCACAATATAAATACACTATAATATAATTTCTATGTTAGAAAGTATATTATAAGTATATCACACCCCTCTATATCACACCTATCGATAGCACACCTATACCAGTCCTTAAAAAGACTTTTATGTCCCTATTAGTTAGCGTTTGGTGTCCCTAACAGTCTATCCCTGCTCCAAAAGGGAACCTCTCCTTACACTGGCAAAACACAATGTAAAATGGCTGCCAGATCGGATTCTGTTATAGGGTTGGGGGTGTGTCAATGTGCTGATACATCTCAATTGGCTGTCCTGTCCCACCTGATGGATGTGTCATGGGTCAAAGTTCGGCTCTATGCAAAAAAATATGGCGCGTGCGAATATTGTCATATGTTGACATGTTCGGCGAATCACGAACGAGCAAAGTTTGGCACGAAACGACCGCCGGGCGAACCGAAAGGCTATCTCTATTCAATACACCAAATTTATCAGACTACGTGATAAATGTCGAACATCTCAAGATTGCCTGTTTTAACTTTACGCAATGTAATTATACAGGGTTAATAAATCTTCCCCTTTGGACTGCAACTGTAGCTAAATGTTTAAAATCTATAAGTAGCTATAATATGTAAGTATGTTAGTCTATAGTGCTGGAAAGCGCTCATGCTGGGCATTCTAACATTTTTCCACTAGATGGCAGCATTAGTACAGAATCTATGCACCGTGATAAAAGTAAAATGCCTTCCCTGGACTGTGATAGACTTGTCCTACAGTGTACAGTCACATTCTAAAATACTTAGTTCTACCTGAATATCAAAAGCTAATACTCGTGTACAGAACCGATATCAGTGCACAGACCTATTGGAACAGACTGCACTTCTCTAACCTGAAATGTGCATCTACTTCCATTGCAGGTACTGAATATTCCTTATGTTAGTGATGCAAGGTTTAGAGGAATATATTGTGAAATGCTAGTATCTGTAAAGCACATAAATGCATATGAAGAACGTACTGTATATGCAATAATTCTGTGTGCAGGGTCAAGACTCCTCGTACCCCTTGCAATCAGGCAATCAGTTATTTCCAGTGGAAGCTACGTCCAGTCAGACTGTGGACATCCCAGTGGAAATGTAGCATTACATGATGGTGTTCATATAAATGAATGGGCATCTGTGTAAGGCATGGACATACCAGGACATACCAGGCACATAGAGGATGATCCCAAGCAGGACATATGGAAAACACCTCAAACATAGCAATCTATGGTGACTGTTAGAGTTGGACGTTATGAAGTTATGGAAAATTTGATTCGGCTGCTTTGCCGAATTTCACAAGGAAATTTGCTTCATGACGAGTTACCTCATCACGAAGCACATTCCTTTGTAAGTAGTGAGTGCAATGATGGAGGAACATCGATGGCGCCACACCCTGTCATTGAACCCCTCAGATGCCACTCAGATAATCTGAGATTAACATCCTCTGGATAGGTCATCATTATCTGATCAGTGGGAGCCCACCATTCAGCTACTTTAGTATAAAAGTGTTGGAAAGCCCCTTTAATAAGCATACATATTAAGGTAAGTGGCTGCCAGGAAACTCTGACGCTTCTTATGTCCTAGGGAAGCAGCATAGTTAGTTGGACAATAAGGCAGTGCCCATATACATTCTATAGTCAAAATAGGGGGTATTTGCCAACAAAGAGCTTATTGGCTAGCTATAATGTCCACGAAGGCTTGCATCATTTCCAACAGTGTTATCTTATTTGTGTAGTTCTGCTATAATAAACGTTGATATACGCAGGCTTCATATACAATTTACTAGTCCATCATGATCATTCTGTTGTTCTTAAAGGGGTTCTGTCACCCCAAGTTTCGCTATCAAACAGGCTGACATTATAGATGTGAAAATGTCACCTTAATTTAACTCTGCATTTCTTTTATTTAGGCATGTTGCATATGGGCAAGCATAATGGAACCGCCTGGTTTCCGTTATGCAGGATGGAAAAGAAAGTCCTGTCAACAGCACTTTCTTTTCCATCCTGCATAACGGAAACCATTCATAACGCCTCTTGAGATACTATTGGAACACTAAGCCTGCTGCACCACTGTTTACCGCTTTCTCACTGCGCCTGCGCCGAATACTGAACTGGACGCCGCAGGCGCAAGATTTACATGGCAGACAGGGCCAGCAGGAGAACCAATGCTGGCCTGACCCTGTCAATCAAGACAGAAGGGCGTGGAAATGAGGTGGGTGAACGGAGCCTCTAGGAGTAGGTGCAACGCCTCCCCCCCGGCTCCTAGAGGCTCATTTGCATATAATAAAAGTTAAAATTACATGAAAACGGGGGCATACTTAAATAAATAAAAATGCAGATTGAACTGTGCCACATAGACATATATTGAGGTATTAATCATTAGTGCAGATACTGGGCAGCTGGATTTGTGCTTTAACTCTTTGTTTGTAAGGGGTCAATCCTTACCTAAGTACTCTTTGGCCTGTGAGTGGCTCCCTGTCAAAGTTGACAGAACGAATCAGGTGGATACAGTTATAATTTAAACAGTGGTTTTACTGAACTTATGTGATGCAACAGGCTTAGTGTACCAAAAGTTTCTCAAGAGGCAACTGTCTTAGAGCGGGTTCGCAACGACGTTATGAATGGTTTCCATTATGCAGGCTGGAAAAGAAAGTGCTGTTGACAGGACTTTCTTTTCCATCCTGCATAACGGAAACCAGGTGGTTCCATTATGCTTGCCCATATGCAACATGCCGCCCCCCCCCAGAGCCGATCGTGTCCCAGGATTACAGGATTGCCGAGTGGTGTGGTGCGGCCTCAATAGTGGTGTGGTGCAGTGCTCCTACCTGGATACCGTTGCTCCACAGGGTTAGGCTCTGAAGCAATAAAGGGAAGAGTAATGGTGGAGGTGGAGAAATAGTTGAGTCCAGACTTCTGTTTCAGTTTCTGGTTTATAAAAAAAAAAGGTTAGAAATTGATAGAAACCCCATCAAAATTGTTTGGCAACAGCATTAGGCCTCATGCACACGACCGTTGTGTGCATCCGTGGCCGTTGTGCCGTTTTCCGTGGAAAAATCGGAAAATGCACCGTTTTGCAGCCGCATCCGTGATCCGTGTTTCCTGTCCGTCAAAAAAATAGGACCTGTCCTATTTTTTTGACGGACAACGGTTCACGGACCCATTCAAGTCAATGGGTCCGTGAAAGAACACGGATGCACACAAGATTGGCATCCGCGTCCATGATCCGTGGCCGTAGGTTACTTTCAAACAGACGGATCCGAAGATCCGTCTGCATAAAAGCTTTTTCAGAGATGAGTTTTCACTTTGTGAAAACTCATATCCGACAGTATATTCTAACACAGAGGCGTTCCCATAGTGATGGGGAGGGCTCTAGTTAGAATATACTACGAACTGTGTACATGACTGCCCCCTGCTGCCTGGCAGCACCCGATCTCTTACAGGGGGCTGTGATCCGCACAATTAACCCCTCAGGTGCTGCACCTGAGGGGTTAATTGTGCATATCATAGCCCCCTATAAGAGATCAGGGGCTGCCAGGCAGCAGGGGGCACACCCCCCTCCCTCCCCAGTTTGAATATCATTGGTGGCCAGTGTGCGCCCCCCCCCGCCTCCCCCTATTGTAATATCATTGGTGGCCAGTGTGCAGCCTCCCCCGGCCCCCCTCCCTCTATTGTAATATCATTGGTGGCCAGTGTGCGGCCCCCCCGGCCCCCCTTTATTGTATTAATATCATTGGTGGCCAGTGGGCGGCCCCCCCCCCCCCCCCGATCGTTGGTGGCAGCGGAGATTCCGATCGGAGTCCCAGTTTAATCGCTCTGCTAACATGGCAACCAGGACGCTACTGCAGGCCTGGTTGCCATGGTTACTTAGCAATAATACAATATTAGAAGCATCAATCTTACCTGCTGGCTGCTGCGCTGTCTGTGTCCGGCCGGGAGCTCCTCCTACTGGTAAGTGACAGGTCTGTGCGGCGCATTGCTTAATGATCTGTCACTTACCAGTAGGAGGAGCTCCCGGCCAGTCACAGACAGCGCAGCAGCCAGCAGGTAAGTATGATGTTTCTAATATTGTAATATTGCTAAGTAACCATGGCAGCCAGGCCTCAGTAGCGTCCTGGTTGCCATAGTTACCGATCGGAGCCCCAGAGTGATTAAACTGGGACTCCGATCGGAATCTCCGCTGCCACCGATGATCGGGCGGGGGGGGGGAGAGGGCAGGCCGCACACTGGCCACCAATGATATTACAATAGAGGGGGGGAGGGGGGCCGACGGAGGCCGCACACTGGTCACCAATGATATTACAATAGAGGGGGGGCCGGGGGGGCCGCACACTGGCCACCAATGATATTACAATAGAGGGGGGGGCACACTGGTCACCAATGATATTACAATAGAGGGAGGGGGGGCGCACACTGGCAACCAATGATATTACAATAGAGGGGGGGCCGGGGGGGGCGCACACTGCCCACCAATGATATTCAAACTGGGGAGGGAGGGGCGTCTGCCCCCTGCTGCCTGGCAGCCCCTGATCTCTTACAGGGGGCTATGATACGCACAATAAACCCCTTCAGGTGCGGCACCTGAAGGGTTAATTGTGCTGATCACAGCCCCCTGTAAAAGATCGGGTGCTGCCAGGCAGCAGGGGGCAGTCATGTACACAGTTCGTAGTATATTCTAACTAGAAGCGTCCCCATCACTATGGGAACGCCTCTGTGTTAGAATATACTGTCGGATCTGAGTTTCACGATGTAACTCAAATCAGATGGTATATTCTAACATAGAGGCGTTCCCATGGTGATGGGTACGCTTCAAGTTAAAATATACCATCGGATTGGAGAAAACTCCGATCCTATGGTATATTAACTCCTGACTTTACATTGAAAGTCAATAAGGGACAGATCCGTTTGAAATTGCACCATATTGTGTCAACGTCAAACGGATCCGTCCCCATTGACTTGCATTGTAATTCAGGACGGATCCGTTTGGCTCCGCACGGCCAGGCGGACACCAAAACGACTTTTTTTACATGTCCGTGGATCCTCCAAAAATCAAGGAAGACCCACGGACGAAAAAACGGTCACGGATCACAGAAAAGCAGAACCCGTTTTTGCGGACCGCAAAAAAACGGTCGTGTGCATGAGGCCTTAAGAGGATAGTTGGATGCATCTTAGACTCCTATTATGTACGACATACAATAGACAACCACACAAAGGCTATATGCCAAAAGGCAGGTATGTGCAAGCCCTCAACCTATCCATGCGACAGATGGCAGCCTTGTGCACCATGAGATATTCCAAACTAGCTCTCATCTGACTGAGAACCAGTAAACCACAAAGTTATTTTGCATCTGTTGGATGGCTTGGGTGGACCTGCACACCTAGATCAATATCATTAGGGCGACAAAAAAAATTCTGTTTGTCCTAACATAATATTCAATAACCTTTCTATACATTTTTGTTATGTAAAAACTAATTTGCATAAACATGGGCATATGGGAAAGACATGCAAATGAGCAGAATCTGCTTTGTTTTTCAGCTGTCAAAAGACTATGAAAACCAATAGATGGTGCTATTGAGTTATGAACAGCGCCCTCTATTGGTTTCACAGTCATATGACAAGTCTAATATTCTTATCAGAAGTCTATGAAACCATTAGAGGGCGCTGTTCATAACTCAATAGTGCCATCTACTGGTTTCATAGTCTGACAAGAATATTAGACTGAGTCTTATTACAAGCTTATTAGTGTAGCATTTTGCATGGAAAATTTGCAATAAAAATTTGTGATTAGAATATTCACGATCTAAACTAGGATGATATCGGACACTGGAAAAGCTAGGTAATACCTCTCGATCTACACTTAGTTATTATTACCCAGCTTTTCCAGTGTCAGATATTATCACTGACTTACTACATAATTATTACATAATATTCGCTTTATTGCTATATATTTGTTTTTTTATAATATTACAAATATTCTAAAAAACGAACATAGAGCAATATAGCACATACGATCTCAGCGAATAGTCTTGTCATAACACTATGCAACTAATAGAGGGCGCTGTTCATGATATATTCTGCTCATTTGCATGTCTTTCCCATATGCCCATGTTTATGCAAATGAGTTTTTACAAGACAACACTGTATAGAAAGGTTTTTGAATATTATGTTAGGACAATCGAAAACCTTTTTGTTGCCCTAATGATATTGATCTAGGTGTGCAGGTCCACCCAAGCCATCCAACAGATGCAAAATAACTTTGAGGTTTACTGGTTCTCAGTCAGATGAAAGCTGGTTTGGAAAATCTCAGTGTATGAGGCTGCCATTGTAAGGTATGCTGGCTCTTATCTGTCTCATGGATGGATAGATGGATGGCTTGTACATACCTGGCTTTTGGCATATAGCCTTTGTGTGGTTGTCTATTGTATGTCGTACATAATTGGAGTCTAAAATGCATCCAGCTATCCTCTTAATGTTGTTGCCAAACCATTTTGATGGGGTTTCCATGAATTTCTAACCTTTTTTTATGAACCAGACACCCTCTTCTCTTCCGAGCAGGGGGTGCCTCGGGTTCTCCCATTGACTTCCATTGTTTAAATTGTATTCGAGCACCTGAATTATTCGGCTGAGCACTCGGATCTGCCGAGCATAGCGATGCTTGAGCCGAACCGCAGTTCAGCCGAGCATGCTCGCTCATCACTAATAACCATGTTATAATGGAAAGCAATAACAGAATTCATAATGCCGATATGAACCCACCTTTAGTCGTTAAACACAGTCTCTCTTTCACTAAATAAAGTGTGGTGTCTCATCAGTTACAGTTTGGTTTTACTCATACATACAAAGAATGGAGAGGTTTGTAATTTTTATTGTAGGTACTCTTCAACTGTGAGAGACAGTCTAAAAAAAATCCAGAAAATCATATTGTATGATTTGAAAATAATTAATTTGCATTTTATTGCATGAAATAAGTATCTGACACAATAGAAAAACAAAACTTCAATATTTGGTACATAAACCTTTGTTTTCAATTACAGAGGTCAGACGTTTTCTGTAGTTCTTGACCAGATTTGCACACACTGCAGCAGGGATTTTGGACACTCCTCCATACAGATATTCTCCAGATCTTTTTGTCCCTGGGCTATAGAGTATCAGCTCCCTCCAAAGATTTTTGATTGAATTCAGATCTGGAGACTGGCTAGGCCACTCCAGGAGCTTCAAATGCTTCTTACGGAGCCACTCCTTAGTTTCCCTGGCTGTGTGTTTCGGGTCATTGTCATGCTAGAAGATCTAGCCATGATCCATTTTTAATGGTCTTACTGAGGAGGTTGTTTGCCAAAATCTGGTGATACATGGCCCCACCCATCCTCCCTTCAATACGGTGCAGTTGTTCTGTCCCCTTTGGAGAAAAGAACCCCCAAAGTATGATGTTTCCACCCATATGCTTCATGATTGGGACGGTGTTCGTGGGGTTGTACTCATTCTTCTTCTTCCTCCAAACACGGCAAGTGGAGTGGATACCAAAAAGTTCTATTTTGGTCTCTTCTGACCACATGACCTTCTCCCATGCCTCTTCTGGATCATCCAGATGGTCATTGCTGAACTTCAAACAGGCCTGAACATGTGCTTGCTTGAGCAGCGGGACCTTGCAGGATTTTAATGCATGATGGCTTAATGTGTTACTAACGGTAATCTGTGGTCCCAGGTCTCTTTAGGTCATTAACCAGGTCCTCCTTATATTATAGCCAACCAACTGCTTTCCCATAGGGAAGCATTAGGAGGCTATTGCCCATGTGTGGATTCATAGAGATGCTTTGAATCAATGCATTTCTATGAGGAGTGTTTAGCACGTTGTACAACACTGGACTTGGAAGCACCTCTAGTGGCCGTCTGATGAATGGCTGTATAAATATTTTAAAAATTGAAAAAGCACAACTTCTGACACAAATATATAGAATTGTGCAGATTACAATTTTTTTTACAATGTGCAGATAGTACTGTACCCCTCCATCCACCCCTCCGTCCCCCTTCTCCATCCCCCCACATCCTTCTCCAACTACCCGCCACCCTTACTCACATAAAACAAGTAATATATATATAATATAGCTTACAGTGAATTACTGTAAATACTTACAGTTCTGAAGACTCCAGCAGGCTCAGGATCAGTGCTCTGGGCAGTGGGCAGCTGGGCTCAGGGCTGGAAGTGGGCATGGCTCTGCAGTTCAGAAAGGAGACCTATAAGATGCACCTAGGTTTTAGAGGGGGGCAATAAGAAAAAAAATCTATTTTTCATTACACCTCAGGTCAGATCACCAATCAGACCTCCAATGTTAATCAGACCTCAGCTGACAACCCCAATCAGACCCCAATCATAAGACCACAATAAGACCTCGAATCAGACCCCAAATCAGACCACAATGTAAATGACCCCCTATCAGACCTCAGATGAGAGCTCCATGCCTCTCTTTACCCCCATATCATCCCCCATGCCTCTTATTAGCCCCCATAATCAGCCCGTATGCCTCGCAGCCCCCATTATCAGCCCTTATGCCTCTCAGCCCCCATTATCACCCATTATGCCTCTCATCAGCCCTCATTATCAGCCCTTATGCCTCTCAGCCCTCATTATCAGCCCTAATGCCTCTCATCAGCCCCCATTATGCCTCTCAACCACCATTATGCCTCTCAGCCCCCATTATGCCACTCAGACCCCCCATTATGCCACTCAGGCCCCCCATTATGCCTCTCAGCCATCCCCCATTATGACTCTCAACCAGCCCTCATTATGACTCTCAACCAGCCCCCATTATGCCTCTCAGCTAGCCCCCATTATGTGCCTCTCAGGCCCCCTATTATGCCTAAGCCCCCAGCAGCCTGGCCATCATGCCCCCAGCAAAAAAAAAGGAGAGAAAAGAAAAAAGAATGCACCACTCACCAAAAAAATACTCTTTGAAGCTTTATTCACATAAAAAGTTCAGTGTCATGCGAGCAGATAGAAGGCAAGGTTGCATGACGCTGACCTTTTTATGTGAATAAAGTTGCAAATACTACTTGTTTTTTATGCTCAGCACCACCACTACTCACATTCTATCTGAGCAGCACCAAATTAAATCCCACACCTACAGCAGTGCTGACCGTATCATCTACATATTACTTAAAATTAATATTACAATTGCTTGTCCTGCTCCTGGACTTCGTCGCTCCTCACCGTCACAGCGATTCTTCCTCCTGCTGTTGCCTGGCGTGTGGCAGGCGCAGCACTATGAAGTTCCTTTTGCGCTGTGGCATTAGAAGAATTCTGCTATCTCTGACTTTTAGTCTAACCAGACTGTCTATTACTCTGTAATTCCTCTAGCACCGTTCTATGGAAACAGTAGGTTTAAAGAGCACACCAAATGCTTGAAATAACTTCTTTATTAACTTCAACTTTTCTTCATATAATACTGTCGCCTCCACAGCAGATAGTCCATGTACAAAACACGTGTTGCATAAAGTATCATAAAAGGACGGTATGCATAAGATGGTGGTTCAACTGTTCAATTTTGTCATTCAATATAAAATGGTGAATATATTTCTCTCTTGAGTATCTGTTCTTTCACTTTAAGTTATTTGAGCACTTTATGATCTCTCTGAGGTATATCTGAGGTCTAACCCATAGTTCTACTTGCTGAATTTGGTCGCAATTTGCAGTTAGCAGTAACTATTGGCAGATTGGTTGAGTATGATCTGGTGTGGTTGTATGTAATTTGGATTGCAATGTGGACTTTAAATTTGTATGAATTTGCAAATGTATGAAATTTGCAATTGGTGGAACTGTAAGTAAACACATATAACAGGTTCAGTATACAGTTCTAATCACTATATTAACAATAGGAACATTATATAACTGTTTTAAATACCTAATTTTGGCCTCTCTGCTTCCATAAAACACAGCTCTTAGTGGAGTGAATGTCTGTTCAGGCTGTATGTGAGGCTGGCTGTGATTGGTCAAGACTCCTGCCCAGCAACAACAGTTTAATTTTATGCTTTCTGTTGTGTCTGCTGTGTCATTGAGCTTAAAAGCATATTATCTTTTCTGCTTCTGTGAACACAACATCTAACAGTTATATGACATCCAAACATGAAGTCACTGTAAATAACTCTGCTTTTGTCTTTAACACACAAACATAGGAACTGTATTAAGGCTTTTGGCAGGTCTAGCTGTATAAACATATAGGCTATATTAGCAACCTAGGACAGGTCTTAGCTGGCCAGCTACACTCCCACCAAAATTACCTATAATTCTATGTTCTTAGTGGTAGGACTTAATCATGAATTTGAGGAATTTTCCATCAGGTTCTCAACTTACAAGTGTCTTTTATCACTCTCAAGTAGAATGACTAACTTCTGTATAGGACGTTCCAACTTGAGTGGAGTAGTGAGAGGTTTTCCTTTTCTGTCAAGTTTTTAGTCTCCTATTTGTAACAGCACTCTTCTTACTAGTTTGTCTTCATCCTTTTGAACTTCTAGAACGTTGGCCAATTTCCATTGACTTCTAGGTAAATCTTCTTCTTTCACTAACACTATGTCACCAACTTGGACATTTCTTCTGGGTGTTTGCTATTTACTTCTTAGCATAAGATTGGCTAAGTACTCTTTCCTCCATCTTTTCCAAAACTGAATTGATAGATATTGAACTCTTCACCATCTCTTTTTAGCATATAAATCCTCTTTGGTAAACTTGCCAGGTGGTGGCTGTATGTAATCAGACTTAAGGTGAAGTAGATGGTTGGGAGTTAAAGGGTCCAAACTTGTTGGATTGTTGATGTTATCAACTGTAAGTGGACGACTGTTAACAATAGACATTTCTTCATAGAATAGGGTCCTAAGTGAAGCATCATCTATTCTTCCGGCATTCTTTTTCAACACTGAACTTAACACATTTTTTACAGTTCTGATTTGTCTTTCCCAAACTCCTCCTGTATGGCTTGCATGTGGAGCATTCATATGAAAATCACACAGTTTCTCTAACAAATACTCAGTTACTTTTTATTTATCAATCTCTTTTAGAGCTTTCTTCAATTCATTCTTTGCTCGACAAAATTAGATCCTTGGTCAGATCTAAGCTCTCTAACAGTACCTCTAATGGCTATGAAACATCTCAAGGCGTTGATGAATGCGTCAGTTGACATATCCTCTAACATTTCCAGGTGAATTGATCTGGAGCTTAGACATGTAAATATTAGTCCATATCTCTTGTACTCCTTGTGGTTTTGTTTGGTGATGAATGGGACAAAACAATCCATTCCGCTGTAAAGAAATGGTGGTGATGGGTTTACACGATCTGCCGGTAAATCTGCCATTCTTTGTTCTTTGGTAGGTCTATGTGCCTTTCTGCAGACTATACATTTACTTATATACTTTGCCATAACTTTGCTTCCTTTCACAATCCAGTAATCACCTTCTCTTAAACAGATTTGGGTAAAACTTCTTCCTTGATACAAGGATTTGTTGTGGTAGTGATCAATAATCAATCTTGCAAAGGTAGAATTTTTGGGTAGAATTTCTGGATGCTTCAGTCTGCTAGGTAAGGATGCATTTTCCAGTCTCCTTCCCACCTTCAGTATACCATCCTGCAGAACAAGATTAAGCTTGTACAATGGTTGGTTGTTTGGAAGCCTTTTAGGTTCTTGACTAAGTCTCTTCAACTCTTTACTGTAGAATCTCTGTTGAATGAGTCTTATGACTGTTTCTTCAGCTTTCATTCTTTCAATTCCTTCTTTCTGATTCCCTTTCCCAAACATTGAATTTGAGCTACTAATTTTAGAACTGTATTCCATTTTGAACATCTGGCTAGTCTTCCAAGTATGTCATCTTGACACTTGGCAGCAGTGCTCAATGTTTGTACATTTTTTTTTTTTCTGGATCACCCATAGACATTCTATGTAACCTTTACTGGGCTTGATTTCCTTTTCCCAAAGGAACTCTGGGCCTCTGAACCAATTAGAATTTTTCAATTGTTACATTCAGGCCTCTTGAAGCATGATCTGCTGGGTTATGCTTTGTGTCAATGTGATGCCAATGTTCCGGATTTGTTATTTCCCAAATTTTCTCAACTCTGTTGGCGACAAAGATATGGAATCTTTGAGCTATGTTGTTTATGTATCCTATGACAACTTGTGAGTCAGTCCAAAAAAAATCTTCATCTATTTTCAATTCCAATTCTCTCAGAAACTTGCTTACTGATGCTGAAACTATGGCTGCTGTCAGTTCAAGTCTTGGTATTGTCTTAATAGGTGGTGCTGTCTAATGGTATGTGCAACTCTGGCCTTTCCCATAACCAGGGAACAGTGTATCTTTTCTTCTCCTATTACTCTGATGTAGGAGCACTGACCATAACCATAACTACTGGCATCTGAAAAATGATGAAGTTCTATTTTCTTGTACTTTCCGAAATCATGAGGTACAAAACATCTGGGTATTCAAACCTCTCAAGTTTTGCAGGTCTCTTATCCAACTCTCCCACCTTGGCCCCAATTTTTTAGGTATGGGCTCATCCCATCCCAACTTCTGTCTGCATAATTCTTGTAGTATTTATTTTGCTCTGAGGATTACTGGGGCCAAGAATCCCAATGAATCATATACAGAAGCCACTGCGGAGATAATGGTATGTCTAGTTGCAACTTTCTCTTCAATAGATACTTCAAAGAAGAACTTGTCATTCTCTACATTCCATCCCAATCCAGGTACGTTCTGAACTGGAGATGATCATAATTGAGATCTACATTCTTCATTGTTGCTGCACGTTTAGAGTCAATGATGGATTCCAGTACCTCTCTGTTGTTTGAGATAAATTTGAGAAGGCGCAGGTTTCCTCTTGCGCACAACTCTTGGCTTTCTTTCACTAGTTTGATTGCAGACTCTGTGGACTCTCGACTTATGAGACCATCATCTACATAAAAGTTTTTCTTCAGAAAATTTGCTGCTGATGGGCAATGCTTTTCATTCTGATTGGCCAGGTACTTCATACCATAATTGGCACAATCTGGAGACGATGCTGCTCCAAACAAGTGTACTTTCATTCTATATTCTGCTGGCTCTGTATCTGTATCTCCATCCTCCCAAACCTCAGGAATTTTTGAAACTGGTGGAACATCTTTTCAACATCACACATGACCGCTACGGGATACTTTCTGAATCTACAGAGTACTCCAGGCAGAGTGTTTGTAAGATCTGGTCCTTTTAGTAGATGATCGTTCAATGCAACACCATCGTAGTTTGCTGAGCAATCAAACACCACTCTAATCCTATCTGTTTTCTTTGAGTGGTAAACACCTTCATGTGGGACGTACCACACTTCTCCTTCTTTAGATTGATTATTAACTTTCTCTGCATGTCTTTCTTCGAGGATGCCTTCCATGAATTTCAAATAATCATTCTTGAGTTTGGGATCTCTTCCCATCATTTCCTTCAAACATTTCAATCTTGCTAGGGCAAGAATTCTGTTATTTGGCAGATGATCTTGTTGATTCTGCTGAATACTTTCTTCTAGAGTGTGTACGAACTTTATGTCTTCTTGGGATACACTCTTTTCTTTAGAACTTATGTCTGCAAAGTCGGATTCAAGGATCTTGATTACTTTTTCTGGACTTACAGTTGGTAACTCTTGGACAGATATTCGATGACACAATCCTGTCACCTGTTTTGAGTTTGCGATCTGTTGTTTTCATCCAACAACACCCCATCCTAGATCAGTTTGAACAGCGAAGGGTTCACCCTTTCATCCTGTGATTACCTTTTGTGGTACCAAAGCTTCGGGACAATCGTAGCCTATCAACAGTCCAACACCAAACACCTTCAGCGGGGACATTTCATGAGATATGACAGATAGGTGCTCCCATTTATTGACTGTTTCACAGGTAGGTATGCAATCTTGATCTAGAGGTATATCGTCTTTTGTATAATCTGGAGGTAGATCTAATGTGAAGTTTTAATGAAGTTCTCTAACCCTCAGTTCTTTGACCCTTTGACTGTTCACTAATGTGTCTCTCCCAGTCATTGTGGTGAGTTTGAGCTTCACTGGTTCTGTAGTGATGTCACTCTGGGATCCAGTAGCGCATAGGCGTATACCTTCTTGTTCCTCCTTTTAGGATTTAAAACGCGCACTGGTACAACCATTGATGTGCCGTTGCTTTCTCCTTCCCTCACTCTGAGAATACTGATACTTTATTTAATTCCTCAGTATCTTTAGGTATTGAATATTTATCCTTCTTTGGACGTTCTTCATGTGGTGGTGTAGGATGGCGTCCTTTACAAATGCTGCATGTGGCCTTTTTCTTACACGCCTTAGTAACATGGCCTTTTCTTAGGCATCCGAAACACAGTTGGTTATCAAGTACAAACCTCTTCTTTTCATCAGGGGACTTCTCCTTCAATTGTTGGCACTAGTGTACGGAGTGGTTCTCTCCACAGAACATACATTTGAAGGTAGTCTGAAGATTTGTCGGTTCTGTCTCTCTACTGATCCCAGTAGTGACTTTGGACTTCCTCTTGTAGGTGTCTAGACCTTTATCTGCTGCGTTGGTTGCAAAGCTAGTTGCTCTTGCTCATCTTATCTCTCTTGCAGGCCTCTATTCTAAGGATTTTAAGACGTAAGATGATGTTACTGTATTACATGCTATATGTGCTTCCTATTTGACGAACTCAGAGAACTCTTTAAAACTTGGGATCTAACTGTTTAGTCACATCGTGATTCCATCTAGAAGCCACTTCTTCAGGTAGCTTAGATAGCATCCTGTGGTTTTCTAGATAGTCGTTTAGTACTTCTAGTCCTTGAACATGTGGGATAGCATTGCTGCAAGTGTTCTTTAGGACCTATTTTAGGCCAGTTATTCAATTTCTCTCTAAAAGCTCTTTGTATTAAGAAAGGATGACCATATCTTGCATCTACGTTTTCCCAAGGTTGCTTGTAGGCTTCTTTGTCTTCTCTATAGAAGTTACCTTAATGAACTTTTTTTGCTTCCCCACCAACATATCTCTGAAGGTAGAATAACTTGTCGACTGGACTGAAGCATTGATGCTCAATGATCATTTCAAAATTTGCCTTGTACTGAAGTTCATAGAGTGGATCTCCCAAAAATAGAGTAGGTTCCGGAACGGGAGGTCTAGTTAGGACTGTTCTCTGTGGTCTTGCTGGGACAATAGTTGCAACATTCTCCTGAGCATTGCCGTGGCATCTAGGAATAGAATCATCCAGTTCTATTTTCTCACTTAGTTCTAAATTAGGTGAGTTCCTTTCTTCTTCTTTTCCGGTAGAGATAGAGGGTAAATCCACACACCTTTTTCCTACCACTGGACTAGGCCTCTCTTTGTCTTTCTGAGCAGGGATGGAAGGACAATAACTTATTTCCTCACTACATGCTGGAGATTTCCTTTCATTCTCTTGAGCGTATGAAGGAACGTAGGAGTCTGTTTCTTCACTCAGTACAGATTTGAACCTATGACCACTCTGATTCATATCCTCTTCCTGTACTCTGAGTCTGACTTCTATGATCTTAAATTCTTTCTGCCTTTTCAGACTCCATCTGTTGGCGTGGTGCTTCCATTTCAGCTTCCATCTGATGGCGTTGTGCATCCCTTTCAGCTTCCTTTTCAGTCATCATTTGGCACTGATCCTCGACGGCAATTTCCATTTAAATTTCTGCTCTCTTGACAGCAAGTTGTTCAGCTAATTCCTTTCTTTTAGCTGAAGTATTTGATGACTCTGATATGTGGGTGGCACTTCTGCTAGCAAAGGAAGTCACACTTGAGATTGTGGCAACACCATAAAGTAATAACCTTCCATTATCATTCAAAAGAGCATTTCTACATGAGGAATTAAAATACCAGACTTCAAAAAAGCAAAATTTAGCCAACTAAGAGAGGCCATAGGCCAAATTAACTCGGACAAAGTCCTCAAAAATAAAAAAATAAAAATACAGCCACAAAATGGGATATCTTTAAAAGCATCCAAAAATCTCATTGTGAGATTAAAAGGTTAAGGAACAAAATTAAACCAATGTGGATAAATAGAACTGTAAAGAAAGCAATAAATGACAAAAAGAAAGCATATAAATTACTAAAACAGGAGGGTAGCACGGAAGCACTGAAAAACTATAAGGAAAAAATAGAACATGTAAAAAACTAATAAAAGCGGCCAAACTAGAGACAGAGAGATTAATTGCCAAAGAGAGTAAAACTAACCTTAAAATGTTCTTCAATTATATAAATGTTAAAAAGTATAAATCTGAAGGTGTCGGCCCTTTAAAGAGTAATAAGGGGGAGTCGCAGAGAGTGACGAGGTGAAAGCAAAGCTGTTAAATATTTTTCTCTCCAATGTATTCACTGAGGAAAATAAACTGTCAGATGACATGCAGAATGTAAAAATAAATTCCCCATTAAAAGTGTCCTGTCTGACCCAGGAAGAAGTACAACAGCGACTTAAAAAGATTAAAAAAGACAAATCGCCAGGACCGGATTGCACACCCCCCTGTATCCTAAGGGAATTAAGTAATATCATAGCCATACCCTTATTTCTGATATTTGCGGACTCTATACTGACAGAGAATGTCCCACAGGATTGGCGCATAGCATATATGGTGCCAATATTCAAAAACGGTCCAAAAACAGAGCCTGGAAACTATAAGCCGGTAAGTTTAACATCTGTTGTGGGTAAACTGTTTGAAGGTTTTCTAAGAGATGCTATCTTAGAGCATCTCAACGGAAATGAGCAAATAACGCCATATCAGGATGGCTTCATGAGGGATCGGTCATGCCAAACTAATTTAATCAGTTTCTATGAGGAGGTAAGTTCGAGACTTGACAGTGGCGAATCAATGGATGTCGTATATGTGGACTTCTCCAAAGCATTTGACACTGTACCACACAAAAGGTTAGCATATAAAATGAGAATGCTCGGACTGGGAGAAAATGTCTGTATGTGGGTAAGTAACTGGCTCAATGATAGAAAACAGACGGTGGTTATTAACGGTACACACTCAGATTGGGTCACTGTCACTAGTGGGGTACCTCAGGGGTCAGTATTGGGCCCTATTCTCTTCAATATATTTATTAATGATCTTTTAGAAGGCTTGCATAGTAAAGTTTTAATTTTCGCAGATGACACTAAACTGTGTAAAGTAATTAACACAGAAGAGGACAGTATACTACTACAGAGGGATCTGGATAGATTGGAGGCTTGGGCAGATACGTGGCAGATGAGGTTTAACACTGACAAATGTAAGGTTATGCACATGGGAAGGAATAATGCAAGTCACCCGTACATATTAAATGGTAAAACACTTGGTAGCACTGAAATGGAAAAGGACCTAGGAATTTTAATAAACAGCAAACTAAGCTGCAAAGACCAGTGTTAGGCAGCTGCTGCCAAGGCCAATAAGATAGTGGGTTGCATCAAAAGGGGCATAGATGCCTGTGATAAGAACTACCACTTTACAAATCGCTAGTCAGACCACACATGGAGTACTGTGTACAGTTTAAACAAGGCAGACATAGCAGAGCTGGAGAGGGTCCAGAGGAAGGCAACTAAAGTAATAACTGGAATGGGGCAACTACAGTACCCTGAAAGATTATCAAAATTAGGGTTATTCACATTAGAAAAAAGACGACTGAGGGGAGTTCTAATTACTATGTATAAATATATCAGGGGTCAGTACAGAGATCTATCCCATCATCTATTTATCCCCAGGACTGTGACTGTGATGAGGGGAGATCCTCTGCGTCTGGAGGAAAGAAGGTTTGTACACAAACATAGAAGAGGATTCTTTACGGTAAGAGCAGTGAGACTATGGAACTCTCTGCTTGAGGAGGTGGTGATGGTGAGTACATTAAAGGAATTCAAGAGGGGCCTGGATGTATTTCTGGAGTGTAATAATATTACAGGTTATAGCTACTACAGTAGAGAGGGGTCATTGATCCAGGGAGTTATTCTGATTGCCTAATTGGAGTCGGGAAGGAATTTTTTATTCCCCTAAAGTGGGGAAAATTGGCTTCTACCTCACAGTTTTTTTTTCCTTCCTCTGGATCAGCTTGTAGGATGACAGGCCGAACTGGATGGACAAATGTCTTTTTTCGGCCTTATGTACTATGTTCATATGTTACCTAAGGACTCTCTTATAAAAAGCTTGTTCATTCTACTTCTTGCTTTAACTTCATCATAATTAGATGCAGATTAAAGTTCTCTCATGAGCTTTACTAAATCTTTAGTGACTGCAGTACATATGTCTATTTTCCTTACAATATCCTGGGAAGGTGTCATAAACAACCACATGTTGACGTATGCTGCCATAAGCTCTGATTCAGATTCTTTTACCGTCTCTACTATATCACTCAAGTTCCTTTTTATACTTTCTTGCCTTAGCTTTCTACGAATGTCTTTAATGTATGATTTCCACCTATCATGCATCCGGGCAAACTTTTTCTCTTTTAATGCTGCTTATTGCTCCAAATTTTCCAGCATCTTTGAGGTTGGTTTTCTGGCACGTGATGAATGTCTTAGTTCATCTGTTTGGGCTATATTTGTTTGAGTCAAGATTAATGCTTCATCAGACTATTCTACCTCAGACAGGTTCCCTTGCTCTTCAACTTCTACTCTATCTATCTTTGTATCCTCTAACAGTGGCAAAATAATAAGATGCCTTTCACTTTAAATGCAATACTGACAAATGCAGAAATAAATGACTTTCACTTTAAATGTAACAGAGTCCGTGTATTACAATCTGTCCTTTGTCTTTTATTCCTGAACACGAAAATGTATACCAAACTTTATACCAAAACCTATGTGCAATGATAAGTAATAAGTAAAGCTCTGACCTTATTCTGAAGAGCAGGAACAAATGTCTGTCTTAAAGGAGATGTGTCTTTTCTTGATGATGCGATGCTCTGTACGCTGCTGCAGGCTTTGCGCCTAGTGGAGGGAAACTAGCTGGCTGCAGTACGTGGTTTCTTCGTGGATAGCGGTGCGGGCACTCTAGCTCTGGACTTTGGCCTCCCACCATGAGTCTCTTTCTCTCTCTAGGGATCGCAGGAGGATTGTCACTCTTTTTCTGACAATTTTGTCTTTTGCCATTCTGCCTCTTTAAGAGTCGGCTGCAGTTTGACTATTGCACACGTTCTATGGCCTCTATGGTAGCTCTGCTGAGATGTCTTTGCTTGCTCACTCTGGGAACAGTTGATGCGTGGTGTAATAGAAATATTAATAGTTGAAATCCGCTCGCATCAGACTTTGTGTAAGGAAATACACAGGAAGATATCCACTCCAATGGTTTACCCTGACACTGAGAGACATGATGACAATACACAATATATTAGAAACACATCCTAATAAAATTTCCACAACAGTCCCTCCTCTTTGTCATATGCTCCCCAGTCTCCCTCAATGAATCTCGAACTTCTTCTTTGAAAAAAACTGTCTTGTCTATGAAAAGTCCTGAATGCATAAAACAAAACAGATGATGGAAAACAGAAAGTCAATCTTGACACGTAGCTCAAAAACAAACCTTGACTCGGAGATTCTTTTCTTCGGGAGCTGACTCAGGAGGTGGTGTTTCGCGCTGGTTGCCGGCTGGTTTGGAATCCTCTGCATCTGGTCCATGATTTGGTCTTCAGGAGACTTGTCTGTTCGGGCTTCGGTAATTCGGTCGATTAGACATCAGGAACATCTCACTCCGGCGTATAGAAGGATTGGAAACAAAAAAACATAAGTACATGTCCTATTTCCTTTCGCCCGGATCCAATGGAAAAACAGTGAGCCCCAAGACCCCCCTAAAGCTTTAAAAAAAAAGGATTCCAACCCTCACTAGTCATAGCTCCGCCTCTGCCCTTCTCCTGTTAGTATGGGCCTGACCCTTGTCAATGGTGTCTGCTAGCCAGGCATAACCGTCATCTAATTCACAGAAACCCTCCTCTGAATGCTCTAATGATGTTTCTCGGTGATCTCTCTCACTGCCTCAACGGTTTCTTTGAACATCTCATCCACTATGGACGAGAAATTGTTCAATCGCTTCTTAAGTCCAACTCCCCATCCCGTCCAGCCAGAAAACAACTCCCTTCAAGCTCTCCCTGCCTTTCTTACCTCCTTCCACACCATCAGTTTCTCCCAATCGGCTGCAACGCAAGATACAGAGACAAGCTTCATTAGGACACATGAACCTCTGGCATTAGGGGGAATTACCTTATAAACGGCTAACCTGCATAGGAAATAGTACGGAGCCGTCAACTCCACACAAGAACTTCTGACAGTCACGGGCTTACAGTAATAACTGAGATCGGGGGTTTCATTAGCAAGGTTGACCATTATACCTTCCTCACAACTGGAGGATCCCACAAATGTATGCCCTTTACCGCATCTACGAGCTGCCTAGCTGCCCGGACACCCATTCAGGATTAACAAGCGAGGAGCAGGAGCCAGAGCTATTATTAAACCTATAGTTGATATTACCCTCTAGGAATGTAAAACCAGTGCTATCAACAAATGTCTCCTTGTGGCCCTTGCTAGTTTGAGGTGCGTTTCCCTCACTAAAAATTTAACTAAACAAATAAACAAAAGTGATACTCTTCATTCTTTGACTTAGCTGAGCAGCTACTTGCAGTGACCGGTGTGGATCCAGTTGTTTCGTCCCTCGAACTTCCGAAAGGTTGGCGTTATCATCAGCACCTGGAATGGCCCAAGATATCTCGGCTCTAGTCCCATTCTTGGATGTTTCTTTAGCATGACCCAATTGCCTGGTTGACTAGAATGAACACTGGTTATTGAGTCTGGGTCCAGGAGAGACTCCCGAATGTGGTGGTGGACATCGGGTGATAACCCATGGGGCTGCCTGGGGGCATACCTGATGGAATAAATGGTTCCAGCGGAACATTTAGGCCATGGATCGGCCGTGATTTCTACCTTATTTGCAAAAATCTGACCCAAGTACCGTCAAAGAAAAGGCAGTTTTGATGGTTCTCAACGTAATTCTATACTAGGTTAGAAAAATTATTGACATTTGAGAGGTTGAATGGTTAGTAAAACTTTGAAGATGGTTGTTTTCTGCACTACTTTCCCCCCTTCTCATAGTCCTCAAAACCAGGATGAAGAGAAGCTGGATTCAACATGGTGCATCGTCTCAAGGTTAGATGGAGAGATGAGAGAGGGATGAGAGAGAAAGAGAGAGAGAGAGATAGAGAAAGAGAAAAAGAAAAGCAACCCTGTCAGTAGTGGAGGTGGAAGTGACAGTTGGGGACTTACCTCGGGTACTGGTTGTTTCAGTAGGCCCGGGTTTAGTGGATCCGGCCTGTTTCAACAAAGTCAGCCCAGATAGAGCCTCCTCTGCTTTCTGCATGAGATCCCTAAACTCAGTTTACCCCTCAGGCCAGGCGTACATCCCTCGGTTCTTCCGGATTGAAACTGGGTTCTGTACGCCCTGCTTAATTACCATGATTGACTTTTACACCCACCATTGCGCTGCCTTCCTTTCAGAGGGATACTCCAATTAGTTCCCTTGGACCACCTACTCCATTCTTTAAGGGGCTTTGTGGCCTTCACCCCATAACTAGATCTCATGTACTGAGCAGCCGTCTGACCCCACGAGGGGACTATGCCTTACCAGTGTTGCCTGCGTCCAGGGACACGCTTTTGACCGTACACAGAGGGTACCGCCTGTCTGACCCCGACTTTTACACAGCCTATGTCGGACAGCTAGAAATCTCGTGCACTGAGAGCGGCTTATTGCTACTCTAAATGTTATTTCCACTCCCACAGGGCCTTTAAGCCAGAGCTCCTTTTGCTGGATTCCCAGTATGCCTCCTAAAGGCCTATACACACAGCTGAGCTATGCCTGTGTTTGGCCAGCAACGGCTAGCCAATAAATGAGACTTGCTTTTCTCCAGCTCAATGTGGCTCCTCCAGTCAATATCCTGCTGATAAAGTAAAAATAAATATGGGGTTAACCTCTGGTTGTTAAAGAGAGAAGAGCCCTGTTGTGTAGAACCGTCACTTGGAAAAGAGTAAAGAAAGAAAAAAGTATGCTAAGATTGAATATAGAACTGCAGAAAAATGTGAATATTAATTAATCAAAGAAATACCCAAATAAAAATAGACAAAAATGATTAAAAATAAATCCAAAAAAGAAGAAAACTTCAGTTACAGGAAATCTTGCTATATACATTGAGATTCAATAAAAAGTACATTTTAACTTAAAAAACGAAACTCAAATACAAAAAAAAAATAAAACCTTAGAAACACATACAACTGTATAGGACTGAATTAACACATCAATGTCTTGGAGGGTTCACTTTAAACCGTGAAAAATAGCAGGAGAATTTCTACCCACCCAGTCATTGAAATGTTAATTTGCCCAGCCCCAAACCAGCTTTAGATTCATTTTCCCAAAGAAGCAGGATTTAACATTACAAGGTCCCAAAACCATTTTTGTTTAGGGGAAGGGAAAAATCTATTAAAATTAGGTCTCAGAGTTCCTCCATTTTCTTTAAATACAAACAGTAAAATGGTTTACAAAGACCTTAATTTACCCTTCTCTGGCACACAAAAATTAGAAACTCTACTGAATTCCAGAAACCGATCTCTTTCCTCTCTAAGCTTCACATTTTCACATTTTAACCGTTCATATTGTGATTTAAAATCTGCTTCCTTGATCAAAGACCTTGGCTGTCCCTGGCTTCTATGCTTTTGCAAAGAACCATGTCTGGGACCATTACCCCACCTTGCTGAATAAACCACTTCACTTCTAGGTGTGGTTCTGGGATACTTAACATGCCTGTGTCTGTTACCATTAGCAACATCACAATATCGTGCAATGTGCCCAGATTTCCTGCATGCAAAACAACGAATAGCTTGTCTCTCTGCACAATACCTTGTCTGTGCACATGGTGATTTGACTTGATGCACAACATTAATCATCCTAGCATGACTAGATCCCACACTACTATCTGTATTGAGTCCACTTACCACGGACTCATTTGAGGAATCCTCTTCTGTTAACACTTCCAACTCCAGGGTCAGACACATTGTCCATCTCCTTCCCTGAGTCGGATCCACTATGTGACCCATAGTCCTCAGACTTCTCCATGCTTACAGCCCATACATTTCCTCTAATCCCAGACACATTACTCTCCAACGGTTGTCTCAATGAATCCGGCTGCACTAAGCACCGAGAATGTTCATCTTCTGTCCTCTTGCAGAGAGCAGACAATTCCCTTACAACACCCTGTGCATATGTCAGGCTTTCAGATAGCCATTCATTCTTGTTTTGGAGTTCAGTATTACACCTCACAGTACATTCATAATTAGCGCTAGCTTCAGCTGCCTGCTGGACAAGAGTTCTCAATTTAACAATTTCCACTTTTAAATCTTCCACTTCTCCTTCCAAACTCAGCTTCAGCCTACAAGACTCCTGATATTTATCCGCTATCCACCCAGCAGCAAAAATCAGAGCATACTTGCCTTTCCTTTTGCGCCATTTTCTGGTACCGATCAGTTTTGCTACACAATTCTGAGCCTGCAGCCATGGATCAGTAGATCCCTGCATAGTTTGAAGAATGGCCGCCATTACTTACAACTTTGCAACTTCTTTAAAAATGCTTTCCATTGCACAGCTATATAAACACTACAATGGTTGATACAAAAAACAAAACACTGGTACCAATTTCTAGGTGTTGTCCCAATACTTTTGGCACAGAACTACAAGTACCTCCTTTCTACACTGTAGACCCGTATTAATTATGCCAAACAAGTCTACAATTCAGTGTAACAGCCACAGATATACAAACATTAAGCAGAATCATCATTTATAAGACAATTTGACCGCTAAACTGCCACAAATGCTCACACAATGATTCCTGTATCAGACTGGTCACTGAGCTATACCATAACCGAACACTCAACTGATATCCAGCACAAAACTTATCAAAACAAAATCAAACTGTACATAGAAAGGTTACAAAAAGACAAGATAATTTTTCTGGACAAAACTGACATTTGAGGCATAAACAACCAAATCGCTTTCCATAGACACCAATACTAAAAGTGAACCAGCTCAAACTTAAATGAATTCCTTGTTAAAACCTGCAGCACCATTCTAACCAAGATGGCCGACAAAACTTCATGGCTTGACACACACAAAGGAAAATAAAATGGCCGACAAACCACATGGCCTTCACACAAAGGAAGAAAAGATAGTATCTACAATATCCAGCAATAGGAAAACCAAACTAAACAAAACAGTTTCTATATTTCTTGTGCCCCACCCCCGAAACTAGAGCAAACCTCCACTTTGTGGGTGATTTACAGGCTAACAATATAAAAATACTCTCTAAATGCTGTCTCTAATGTACAAACACTAAAACAGATTGCTGCCTCTATAAACCTCTATAAAATCGCCTTTTACAAAATCACAGTAATATAAAAGTTAAGAAGTTACAACAAAAACACAATACCCTGTACTGCTTAGCACACACATCACAATCTCTGTACAATCAACTCAGATCCACCAAAAACTACACAATGGAAAAACACTTACCTCGTCCTTACACAAATAGAGCTAAATGTTCTTTAACCAAGCAGAAATTTGCTCTGACAAAGCAGATAAAATTACAGTTTAGTTTCCTCTCCCCTTTACCTGCTGTGCAGAGAAAAAATCTGTTGGATCCTTGCCAGCTCACCATTTGTAATATAAATATTAATAGTTGAAATCTGCTCGCATCAGGCTTTGTGTAAGGAAAGGCAAATTCCTCAACAGCAGTCATAGTCAGACAAAGGTGTTCTCATCTTCAGTTCTGCTGAGCAACTTTCCTGCTCCCGCCCAGTCTGTACAATTTTATTGTTTACTCACAAAAGGTGTGACAATAGAAAAGGGGCTGGCCCATCGCCTGACCACTTACTTCATGTAACAAGGATGCAGGAAGTGATGACATACAGGAAGTGATGACATAGGAAGACAAGACACCATCATTTAGAATAACATAGCCAGCTAAGAAACACATGTATCCTACAACCACTGGAGTTAACTTTATCCAGCCTTGCTCAGTGATCAATGCCAAATAAAGTTACTATGATCCTCATGCATGTTTATTTACAGGACAACGTCATTATCTCCAGTGGCTGATCAGGCGCACTAGAGACAACAAACGCACGTTCCTTTCATATATTGTTCTCTTAACAAATGCATCCACGCCAAGCAAATAAATACACGTCTTGCGCGGGGGCCTTAGCCGGCATCCATACATCAGCCAACAAAACACTGCTCTGCTGAACACATCAGTCTCCATCAGCCCACAGCCCAGTGCTTAGCACACAGAGACCTCTGCGCCCAGCAGCTGTGACAGGACATACAAAGGAAGATATCCACTCCAATGGTTTACCCTGACACTGAGAGACATGATGACAATACACAATATATTAGAAACACATCCTAATAAAATTACCACAACAGTGGTGGTATATGTTGGCGTTCTGCTGCTCTAATGCACTCTTTACAGTGCAAGTTGAGGCGCGCTATCACTTCGCCCTCTGAGGGCAAGAGTTCCACTGTGGCAGTCGAAGCACTATGAAGTGACTTTTTAGTCTAACCAGACTGTCTATTACTCTGTAATTCATCTAGCGCCGTTCTATGGAAACAGTAGGTTTAAAGAGCACACCAAATGCTTGAAAATAACTTCTTTATTGACTTCAACTTTTCTTCATATAATACTGCCACCTCCGCTGCAGGTAGTCCATGTACAAAACACGTGTTGCATAAAGATTCCTAAAATGGCGGTATGCATAAGTTGGTGGTTCAACTGTTCAATCTTGTCATTCAACACAAAATGGTGGCTATATTTCTCTCTTGAGTATCTGTACTCTCACTTTAACTTATTTAAGCACTTCATGATCTCTCTGAGAGGTATATCTGAGGTCTAGCAAATAGTTCTACTTGGTGAATTTGGACGCAATTTGCGGTATGTAGTTAGCAGTAACTATTTGCAGATTGGTTGAGTATGATCTGGTATGGTTGTATGCAATTTGGATTGCAATATGGAATTTCAATTTGTATGAATTTGCAATTGTATCGTATTTGCAATTGGTGGAACTGTAAGTAAACACACATATAACTGGTTCAGTATATAGTTCTAATCACTATATTAACAGTAATAACATTATATAACTGTTTTAAATACCTATTTTGGCCTCTCTGCTTCCATAAAACACAGCTGTTAGTGGATTGAATGTGTGTTCAGCTTCTCTCTCTGGTGAATAATGTTTAGCAGCTCCTGCTAGGGAATTTTCCACACAGGCTGTGTATGAGGCTGGCTGTGATTGGTCAAGACTCCTGCCCAGCAACAACTGTTTAACACTATGCTTTCTGTTGTGTCTGCTGTGCCATTGAGCTTATCTCACATTCGCTTCTGTGAACACAACATATAACAGTTATATGACATCCAAACATGAAGTCACTGTAAATAACTCTGCTTTTGTCTTTAACACACAAACATAGGAACTGTATTACGGTTATTGGCAGGTATAGCCGTATAAATATATAAGCTATATTAGCCACCTAGGACAGGTCTTAGATGGCCAGCTACATGGCGCGCACAGAGTGACATCACAGAGCGACTCACGCTGTGCGCAGCCCTGCATAGCCGACAGCCGAAGACCAGGAAGCGGTAAGTACCGATCCTTCACCGCTTGCCGGTCCTCCGGTAGTAATTAGCACTTCCAAAATGGAAGAGCTGATTAGTATTCACAGTGAGTCCTTCACTATGCGAGCCATGCTGCTCGCATAGTGTAGGATAGGATCAGGACACACACGGAGCCTGCGGAGCAGAGGCAGTGGCCAGTTGGGCCCCCTATTGGCCGTGGGCCCTCAGTCCATGCCCGAGTGCCCAAATGGTCAGTATGCCCCTCATACTTACACCACGAGGAGAGATCTTGCAGCCCCAGACCGATTAAGATTGACAGTCATTTTGTGTTTCTTCCATTTTCTAATAATTGTGCAGAGTAGGAGGTTTTCTTAGGGTGCTGGCACACAGTGCAGTTCCGACATGCATTCAGGATGCAGTTTTCAATTTATCCACTTTAGCAGCCTCGTTAAACCCTGGTGTTCTGCATAGTGGAAATTATTGAATTAATTTCAGCTAGCTATAATAAAAAACTGCATCCTAAATGCATGTCAGAACTGCACTGTGTGCCAGCACACTTAAAGAAAAACTAACAGGTCTGTAAGAGATTTAGAATTCTTGCTGGTTGGTTGGTGAGCAAATACTTATTTCATCCAATAAAATTCAAATTAGTTATTTACAAATCATACAATGTGATTTTCTGGATTTTTATATATTTTTTTAGATTCTGTCTCTCACAGTTGAAGTGTACCTACGATAAAAATTACAGACCTCTCCATTCTTTCTTTTTTGCCAGTGTATCAAATACTTATTTTCCCCACTGTATCTGTAGCTGTCATCAACATCTTGTCTGAGGGTAAAGGGTGCACACAGGCATTATCCCCATTCCACCTGTAATCTCACTGCTCTTCATATACATCTTACATATGGAATCAATACTCAGGGCATTTAACCTACAGTGGTGCAAATAGCACATTAGGCACATCATATGGTGTATCATTAATAGTATATCACAGTGTATCACATATACATGAAGTAGTATGTCACATTACTGGCATTTCCCACAGTAAACCATCACATGACAATCTAACAGCTCAGCATGGATGGCATTGCCACCTCAACAGGGTCAATAATAACACTTAGCAATGGAACATCAGCTATGCATAACTGCAAAAGGATGCATATTTCTGATATATGTGTGCAGGTATTTTCAACTCAACCATAGCTGTGCTATATCTGCATTTAAAAGGGGTTGGCCATCTTGGACATTGAAGGCATTTTGCTAGGATATGCCATCAATGTTATATAACTTATGGTCCCACTTTCAGAAGGACAAGCTTAGTTGCGTAAGTAGAAAGGCTAGATCCCATAGAAAATTTTCCCACCATGCCTAGTCAAGACCACCCATGCTTGCCATACAACCCATTTAGTGCCTCTTCTTCACAGTAGTGAATCCTGGTTTCCACAAATAAATGGAGCACATACTGCTACAGTATATGCAGTGACACCATTGTGCCTGCTGATCTATGAGAGTGCACAGGACTAGGAGAGGTGGGGGAATGATCATTGGCCTGTGAGCACCAGGTTCAATGATGTTATCGCACCTGCTCAAGCGAGCACAGGAATGAGGCATTCATTATGGCCTGCCCATCCCCCCAGCCCCGCCACTGCAGGTCAACCCCTGGACCCACTCCTAGCTAGAGAAAGGGGCCTTGAAGTGAAGGAGAGCACAACAAGCATGCATGCTTAGCTATTTTCAGAAGTCCCATAGCAGTGAACAGAGGGTGGCTGTGCATGCACAGACACTTTCTCTTTACCTTGGGGTCCCATTCTGGAGATAAAAGTGACTCTTATATGTGGTACCCACATCAATATACCATCAGTGTCCCAGATGGTAATATCCCTTTAATATAATAAGAAACAATGTGGAGAAATTTGTGATTTACTTAATTTTATTACTTTCGTGTATAACTTTTCAGGTAAGCTTTCAGTGTACAGGCAGCAAACTGTATAAGGGGTTATGGAAACATAGAATGTGTCGGCAGATAAGAACCATTTGGCCCATCTAGTCTGCCCAATATACTGAGTACTATGGATAGCCCCTGGCCCTATCTTATATGAAGGATGGCCTTATGCCTATCCCATGCATGCTTAAACTCCTTCACTGTATTTGCAGCTACCAATTCTGCAGGAAGGCTATTCCATGCATCCACTACTACTACACACAAGGGTTAATGTCCTTGGCTTATTTATTTCGTTCCTAAAGGCTATATATAGGGAAGAAAGAGTTAACTGTCTGCCCTTAGTAACAGTTATTAGGTGTGGGCTGGAGCCACTCCTGTAAGGTAGAGTTAGTTGGGAGCTGCCAAGAGAGAGTTGAGAACAAAGCCTTGAGGAACAGAAACAGTCTGACATACATCAGCCTGTGAACTAAGAACATCCTCTGAGAGAGAAACTGAATTTAAAAGAATTTAGAGCGGCTATTGTAAAGGGATAGTGCTGAGTATTTTCCAGAGACGACAGCGCATGTACTTTGGCTATAGACATCTCTGCATTGTGGTTGGGATGATTAATCTCAGGTCCTCCATCATCTTGAAAGTCTAGACTGGCCATCTGTTTGAAGGAATGTAACCTGCTGTGGGTACTGTCAAATACAGACATAGGGAGAAAGAAAGGAGGTTACACTCCTATACCTAATTGGGAGGTTTATCAGGAGAGTAGCTCAGAGAGGAATTTGTACTATCTAAAACCCCTATACCCAGCCCTGGGAAAGCTGCCTATGCAACATGTATGATAAAAACTGTACCTGCAGTAGCCAGATTGGCCCCCAACATTACGCTGGGTCTTCTGGATATACATAGAGGTGTCAAAATGTGTTGTTGCTCTGCAGAGGGCATGTGCCCAGGGTATATGGCTTATTTGTCTGGATGGCTCCCTGGTCAAAGGACTAGGGACTCAGGACTTCAGCATAATATCCCCATCTAAGCATCTTCTTCTGGTCACCTGTGCAGTCTGGCAGAGCCTCTTCTACCAAACACTGGACCCTACCAGCATACAACTATAGGCTCAGACTGCTCTACTTTTATACAATACTAATCTAGAACCTTCTAGTTGGAGGGGTGAAGCTGGAGAAGCACAACCTAACATAAACAGTGTTGCATTTAACGGCTGCCATAGACTTGTATTAGGCTTCAATATAAGGCAATGGGAATAAATAAGGTTAGTTTTCGGCAGATGAACAGCCTCCCACAGTTCTGGCGTAGCCGGATACTGCCTTTCCCTGCCAGAGCCTATTGATTATAATGGGACCCAGCAGAGATCCGGCCTGTTTTCAGCATTAGTGGCGGGATTCAGCCAGACAACAACAGCTGCAAGCATGCCTGCCAGAGCAGCCTGCCAGAAGATTTTAGCACTGGTGTGAATAAAGCCTAATTCGTTTTCAGTCGTGAATAATAGTCTGATAGAGCTAAACCAGATGGTCAAAAGTTGACTGTGTCTAGCTTTTCCCTCAAAAACTCAGCTCTGCCTGGTTCGTTATGACAGCAAGAGAAAATTATTACTAGCTTCTCAGTGCACAGGCTGGAAAGTTCCTTAGTATGACCTGAGTGTGCATGAGCCATTACCACAATTCCATGCAAATACAGTGCCGTAACATTGGAAATAAACAGGATATATGATATAAAATGCAATCCAACATTATAAAACATTGTAAGTTGATGGCTTTGCAGAGCAGCATTAAATGCATGGTAAATGTCCACAAACATCCAGACTCCAAAGTACCCTTTCTCCAGGGCACTACATACCTATCAATGCCAGCATGTGTACTTAGGAACTGATGAAGTTGCCAGTAAAACAGTTCATTACTGCAAACAGCAACACCCGAATTGCTGCCCTATTGTATTGTGTGCTCTTCATATGGGACCGCTGCCTCACACATTAAAAACCCATCTCCACCAACGGCACCTCAACCGCCACCAGGCAGAACCCCAAAACCAATTTGTGCCCGAGTGGAAGAATAGATGCACCCCTCCCATTACTGCACTTGCCTGGGGAGTGCCAGGTTGAGGAATGCCACTATGAATACCACTACTCCCACCTTTACCATGGTCACAACTCCCGTCCTCTCTGCCCCACTCCTCCCTTGTGGGCCGCTGCAAGCTTACAGAAGACCAATATTTAAAGGGTATGGATGGAAATTGCTGCCAGCCCTGGTGCCAGATCTGTCACTTACAAAGACAACAGTATCATAATAGGTACATGGAAGGTTTGTTCCCTGCAACAATATTTTGCATTGGCTTTCAGGAGCTTCAAATTACACCACTTACCCAATAATCATGCCTCTGTTTAATACCCTCAACGGAGTGCATTGTTTTCAACCTTTTTTTGATTTGGGGGGGGGGGGGGGGGGTGGGGGTTTTTTTGTAAAAAATAAAGCCAACTGTATTGCTGCACAGTGACTCTTGGAGGCATGAGTGATCGTGTGGCTTCAGTTTATCAGCACACTTGATGCTGGACAGATCCTTGGTTGATGTGTCAGAATTCTTTAATGAAGTCTCTGCAGCTTTGTTGAGTTGTATAATGCATATTTCATTTATTCGGAGCTTTGTCATTACCAGGACCTATGAACAGTTTCAGAATCACAGACTGTCAATAGATTTCCGACAATGAGAGATTAGATTTTTTTTATTTCTGTCAGCACTAGTTGTAAATCACACACTGCTTCCTGACTGTCCTGTCGCCCCAAGCTCTTCTTTTGAAGCAACATGCTTTTCCAAGAAGAACAATAATGACTAATTCTGCGTCACCTACCATATATTTTAGATGTGTATGACTGCATACTGAATAAAGCACACCATCGTTTTCCTATGTTTTCTATCAAGTTTCTGTGTGCATCTGTATAGCTCTGTTTCTTAATAGGTATAGCATGGGGGCATCCTAAGAATAACCCCTACGCTGATCCCTAACTCATCCCAGTACTGAGGTCGGCATAGAAATGAATGAACCCATCATATGCTAACAATACACAGTGCAATTTCTCACGAAATAAATACAGTGCAGTTTCTCATCACTCACCATGTGGTTTCAAACAAACGTATCTGCAGCACCCATAGGCATACAGATGAAACTCGAAAAATTAGAATATGGTGCAAAAGTCCATTTATTTCAGTAATGCAAATTTAAAGGAAATGCATTAATGCATCTTAGAATTAGAATTTTGTGAAAAGGCTCAATATTCTAGGCTCAAAATGTCACACTCTAGTCAGCGTATTAATCCATATCCCCTGAGCAAAGGGTACCTCAAATTGTGACTTTGGGGTTTCATTAGCTATAAGTGATAATCATCCAAATTATAACATATAAAGGCTTGAAATATCTCGCTTTGCATGTAATGAGTCTCTCACATTTATTAGTTGCACCTTTTAAGCTGCATTACTGAAATAAATTAACCTTGCACAATATTCTAATTTTTTGAGTTTCACCTGTATTGTGTGAGGTAGAGATGAGAGAATTTCATTAAATTCATTTAAGGTCCAAATCTAATGAATTGGTCAAAAATTTTGATTCAGGCCTGAATTGTTTCTATCAGAATCAAAAGTGCTTTAATCAAAGGTCTCCCAGGACTATTTTTTATCTCTTGTATTTCTCTCTTTTTTATTTATTTGACAAATAACTATGGGTAAATGCATTGTTGACAGTGATAACAAATAACCTGTTCAAACCCACATTTTGCCGTTGAATTTGTTATACTTTTTAAAATTAAAAATGTTCCAAAATTTGTTCCTTATTAGGGGCAGATATCTGCCGATGTTTATACAGACGCAATAGTACAGGAAAAAGCAGGTGCTTGTTTAGAACAAGTGTCCAAAAATTATAGCAGTACATTACCACACTGGTATATTGACTTAAAAGTGCTGAATTAAACTAGCATATTGTTTTACTAAAATGCACTGAATTAAACTGGTATATTGACATACTAAAATGCTTTGTCAGAGGCTCAATTCAATGTCTCTCTCATTCAATGAACACGCTGCACCTCTAGTATGTGACATTACAAAGGTTTATTAATGCACTCAATCTGCTGAAGGAAACTGACATATTATGCAGTAAAATGATATTTGAACTGCACACTTTTAAATGGTAGCCAACATTGCCAACTGGTTTTTAGAAAGTAAATGCACAATTGGGGAGCATACTCAGCTGAATATATACTGCTGGAGGTGCTGGGAATATGACTATAAAACACTTATGTATAGTACGTTGAGTTTTTTCTTTTTTAAAGGCTGGCTGCACATGCACAGAATAAAATAAAAAAAGATCTCTGTACAGGCACTGGCGGATCTTTGTGATCCAGCTGCACCCGTACTGTAACACACATAGTACACTGCCCCTCTCTACTGATAGCACCTGACTTTCTGTTAATTCAAGTTATCTAAATAATAGATGTTTTTCTCAGGGTGGTATTAACCACCTCAGCCCCCAGTGCTAAACACCCTGAAAGACCAGGCCACTTTTTACACTTCTGACCTACACTACTTTCACCGTTTATTGCTCGGTCATGCAACTTACCACCCAAATGAATTTTACCTCCTTTTCTTCTAACTAATAGAGCTTTCATTTGGTGGTATTTCATTGCTGCTGACATTTTTACTTTTTTTGTTATTGATCGAAATTTAACGATTTTTTTTTAAAAAAATGACATTTTTCACTTTCAGTTGTAAAATTTAGCAAAAAAAACGACATCCATATATAAATTTTGCTCTAAATTTATTGTTCTACATGTCTTTGATAAAAAAAAAATGTTTGGGTAAAAAAAACTGGTTTGGGTAAAAGTTATAGCGTTTACAAACTATGGTACAAAAATGTGAATTTCCGCTTTTTGAAGCAGCTCTGACTTTCTGAGCACCTGTCATGTTTCCTGAGTTCTACAATGCCCAGACAGTACAAACACCCCACAAGTGACCCCATTTTGGAAAGAAGAGACCCCAAGGTATTCGCTGATGGGCATAGTGAGTTCATAGAACTTTTTTTTTTTTCTTACAAAGTCTCATATTCCACTAACTTGTGACAAAAAATAAAAAGTTCTATGAACTCACTATGCCCATCAGCGAATACCTTGGTTTCTTCTTCCAAAATGGGGTCACTTGTGGGGTAGTTATACTGCCCTGGCATTCTAGGGGCCCAAATGTGTGGTAAGGAGTTTGAAATCAATTCTGTAAAAAATGACCTGTGAAATCCGAAAGGTGCTCTTTGGAATATTGGCCCCTTTGCCCACCTAGGCTGACAAAAAAGTGTCACACATCTGGTATCTCGTATTCAGGAGAAGTTGGGGAATGTGTTTTGGAGTGTCATTTTACATATACCCCATGCTGGGTGAGAGAAATATCTTGGTCAAATGCCAACTTTGTATAAAAAAAATGGGAAAAGTTGTCTTTTGCCAAGATATTTTCTCTCACCCAGCATGGGTATATGTAAAATGACACCCCAAAACACATTGCCCAACTTCTCCTGAGTACGGGAGATACCAGATGTGTGACACTTTTTTGCAGCCTAGGTGGGCAAAGGGGCCCAATTCCAAAGAGCACCTTTCGGATTTCACCAGCCATTTTCTACAGATTTGATTTCAAACTACTTCTCACACATTAGGGCCCCTAAAAGGCCAGGGCAGTATAACTACCCCACAAGTGACCCCATTTTGGAAAGAAGACACCCCAAGGTATTCGTGATGGGCATAGTGAGTTCATGGAAGTTTTTATTTTTTGTCACAAGTTAGTGGAATATGAGACTTTGTAATGAAAAAAAATAAATAAAAAATAAATCATCATTTTCCGCTAACTTGTGACAAAAAATATAAAATTCTAGGAACTCGCCATGCCCCTCTTGGAATACCTTGGGGTGTCTTCTTTCCAAAATGGGGTCACTTGTGGGGTTGTTATACTGCCCTGGCATTTTCCAGGGGCCCTAATGTGTGGTAAGTAGGTAAATGACCTGTGAAATCCTAAAGGTGCTCTTTGGAATGTGGGCCCCTTTGCCCACCTAGGCTGCAAAAAAGTGTCACACATGTGGTATCGCCGTATTCAGGAGAAGTTGGGCAATGTGTTTTGGGGTGTCTTTTTACATATACCCATGCTGGGTGAGAGAAATATCTTGGCAAAGACAACTTTTCCCATTTTTTTATACAAAGTTGGCATTTGACCAAGATATTTATCTCACCCAGCATGGGTATATGTAAAATGACACACCAAAACACATTGCCCAACTTCTCCTGAGTACGGTGATACCAGATGTGTGACACTTTTTTGCAGCCTAGATGCGCAAAGGGGCCCACATTCCTTTTATGAGGGCATTTTTAGACATTTGGATCCCAGACTTCTTCTCACGCTTTAGGGCCCCTAGAATGCCAGGGCAGTATAAATACCCCACATGTGACCCCATTTTGGAAAGAAGACACCCAAGGTATTCAATGAGGGCATGGCGAGTTCATAGAAATTTTTTTTTTTTTGGCCACAAGTTAGCGGAAATTGATATATATTTTTTTTTTCTCACAAAGTCTCCCTTTCCGCTAACTTGGGACAAAAATTTCAATCTTTCATGGACTCAATATGCCCCTCACGGAATACCTGGGGTGTCTTCTTTCCGAAATGGGGTCCACATGTGGGGTATTTATACTGCCCTGGCATTCTAGGGGCCCTAAAGCGTGAGAAGAAGTCTGGAATATAAATGTCTAAAAATTTTTACGCATTTGGATTCCGTGAGGGGTATGGTGAGTTCATGTGAGATTTATTTTTTGACACAAGTTAGTGGAATATGAGACTTTGTAAGAAAAAAAAATAAATTTCCGCTAACTGGGCCAAAAAAATGTCTGAATGGAGCCTTACAGAGGGGTGATCAATGACAGGGGGGTGATCAATGACAGGGGGGGTGATCAATGACAGGGGGGTGATCAGGGAGTCTATATGGGGTGATCACCCCCTGTCATTGATCACCCCCCTATAAGACTCCATTCGAGATGTCCGTATGTGTTTTGCGGATCCGATCCATGTATCAGTGGATCCGTAAAAATCATACGGACATCTGAATGCAGCCTTACAGGGGGGTGATCAATGACAGGGGGGGTGATCAATGACAGGGGGGGTGATCAATGACAGGGGGGAGATCAATGAAGGGGGTGATCACGGAGTCCTATATGGGGTGATCACGCCCCCTGGAAGGCTCCAGGGCAGACGTCCGTATGTGTTTTTGCGGGATCCGATCCATCTATCAGTGATCCGTAAAAATCATGCGGACATCTGAATGCACCTTACAGGGGGGTGATCAATGACAGGGGGTAATCAATGACAGGGGGGTGATCAGGGGAGTCTATATGGGGTGATCACCACTGTCATTGATCACGCCCCTGTAAGGCTCATTCAGACGTCCAGTATGCGTTTTGCGGATCCGATCCATCTAACAGTGGATCCGTAAAAATCATGCGGACATCTGAATGGAGCATTACAGGGGGGTGATCAATGACAGGGGGGTAATCAATGACAGGGGGGTGATTAGGGAGTCTATATGGGGTGATCACCACTGTCATTGATCACGCCCCTGTAAGGCTCCATTCAGACGTCCGTATGCGTTTTGCGGATCCGATCCATCTATCAGTGGATCCGTAAAAATCATGCGGACATCTGAATGGAGCTTTACAGGGGGGTGATCAATGACAGGGGGGTAATCAATGACAGGGGGGTGATCATGGAGTCTATATGGGGTGATCACCACAGTCATTGATCACGCCCCTGTAAGGCTCCATTCAGACGTCCGTATGCGTTTTGCGGATCCGATCCATCTATCAGTGGATCCGTAAAAATCATGCGGACATCTGAATGGAGCTTTACAGGGGGGTGATCAATGATAGGGGGGTAATCAATGACAGGGGGGTGATCAGGGAGTCTATATGGGGTGATCACCACAGTCATTGATCACGCCCCTGTAAGGCTCCATTCAGACGTCCGTATGCGTTTTGCGGATCCGATCCATCTAGCAGTGGATCCGTAAAAATCATGCGGACATCTGAATGGAGCTTTACAGGGGGGTGATCAATGACAGGGGGGTAATCAATGACAGGGGGGTGATCAGGGAGTCTATATGGGTGATCACCACAGTCATTGATCACGCCCCTGTAAGGCTCCATTCAGACGTCCCGTATGCGTTTTGACGGATCCGATCATCTATCAGTGGATCCGTAAAAATCATGCGGACATCTGAATGGAGCTTTACAGGGGGGTGATCAATGACCAGGGGGGTAATCAATGACAGGGGGGGGATGATCAGGGAGTCTATAGGGTGATCACCACAGTCATTGATCAACGCCCCGGTAAGGCTCCTTTCCCTGCTCAGGAAGGCACATGTGCAGGCCCGTCTGAAGTTTGCCAATGAACACCTTAATGATTCTGAGAGTGACTGGGAGAAGGTGCTGTGGTCTGATGAGACCAAAATAGAGCTCTTTGGCATTAACTCAACTCGCTGTGTTTGGAGGAAGAAAAATGCTGCCTATGACCCCAAAACACCGTCCCCACCGTCAAGCATGGGGGTGGAAACATTTTGCTTTGGGGGTGTTTTTCTGCTGAGGGCACAGGACAACTTATTCGCATAAACGGGAAAATGGACGGAGCCATGTATCGTGAAATCCTGAGCGACAACCTCCTTCCCTCTGCCAGGAAACTGAAAATGGGTCGTGGATGGGTGTTCCAGCACGACAATGACCCAAAACATACAGCAAAGGCAACAAAGGAGTGGCTCAAGAAGAAGCACATTAAGGTCATGGAGTGGCCTAGTCAGTCTCCGGACCTTAATCCAATCGAAAACCTATGGAGGGAGCTCAAGCTCAGAGTTGCACAGAGACAGCCTCGAAACCTTAGGGATTTAGAGATGATCTGCAAAGAGGAGTGGACCAACATTCCTCCTAAAATGTGCGCAAACTTGGTCATCAATTACAAGAAACGTTTGACCTCTGTGCTTGCAAACAAGGGTTTTTCCACCAAGTATTAAGTCTTTTTTTGTTAGAGGGTTCAAATACTTATTTCACTCAATGAAATGCAAATCAGTTGCTATCTTTTATTTAAAGTTATTTTTTCGATTTTCCTTTTGATGTGCTATCTGCCACTGTTACAATAAACCTACCATTGAAATGATACTGTTCTGAGACTTTTCATTTCTTTGTCATTGGACAAACTTACAAAATCAGTGAGGGGTCAAATAATTATTTCCGCCACTGTAGAAAAGGACGTAGGTATCTTAGTGAACAGCAAACTAAGCTATAAAGACCAGTGTCAGCCAGCTGCTGCCAAGGCCAAAAAGATAATAGGTTGCATCAAAAGAGGAATAGATGCCCGTGATGAGAACATAGTCCTACCACTTTACAAATCACTAGTAAGACCACACATGGAGTACTGTGTACAGTTCTGGGCTCCTGTGAACAAGGCAGACATACCATAGCAGAGCTGGAGAGGGTACAGAGGAGGGTATCTAAAGTAATAACTGGAATGGGGGGACTACAGTACCCTGAAAGATTATCAACATTAGGGTTATTCACTTTAGAAAAAAGACGACTGAGGGGAGATCTAATAACTATGTATAAATATATCAGGGGTCAGTACAGAGATCTATCCCATCATCTATTTATCCCCAGGACTGTGACTGTAACAAAAGGAAGATCCTCTACATATGGAGGAAAGAAGGTTTGTACACAAACATAGCAGAGAATTCTTTACGGTAAGAGCAGTGATACCATGGAACTCTGCCTGAGGAGGTGGTGATGGAGAGTTTACTAAAAGGATTCAAGAGGGGCCTGGATGTATTTCTGAAGTGTAATGATATTACAGACTATAGCTACTAGAAATGGTGAATTGATCCAGGGAGTTATTCTGATTGCCTGATGTTAGTTGGGAAGAAATTTTTTTTCCCCTTAAGTGGTGAAAATTGGCTACTACCTCATACGTTGTTTTTTTTTTTGCCTTCCTCTGGATAAACTTGCAGGATAACAGGCCGAACTGGAAGGACAAATATCTTTTTTCGGCCTTATATACTATGTTACTATGTTACTTCACTGTCCCTAAAAAATATTCTAATATGGCTAGCTTGTGTTTGTAATTGGTGTCTGCAAGACATATGGCACACAAACCCTCTCACATCACAGGCTGAGCTCACAATGTTATCTGTGCTCCTGAGTAGTGATGGACGAACATCGGCCGGGAGGGTTCGCAAATGCGATTGCGTGAACACGATGAAATGTTCGCGAACTGCAAGTTTGCGGCGGGCCCAATTCACTTTAATGGCAGGCGAACCTGAAAAACCTTCAGCTCATATTTGCAGCCACAAAATACAAATATTCCCACAACTAGAGATGGCCTTGCAGTTCACCCGGCAGTCGTTTCGTGGCGAACTTTGCGTGATCGCGATTCGCCGAACATGCGAACATATGGCGATATTCGCGCCGACCATATTCTTTTACATTGTGAAGAACTTTGACCCATGACACATCCATCAGGTGGTACAGGACAGCCAATTGAGACGTTTCAGCACATGGACATATCCCCTACCTTATAAATAAACCTGAACTGGCCGCCATTTTACATTCAGTCTTTTGCCAGTGTAGGGAGAGGTTGCTGTGTGGAGCAGGGACAGGCTGTTAGGGACACAAATCGCTATCTAATAGGGCCACAAAAGTCCTTTTAAGGACTGGTATAGGTGTGCTATCGATAGGTGTGATTACTGAGGGGTGTAATATACTTATACTATACTTTCTAACATAGAAAGGATATTATAGTGCAATTGTACTGTGCAGCAGTTGTGTGCGGTTCTGCTGCGATATCACAGCTATATAGAGGGACAAACGCTATTGGAACAACTAATTTCTACTGGTGTGATATACCAGTTGTCCCCAAAAAAACCTGATTGAGGCAAGGGTGTTATAGCCAATAATATACTTTCTATATAGTGCATTTGGGTACTGCAGCATTTGTCTGCAGTTTTGCTGCGTTACCGCATTTACACAGAGTGAAAAACACTATTTGAAGAGATAATTTATACTGGTGTGATTTACCAGTTGCGCCCCCAAACAAATTGATCGAAGCAGGGGTTTTATATACCAATAAAATACGTTCTATATAGTGCATTTAGGTAGTGCAGCATTTGTTTGCTGTTTTGCTGCGTTACCGCATCTACACAGACTGACAAACACTATTGGAACCAATAATTTCTATTGGTGTGATTTACCAGTTGCCCCCCAAAAAAACTGATTGAGGCAGTTGTGTGATATACCTTCTTTCACAAATACTGCTCTTCTATAGGGACTTTTGTCACAGGGTCATTTTGAAAATGACAGGCAGAGGCAGGCCATTCCGCAGGGGTTGTAGGGGTCGGGCAGGTGCACTAGGCCACAGCCTAAGTGGGAAGTAGTAGAAGGTGCATGCGATTACGTCAAAGGACGCACCAGACTTGGTTGAGTGGCTCACTCAGCCTTCCGCTTCTGCACCCTCCTCATCCTCTCTCTCTGCACCCTCTTGACTCTCTGCTGTGTGCACCCCCAAAGACACCACCACCACTACCATATCCCCTCCGCTCGAGTCAGAGGAATTATTTTCCTATCCATTACAAGACCTTACCGATGCGCAGTCATTCTTGGCATCGGATCAGGAATAGGAGGTTTCAACGGTCGCCATGCAGCAGTCTGATGACAGTACCCAGATTAGCCCAAGGAGGGTGGTCCCTGCTGTTGCTGCCTACTCTGAGATCTCTAATGTCAGTGGTGGTGAAGGTGACGAATCCGATGATGACATGTCGATGGACATCACGTGGGTGCCCACAAGAGAGGAAGAAGAGGGGAGTTCAGAGGGAGAGACGGAGCAACAGATAGGGAGGAGAAGGAGGAGAAGCATGCAGAACTTACAGTGCACAGGAGGCAAAAAGCAGACTACTAATGTATCTGGAACGAGCCATCCACCATGCACAGTCACATCTGGCGCTCCCAAGACACCGACACATGGCTCCACAGTGTGGGCTTTTTTTAACCTGTACGCTGCTGACAATAGTGTTGCCATCTGCAGCCTGTGCTGTCAACACATAAGTCGCTGTAAGCCCAACACTCACCTAGGGACAACCACCTTAAGAAGGCACCTAGCCTCCCATCACCGATCCCAGTGGGAGCAACACTGTCAGAAGCCACAAAGCCACAATCCCGGCGCTCCCCGTCCTGCCTCTTCTCTTTCTCCTCTCTCCTCCCAGTTGTCCTCCACTCCACCTTCCACCATGCCGTTGTTACGTTCATCAGGCAAAAGGCAGGCTTCCTTGCCCCAAATGTTCGAGCGAAAAAAGATGATGACGCCGGATAACCCTCTTGCCCAACGACTGACTACTGGCTTGTCAGAACTGCTAGCCCACCAACTACTGCCATATAAACTGGTGGACTCGGAGGCCTTTAGAAAATTTGTGGCCTATGGAACACCGCAATGGAAGGTCCCCTGAAGGAAATATTTCTCCCAGAAGGGCATCCCAGAGCTATATGGCCACGTTCAGCGGCAAGTGAATGTATCTCTGGCACACAGTGTCGTGCCAAGATACATCTGACCACAGACAGTTGGTCTAGCAAACACGTGCAGTAAAGGTACATTTTACTGCCCACTGGGTGAACCTTCTGACGGCCATCAAGCATGCAACCCGTGGCACCCATGTAGATTTGAGGTTACAGCCACGGATTGCATGCAGGCCTGCCTCTTCTTCTCCTCCTCCTCCATCCTCCCTCTCCTCCTCGGCTGGCTCCTCCTTTTCCGCTGCTACCATCTCTTCTGCTGCGCCCCTCAAGCTTCCCAGAACCTATTTGACGTGCCAGGTGAGACTTTGCCGTGCTGCGGCTGTTGTGGCTGGAAGCCAAGAGCCACACCGGTCCTGTACTTCTTTCAGCTTTGCGGTCACAGGCCGATCAGTGGCTAACCACGCTCAGTTTGACAGTTGGTAAAGTGGTGTGCGACAATGGTGCCAATCTGCTGAGCGTGCTGAAACAGGGCAAAATGACTCACGTGGCGTGCATGGCACACATCCTGAAATTAGTTGTGCAGCGATTCGTTGCCAAATACCCCGGGGTTCAGGATGTCTTGTGGCAGGCAAGGAAAATCTCTGGCCATTTTAGAAGATCTTACACGGCCATTGTTCGCCTTGCTGAGGTTCACCGGCGACACCACCTGCCCATCAGACATCTGATTTGTGACTGCCTGACGCAATGGAACTCCACCTTGTATATGCTCGATAGGCTGCTCCAGCAGAAACGTGTAGTTAACTACTACCTGTACAAACTCTGCGGCAGGACAGGTTCTGGGGAGCTTGTTTTTTTTCCACCGCGCAGCACGACGCATGCTGACTTCTGCAGCCATTTGATGAGATCACCAAACTGGTCAGTCGCAGCCGGGGCGCCATCAGTGACATCGTACCTACGCCTTCTTTATGGAGCGTGCATTGCGTTGTGTCATTGATCAAGCCGTCGAGGAGCAGGAGCAGGAAGATGAGGAAGTCGCAATGCTGGATGAATTCCCAGGGGCGGCTACTCCATCTGAGACATATTTACTTTTTGATTGATTGGCGTACTAAAGATGTATATACTATGCCGGAGGCTCTACCTTGCTGCACGCACGCCATCAGAGGCGTGCAGCGTTCTGTTTAATGTAATATATGTTACTGCACACTCACCATTGATTGATGGAGTTGAATCTGAACAGTGCCCTCTGCCCTCGGCAGAGAAACGCATTAAGCAATACAGAGCGCCTTGTTATGTTCAGTAGAATTTGATACATACCTATGTTGGGCCGCTGACTCAGTGGGGTAGGGGGTCCATTTAAATAACACCACTAGTGGCTATACCTTCACTCCAATATTTTATTGGTGTTATCCATTGTATTAGGACAGACCAAGTTGTAGTGGACTGGACTAAAACCACCCCATTTAATGTGTGGGCTTCAATTAGCCCCTATATCTTTCACAGTAGATATTTGTGAGGGTGTGAGTCTTGTAGAGCTGGTATATATACGAGGTCCCAGACTCTAACTCGCACCACCAGCCTGATTTTTTAATTTGGTGGAGAACCAATTTTTTCAATAAAATGTTTTTAAATGTACTTTATTCAGGCAGTTAATAGTGTATATCCATCTAAGACAAGTCAACAACAGAAGTCTGAAGAGGAGGATGGTGCCAGGGCGGAGGAGGGACAAGAAGAGCATGCTTTCAACGTTTCTGGGATCTCCTGGTGTTGTCCATGGCTGGAAGGAGGAGAACGAGGACGACATTATCCTGGATGATGAGCAGGAGCTTGGCCACTCCACCGCTTCCAGTTTAGTGCAAATTCTCCAGTGTTCGAAGAGGGACCCCCGTATAAAAAGCATAAAGGGCAATGGCCAGTACTGGGTGGCAACGTACTTAGACCCCCAGTACAAACACAAAATGGCGGAAATGTTACCACCATCACAGAGGACTGTCAGAATACAGCACTTCCAGGCCTTTCTTCGAGAAATGCTGCATTCTGCTTTTGCGGGCGCTGGCAGAGGAATTTTCACTCACAGAGAAACAGTTGCGGGTACCAATCCAACAGCACATGCAAGAATAGGGCGGTTTGAAGATGTGTTGGTCACTTCGGATATGAGATCATTCTTGCAGCCAACCAATCAACATCTGTCCTCCGGATCCAGCCTCAGGGAACGCCAAGACCGACAGGTGTCAGACTACATTGCGTTAACGGCCGATGTGGACGCTCTGAGAAGCAATGAACCCCTGGACTAATGGGTGTGCAGGCTTGACCTGTGGCCAGAGCTGGCACAATATGCCATGGAACTCTTGGCTTGCCCCTCGTCGAGTGTCCTGTCCGAAAGGACATTCAGCGCAGCAGGGGGGATCGTGAGCGATAAGCGCACTTGCCTAGCTCACGACAGTGTGGACTACCTCACATTTCTAAAAATGAAAGAGGCATGGATCTCGGAGGAATTCAACACCTGTGACGACCACATTTAATTGAATTTCCTCATGCCAGCCAACACACATCCGCCACCACCCAGAACAAATCATGGTCCCTGTCTTAGGTAAATACAGCGGCATAAAAGGCCTTTTATGTCCGTTAAATGTCAAATTTTTGGGACCCGTACTGGCCGACTGTAAAATTTTTATCCTGTGACCGCCTGTAACTCCAGCCACAGAATCCAAAGTTCTTTGCTATCAGGTTAATTCCTATTGGCTAATTTTTGGGGCCTGTACTGGCCGACAGCTACATTTTTATCCTGTGACCGCCTAATGTACCTCCAGCCACAGAATCCAAAGTTCTTTGCTGTCAGGTGAATGCCTATTGGCTAATTTTTGGGGCCTGTTCTGGCCTACATTTTCATATTTATCCTGTGACCGCCTAATGTACCTCCAGCAAGCGCATATGCGAAAATTACATTGCCGATATTTTGCATTGAAAAAAATAATGAATGGAGAACGCAAATTCGAATAATACATCTGGTATGTCACTGTCCATGTTGTGGGACTATTTGTGCACTTCTAGTAATTATTTAATGGCTGCAAATATGACATGAAGGTTTTTCAGGTTCGCCTGCCATTCAAGTCTATGGGGCCCACTGCGAACGCATGGTTCGCGAACATTCGACTGCGAACCTGCATTCGCGATCGTCTCGGCCAATGTTTATCCATAACTGCCCACAACATGGACAGTGAAATACTAGAGGGGGATAAATGACAAAAATTCCAACAAAAAAAATTAGTCTCAATCTGGGGACATTTTTATGCATCTTAACGGCAAATTCTCTGAAATGTGCCCTGTCGGAGCCTAGAAAAGTTTTATTTTAGGCCAAGGGAGTACGGGCCTTAAAAATCTGTACAAATACAGTTCAAATACATGTTTAAAAGAACGAAAAATATAAAATTGGATTAAAAACATGGCTAACGAAATCCGCCCCCTTTAAAAAAAAAAAAATAATGATAATATTTGAAATTAGAAAAATTATGCATTCAGTGTACATAAAAGAACAAGTATGCGGCTGGAGGAAGATTACACGGTCATTGGATATGAATTTTACAGCAGGCCAGTGTACTACAGGCCCCAAAAATTATGCATTCAGCGTACATAAAAGAACAAGTAATTATGTCGCTGGAGGTCTTTTAGACGGTCAATGGATATCACTTTTACTGAAGGCCAGTTAAAACACAGGTCAAATGCATATGTTAAAAAGAACAAAAAAAATTTAAATTGGATTAAAAACATGGCTAACGAAATCCCCCCTTTTGAAAAACCCCCAAATGATAATAGATGAAAAACACATGGTCGGCACAGGTGTTGAATTCCACTGAGGGCCAAAACATTAGGCATTCAACGGACAGAAGGTTCGCCCAGTGGGCAGTAAAAGTTATGTACCTTTCCTTCCCTTGTTTACTAGACCACGTGTCTGTGGTCAGATGTATCTTGGCACCGACACTGTGGGCCAGAGATACATTCACTTGCCACTGAACATGGCTATATAGCTCTGGGATGCCCTCCTAAGAAAAATATTTCCTTCCGGGGACCTTCCATTGCAATGTGCCAATGGCCACAAATTTTCTAAAGGCCTCCGAGTCCACCAATTTATATGGCAATAGTTGGCGGGCTAGCAGTTCCGACAAGCCAGCGGTCAGCCTTTGGGCAAAAAGGTTATCTGGCGTCATCATCTTTTTACGCTCGAACATATGGGCCACGGAAGCCTTCCTTTTGACAGATTATCGCGACGACTGCACGGTGAAAGGTGGAGTGGAGGACAAATTGGAGGTGAGAGGAGAAGGAGAAGAGGCAAGACAAGGAGCGTCTGGAGTGTGGCTTTGTGGGTTCTGACAGGGTTGCTTCCACTGGGCTCGGTGATGGGAAGCTAGGTGCCTTCTTAAGGCGGTCATCCCTAGGTGAGTGTTGGGCTTTCCGAGACTTATGCGTTGACAGCAGAGGCTGCAGATGGCAACACTATAGTCAGCAGCGGACATGTTAAAAAAAGCCCACACTGCGGAGCCATGTGCCAACGTCCTGGGAGCTCATTCCAGATACATTAGCAGTCTGCTTTTTGCCTCCTGTGCACTGTCATTTCTGCCTGCTTCTCCTCCTTCTCCTCCCTATCTGCTACTCCGTCTCTCCCTCTGAACTCCCCTCCTTTTCCTCTCTTGTGGGCACCCACGTGACATCCATAGACACGTCATCATCGTCCCGTCCCCTTCACCCCCACTGACAGAGATCTCGGAGTAGGCAGCAACAGCGGGGACCACCCTTCTTGAGCTGATCTGGGTACTGTCGTCAGACTGCTGGGTTGCGACCGTTGATACCTCCTCTTCCTGATCTGATGCCAAAAATGGCCACGCATCGGTAAGGTCTTGTAATAGATGGGAAAATAATTCCTCTGACTCGAGCGGAGGGGATATGGTGGTGGTGGTGGTGGTGTCTTTGGGGGTGCACACAGAAGAGAGTGAAGAGGGTGCAGATAGAGAGCATTAGGGGGGTGCATAAGCGGAAGGCTGAGTGAGCCACTCAACCAAGTCTGGTGTGTCCTTTGACGTAATCGCACGCACCTTCTGCAACTTCCCACTTAGGCTGTGGCCTGGTGCACCTGCCCTACTCCTACCACCCCTGCAGAATGGCCTGCCTCTTCCTCTGCCTGTCATTTTCAAAATGACCCTGGGACAAAAGTCCTTATAGAAGAGCAGTATTTGTGGAAGAAGGTATATCACACCCCTGCCTCAATCAGTTTTTTTGGGGGGCAACTGGTATATCACACCAGTAAAAATTATTTGTTCCATTAGCGTTTGTCACTCTGTGTAGCTTCAGTAACTCAGCAAAACCGCAAACAAATGCTGCACTACCTAAATGCACTGTATAGAAAGTATTTTATTGGTATATAACACCCCTGCTTCAATTACTTTTTTGCGGGGCAACTAGTATATCACACCAGTAGAAATTATTTTTTCTAATAGCTTTTGTCACTCTGTGTAGCTGCGGTAACGCAGCAAAACCGCAAATAAATGTTGCACTATATAGAAAGTATAATATTTGTATATAACACCCCTGCTTCAATCACTTTTTTGGGTGGGAAACTTATATATCACAGCAGTAGAAATTATTTGTTCCAATAGCGTTTGTCACTCTATGTAGCTAGGTAACGCAGCAAAACCGCAAACAAATGCTGCACTACATTTATGCACTATATAGAAAGTATATTATTGGTATATCCCCCCACTGCTTCAATCAGTATTTTTGGGGGGCAACTGGTATATCACACCAGTAGAAATTATTTGTTCCAATAGCGTTTGACACTCTGTAGCTGCAGTATCGCAGCAGAACCGCACACAACTACATAGTGACATAGTACATAAGGCCGAAAAAAGACATTTGTCTATCCAGTTCGGCCTGTCATCCTGCAAGTTGATCCAGAGGAAGGTAGTAGAAGCCAATTTTACCCACTTTAGGGGAAAAAAATTCCTTCCTGACTCCAATCAGAATAACTGCCTGGATCAACGACTCTTCTCTAGTAGCTATAGCCTGTAATATTATTACACTCCAGAAATACATCCAGGCCCCTCTTAAATTCTCTTAGGCCCCTTTCACACGAGCGAGTATTCCGTGCGGATGCGATGCGGGAGGTGAACGCATTGCACCCGCACTGAATACTGACCCATTCATTTCTATGGGGCTGTGCACACGAGCGGTGATTTTCACGCATCACTTGTGCGTTGCGTGAAAATCGCAGCATGCTCCTCTTTGTGCGTTTTTCACACAACGCAGGCCCATAGAAGTGAATGGGGTTGCGTGAAAATCGCAAGCATTCGCAAGCAAGTGCGGATGCGGTGCGATTTTCACGCATGGTTTCTAGTTGACAGTCTATTCATTGTATTATTTTCCCTTATAACATGGTTATAAGGGAAAATAATAGCATTCTGAATACAGAATGCTTAGTAGGTGATCAATTGACGGTTAAAAAAAAATAAAAAATTAACTCACCTTCTCCTTTTGTTCGCGTAGTTCTCCCGGTCTTTAGTTCTTTAATGATGAGTTGTGGGCTAAAGGACCTTTGGTGACGTCAGATCACATGCTCCAATCACATGGTCCATAATACAATCTACAGAACACCGATCCCAAGCCCGAACTTCTGTGAAGAAGTTCGGGTTTGGGTACCAAACATGCGTGATTTTTCTCACGCGAGTGCAAAACGCATTACAATGTTTTGCACTCGCGCGGAAAAATTGCGGGTGTTCCCGCAACGCACCCGCACCTTTTCCCGCAACACCCGTGTGAAAGAGGCCTTATTGTACTCACCATCACCACCTACTCAGGCAGAGAGTTCCATAGTCTCACTGCTCTTACCGTAAAGAATCCTCTTCTATGTTTGTGTACAAACCTTCTTTCCTCCAGACGCAGAGGATGTCCCCTCGTCACAGTCACAGTCCTGGAGATAAATAGATGATGGGAGAGATCTCTGTACTGACACCTGATATATTTATACATAGTAATTTGATCTCCCCTCAGTCGTCTTTTTTCTAAAGTGAATAACCCTAATTTTGATAATCTTTCAGGGTACTGTAGTTGCCACATTCCAGTTTTTACTTTAGTTGCCCTCCTCTGGACTAGAGATGTCGCGAACATAAAATTTTCCGTTCGCGAACGGCGAACGCAAATTTTTGCAAATGTTCGCGAACCGGGCGAACCGCCATTGACTTCAATAGGCAGGCGAATTTTAAAACCCATGTATTAAAAACCCATACAACTTTAAAAAAATTATAAAATAAAAAAATATATGTTTTTTCTATGAAAAATTATCCAGCCGATCGCTTTTGGTCTGATCATAAAGAAGCAACGGCCTTATCATCTGGGCTGTGGCAACATTGCCAACACACTCATAGAGGTAATAATCGCTTCATTGTGATACGCAAGCCCCTTCACCACGACAAGGTAATGATCACAAAGGGGAATTGACACTTGTATGTGCCTTTTTTATTTTTTTTGCAGCCACAGTGCAGCACCAGAGGCCAGAAAAATTAGTCATGTACACATGCCTGAAAAATAATGGTATTGTTGCAGCCGCTGGAAAAAATGATGTTTTCCAGGCAGAAAGGTGACTAAAACATTGCGGCTTGAACCCTAGTTGGTGGCGGAGAATTCACAAAAGTCATCCGGTATGCAGACATTAAATACAGCAGCGTGGGGACCATTTTGAGACCAAGGCATATCATCAGGCCTTTTGTTAGTCAAACGTATCCCCCACTGTCAGTCTTCATCTTAATGAAGGTGAGGTAATCAACACTTTTTTGACCGAGGCGACTTCTTTTGTCAGTGACAATGCCTTCTGCTGCACTAAAGGTCCTTTCTGACAGGACACTTGAAGCGGGGCAGGCCAGAAGTTCTATTGCAAACTGGGATAGCTCAGGCCACAGGTCAAGCCTGCACACCCATTAGTCAAGGGGTTCATCGCTCCTCAGAGTGCCGATATCTGCAGTTAAGGCGAGGTAGTCTGCTACCTGTCGGTCGAGTCGTTCTCTAAGGCTGGATCCCGAAGGGCTGTGGCGATGTGTAGGACTGAAAAAGCTCTGCATGTCCTCCATCAACAGCGTCCTGTCCTTGCCGCCGTCGTGGTAGGAGGAGGATTACTTTCACCTCTTCCCCAGTTAGATTCCCGTTGTGCTGTGACATCCCCCTTATAAGCTGTGTAAAGCATATTTTTTAGTTTGGTTTTGAATTGCTGCATCCTTTCTGACTTTCGGTAATTTGGTAACATTTCCGCCACTTTCTGCTTATACCGGGGGTCTAGTAGCGTGGCCACCCAGTACAGGTTGTTCTCCTTCATCCTTTTTATACGAGGGTCCCTCAACAAACATGACAGCATGAAAGACGCCATTTGCACAAGGTTGGATGCCGAGCTACTCATTTCCCGTTCCTCGTCCTCACTGATGTCATTGATGATCTGTTCTTCCCCCCAGCCACATACAACACCACGGGTCCCAGATAGGTGACAACATCGAGCACCCTGGGATGCCAGCTGTGGTTGGTCTTCCTCCTCCTCAAAGCCACATACCCCCTCTGACTCCTCTTCCTCATACTCCTCTTGCAGCATTGCCGCAGGTCCGGCAAGCAATGATGACAAGGCTGTTTCTGGTGGTGATGGTGACCACAACTCTTCCTCTTCCTCTTCACGCTCATCTACAGCCTGATCCAGCACTCTTCACAGGGCACGCTCCAGGAAGAAAACAAATGGGATTATGTCGCTGATGGTGCCTTGTTACCTCCTCAAAAGGACGCATGAGCCTACAGGCATTGCGCATAAGCGTCCAGTAACGTGGCAAAAAAATTCCCAGCTCCGCAGAGGCTGTCCTAGCACCCCGGTCATACAAATACTCGTTGACGGCTTTTTCTTGTTGGAGCAGGCGGTCGAACATTAGGAGTGTTGAATTCCAACGTGTCGGGCTGTCGAAAATCAAGCGCCTCACCGGCATGTTGTTTCACCGCTGAATATCGGAAAAGTGCGCAATGGCCGTGTAGGAACGCCTGAAATGGCCACACACCTTCCTGGCCTGCTTGAGGACGTCCTGTAAGCCTGGGTACTTAGACACAAAGCGTTGTACGATGAGATTCAACATATGTCCCATGCACGGCACATGTGACAACTTGCCCAAATTCAATGCCGCCAACAAATTGCTTCCATTGTCACACACCACTTTGCTGATCTCCAGTTGGTGCGGAGTCAGCCACTGATCCACCTGTGCGTTCAGGGCGGACAGGAGTGCTGGTCCAGTGTGGCTCTCTGCTTTCAGGCAAGTCAACCCCAAGACGGCGCGACACTGTCGTATCCGGGATGTGGAATAGCCCCTGGGGAGCTCGGGGATTCAGTTGATGTGCAGCCAGACGCCGCAGCAGAAGAGGACTCAGCCGAGGAGGTTATCGAAGAGGATGGAGTAGGAGGAGTAGAGGAGGTGGCAGTAGGCCTGCCTGCAAGTCGTGGCGGTGTCACCAACTCCGCTGCGGAGCCACGCATTCCATGCTTGTCAGCCGTCAGCAGGTTGACCCAATGCACAGTGTAGGTGATATACCTGCCCTGACCGTGCTTTGCAGACCAGGTATCAGTGGTCAGATGGACCCTTGCCCCTACACTGTATGCCAGAGATGCCATGACTTCCTTTTCAATAACTGAGTAGAGGTTTGGGATTGCCTTTTTTGAAAAAAAAATTCGTCCGGGTACTTTCCACTGTGGTGTCCCAATAGCGACAAATTTTTTGAAGGCCTCAGACTCCACCAGCTGGTATGGTAAAAGCTGGCGGGCTAAGAGTTCCGTCAAGCCAGCTGTCAGACGCCGGGCAAGGGGGTGACTCTGTGACATTGGCTTCTTACGCTCAAACATTTCCTTGACAGACACCTGACTGTGGGCAGATGAGATGGAACTGCTGAAGGTGAGAGGCGGAGTAGCGGATGGTTGAGAGGGGGCAAGGAGGACAGCAGTGGTTGACGTGGCTGAAGATGCTGGACCAGGAGGAGGATGGTGGCTTTGAGTTTGTGTGCTGCTTGTACTCATGTGTTGATCCCATTGGCGTTTGTGATGTGAGATCATGTGCCTTCGCAAAGCAGTTGTATCAGTTTCTTTTGGCACAGGTTGCAAATGGCATTGCTGTTATCAGAGGCAGACACACAAAGAAAATGCCACACTGCTGAGCTTTGTAATGACGGCATTCTGGTGGTGTCAACAGCATGCGTTGATTGGCGTGCTGTCTGGCTGACCCCGGGTGCCGATACATGCTGTCTGACTGTGCCACTAGCTCCTTGCGACGACCTCCCCCTGCTTCCGACTCGTCTCCTCCTTCTCTCTGTCTCCCCTTCTGAACTTTCCCCCTCTTCTTCTTCTCTTCGAGCAGGCACCCACATGGCATCCACAGACACATCAACCACTTCACTTGTATCTGACACCTCAGCAAAGGAAGCAGCAGCGGGTACAACATCATCATCATCATCACACTGTACGTCCATGTGTGTAATCCTGCCTGACTGAGACATATTCCTGTTATCTACATCCTCTGGCAATAATGGTTGCGCATCACTAATTTCATGCAACTGATGTGTAAATAACTCCTCTGACGGATCAAGTGAAGCGGCTGTGGTGGCTGTGGTAGTAGTGGTGGTGGTGGCGGCGGGCGGGAGAGTGGTAACTTGAGAGCAGGTGACCGAAGCTGAGCTGGAGGAGGATGGTGCGTCAATGTTCTTAGCGGAAGCTGTTGAAGATTGGTTGTCCTGTGTAAGCCAGTCAACTATTTTCTCCGAATTTTTCGGGTTCAGGGTACATGGCCTCTAAACACTGGGCATTATTCCAGGGCCAGTGGAAATCACAGCACCACGACCACCACGGCGCCTGCGGGGTGGCCTGCCTCTGCCTGTCATTTTTTTTTAGATAAGCGGTACTATGCGTGCAAGGTACTGTGCCACCCTATATAAGTGGTGGGCAGTGGGCACAGTACAGTCTGTGGGCCAGACACTCACTGGCTTGCAACTGCGATTATATCACAGAGAAAAAATAAATTGGCTTTTTTTTATCTGCAAGGTATTGTGACACCCTGTAACGGTATGAGTGGTGGCCTGGCCAGTGGACATAGTACAGTCTGTGAGCCTGTAGCCTCCCACTGTCTGGCAACTGCGATTATATCACAGAGAAAAAATAAATTGGCTTTTTTTTATCTGCAAGGTATTGTGACACCCTGTAACGTATGAGTGGTGGCCTGGCCAGTGGACACAGTACAGTCTGTGAGCCTGCAGCCTCCCACTGTCTGGCAACTGCGATTATATCACAGAGAAAAAATAAATTGCCTTTTTTTTATCTGCAAGGTATTGTGACACCCTGTAACGGTATGAGTGGTGGCCTGGCCAATGGCCACAGTACAGTCTGTGGGCCAGACACTCACTGTCTGGCAACTGCGATTATATAAAAATAAAAATAGACTTTTTTTTATCTGCAAGGTACTGTCTGTGACACCCTGTATGAATGGTGTGCACACAGTACAGTCTGTGAGCCTGCAGCCTCTCATACATGGGCAGGCAACTGCAATATATATATATATATATATATATATATAATATAAAAACAAAAAGCAGACTGATGTACCAGCCCTAAAAAGGTCTTTTTGGGGTGCTGTCAGGACGCTGTCCTTACAGCAGATGAGTCTGTGGACACAGAACACTGCCCTAGCTAACGCTTTCCCTATTAAATCAGCAGTAGCAGCACTGTCCCTCCTCTCACTAAGAATGCAGCTTCCGAATGAATCTAAAATGGATGCTGTCCAGGAGGTGGGAGGGTCTGGGAGGGAGGGTCTGCTGCTGATTGGCTGGAATGTGTCTGCTGACTCTGAGGTACAGGGTCAAAGTTTACACAATGATGACGAATAGGGGGCGGACCGAACATCGCATATGTTCGCCCGCCGCGGCGTACGCGAACAAGCCATGTTCGCCGTGAACTGTTCGCCGGCGAATAGTTCGGGACATCACTACTCTGGACCCTCTCCAGCTCTGCTATGTCTGCCTTGTTCACAGGAGCCCAGAACTGTATCGATAGCACACCTATACCAGTCCTTAAAAGGACTTTTGTGGCCCCATTAGCTAGCGTTTGGTGTCCCTAACAGTCTGTCTCTGCTCCACAAAGCAACCTCTCCCTACATTGGCAAAAGACTGAATACAAAATGGCGGCCAGATGGAGTTTATTTATAAAGGTAGGGGGTATGTCCATGTGCTGAAACATCTCAATTGGCTGTCCTGTACCACCTGATGGATGTGTCATGGGTCAAAGTTCTTCACAATGTAAAAGAATATGGCGCCGGCGGACATCGCCATATGTTCGCCCGTTCAGCGATCACGCAAAGTTCACCGCGAACAGCAAGGCCATCTCTAGTTAGCAGAGATCCCGATTAGTGTAGAGCGATCATGCTCGGCCGAATACCAGTTCGGCTCGAGCATCGCTATGCTCGGCACATGGCGGTACTTGGCCGAGTACCGCATGTGCTGGAGCGCAATGCTCGAGTCTCCTCCCCGCACATTTCGCGGCTGCTAAGCAGCCAATAAACGTGCAGGTAAGTACTGCCCTCCCTGTAATACCAGTAGCCATGTTGTCTTCTGGCATTACAGTGATTGGCTGGCCCGGAAAGCGTCATCAGGTGCTATATAGCAACCGGTGACGCCTGTTCGGTTCATTCTAAGTCAGGGAGAGCTGAGCATAGGAAGAGACAGACAGTGTAGGGAGTGTAATCGAATATTATTTCTGTACAAAAACGTTTCAGAGACCCAAACGTCCTTGTAAGGACTATTGTGTGACAGCAGCAATATATGTTTGTAGAGCAACCTGCGCTAAATTGCTCAGTGTTAGGAAGAGCTGTGCATAGGAAGGGACAGACAGTGTAGGGAGTGTAATAGGAAGATTTTTATACAAAAAAAACTTTTCAGAAACCGTGTGACAGCAGCAATACATATTTTTAGCGCACCCTGCGCAAATTACTGTGTAATAGGCCGCTGCGGACAGTTAAATCATTCGCTCCACATCTGTGTAAATTTTGCGCATCCCTATAATATCAGTGACATCCAGTACACTTTTTCCGTAGACACTGCGAACTGTGACATTACCTGTGGTACCTGTCCTGTATAATGTTTCCTCATCACAAATACCTTTGCAAATTTTTTTTTGCGCATACACTTTCAAATCCTACTCTACTGTACGTGTGACATACTTTCAAACATATATCACATTTAAAATAAAGAAGGCGAGCAGTAAGGGACGGGGCAGTGGCCGTGATGCTGATGGTGCACGCAGAGGCCGTGGCCCTGGGCGCAGTAAAACAGTGCCTGCTGCCAGAGCACAAGAAAAACAATCATCCACGATACCTAGCTTCATGGCCCAGTTTGCAGGGCGGCGCAGGAAACCACTCTTGAAGTCAGACCAGTGAGACCAGGTGGTCGGTTGGATTGCAGCAGATAATGCTTCTAGTCGGTTAAGCATCACCCTGTCTTCCACCAAGTCCAGTCTCAGTAGCCAGGAGTCTGGTCAACACAATCCTCACCCTGATCCTCCTTCCTCCCACCATTTACAGTCTAGCCAAACAAGTGATCCTACACTTGCATATTCCGAGGATCTCTTTTCATCGCCATTACTTGATTTGGCTCTTTCGTCAAGCACGCTTGAAGAGGGACATGAGATCTTGTGCCCCGATTCCCAACCTCTTCAACATCCACAATCACAAGAACTTGATGGTGGGGAACGGCAATTAGTGTTTAAAGGGGTTGTCCGAGTTATTTTTTTGTTCTTTCTATGTTCCTAACAAGGCAAATGTAACAGCTTTCCAATTAACTCACTTTATCTGTGGCTGGTTTCTCAGGTTTGACTGAGGGTCACATGACCTGTGATGTCAGCTTCTCTCCCTGCTCTGATAATGTTCGTTTACAAACCTCTAAATGATACCTCACTGTGCTGGCCATGCCCCCCTCCCTTACAACTACTGGGTGTCCAAGCTGGACACATGGCACGAACTGACGCTCTACGACTTGGAGGTGCTGGCCTGCCCTGCCGCCAGCGTTTTGTCTGTGGCATTATAACAGATAAGCGTATCCGCCTGGCTACTGAAAATGCTGGCAGGTTGACTTTTATAAAAATGAACAAGGCCTGGATTGCCCTAGACTTCTTGACTCCACCAGAGGAAAGCAGCTGAACATAAAGGCATTTTAAATGTGTTGTTTATAATGTACTGAATACACTGTATTCCCATGCACCCCTTCCACCACAAACAAGGGTATATGGTTGAATCTTCCTTTTCTCATCCTCCTCCTCCATCATATCAACATGCTTATTAATCACATATAATGCCCTCGCATATACAGTATGCCCTTCGCATATAAGGTTTTACAGGGTCAGCACACATGCAGGACCTCGCATATAATTTTTTAGAGGGTCAGCTCAACTGCAGGCCCTTGCATATAATTTTTTAGAGGTCAGCTCAGCTTGCAGGCCCTCACATATAATTTTATTTATAACACAAAAGACTTATGGGAGGCTCACGAGAATAGAGCACGACCTGCTATCATCCCGTAGCTAATGGTATATGGCAAATACAAAGAATGATCGGCTCACAGGAAGTCAAATAAAACTTATTTATTCCTCACTATTAAAATAACACTTATGGATCAAACCATATACAGACAGAAGCAATATATAATATCAATGTAGAGTGACAAATAAAATAACATAAAATATCTAAAATGATCACGGTCCCTCCTTTGTAATGAGCTGCTGAACTCTCGCAGCTCACAATTTTATATGGTGACTGCAAGATTTTAATTCTGATTCCCTATGTAGAGTCGTCCAGATTTTAAATGAAGATACAGACTTGTGCGGCTTTCTGGTTGTATCCAGTATGATTGTGCGATTATGTTTAGTGCGTCTGATAGTTGTCAGTAACCAGCTTGATATAGTGGATGGAAGTTCACTCACTCACATATGCGCCACTCGGACATCCCATATATGTCGCTGCTGTATAAATAAAATGTGCTTCTTACCGGGTCCTTGTAGCTCTATCCGCAAGGCGATACCTGTTTGTATATACCCTACACACCGGCGGCCCCACAGATGTTGTTTCGCTGGTGGCGGCACTTTGCGCCTGCGCAGAGTGAGTTTCCGGACGCTGACTCACATATAATTATTTGGAGGGTCAGCTCACCAGAAGGCCTTCACGTACAATTTTTTACTGGGTCAGCTCATTAGCAGGCCCGTGCATAAAATATTTTACAGGGTCAGCTCACCAGCAGGCCCACATCACAAATCTTTTACATGGTCAGCTCACCTGAAGGCGCTCGCATTTAATTTTTTTGAGGGTTAGCTCATCTATAGGCCCGCACCTCAAATCTTTTAGAGTCAGTTCACCAGCAGGCCCTCACATATAATTTTTTTACAGGGTCAGCTCACCAGCAGGATTTCACCTATAATATTTTACAGGGTCAGCTCATCAGCAGGCCTGCACCTAAAATCTTTTACAGGGTCAGCTCATCTGCAGGCCCGCACCTAAAATCTTTTACAGGGTCATCTCATCTTCAGGCCCTCACCTTATTATACCTTATAGGTAATTTACGTGCATGCTGCTTTGCTTGGATGTGGTAGTTATAGCTGTTTCTCAGGCTCCCTTTCCAAAATTTAACTATGATTCCCCCGTTACCCATGATCTACATGATTTCGGCTGAAAATAACATTGAAAGTTGATAGGGCAGACATCCGAATAGATTGTCACCGTCACAGGAACGTGCGATCGTCCCCAGGTTATCTAGAGTCACCAAAGCGGCAGCAGCCCCTTGCCCATAATGGTTTATCAGCAGGCCCTTGCTCCAAATGTTTTTGAGGGTCACCAGCAGGCCATCAATCATAATTTTTCAAGGCTGTGTATTATGCCCTCCTTTATGTGTAACAAAGGGTGTATTGGGGTGTCGGTTCCTTGTAATTTTTGGCAGCCCTTTCCCTTAGTGCATAGGCTTTATGAGTGTAGGAGACCCACTACATGAACAATTGTACCACAATGTGAATGAGGCCCTCCTTTATGTGATATACATGTTGTATCGGAGGGCCTCTTCCTTATAATTTTTGGCAGCACTTGCACTTTATATACAAGTAAATATACAGGAATAAATGTTTCCTATAGATTTTTCTTCTAAAATCAATTTCTTTCTTCGGTTTTGTGAGTATAATTGTCAGTCTGTGGCATACTACTCGGACAACATCGTTCCCAGCAGCGACCTGGGAGTCCAAGATGCATCCAGACATCCTCCCCATGCTGTTCCAGAAACATTTTGGTGGTGTTTCCATCGATTTCTGACATTTTCCTATAAACCAGGCACCCTCCACTCTTCAGAGCAGGGGGTACCTGGTTTAATGCTCGGGTTCTCCCATTGACCTCCTTCATACTTAGGTGCTTGGTCGAGCACCCAACCATCCCGATGTGTTAGGCCCGAGCACTACGGTGCTCGATCAACACTAATCCTGATGGATCAGCTAATAACCTGCCCACTGATTGGCTGACAGGCTGTCTGCCAAGCACTATGGGCAGGTCCACCAGCCATGGCCCTGCCAAAGTCATGTGTTCCTCCATTTTTATACTCTTCATCCTCCCTGCCCTGTCTACCTATAAAAGTAAAATGGCTAGCACAGTTTGCATGACTCTTCTGAGGTGAATTTGCTATAACTTCAAATTGGTTTGGCAGAAAGATTTTTGTGAAATTTGTGATGAATCTGAATGGTTTAGAATTGAATTGCTCTTCTCTAGTCTGAGGGAATATGGCCTACTGTTGGGATATCCCTTGATCCTGAGTAGAAAGGGTACCCAAGTCCCCTCTCTATATGAGGTAATAGTGATTCATTGTCTATTTACTTATTTGGGACTGATGTAGAGAGCCTTTCATCAGTTCAATAGAAGAGACTAGAGAAGTGGACGACATGAGTTGAGCACTTCTGTCCCATTCAGGGAGGGGCTCAGGGACCCCTTGTTCTTGGGACCATGTCAAGTCCCAGCAGTTATACCACCCATAATCTGATACTTATTACTAGTGATGAGCAGCAAAGGCAATATTCATTTTCATGATGTTTCGCAAATTTTTGGCCTAATATTCGCAATAAATTAGCAAATTGTAGAATTCGTGATCTTCAGTCAATGTTCTATGCGCCTATTGCGTGTGCAATAAAGGCGTGGGGCACTTTTGCTACATTTTTAAGCTGCTAGAAGTTTTCTGAGACTAGAAAAAATGCACAGTACAGTAATTCCTATTACACTACATAACACCCTGCACTGGAACCTATGAGCTACACTATATCACTATCTAACCTACATCTCCCACTAACTATCTGTATTATATATATGAGCTAACTAACTAATGTAATTGACTCAGCAAAGCACAGAGAACAGCAATCACACTGCTCTCTCTCAGAACTGCAAAAAAAAAGCAGAAAATGGCTGCTGGGGAGGTTCTTATATAGTAAGGGGTAGGAAAATTTCCTATTGGTTGCTAGGGATGTTGCTAAGCTCTGACAAAGATATTGCAGCCTTCTCATTGGCCCACAAACAAGAAGCAGTGAGGGTACTGATGAAAAAAAAATCTAGAATATTCGCAATTACGAAGATATAGCACTATATTTTAAATCTTCGCAAATTCTCGAAGTGCCGATATTCGCGATAAAAATTCGCTATTAGAATATTCGCGATCAATACTACTTATTACCTACCCTGTAGATGCTGGTAATAGGATAACCCCTTTAAGGTCTGATTATGTGTTGTTGTAAAGTATGCAAACAATATTTGTGGGCTCATGTTGTTCCTATAGGATACAGAGGTTATGAAATTGGTTAATCTTTCTCAGATCTTTCACTTTTTCCCTTGAACTGGGTACATACTGTATCATTCTGGATTATAGTCAGTATTACTATTGTTATGCATGTTGGAAAAACGACTCGGAGGAACCTCAGTAAAATGGTTTGGTAAGTTCATTATAAAACTGCCTCTGTGAACACAATGTAGAAATTACCATAATAGTAAAATAACTTAAGCTCTTTATTATTATGTTAATTGCTATTATTGCTATCTATTAATAAAATTAATTTTCTAATGAACTTGCCAGAGACTCTCCTGAGTGCAGCTTTAGCTCCTGATAATAAACCCTGTCAGGATGTTCACAATTGAAATAAAAGGTCAAAATTTGCACATACCAGTAGAATCGGAGGACTGGTAAATAGTCAAGTAAAGCAGGTCATTAAATAAAAGCACACACAGGTAATACCAACCAAACCATACAGCATAGGTTATGTGTTAATAGCTCATTAACTGTTAGTTAGCTACTGATCAAAAGGTATTATGGTGAAGTACAGTAACCAAGGCAACACCTAGGGCATAGCCCTAGCGGGCTGCAGAGGTAATAGTCACACTCAAACCTTAGTGGAGACAGAGGTCTCAATACCACTTATGCAAACACCAGGATCATAAATGACACATGGTAGGTAATTGCCCTGTTTCAGGTTTTTCTTTTAGACACTGGAGTGTGAAGCTATTCTTTTGGTCAGTCTTAACCAGTAGACCACTGCAACATCTTAGGGATTTATTCTTTAAAAGCACCACAACATAAATGTATATAATTGGTGTGCTATAAATGTATGAAGCATACTCATAAGCTAACTTAATCTACAGTACAGACCAAAAGTTTGGACTCACCTTCTCATTCAAAGAGTTTTCTTTATTTTCATAACTATGAAAATTGTAGATTCACACTGAAGGCATCAAAACTATGAATTAACACATGTGGAATTATATACATAACAAACAAGTGTGAAACAACTGAAAATATGTCATATTCTAGGTTCTTCAAAATAGGCACCTTTTGCTTTGATTACTGCTTTGCACACTCTTGACATTCTCTTGATGAGCTTCAAGAGGTAGTCCCCTGAAATGGTTTTCACTTCACAGATGTGCCCTGTCAGGTTTAATAAGTGGGATTTCTTGCCTTCTAAATGGGGTTGGGTCCATCAGTTGCGTTGAGGAGAAGTCAGGTGGATTTGTATTATGGCAAGAAAAAAGCAGCTAAGTAAAGAAAAACGAGTGGCCATCATTACTTTAAGAAATGAAGGTCAGTCAGTCAGCCGAAAAATTGGGAAAACTTTGAAAGTAAGGGCTATTTGACCATGAAGGAGAGTGATGGGGTGCTGCGCCAGATGACCTGGCCTCCACAGTCACCGGACCTAAACCCAATCGAGATGGTTTGGGGTGAGTTGGACCGCAGAGTAAAGGCAAAAGGGCCAACAAGTGCTAAGCATCTCTGGGAACTCCTTCAAGACTGTTGGAAGACCATTTCAGGGGACTGCCTCTTGAAGCTCATCAAGAGAATGCCAAGAGTGTGCAAAGCAGTAATCAAAGCAAAAGGTGGCTACTTTGAAGAACCTAGAATATGAAATATTTTCAGTTGTTTCACACTTGTTTGGTATGTATATAATTCCACATGTGTTAATTCATAGTTTTGATGCCTTCATAGTCATGTAAATAAAGAAAACTCTTTGAATGAGAAGGTGTGTCCAAACTTTTGGTCTGTACTGTATATGCAGTGGCTGCCGGCTGTGTAATACAGCTGACACCTGTAATACAGCTGACACCAAGATTGGAAATAACTCATCCTGGTCATTTAGTCCCTCAGATGCCATGGCCAATAGTGACCACAGCATCTGAGCTGTTATACAGAAGTAGCGGGCTGCCTCTGTCCTCCGACTGGAGCCCCCACAGATCATTGATTGTTTGCTTGTGAAGGCTCCCAGGCTTGTCATAGCAAGCTGCCTGTTAAGCTGTGCCTGCTGCAAGGCTTGACAGGCAGGCAGTAAAAATTCTATAAACTTCAATAGTATGCTGTCAGAAGATCCCATATTCCTGTCTCCTAAGGCTCCATTCACACATCTGCAATTACATTCCGCATTTCGCGGAATGGAATTGCGGACCCATTAATTTCTATGGGGCCACACAATGTGCGGCCCGGATCCGGAAATACGGACCCGCACTTCCGGGTCTGCAATTCCGATCCCGAAAAAAATAGAACATGTCCTATTCTTTTCCGCAACAGCTGACAAGAATAGGCATATTCTATTAGTGCCGGCGATGTGCGAAACGCTCATTGCCGTTTTCCGTGTTTTGCGTATCCGCAAAACACACACGGATGTGTGAATGGACCCTAAGGGGATTAAAAATTACAGTAAAACTAAAGTGTTAAAAAATCTTAAAAAAGCTAACATTTTAATAATTCAAATTTCTACTTCCTAAATTCCCAATTTTACTTATAAAAATAAACAAACCATAAAAGAAAGATAATTGGTATCACCACGTCTGAAAATGTCCAAACAATAAAATATAAAAATATTTATTGCGCGCAAAGAACTTTGTTAACAATTCTAATAAAGTCACTGACAAAAATATACATTAGTGCAAATTCACAGTCCACAAGATCAGTTCTGGTAAGGCGAGTACTCTAATTTTTTTTTTTTAAAGGGGTTGTCTGGTTTCCTATGTTGATGACCTATCCTCAGGATTGGTGGAGGTCTGATTCCTGGCACCCCTGCTGATCTGTGTATGAAAAGAAGGTAGCTCTTCTGCAAGCTGTGCATTCTCTTCACTATTTACCTGCTCACCATCAACATTGCAGAGGAGAGCAGGTATAATTGTAACTCCTCCATCCCCATTCACTTTAATAGATAGGAGCAGACGGAGTGTAACTGCTCTTTCTAATTAGAGTGAATGGGGATGGAGGAGCTGCAATTACACCTGCTCGCTGCTGCTATGTTGACGGCAAGCAGATAACCAGTGAAGAGAATGTAGAGCTTGCGCATGCGCTGCATTGTCTTCAAGCAGCTGATCAGCGGGGTGCTGGGAGTCAGACCGGCCAACCCCTTTAAAAAATTCATCTTGCGGACTGTGAAGTTGCATTGTTTTACCACCTATGCCCTAATGTGTACTTTTGTCAGTGATTTTATTAGAATTGTTAACATAAACGTGTTGTGTACTTGCATTACACTTACTTTCCTTTCTTAGGGTATGGCCACACGGTTCCTCATGCAGACCTAGAAACCTAAATCAGTAATGGATCATAAATGGAGTGAAAGTACAAATGCTACTTTTGCCATTTTCTTAATTCACTCCTGGTTTTGGCTTTCAAAACTCAATCAAGAAAACTGATTGTGTGGTCCTACCCTTTGGTGAATTAATGAGGGAAAATGGGTTAATACGGGTTAATATTAACTTTTTGTATATTTGACATGCATTGTATTTGATGGTGCCACCCAAGAAAAAGGGGGCAGAAGATAAAGCTAGCATGCTAAAAAGAAAGCAATGCTGAGAAGGTCTTAGAGGTGCTACCACCTCATCCTGAGTAAATTTAAACAGTTTACTAGTCTGGAAAGTGAGTCTCAGGAAAGCCGCCATCAGAGATCATTGTAACGGTAACATGTATAAATTGTGCCCTTGTACTTGTGGAGTGAATTTAAACCGGCATGCTTATGCACCTCCATGAAGTAAAGCCTTTTTGTGCTTGAACCATCCTGTCTATTGTCTACTTTTTTTTTTTTTTACAATAGTTTTTATTTAAACAATAAAGTAATACAAACACCCAAACACCTTATATAAAACAACATTCATAATACATTTTATAATTTATAAAATTAACCCCAAACCTACCCCAACACCACCCCAAGAGCAAAGAGGAGGAAGAAAAAAAAAAAAAAAACATTAACAATTTATCATATTTATGAAATTATTCCAGTTACTCCATATTCTTTCATGGGCATGCGTTTTGTTTAGTTTGATATAACCTGCTTTTTCAATAGACCTATTTAAAGGGACACTGACAGGCGAAATCAGCATATATAGTTAGATATATCACATTACAGGTCTTATAGAGTCTTTTAAAAGCATATAACTATCCCCCCTGTCCACCTTATAAAGAGCGAAATATAAAGTTTTATAACCTGCTTCTCCGTTCAGCAATCTGCCCAAGGGGCGGCGTTTCATGTGAAAATGCGCCCAGCCAGCCTTCCCAACTGCCGTTCTTAAGCCCCACCCAGCTCATCATTATTCACTTTGCTGGGCGGGGCTAGAACTCTCCCCAGTCCCGATCCTGCGCCTGCAGCCTCAGCCATGCACTGTTCAGAGCAGCGCTTCAGAGCGCTGCTCACTCACATCATATAAGGGGTTAATAATAGTGCGTCCGACGGCACGGCGGGGCGCAGGCGCAGAAGATTGGGCATGAACGATGCCCGGAAGATTGAATTGCGCAGGCGCAGGATCGGGACTGGGGAGAGTTCTAGCCCCGCCCAGCGAAGTGAATAATGATGAGCTGGGCGGGGCTTAAGAACGGCAGTTGGGAAGGCTGGCTGGGCGCATTTTCACATGAAACGTAGCCCCTTGGGCAGATTGCTGACCGCAGATGCAGGTTATAAAACTTAATATTTTGCTCTTTATAAGGTGGACAGGGGAGATAGTTATATGCTTTTAAAAGACTCTATAAGACCTGTAATGTGATATATCTAACTATATATGCTGATTTCGCCTGTCAGTGTCCCTTTAAGTTCATCAGATTTATCCACTCCTTAACAGTGTGAACCTCAGCTTTCATCCATCTTCTAGCAACCAATAACCGTGCTAAAAAAAAAAAAAGATTTATAAAGCATAAGTTTGTTATCTTTTGTTAATTTAAGGGGAATTTCTCCCAAAACACATATGGAACACATCAAAGATAAATTTAAGAAATAATCATCTCCTATCAGTTGAATTATTCCTTTCCAGAAGGGTTGTATTTTAAGACATCACCACCACTTAAGAATCAAATCTGCCTTTAAGTTTCCACACCTTGGGCACGCATTTATAGAACCTAATGAACATCTCTGAAGCCATTTAGGGGTCACATATAACCGATGTAAAATCATAAATTGGGTAACTCTATGCGATGGAGTCCTCAAGTAATTACTCGCCTACCAAAAACTCCATTGTTCATCTGTTAAAGGACTGATATCCTTTTCCCAAGCAATCTTGCTGTTAGAACTCTCTACTTCAATGCCTTATTTAACCTTAACTATACCTGCATTGGGCATTGTGTAGCTACTGCTACATGACATTTATTGTACAGTATATTAGTTATGCTGTGTATGGTGGTTTTAGCAGCTCTGTGTAGCACTGTTGTTTAGACATGTGGAAGTATTATGTGGCCAGTTGCACTGTTATTTAGGGGTGACACTTATAATTAGGCAGTGCCTGCTATGTTTATTTGTATAATGTATGATATACCTTATGGGTGGAAGTTGCAGATGGTCTTGAACAGGTCACATCCAATGTACGCATGTAACTTTTAACATTTTTTCACTGACATGGCTTCATGTCACTTTTGGAGTACATATCGATTACTTTGAAATTTATACATTTTCATTATTTTTTTTTTTTTTTTTACTTTATTGTTTACTAGCAGAAGGACCCGGCTTTGCACGGGTATATTAGATCTATTTCATTTAATGTTTGTGTGTGTCTTTAAAAGATATCAACAGTATCCCCCATAACAGTGACCTCTACAGCACCCTGTCCCTTTAACAGTGAACTCCACAGTCCCCCACCCCTTAACACTGACCCCTTCACAGTGCCCCACCACTTTAAAATGGGACCTCCACAACAGCCTATCCCCTTAACTTTGCCCTTCACAGAAGCCCGTCCCTTTAACAGTGAGTTTCACAGCACCCCACTCCCTTGACAGTGACCTCCTCAGGGGCCCGCCCCCTTAACAGTGACCTCACAGTACCCTGCTGCCTTAACAGTGACCTCCACAGCGGCCTGCCCTCTTAACAGTAACATCCACAGTGAATGCCTCTTTAACAGTGACCTCCACAGCACCCTGCCCCTTTAATACTCGGGCTACATGATGACATGTGTCGCGCAACATTTTGTCTCAACCATTTTTATCATGATAGGCTATGGTGTCGCACTGTGACATGTTACATGCTGCGACTGCGACATGACACGACAGTTGCAAAAAATCCATCAAAGATGGATTTTTCGGCGACTGTCGCGTCGTAGTCGCAGCATGTCACATGTCGCAGTGCAACACCATAGCCTATCATGATAAAAATTGTCACGCGACACATGTAGCAGTGTAGTTGTGCCCTATGTGTCGTCGTGTAGCCCTAGCCTAAAGCTGACCTACAGAAGTAAAGAAAAATGGCTGGGTTGTTATGGAAACCTGGAGTAAAACTGTGTGTATGTGGAGACTAAGGGCCTGCGTACTTCTATTGGCTGATAAGGGACATGTGACCGTGTGTATGGCAGTTGGGATATGAAGAGAAAGACTTGCATTGGCTAATGCAGGCCATTTTTGGGGAATATCTCAGGAATGGTACGTCCTAAAGAGCTGTGATCCCCACAAGATTTTTTTCCAGGTAGCAAGGGATGTGTATACCAAGTTTTGTTAAAATCGATGGTTGTGTTTTTGAGTGATCGCGGAACATACATACATACATATATACATCTTATATATTATATATACACACACACATATATATATATATATAGAGCGAGAGAGAGAGAAATTGTTTATTGCACCTATTCACACTGAATAAACTGTTAAATCAGTTATTCAGGTTATATTCAGTTGTGTGGATACCCAATAAGTGTATTTTTTATTTTTTTGCTTTTATATAATGTATGCACAATAAAATATATTTTATGTAAAATGATTGCTTATTTGCTATTATTTTAGCAACTTTTTTTTTACATTTTTTATTACTTTTTTGTTTTAAATTTCATGTCTTGCAAAATTATTTCATATTTTCAGAGGCAGCCGAACTAAACTTGTTGGTTAACCCGTTAAGTATTAAGGCTGGTTACAGCCTGTATTTGTGGGCGGGGCTGCTGACTATATCTTCCCTCTCGTCCTCACCCTGATGACGGTCGCTTCATGCCTCCTCCTCCAGCCGGTCCTGTCACTTCCGGGTCGTCAGCGCTCCCAGCCTACGTCACTCCCGCGCGCCTCTTCAGGCAGCGGCAGCCACGGCGCTTGGGTAGGGCTGTCCGCTCCTGCTGGGATCAGCTTGCGGATTTCCCTGTCATAGGCAGCACTGCCTGTCAGCTACCTTCGGCCCACGGCCACAGCAGCGGTGTGCGCTGGCGCAGCTTCTACTTCCGGGTCGCGAGCGGGGTCAGCGTCCTCTGCGCTCCATCGGACGGCCGGCAGTGTTTCTTCATTGGTCCTTCGGCATGTGTTGTCCGGTCCGGGTAGGGTAAGTCCGGCACTCGAGTGCTCTTCCTTTCTACAGCCGGGCCCACGTCCGGGCAGCACTTGGCTCCGTTACATGCGGCTCGGCACATCCGGCTCTCTGTGCAGCTGCCGCAAACCACATGTGTGCAATGGACACCGGTTCTAAACTCATGTTTATTGGTATGGGTCTTAGTACTCACCACTTAATAGGAGTCATATTTGTGTACTGCACGTTACAGTACCCATAAGTACGTCACAACCACTTTTTTATGTTCTTTTTCACATCGAAGCCACATGTCTGTGGCCACGTACCAGATAATAGCAACCACGTGATTCTGACCGTACTTACGGAGCTAACACCAGCCCCACCAGCGCAGACAGGTTGCTTTATTCTAGTTGGTACACTTTCTCTTATAGGCAATTTTCTCTGCATCAAGACCTGTTCTCTCTCCATGACGTTCAGTTTTTACATGAGTACCGTGTTTATGTGGTTTATATGTTTTACATCTTTTCCCCCTCTCTTAAGGTTCACATATTTATGTTCCAATGGTATTGTCTGGACATGAATGTTGCTATTTGTTCATAACAGGTGTCTGCCCGTGCACTGCGGTTCAGCCGAATATATTTCAATTTCCTACGAAGTCTTTGCTCAGGTATATTCCTATCTACAAGCGTCACGGTTACGCCAGGCCCTGGAAAAGTGATGCTTATTACATACAGTATATCAGTGCTCTCCATAAGTAGGTGTGAGGCCTGCGTGTCCCCCAGTAATACTTGCTGGACGTGAGGTCTGCGTGTCCCCCAGTTCACAGACGTTGGGCTGCAGGTTGCCGGTGGCTCCAGAGGTGGCCCATAGCATGGGTTGGGTCCACAGCGTTGCTCTGGGCGGACTCCGGCCCATCCAATGCTCTGGGCTTGAGGGGGAGGTGCTGCCGTACACATAAGGGAGCTCTCCAGTCACCTGGAGAGCAGCGTTTCCACTTGGCTGGCACACCTGCTAGGGGGCTGGATCTCCCTTAACTGGGTCCTTCCCTTCCCAGGTCAGGCGAAGGTGCTATGTCCTGTTTCCAAAATGTACCATTTCGGGCTCTGGAATTAATGTATGAGCTTGTTGTCTTCCTAGGTGCTGATAAATTTTTCCAAAATGAACAGGGCTGCAGTACCGTCTGATATCCAGTCTTCCCCTTCAGCCAAGGGCTCAGCTTCCTTCAGGTATCACGCCCACGTCATTTTGTCTGTTTTCCATGCTTCCCCCAGGTACACGCTGTCTCTGTCATCCTGGATCACTCAGGCCCGTTCTGCCTCTGTCATCCTGGATCACTCAGGCCCGTTCTGCCTCTGTCATCCTGGATCGCCCAGGCCCGTGCTGCCTCTGTCATCCTGGATCGCCCAGGCCCGCGCTGCCTCTGTCATCCTGGATCGCCCAGGCCCGCGCTGCCTCTGTCATCCTGGATCGCCCAGGCCCGCGCTGCCTCTGTCATCCTGGATCGCCCAGGCCCGCGCTGCCTCTGTCATCCTGGATCGCCCAGGCCCGCGCTGCCTCTGTCATCCTGGATCGCCCAGACCCACGCTGCCTCTGTCATCCTTCCTTGCTCCCCATCCACGGTCCTCCGTTCCCTCATCTTCCTTCTCTTCCCGGCTCTCCTAAAGCGGTGTTTAAAATAATAATTTTAATGAAGTCTAATTGGAACAAGTACTTCTTCAGTACACCGGACCTGGGGGTAGCTACAACTGTAATTAGGTATAATTGCATGTGTTGTTTTCTATTTTACTTTTCAGTACATTCCAGCCGAGAAGCCATGGTCGGCAAGCACGGGGCTTGCCGGCCTATTTCTCCATTCTGAGACCAGACACCGGTGTGATCAGTAAGGTGCTGCCTTGCGGACACTGTTGCGGGGTCAGGGACTGCTGCTCTGATTCCCATCACCTATGCTACCACTAGCCCAGGTCAAGTTTAAGTTGGAACCTCCAGTGGACCTCTATACCCACAAGTGCCAATCAAGTGCTGCACAATCGCTCTATGCCTCCTCGACTGGGGCCTGAAACTGCACCTTCCACTGCTGCCCCCAGATGCAACACAAGTTATCCCCTCTAGTGTAACTAACTCCATAAATGTTGTTTTAGTAGTGGGGTTTTTGTTGCTGTGCTTTTTCCGGTTTCCTAATGTACCATTTTGGGCAATCTTTGCTTAAAACAAACAGGGCTGCGGTACTTTCTGATATTCAGTCCTCCCGATCAGCCAAGTAGCTGCTCATCTGCTTCCCGAATTCTTCAGGTATCATGCATACACCTGCTGTCTGTCTTCCCTGCTTCTTGACTCACTCTCACGTCATCTGAGGTCTCTGTCATCCTGGATCGCCCAGGCTCGCGCTGCCGCTGCCATCCAGGATCATCCAGGCTCACTCTGCCTCGGTCGTTCCTGGGGCGCCCAGGCTCGCCCTGCCTCTGTCTTCCTGGATCGCCCAGGCTCTCTCTGTTTCGGTTATGGCCGGCCAAGGCTCGCTCTGTCTCTATCATCCTGGTTCGCCCAGGCGCGCTCTACCCTTGTCATCCGGGATCGCCCAGGCTCGCTCTGCTCCAGTCATCCTGGATCGCCCAGGCTCGCTCTGCTCCTGTCATCCCGGATCGCCCAGGCTCGCTCTGCTCCTGTCATCCCGGATCGCCCAGGCTCGCTCTGCTCCTGTCATCCCGGATCGCCCAGGCTCGCTCTGCTCCTGTCATCCTGGATCGCCCAGACTCGCCCTGCTCCTGTCATCCTGGATCGCCCAGGCTCGCTCTGCTCCTGCCATCCTGGATCGCCCAGGCTCGCTCGGCTCCTGTCATCCTGGAGCGCCCAGACTCGCTCGGCTCCTGTCATCCTGGATCGCCCAGGCTCGCTCGGCTCCTGTCATCCTGGAGCGCCCAGACTCGCCCGGCTCCTGTCATCCTGGATCGCCCAGGCTCGCGCTGCCCCTGTCATCCTGGGTCGCCCAGGCTCGCGCTGCTCCTGTCATCCTGGATCGCCCAGGCTCGCGCTGCTCCTGTCATCCTGGATCGCCCAGGCTCGCGCTGCTCCTGTCATCCTGGATCGCCCAGGCTCGCGCTGCTCCTGTCATCCTGGATCGCCCAGGCTCGCGCTGCTCCTGTCATCCTGGATCGCCCAGGCTCGCGCTGCTCCTGTCATCCTGGATCGCCCAGGCTCGCGCTGCTCCTGTCATCCTGGATCGCCCAGGCTCACGCTGCTCCTGTCATCCTGGATCGCCCAGGCTCGCGCTGCTCCTGTCATCCTGGATCGCCCAGGCTCGCGCTGCTCCTGTCATCCTGGATCGCCCAGGCTCGCGCTGCTCCTGTCATCCGGGATCGCCCAGGCTCGCGCTGCTCCTGTCATCCGGGATCGCCCAGGCTCGCGCTGCTCCTGTCATCCGGGATCGCCCAGGCTCGCGCTGCTCCTGTCATCCTGGATAGCCCAGGCTCGCGCTGCTCCTGTCATCCTGGATAGCCCAGGCTCGCGCTGCTCCTGACATCCTGGATCGCCCAGGCCCGCGTTGCCTCTCTCATCCTGGATCACCCAAGCTTGCTCTTCCGCTGTCATCCTGGACCGTCACATTACTTACTTCCCAGTGCCTTCCCGATTCGCTCAGGTCATTTAACATCCCAGCTCCAGCCTGTATCTCTCAGGCCCTTGTTATCTCCCGTGTCGTTCGGTTCCATTAACTATTTCCCTCCTACAGCGTGGGTAGTCTTCTTGCCCACTTATTCAGGCCTACCCCGCACTGGCTCCAGGCACAGTTCAGCCAGATAGATCATGGAGGGTGATAGGCATCCCTCCCGACTCCACGCCAATGTACACCTCAGCCCCTACCACAAGTATTAAGGCTGGTTACAGCCTGTATTTGTGGGCGGGGCTGCTGACTATATCTTCCCTCTCGTCCTCACCCTGATGACGGTCGCTTCATGCCCCACCCTCCCGACCCTTCTTTCTTTCATTCCACTCTCTTGGGTGGCCCACTTATTCAGGCCTACCCCGCACTGGCTCCAGGCACAGTTCAGCCAGATAGATCATGGAGGGTGATAGGCATCCCTCCCGACTCCACGCCAATGTACACCTCAGCCCCTACCACAAGTAAAAAATGGCACAAAAAAGGTTAAAGGGATTCTGTCACCTGGATTTAAGCCTATAGAGCTGTGGACATGTGCTGCTAGATCGCTGCTAGCATATCCGCAATATACATTCCCCATAGCTCCGAGTGCTTTTATTTAGGCAAAAAAACGATTTTATATATATGTTAGAGCGCATGCGCAAGTACGCGGCATGTCAGTTCCGGCATAGTGTTCCTTCCCTGTGCTGGCATCAGCCTCAGGGAACGAACTGCGCATGTGCTAGCTGCGAGATTACAGCGCTCTAACTTTGTAACGTCCGAGAGCAAGGAGGAGATTAGGAGGATGAGGGCGGAGCTGGGCTCCTTCAAAGTGGGTGTGGCTGGGCTCCAGAAACGTTAGTAACAGCCCCTTTGGCTCCTTACTTGCCTCATTTACATGTATATAAAATTGTTTTTTTGCCTAAATAAAAGCATTCACAGCTATGGGGAATGTATATTGTGAACATGCTAACGGCGATCTAGCAGCGCATGCCCGCAGCTCTATGGGCAAAATCCAGGTGACAGCATCCCTTTAACTAGCCCTTTCAATGGCTCTTGATGGCACAAGATAACACTGTGGCATGTGTTATCAGAGTTATCAGAGTCAATTTTAGCTCGGCTACATCTGTACAGTGTGCTCTAACAACCAGATTACTGAAATTACAGTCATGGGATTCTTTCTACATCCCCATTGTGACATTCCTTGACAGCCTGCAACCCACATGACAACCACTGGGCAGCACATTGACACACATAAGATAGACATATTGTGACAGAGTATCACAAAGTCATGTTTTTGCACCACACAAGCCAGGATATATTGAGCCAAGAAGAAAGGCGAGGACGGACACATCTGTAAAACCAGTACTAATCAGGGATCATGTAACAGTAAAGTGTGCCCAAATTACTGTATTTATATGCTGTTTATTTATTTATTTTATTTGCATTTACATACTGTTTTAAAAATGTCACTTGACAGTAAAAAAAAAAACAACAACAACTCTACAGCTGATTAAAAATGTTAATACTCCACTGGTGCATTTATGGTGTGAGCTGTATTACTTCCAATATATGAGAGTAGGCTCCATTCAATCTACTAGGATGCAGACTCTTGTTCTGCAGCAATGGTAAATGAACATTACTGGAAGATTTCTATAAAATGGATAGAGAATGTGAACCGGTTTTACCGGATCTTATATGTGACCGATCATCAGTAGATTACAAGGTAATGAAATAATGGCAAAGCAAGAAAAAAAGTGAAGCCCATTAAATTTAAAATGGGCTGAGCGCAGCAGATTTCATGTCTTGTGTGTAATCTATCTGAATTTCAAAATGACACTTTCTATCTAATCATCTTTCATGCTGCACAACATTTTTTCCCCCAGCACTTTGTCCGACATTTATGCTTAAACAAGGAACAATGCCCGCTGACGGTGCACAACAGAGGATGCAATGCTTCCTGATAGCTATCTACATTAACAGCAGACTCGTATGCAAAATGTACTTGTGTACGCGGCTGCTAAAGGCCATTACTCCCATGTCACTGCAAAAACAGATGAGTGGTTTGATACACTGATACTTACAAATGGAATATTATATGTGTAATAAGGGCATGGATTCAGCCACAGCCAGGCATTTTCAGCAGACTATTATGATACTTACCAAATTGCTGATACAAGATGGCCGTCTTGTGTATATCTAATGTACCATTTATGACAGCACTTGATGAATGTAGAATCACAACCACGAAAAGTGACTTGTAACTAGACATGAAGGGATTCTTTAAGATGTGCTCCACTGTCGATTTCCCAAGACAATCCATTTTCTGCTGATTTAGGATGCTATTTTCATTATATTCCATCTCTGTGCCATGGAAAACGAGAGGCTACAGTGTGAGAATGAACAAGTTTCTCATTACTGTGAGAGAGCGGTTGAAGTAAACATGGTCATGGTTAGAGATGAGCGAAGTTCTCAAAACTTTGATTCGGCTGCTTTGCCAAATTTTCCAAAGAAATTCACTTTGTGATGAATTACTTTGTCACAAAGAACATTTTTTTGTGAGTAGCGGGTGCAATAATGGGAAACAGCGATTATGCCCCCCTCCCCCGTCATTGAACCCTCAGATGCCACATTCATCACTGATCATGGCATCTCAGCTGACCATTGAGGGCTGTCGAGGGGTTATTCTAAAAAAATAAATAAAAAATAGATAAAATAAAAATACTCACCTTATCCATTTGATCATGAAGAGCCCAGAGCAGGCATCTTGCTTGAAGATCCAGCGCAAAATCTTGTGCAGTGCATGATGACCTTATCACGCTGGCCGGTGTGGTGACATCATATGTAGTGCCCTGGAGTTGAGGCACTGTGAATTCTGGACATTTGTGGGCATTTGTCTATATCTCATATGTAAAGTTATGAACTACTTATTTTATTTCACTTGAAAATGTAAACCTGCCCTGTTTAATACTGTGCAACTGCATTTTATATATATATGTTGTGATATATATCTGTTCATTTGCACTGCATTTGCAAGGTTCTGTGAAAAGGGTTAATGGATACTGAGAGACTTTTGGGACTTTGAATAAGAAGCTGGTAATTTTCCACTGCTGCTATAGAGTTTAAAGAAGAGCATGTTTTTGTGGGAAAAAGACAGACTTGTTTACCACCAAAACCAGACAGACTGACCTTTTGAATGTCTGGTTTAACTATGTTGTTATGGAAACTTGTTTTTGTCTGGAAAAATTGCTGTGCCATTGCCATTGGGGAAGCGGAGGTGACACACCAGCATTGCAGTCTATTTTTATCTTGTTGCCTTAATCCTATTTTGTTGTTTCCTGGTGTATTGTGGATCTGCTTTTCCAATTATGCTGCACATGCCAGGGATTTATGGCTGTGAAACCCTGTTACTTTTTTATTTGGATTGAGTTATGTCTGCCTAAACTTGTATACGGAGGAGGGTGGGTTCCTATTTGTTTGTAGGCCCCAACCCTGCTATAGTAAATTACATGTGCAGCTGTGATGAGGTTCTTATGAATAGGTAAACAACTTAGGCTATTTGGGTGTGTATTCCTTTATCACCCTCTTATCTATATAGACTGATCGGTGTTGCTGGTGACGATCTCCTGGTTGCCACATATGGGATCCAATTTTAAATTTATATTGTGAATCATATTGTGAATTATATTATGTCATATATGTTTTAATGAGATCTTAATAAAGATATTTGTTATTAATATTGAGTGGAGGTGTGGCTTAGTGGTGTTCAGCATTTGATTACGAACACACTTGTACATGGTACTTGGTGTACCGATTAGTGGTGGAGTCTTTGCTATTGAGTATCATTGAAGCCCTAACGTAATGCTATGCCTGTCACGGTTAGTGATGAGCGGCAGGGGCAATATTCGAATTTGCGATATTTTGTGAATATTTGGGCGAATATTAGCCATATATTCGAGAATTCGCGAATTCATGATCTCTAGGCATTATTTTCTTGATTGCGAAAATTCGCTAAAAATTCGCCTAAAAAATTTGCATGAACTGGTATTTTTTAAAAAATTCTATATTTGCGATTACAAATATATTTTGCGATATTCTAAATATTCGCAAATTCTCGAAGTGCCGATATTCGCGATTAAAATTTGCAATTCGAATATTCTTGATCAACACTAGTCACGGTCCCTCCCATGACAGAGGTGAGAAGTTCAGAGAGACTGGCGGCACATGAGGGTATCTGAAAGTCTCTCTGTTTTTTCCTTTCAGTGTTTGGTAATGACCACTTTCACGGTTCCTCAGGTGACTGATGTCAGGAAATCAAGGAGATTGGCTGAGCGTGGAGGAATCTAGCAGCCTCCTTGATTTCTCTTGATTCAGTGTTGATAGGGTTAATGACCACTTCCCTTTTCTCAGCTGTTGCTCAGTGGTCATCAATTCTTCCTTTTATAGTCTCACCCCACCCTTATGACTATGCGGTTGATAGCTTCATTTGGGTTTGGCTAAGCTGGTGTGAGATCCTCTCTGGTGTTCCTGTTTCTCCATCTCTCTGTTGTGTTTGTATTTGTTATATTCCCTGTTGTTGTATCTGGGCCTGAGACAGAGACTTCCATTTGTCCATCTGGGGAGGAATGGGTTGTCTGTGGTTCTATACTTATTCCATGGCCTTATAGGGAAATCAGAACCTAGGTATCCTGCTTATGAATAGTCCTACCTTCAAGGTCTATTCATATTGATAGGTAGTCAGGGCCCGGATTAGTGTTGTCTAGGAGGTGACTTGTTTCTTCCCTAGTTTCCAGGCCCAGTTACAGTTCCCCTTGCCTCCTGTGTTTAGTGTGGAGTTTCCCCCCACACTGATCGTGACAACCACACCTCTTGTCAGTTGCAGCTTGTAGTCATTACTGAGGCCCTATTTAGTTGTGAGTCACTCTGCTTACCATGCGGTTTATATTTCCTGCTGGAGTTGGTTGAGCTGGGGTGTTGTTCCTTTGGATCTCCTGCTCCTCCATTCTGCTTTAAGCTAAGTGCATTTTGTCTTGCAATTTGTTGTTCGCGTGTGTGTTGTTGTCTAGGCCTCAGGGAGACGCTGGTTCCTTCATCTGGGAAAGAACCAGTAGTCTCATTCCCTGCTACTGAATAACCATGTTGCAGCTGGTATTCCACTACTGCCCTCTGCTGCTCACAAAGCCTGGCAGGCATGTGGAACGTGGAGTTCCAGCGCGTGCTCACAATGCACAACAGCCATTGAGCTGGCAATTTCAAGCGCTGCTACAGCGTTGACAGACCAGCTGAAGCTGTTGATGACTTGCGGAAATGTACACACGTGCCGCACCTTCACCAGTAGCTCAGGCAAATTGGGGTAGGTTTTGAGAAACCGCTGAACCACAAGGTTAAACACGTGGGCTAGGCATGGGATGTGTCTGAGCTTGCTGAGCTCCAAAGCTGCCACCAAGTTACAGCCATTATCCGACACAACCAAGCCTAGTTCTAGGTTGAGTGGCTAGAGCCACAGGTCAGTCTGGTCTCTTATCCCCTGCCACAGCTCTGCAGTGGTGTGCTGTTTGTCCCCTAAGCATATCAGCTTTAGCGCGGCCTGTTGCCTCTTCCCCATTGCAGTGCTACACTGATTCTAGCTACCAACTGATGACTGACTGGTGCTGTACACGGATAATTAGGAGGTGGAAGTGGGGATTGGAGCCACTAACGTAGGTGCTGGCGGAAACTCTGATCGATGTAGGGCCCGCAATCCTTGGCGTCGGTAGCACCTGTGGCATCCCAGGGTACGACTCGCTCCCGGCCTCCACAACATTCACCCAGTGTGCCATCAGGGTAATGTAGCTTCCCTGGGAAATGCACTTGTCCATGTGTCCATGGTTAAGTGGACCTTCCCAGTAACTGCATTGGTCAGGGCACGTGTAATGTTACGGGACACATGTTGGTGTAAGGCGGGCATGGCACACCTTGAAAAATAGTAGCGGCTGAGGGACGGCCGTCGACATCAGGCTACGGAAGGCCTCAGTGTCCACAAGCCTAAATGGCAACATTTCCTGGGCCAGTAATTTGGAAAGCTGCGCATTTAGTGGCCTGTGGGTGGGTGGCTGGGTATTTGCGCTTGCAGGTGCACACTGCGGTATTACTAACCCTTGTACTGGTGTAAAATTGAGAGATTAGCCAACATATCCTGCTTGGAGGACATGTCTGAGCCTGAGCACCGCGCCAAGTTTTCTCAAGTAGCTCGGTACCTAATGCTAAACCTACCTGGGCCGTATGGGCAATACCAAGAGCCAGTGGGCAAATTACAGGAGCGCATTTTTGGAGGTGTATAAACTCCTAGTCTGAATGCGCTTTTATTTCCATCCACAGGCAGCATTCTGGTGCACATGTGAGGCCCGGGCTATATCAGCCAGTCTTGGGTGGGGCTCAGAGCTCTCTCCCTCCTCCCCTTCCTCCCACTGTATGCATGGTCTCATGCTGGAGGTTACTGGGAGATTGACTGTGAGTCGGACCTTCCGCTCCTGTAATTTGCCCACTGGCTCTTGGTATTTCCCATACGGCCCAGGTAGGTTTAGCATTAGGTCCCGAGCTACTTGAGAAACCTTGGCGCGGTGCTCGGGCTCAGACATGTCCTCCAAACAGGATATGTTGGCTAATCTCTCAATTTTACACCAGTACGAGGGTTAGTAAGACCGCAGTGTGTACCTGTTTTTGTTATATTATATTTACAGTTCCAAATAACAGTCAATATTGGCACAAAACCTTCAGACTTCGGTTAGAAAGCTGAACATGAAGAGGAACTTCATCTTTCAGCATGACAACAACCCAAAGCATACATTCAAATCAACAAAGCAAGGGCTTCACCAGAAGAAGATTAAAGTTTTGGAATGGCCCAGCCAGAGCCCAAAACTGAATCCGATCTGTGGGGTGATGTGAAGAGGGCGGTGCACAGGAGATGCCCTCGCAATCTGACAGATTTGGAGTGTTTTTGCAAAGAAGAGTGGGCAAATCTTGCCAAGTGAAAATGTACAATACTGATAGACTCATACCCAAAAAGACTGAGTGCTGTAATAAAATCAAAAGGTGCTTCAACAAAGTATTAGTTTAAGGGTATGCACACTTATGCAACCATATTATTTTATTTTTATATTTTTTCTTCCCTCTACCTAAAAGATTTCAATTTGTTTTTCAACTGAGTTGTACAGTTTATAGGTCATATTAAAGGTGGAAAAAGTTCTGAAATGATTTATCTTTGTCTCATTTTTTTACATCACAGAAACCTGACATTTAACAGGGGTGTGTAGACTTTTTATATCCACTGTATGTCTCATCATCATCCATCTCATTAAACAGTAATTACCATTCCCCACCGTCATCATCTTGTGATTGTAGATGCTCAAGAGTTTGGGAATCAGGGCACAAGATCTGTCCCTCTTCAAGCGTGCTTGGCGAGAGGGCCAAATCAAGGAATGGTGCTGAAAAGAGCTCCTCAGAATATCCGAGTGTGGGATCACTTGTTTGCCCAGACTCTCCATGATGGGAGGAAGGAGGATCAGGGTGAGGATTGGGTTGAGCAGACTCTTGGCTACTGAGACTGGACTTGGTGGAAGACAGGGTGGTGCATTATCTGCTGCAATCCAACCAACCACCTGGTCGCACTGGTCTGACTTCAAGAGTGGTGTCCTGTGCCGCCCTGCAAACTGGGACATGAAGCTAGGAATCGCGGATGATTGTTTTTCTTGTGCTCTAGCAGCAGGCACAGTTTCACTGCACCCAGGGCCACGGCCTCTGCGTGCACCATCAGCATCACGGCCCCTGCCACGTCCCTTACTGTTCGCCTTCTTCATATTAAATGTTATAAATTATTGAAAGTCTGCGACACGTACAGTAGCGCAGCATTTGGAAGTGTATGCGCAAACAAATTTAAAAAGGTATTTGGGATGTGGAAACGTCACACAGGAGATATCCCGCAGATAATGTCAATGCTGTCACCAGCGGCTAATGAAAAATTACAGGGAACGTCACAGGTATTTGGGATGAGGAATCGTTATACAGGAGAGGTGTCACTGTCTGCAGCGTGTACTCAAAAATGTACACTGTATGTCACAGATAAATTTGTGAAGCACACTCATTACACTAGAGATGTGCCCCTGGTAATGTCACTGTCAGCAGCAGACACAGTCGATTGAAAAAGTACACTGGATGTCAGTTCTTTTTTGCATGCGCACACTTTACACTGGAGATGTGGTGCAGGTAATGTCACGGAAAGAGTACACTGGATGTCACAAATATTTTTTGGATGTTGGATGTGCACACTTTACACTGGAGATGTGGCGCAGCTTATGTTACTGTCCGCAGCGGACACAGTCTACGGAAAAAGTACACTGTATATCACAGATAAAAAATTTCTACGCACACGTTACACTGCAGATGTGGCGCTGGTTATATCACTGTCAGAAGCCGACACCGTCTATTGAAAAAGTACACTGTATGTCACAGATTTTTTGGGATGCGCTCACTTTACTGGAGATGTGGCGCAGCCATAGGCGTGCGCACGGGGTGTGCCGGGTGTGCCTGGGCACACCCTAATCAAGCCGACTTGAGGTTTACAATGTGCGGCACTGCAGGCAGCAGAGCAATACAGCTGATGCCTGAAATCTCCAATAACAGAGCTCTGTACATTACAGAGCTCTGTTATAAGGGAGGAGGCTGCTGATTGGCCAGTATCAGCTGGCTGCCCTGCCATTGGCTGATCCTCTCACACCCCCTTCTCTCGGGAGCTGAACACAGCAGCAGTAGCTTCCTTTTTTAGTTATTATGAATACAGGAAGCGCGCCACCCCTGCTGCTGCTGAAGTGCCAGGGACAGCATAGGAATGGAGCCATCACCATGTGCCCAGGTGATGTGCCCATGTGAAGTGTCCTGCAGGCTTCTATCTACTGCTGGGTGGGAGCTCCATGTGGAGCTTTATGAATGGAAAAACTAACAGCCAAGACAGAGGCTAAAAAAACACTGCTTCTGACCCTAAAACATAACTTTCATTTGATTGCTTTAACACCTAATGGAAAAAAATCATTTTAAAAAGCTGCTGTTTCTCTAGATGACATTATAGTAGTGGTAATAGAGTCTCAGGGGTCTATAAAAGCAGCTACACTATTTTTCCAGACCTTTGAGACTCTATTAACACTACTATTAACATAAGGTCATCTAGATAAAAAGCAGGTTTTTTTAATTCTTTTTTTTTCCCGTTTAGGTGTTAGAGCAATCTAATGAAAGTTATGTTTTAACACCTAAAGGATTTTTTTTTTTAAAACCTACTGTTTCTTTAGATGACCTTATGTTGATAGTAGTGTTAATAGAGTCTCAAAGGTTTGCAAAAATAGTGTAGCTGCTTTTATAGACCCTTGAGACTCTATTACCACTACTATCAACATAAAGTCATCTAGAGAAAAAGCAGGTTTTTTAATTCTTTTTTTTTTCCGTTTAGGTGTTAGAGCAATCTAATGAAAGTTATGTTTTAACACCTAAAGGAATTTTTTTTTTAAAACCTACTGTTTCTTTAGATGACCTTATGTTGATAGTAGTGTTAATAGAGTCTCAAAGGTTTGCAAAAATAGTGTAGCTGCTTTTATAGACCCTTGAGACTCTATTACCACTACTATCAACATAAGGTCATTTAGAGAAACAGCAGCTTTTAAAAAAAAATATTTTTTCCTTTAGGTATTAGAGCAATCAAATGAAAGTTATGTTTTAGCATAAGGGTCAGAAACAGGGTTTTGTTTAGCCTCTTGGTTATTAGTTTTTCTATGTAAGTTCTCTGGATCAATGAGATTTTTTCCCCCGTATGGTTTTATATGGAGAGCAATGTCCAGTGATAACAGAGAGGACTATACTGTATATTGTACGGGATGGTGCAGGGGTTATACTGTATATTGTACGGGATGGTGCAGGGGTTATACTGTATATTGTACAGGATGGTGCAGGGTTATACTGTATATTGTACGGGATGGTGCAGGGGTTATACTGTATATTGTACGGGATGGTGCAGGGGTTATACTGTATATTGTACAGGATGGTGCAGGGGTTATACTGTATATTGTACGGGATGGTGCAGGGGTTATACTGTATATTGTACGGGATGGTGCAGGGGTTATACTGTATATTGTACGGGATGGTGCAGGGGTTATACTGTATATTGTACGGGATGGTGCAGGGGTTATACTGTATATTGTACGGGATGGTGCAGGGGTTATACTGTATATTGTACGGGATGGTGCAGGGGTTATACTGTATATTGTATGAGATGGCGCAGTGGTTTTTATGCTCTTTGATGTGACAATTATCTTAGGTTTTCCTATCGCCCACCTTTGATGGCGCTGTGCCCAGCTCTGAACCGATCCCGCTCAGCAGCTGCCAAGGCTTAGAGGAAACACTGGTTCTGTCACCCCCGTGCTGCACTTTTTTGCCCCATAAGATGCATTTATGGGGGAAAATGCCACTGCGTCTTATGGGGCGAATACTAATCAAGTTATTAGTACCAGAGGGCCAGGAAGCACTATAATCACCTCTTCCTGGTCCTCATGCGCTCCACTGTGAAGGCTGCGCACAGTGTGAGGCCGCGTTGTGACCTCACACTGTGCGTGCCCACACAGCACACTGTACAAGAGGATTACTGAGCACGAGCGGGGAGGGCGGCAGCGTCCGGAGCAGGAAAGTGTTTGTTTTTTTAATTTTATATGGGGCACGGGGGATTAATATGAGGCACTGGGGCTCTTATCTGAGGTCTGATTGGGGGTCGTTCACATTGGGGTCTGATCTGAGGTCTTATTGGGGGGTCTAATTGGTGGTCTGATTGGTGGTCATTGGGGGTCTGATTGGTGGTCTGACCTGAGGTAATGATTTTTTTTTTTCTTATTGTCCCTCTCTAAAACCTTATAGGGCGAATAGAGCGTCTTATAGGGCGAAAAATACGGTAAGTTTAAAAATGATTTCTTCTCCCTTCATTATATTGATCGTGCCGGTGTTCTGGTTCTGGCCAAGCTGCCAGTTCGGTTGATGTACTGATCCAAATTAATTAATGTACGTGCACGGAGAGATCAAATCTGAGACAACTCACAGCTAGGAGTTAAATCAGTATCTCTGGTTTATTTTTGAAAACAGCAGACAATTCATAGGTTTTACGACAGGGAAAAGTGGGAGGGGGAGTGAAAGATAGAGTATATCTTTTCTATTGGCTACGAACTCTATACTTTCCTGTAACCTTGACGGCTCAGAGGAATTCCTCCCCCCTTCCCCCTTGCTCGTGGGAGAAACCGTTACTTCTTTCTTTGTAACTGCTTGCTTGAGCTGAACGGAAACCTCTTTGTAACTGCTTGCTTGAGCTGAACGGAAACCACAAAGAAACACATGATAAAACACAAAGTAAGATTCTAGTTTATAGGTGTTGGCTGAATGCCTGGCCGCCATCTTAGCTAAACATAGTCCTCAACAAGCAAGTATCCATTTTGTATTAATAGTCCATAACAGTCCCCCCTTGGAAACTTGATTGTAGACTTTCCCTTCGCCTAGCGAATCCCCTGGGCATACCATTCGTATCCTCTTCACCCGCAGTGGCGACAACCTACCCCTTATAGGTAGGCTCCCGATTGCTCGGATTTGTGGTAATACCCTGGGATTCATCTCACCCTATCTCAGCCAGGCATCATTGTGAGGAGGGGGAGCTGTGTTGAACGATGTTTCCTTCTGTCCTTCCTCATCGTAGAGGAGCATAATAGGTCGTTCATCAGTTTTCTTCATTCTTTTTGAAAAGCGGGTCACACAAATAAGAACGAGCTTAATCACTACATATATCACCAATATTATTAGGGCTACCTGCAATATTACTTGGACAATTCCCATGAGCCAACCCCCAATACCTTTGAACCAGTTATTGGGGTTAAGGGAAGAGAAGGTATCAGACCACCATGTATCTTTATCAGCTTTATGTGCATCCAGCCATTTATCTCTTAAATCCGCCATCTTCTCTATATCCACCTTAACTTGCAAATTACCCTGTGGGTCTATGTAATGGCAACAAGAAGGTCCCACAATCTGGCACATACCTCCATCTTTAGCTGTAACATAATCTAGAACTAATGTGTGTTGGTTGGCGACGATGATTAACTGGTTTTGCACAATGTTTGAGGTATTCATAAGTCTCATCACCTCCCATATTTGGTCATCCAGGTAGTCTGTTGCTACTACCAGATGATCCCACATCTGCACTATCATGGGATATACGAAGATGGAACTAACAATTTTGTTGGTAATGCTCATCTCTACTACATGTGGCTTGCCATTTGGTCTGGGTGTGTTATCTTTGGCCCTACGATACAAGGTGTGTTTAGGTACTGCATTTATGTCAATTTCAGAGTGTGGTACTATAAAGGTAGCAGGAGTAAGCCTGGCGATGGTGCACAGTCCTGTGACATTCTCGGATAACCATTTGTATGCTTTGTGTCCACAAACTAAGTATATGTCGTCTGGAACTGCTACTGCTGTGCCATTGAATAATCGGGTAATTAGTTTGGCTAGTTGTGTCCCTTTCGCCAACTCATATCCTTTTGACTGACTTTCGGTGTCGTTAGCTAATATACCTGTCCGGAGATCCTGTACAGTACGGTTGTTACAGGGCAGATCCCTTCCGTTCACAGCATCTACACCAATACACTGCACGTGGCTGTCTGTTTTTGAATCATTGCAACCTGAGTGTATGTGTGGACTAAATGTCATACCTTTGGTTTGTACTTGAAGACAATAACAGTGTGTCCAGCTAGGAAAACATGTGACATTAGCCCAGTGTCCCTCTTGCCAAGGAGTAGAGCTATGATCTACCGAGGGTCCTGATCTGTTTATCATGAGCCATGGGGCATCTACCCACCCTGCAACAGGTAAGGCTACTTCCCTGTCCTTGTTTGTACTGGATTTAACTTGGTGTATACTAGTGAGAAAGATGGTAGAATTAGACAGGTCAATCAGTTCAGAAAGGTCCAGGGGTATTGCAAAATAAGGCATACTGGTTGAACTCACGGGACTGTGGGTACAGATCCAACAATCTCTCAGAGTTTCAGTCTCCTTCAACCCCTGGACTAAAATTTGATGGTGCCGTATCAGTGAATTGTCCCATTCATCACCCAGTGGCGTGAATACTGCAGATATGCCCACTGTCAAAGTCATGATCAGTATGTGAATCCTCATGGCTTATGGTTCCTGGGACGGTGGGACAGCCTTCACTCTTTTACAATGTGAAGCGTGGATCCAGGTGGGTCTCCCTTCGAGTTTCACAGAGGTTGGGGTGGTCAGCAACACCTGGTAAGGTCCCTCGTATCGTGGTTCGAGGGTGCTTCTGACATGTTTCTTGACCACCACCCACTCTCCAGGTTTGAGAGTGTGGCTTCCCTCCAGGGAGTTAGGATCTGAAATGGAAGAGAAAACTTGTGCATGTATATTAGACAATTGCTTGCTCAAGGCTATCACATATTTTGCAACAGATTCATAATGCATTTGTAACTGTTGTGGGAAATACTGTCCCATTCTTGGCCCTGTTCCAAATAAGATCTCATATGGGGTTAGTTTGTGTGGGGGCCTTGGTGTATGCCTAACTGAAAAGAGGGTTATAGGCAAACACTGAACCCAATTAAGCCCTGTCTCCCTGGTCATCTTCAGCATTTTAGATTTTAACACCCCGTTCAATCTTTCGACTTTGCCGCTGCTCTGGGGCCTGTATGGGGTATGATACGCCAGGTGTGACCCTACCATCTTCCAGACCTCTTGGGTTAGACTAGCAGTGAATGCTGGGCCCTGATCACTCTCAATGACCTCAGGTACTCCGAACCTACAGACAAGCTCCTGCATCAGTTTTTTTGCAGTAGTGGTTGCTGTCTGGTTTCGGACGGGGTAGGCTTCTGGCCACCCAGAGAACAAGTCTATCACTACTAGCACATATTGAAACCCTTGGCACATTGGCATCTGGATATGATCGATTTGTATCCTCTGAAAGGGATTTAAGGCTTTCGGGAGACATTTTCTGGGAGTGGGCTCGGTTCTGCCGGGGTTACACTCTGCACAGATGAGACACGCTTGAGTATGTCTCACCAGGACAGGGGTTATCCCTGGGGCCACCCATATTTTGTCAATTAGTTCTTTCATGATGGTTTTGGATTGGTGGGTGGGCCCATGGGCCACTGAGGCTATTAGGGGATAAAGAGCTCTGGGTAGGCAGACTCTCTTTCCTTGTGTCCAGAGTCCAGATTCTTCTTCGAGGGCTGATTCTTTCAGCCAGATTTCCTTTTCCCTGGGAGTGGCCTGTTTCTGCATTTGTTTCAGTAGGTCCCATGTGATTTCTTCTTGTTCCAGGTCTTCCTGTGTTATCATAATCTGGTCTGACTGGACTCTTTCCTCTTTCACTGCTGCTTCCTTAGCCGCTTGGTCAGCTAGGGTGTTTCCTCTGGCCTCAGGGGTGTCAGCTCGAGTATGGGCCTTTACTTTGATCACTGCCACTTGGTTGGGCAGGAGTACTGCTGCCATTAGGGCTGCTACTGCTGCAGCATTCTTAATCGGGGTTCCTGCAGCTGTGATGTAATCCCGGGCCTTCCATATTAGTCCAAAGTCATGAACCACTCCAAAGGTATATCTAGAATCTGTGTAGATATTGGCGGTAGAGTCTTTTGCCATGAGGCAGGCTTCAGTGAGGGCAATGAGTTCAGCTTCTTGTGCTGACTGGTCTGGGCGCAATTGTCTTGCACACAGCACTTTATGTTCACTTGTGACTGCCATGCCTGTATGGAACTTCCCCTTGTCATCGGCGTACCTTGAGCCGTCCACAAAGAGAATCCAATGAGGGTTTGTCAGAGGAGTGTCTTGGACTGATGGTGGTGTCCCTACTTCAGCTTCCATCATTGTGATGCAATCATGTTCTTGTTCCTTGTAAAGAGAGTCGGTTGAGGCCCATAGTTCTTCTTCCTGAAGATCCTCTTCAGCATGTAGATCAATAAAATCTTCAGAATCTCCATTATACTCCCCCCTTGGAAGAGGAAGGAGTGCAGCAGGATTGAGGATGTGGCACCTCTGAATGGTGACATTATCTGGCAGAAGCAAACTACACTGAAGCCGGAGGTGGCGCTGTGCAGTGAGGTGTTTAGGTTGAGTCTGCTGGAGGATGGCAGAAATGTCATGGGGAGCCAGAATAGGGAGGGGATAACCCAGCACAACGTCAGATGTGATGTTTAGAAGAGAGCTGGCAGCATGGATAGCTCTGACACAGGAAGGGGCAGCTCTGGCTACCGGGTCAAGACGCTTAGAATAGTAACCCAAGGGTCGATTGCGGCAGTTTGAGTGAGGACTCCAGTGGCGTGACCTTGGCGTTCCATGACATACAGCCGGAAAGGAAGGTTGTAGTTGGGGATGCCAAGAGCAGGGGCAGATGCAATGGCGGCCTTCAATGACTGAAAAGCTTCTCCGGCCTCCATTGTCATCTGGAAAGGAGTAGCAGCATTACGAGGTATACAGTCATATAAGGGCTGCATGAGGACAGAAGCATCAGATATCCAAGGCCTGCAGTAGGAGATGAGTCCCAGAAAGGTTTGCAGCTGATGAGGAGTGTCCGGGAGTTGGATGTCAGAGATAGCCTTCTTCCTCGCCTCAGTTAGGTGCTTGTGACCTTGAGAGATGCAATGACCTAGGAAGACAACTTTGGGGAGACACAGTTGTAGTTTGGCTTGTGAGACTCGACATCCAGCAGAGGCTAAAAACTGAAGAAGTGAGGCAGATTTTGTCATGCAGATTTGGGGAGAGACCGCACAGAGGAGAAGGTCATCCACATACTGGAGGAGTTCCACATCCGGGTGATCTGCTTGCCAGGGTTGCAGAACAGAGGACATAGCCTTGCTGAAGCAGGAAGGGCTGTTTTGAGCCCCTTGAGGCATAACAGTCCAGGTGTACTGTTTGCCTGCATGTGTGAAAGCAAAAAGAAACTGACATTTCTCATGTATGGGAACAGAAAAGAATGCATTGGCCAGATCAATGACAGTGAAAGTAGTGGCAGTGGGTGGAATGCCAGCAAGGAGTGTGTGCGGATTGGGGACAATAGGTGTCTCAAGAACAGTAGCCTCATTGACAGCTCGGAGGTCCTGCAACATGCGGTACGTTGGAGGCTGTCCTTTCTCCCTTTTCTTCCGTACTGGGTAAAGGGGTGAGTTACAGGGAGAAGTAGTGATCTTGATTGCCCCATTCTGCAGGAGGGCCTGCACCTGGAGGGTAATAGCATCCTGTTGTGAGATAGAAAGCGGATATTGCGCTTTGTATGGCAGAACCTTGGGATCCTTCAGGGTCACAGTGACTGGTGGGACATTGAGGCATCCGATATCCTGGGGTCCTCTGGCCCAGAGAGTATTGGGGATGAGGTGCAAAATGGTTTGCAGCGAATCCCCTTGCTCATATGAATCAGTGCAGAATTTTATTGTCAGACATCCAGCAGCCGTGGGTGTCACATAATTTGAGTGAAAACCACAAAGACCAAGAAGCAAGACAGTTTCTTATCAGAAAGAGGATCTTAACACAGAAACGAACATTTCTGTGAAAAGAAAAAAGGTGGGGGTCAACTGATCCTCCGTAGCTGTCCTGCAATGTGGTGGAATGATCTGCTAATCTTGCTTTCGCCCATTTCTGCAGTTGTTCTATAAAGAATTCTCCAGACTCATGATCCCGGGGGTCAAAGTTAGCACCTTTAAGTTCAGGGATGTGGATTTGATCCATTATCAGTGTGGAGTATTCACCTGTCTTGTTTTCCATTATACCTTGCAGGTCCGACCATGTGCACCCATAGGTTTGATGCACTTGGGACAGTTTCCTGAAAAAGGGCATGGGATGGGTCTCAGGGTCAGGCAGTAAATTCACTATGGTGAATAACTGTTGTGGGGTGAAAGACACATATTTTGGTGGTCCCTATGGCCGGTTAAGTGCTAGGGCTTCTTTCAGTGTTACCAAGGTGTGGTTTTGTGGGTGGGGAGCCCCACAGGCAAGGCACGTATTTCGGGAGGAGGGATTCTGTTGACCACATGTTTTGCAGGTCCACCCATCTGCTTTCTTCCCGGCGCCATTATAGGGTGTTGGCAAGTCATGTATCAATGCAACACCAGGTTTACAGAAATATCTCTGTCTTTTCTCATCAAAATTTTGTTCTCCCCCCCGTCTGTTCAAATTCTTTACTACAGTCCAACCACACACAGACCATGTCTGTCAATTTATCATCTTCTAACTTCCCCCTCTTCTCGTTTAACAACACTTGCCAGGTGGCACTACAAAGGATGCCTCCTTTACAGACACTATAACTCTTCTCCAACTTAGTTAATCCTTTTATGAAACGTTTGCCTCTCCTGTCCGCCACGTACTGTTCAGGTAAACAGTAGCCCTTCGGGACACTTTCCTCATTTCCCATTATCTCTCGTACCTACTGAAGCCGCCTAAAGACCTCTGTATAGAGTAATCACTGGACGTGAAGACCTTTGAGTCCTGGTCAGCACACTCTGGGCTACCGCGAACCGCTCTCCCCCTTCTGTGATCGTCCCCTTTATGGAGATTCGAGTCAGACACCGGGCTGAACTCCGATACAGGCACACAGGAGAACTCTGTGTCTCAGTCAGTGATACTTGTCAACAGGGTCTTCACAACTTATAGGCACAACACAGTACATCAAGACTTTAAAAAAAAACATATGGGGTTCTTACTTTCATGCCCTCGAGGACGTCCCAGACTGCTTCCGCACCCCTCCCTCAGACGAACTCCAAGAGGCTACACCAGGGGACACTTTATGGGCAAGATGACTCAATTTTCTTACCTCATATCACGGGTTGCGATCCCGGTGTCCGTTAGTGCGCCTCTCCTCGTCTGGTCTCTGGGGGTACGGGAACAGAGGGTCCAATCCTCGAGCCCCACGTTGGGCGCCAAAATTGTTCTAGTTCTGGCTAAGCTGCCAGTTCGGTTGATGTACTGCTCCAAATTAATTAATGTACGTGCACTGAGAGATCAAATCTGAGACAACTCACAGCTAGGAGTTAAATCAGTATCTCTGGTTTATTTCTGAAAACAGCAGACAATTCATAGGTTTTACGACAGGGAGAAGTGGGGGGGGGGGTGAAAGATAGAGTATATCTTTTCTATTGGCTACGAACTCTATACTTTCCTGTAACCTTGACGGCTCAGAGGAATTCCTCCCCCTCCCCCCTTGCTCGTGGGAGAAACCGTTACTTCTTTCTTTGTAACTGCTTGCTTGAGCTGAACGGAAACCTCTTTGTAACTGCTTGCTTGAGCTGAATGGAAACCACAAAGAAACACATGATAAAACACAAAGTAAGATTCTAGTTTATAGGTGTTGGCTGAATGCCTGGCCGCCATCTTAGCTAAACATAGTCCTCAACAAGCAAGTATCCATTTTGTATTAATAGTCCATAACACCGGTCTGTATGTATATAAAGTGTATTTGTGTATATATATATGTGTGTATATAAAATATATATATATATATATACATATACACATACATACACACACAGGTACGTGCGCTGCGTCTGTGTTTGTGCTTTAGGGTGCACACCCTAATGAAATAGGCTGCGCACGCCTATGGGCGCAGCTAACGTCGCGGTCTGCAGCCGTGCTGATACTTACCCCTCTCGGCAAGTATAGCGCACTAGCGCACTTTATTGGGGGAAACACAATCGCGGCCCATGTATTGTACAATGATACAGGGACATGTCCGGTAATCGAGACCCACAAATAATGGTGGTACGCCAAAATAGCGAGTGCGGATCCCCGTCTGAGCTGTATACCACCAGCGGGGAGGGGCAACACCACACAATACAGGCTGTAACCTTGTTACTTCAAACCTCAGCTAGACAAATCCATAGTATCCAAACAGTGTACATTATGGTATATAGGTATGTACACACATAAGTGCACTGGAGAATGGAAAAAGTAATAGATGAATAATGCCATGGAGCAGTACAACAAGAACAAACATGCAACTCAAAAGTAGGATACAGTACATCCTCCTAGTTAGAGTGTGGCTGATACATCAGATAAAGCTGGCATATGATATGGCCTCATTAAGCCCTTGTGGTTGAACTGTCTGCAACTTATAGGTCCACATTGCTTCTGTCAATATCGCCTCCACGGACAGATATTTTCACTTGATCAATCCCCTGTATTTTCAACACATCAGGGTTACCGTCATGCATCTCACATACATGACGTGCCACTGATGTGTCCCGCTTAATCCGGATATCAGACATATGTTCACCAAATCTGCGTCTCAGTTCACGTTTTGTTTTACCAACGTATTGTGACCCACAACGGCAACTGATTAAATACACAATGCCTATAGACGTACATCTGATAAACAAACGTATCTTGTATCTTTTTCCCGTTGTGTTGCTGGTAAAAAATCCACCTTTCAGGATATACTTGCAGATGATACATGAACCACAAGGGAAATTGCCTTTTAAGGTATTTTTCAACCAGGTCTCAGACTGAGGTTGTGTATATAGGCTGTGTACCAAGCGGTCACGTAGATTAGAACTACGTCTGTATGTAATTGAAGGATAATCCGGAATAAGGTCTCCAATATCTGGGTCTAATTGCAAAATGGACCAATGGTTCTGTAAAATGTCACAGACATTTTTATGGGCTTTATCAAAAGTTGCGACAATTCTGGGTGTGGGGTCTTCACAGTTTCTTGGTTTTGGAACCAGGAGCCGTGTACGATTTGTACTCATAGAGTGATGGAACGCATTCTTTAGAGTGTATTGTGGGTACCCCCGATTCATGAATCGGACTCTTAAGTCAGAAGCAACGGCTCTAAAATCACCCAGCTCTGACCAGTTCCTCCTGGCCCTCAGGTACTGACCTTTCGGGATACCTCTTTTGAGGGCCAGTGGATGACCTCTTTCCTAGTGCAGGAGATTATTGGTCGACGTTTTCTTCCTGAATAGGTTCGTAGTGATCTTCCTGTCAGTACCAATGGTGATCATTAGGTCCAAGAACACAATCTGTTGTTCTTGTACCTCGAACGTGAAAAACAACCCCACCTGGTTCACATTTAATGCTGCCACAAACGCCATAAAATGCTCTCGCGTCCCTTTCCACAGTATCAGCACATCATCGATGTACCTAATCCACAGTTGCACGTTTGATGTGTACTGCTCCATGGCATCACCAAACACAACTTCCTTCTCCCACCAGCCCAGGTACAAGTTAGCAAACGTCGAGGCACAGGGACTTCCCATAGCGACGCCCCTGAGCTGGTGGTAGATGTGTTGGTCAAAAATAAAGACGTTGCGGGTGAGAACAAAATCCAACAGTTGTATCAGGAAGGTATTGTGTCGGCGACAATGTTCACCTCACTGCTGGATGAAGGCCTCGACAGCCCTACACCCAGATTCATGGGGTATAGAGCTGTACAAGGCCTCAACATCCAAGCTAGTAAGAAGAACACCCTCCTCGCACTGAATGCCCTCCAGATGTTGTAGTACATCCATCGTGTCACGGGCATAGGACGGTAATGAGGCAACAAATGGACGCAAGATCCTGTCCACATACGTGCTCACGTTGGCAGTGAGGCCACCTATGCCCGAGACAATGGGTCTGCCTATCAGCACCGGTCCAGGTTTGTGAAATTTAGGCAGGCTGTAGAACGTAGCCACAACCGGAGATTTGGGAAGCAGATATTCCAATTCATTTTTGCTGATTATTCTGTCCTCAAGGGCTTTATTCAGTAGGGTCGCAAGCTCCTGCCTAAATTTAGAGGTGGGATTAGTTGAGAGACGCTTATAGGTTTTGGTGTCCTCAAGTAAACGGAGACACATGGAACGATAGTCCACCTGCTCCATCACAACAATATTGCCTCCTTTGTCGGAGGGCTTGATGACAATAGACGTGTCTCTTTCAAGTTCCTCCAAGGACTGTCTCTCACTAGAAGTCAGGTTGTCCTTTCCCAGAGGTGTATCCTCTAGTTTTTGGAGGTCTCGTGTGACTACATGTAGGAAAGTATCAATAGGGGTACTATCACTCACCGGGGGGAATATTTTTGATGGATTCCTCAGATCCGTGAACGGACCATCCCCTATCATTCTTTCTCCCTCTTCTGATAGACCTACCAGAAGTTGGACATCCTGGAGATCTTCTACCTCAATACCTAACTCCTGACATCTTCTCCTGTCATGAATTAAAGAAAAAATAATTTTCATTTAAGTCTCCGTGCAAAAAGCTGTAGGTCTTTAACCCAATTGAATAGGTTAAACTTCTGTAAGGGTACAAAAGAGAGGCCTCTCTTGAGGAGCCCCATTTCTGTGGTGGAAAGTGTACGTTTGGACAGATTGATAACTTGTAGTTCATCTACTTGGGGACATCGGGGGTTTGAGTGATTGTGTATAGCCTTGATACACTGGCTGCAGGTGCAGGGTTGTGACGTATACACTGGCCGCAGCTACACACAGAGGCTGGTCAGATCACTGCATTACATTACAGTATAGATGTGTCCCTTGAGACTCTATCTACGTAGAGACAGTGCGACCAACTGTGTGTAGCATCACGCGACCCATGAACTAGGTGACGCAACCGCACCTATATATACACATCTTATAGAATTACCGGCTAGAAACACACTAGCGTCCATTTACACAGAGTCCGTGCTCCAATTTTGGACTTGCATATTAGCAACTACCAGCTAGCAACCCAGTCTTTTAGTCCAGTCTCTCAATTGCACATAGGATTTATTTATGACCGTCCTCTGTGCATTTTTGAAACTGGTTCCTGATGGTCACAGACTGTGACATATAGGTTTTTTGCCCCCCTTTTAAACGGACTATAATAAAGATTTGTTCTGTTTATTTTTAAACGTTCATCAGGCTGTGAATTTATTAGTATTAAGGAACGTCTACCTACTTATTTGTCTTAGTGTGAAATAGTTTTGTCAGAATGTCATCTCATACATCTCACAGATATTTTTATGTACTATCCTGTGAAAAGGTGTAGTAATCACATATATATGCTTGTTTGAATAATATAGACAATTGAGGCCTAACACTTATTTTCACTTTATCACTCACAAGTAAATTGTTGCCCTACCATGTGTATTGGTGAATTAAATTCCAAACATATGGATATAGAATAAGTGTAAAAGGATGATTAAGGCCTTATGCTCAATTACAAGTCAACACTCACAGGTAAATTGATGCCCTAGCCTATGTATTGGTATACTGATCACCTATGTATAAGCTGGATTAATTACATTCAATGACCCTCTCCTTCCACCCATAAAAAATTGGAACTGCGTTTGTGGAGATAATAACAGATTTAGCCCTAATATTTTGTTCTCAGTCACTGATATATTTGGCGTTTTTTTAAACTAAAATAAATAAATAAAAGTAATTAAATATGTGAGATCACCTGACACAGTTAGTTGAGATTTCTCACTAGTATTCTATATACTATGTTAGATTGATGGTAGAACACATGTTGTACAGTTGTCAATTGTTCAAGCCTCCCCACTCCCAAAAAAAATAAAAATAAGGATTTCTGTGAAAATCTGAAAAAAAATGAAATGATATCTTTGCAGGTGGCTGCTTTTGAGGTTTGCAGCAGCTGCAGTTGTTTTAGGAGGCACAGTGGCCACAGCTCCTCACTTTTTCCTCCTGGGCAATCAGATTCCCTGCCCCCTTATTCTACCCACACAGTTCTCGTTCTTCTTTGTAATTCTAGCCTTTTGTTTCACTGTCCCTGGCAGTAGAATACAAGCTTGATTTTTTTTCTGACTGTCCCTGACTCCATAAGATTGTTTTTCTGGCAGACACTGTAAGACCCAACCACCCTCATTCACAGCCCAACACAGAATGATGTTCTGCTCATTCTGCTAGGGAACCTCCCCGCCTGCTGCAGCACCGATTGGCTTATCAACGCTGCCTCCCTGGTGCTTTGTTCCTGCCGACATGTGCACTAAAATGGTGTTATCCGCCTTTTTAGTGTGTTCGTCTAAAACGAACCTGAAAAGATTGTCGTCCGAAAAATAGCAAAGTTTGGACCGAACTCGTTTCGGTATGAACTGCTTCACTCATCCTTATGCAGAAATATAGAAAATTCTAATGGATTCACAAACTTTCAAGTACCACTGTAATTAAGCCATATTACATTAATTTGAGCTAGGTTTTTAAGCCTTGGTGTTTTATAGGGAATTTGATTAAAAGGTTAAAGGGGTTTCTTGAGAGTTTATAACAGATCACCTATCCTTTTGTGAGCGCCGTGGCCTTCTCACAGCTTTTCCTAGGCCAATGAAGACATGTTCATCGGTCACGTGTCCTAAGCACAACTCAGTCCCATAGAAGTGAATAGGGACTGAGCTGCGATACCAAGCACAGCCACTATACAATGTGTACGGCACTGTGCTTGGTAAGCAGGGAGAAGGCAGAGGTGCGCACAGGAGTGCCAATGCATTCTCAAACAGTTGATCAGTGGGGGTCCCAGGTGTCGGACCACCACGATCAGATACTGATGACTTATCCAGAGGATAGGTCATCAGTTATAAAATCCTGGAAAACCCTTTTAAACGATCAGTGTTTTATTAAATATTTTGTTGATTGATTGAAACAAGGGTAAATTTTTTTTTACCTTTGGCAATTTGTTTTGCTACCATAGAGCTTACAGCCTCACCTATTGGGTCCTTTTTTTAATATACTCTCTCAAAAAGAATTACAAAAAAAATTCTAATTCTTTCAAACCTGAACTTTTTGGAGAATTCAAATTGAATACCTGCATTTTAGAATCAATTTGCTCAACTCCACTTCTGTGTCACCTCTCTATGACTCCCACAGTAACTACATTGATACTCTATGATAACCTAACCCTTGCATATTATTCGAAAATTCTAAGCATAAAATAAAGAATGCAATGTGTCTTCCTCATGTATATTTGTGTTTCAGTCCTTTGGCTATCAACAATTCAAATTTTATTTGAGATGAGAATCCATCAGCTGCTTTTCTTCAGGGCATTTTTCTTGTTTATATCAATTGTTGCAGCTTTTTTTTTCATGTGCTGTATTCAATTTTTCCTTTGTGTCATACTTTAAATAATCTAAAATAGCAGAACATTGTGTGTGATGCAAGCTGTAAAACATTAATATCTCTGAGCATTATACTAATGAGTATGTTGATGATCGCTCCTGTTGTTTAGATTATGGGTTGTGTTGCAAAGTAACATCTCCCCTTAATAAGAGAAAGACTTTAAAGTTTAAAATGAGTTCATAGATATGGAAATCATAAATGCAATCCTGCACATTTCATTTCGGAGGGCGATGCATTCTAAGCTAATTACACAAGCTGTTGACATAAAGGAAAGATTCTTTGCAGTACAAATAAATTGCTGGATGAATAAATTGACAGAGTATGTGCTGGTTTTAATTATTCTATATCCCATTAAGCCATTACAGAATCCGCTTTACTATATTATAGAGGGCTAGCAATATTTACTTGTTTCAGGGATAGGGCTCTTGTTACAGTTCCAATTACTAAAGCTGCCAAATTTTGTTAGCATAATTTAATAGGCTGCATATGAAATGCACATAATTTAGAATATAAGTTAGAAAAGAAGCTATGATATACAAATGAAGGCTGAAATATGTTTTGTGTGTTTTTATTGCTATGTATTATGAATATTATGTGCTTTTCCCATTGGAGTATATATATATATATATATATATATATATATATTGAAATTGAATGCTTGGTTGTACATTGTTTATTCACAATTAACACTTTGAATAAGAAATAAAATCACTTTTGTTTGCATCCGTCCTGTTCTCATTTATCTGTGTGTTGCTTGTCTTTCAGACTTCCTGTAGATATTTTAACTTAAAATGATCCTTATATGCAGAATGAAACCTGGAGGGGGGAAGGGTTAAAAATTGTGCTGCTTAATGCCCCCCATGGCAAAATTTGCTTTATTTGGTCATGCCCCTCACTGCTCATGTAAAGGGTTTTCATGGTCAGGGTCGTACATAGAAATCATTGCAATCTACAGTATGTCCTTTTCCTAGCCCCTCCCACTAACTGTCCCAGGCTTTCCCACTAACTGCCCCTGGCCCCTACTACTATCTGCCCTGGCTCCCCATTTGACCTGTTCCCTTTTCACTAGCAGAAAAAAACCCCACTATAAATAACAATATATATATAACCCCCCCCCCCCCCATTAGCTGTGCCTGCTGTTGCTTATTATAAAGTTTACCCCTTTTTGGTACAATATATAATATGCAGCAGCAGGCACAGTTCATGGGTGAGGATGACAGTATTACACCATTTAATAAGCGGTTGCAGGCACAATTTATTTAGAGAAGTGTTGAGCGGCAGGGTCAATATTACATTTTGTGATATTTCACGAATATATGGTAGAATATTCATCATATATTCGCTAATTCGCTATCTTCGTACACAAAAATTAGCTTAATGCATATGTGCAAGGGGTGTGGCCTAATTCCAGAACTGTTTTCAAACTACCCGAAGTTTGAGAAGATTGGAAAAGATGGTGGGAAGCAATTTTCGCAACAGTGAGGAAGAACTAATTATCACTAAGGGCTCTTTCACACTTGCGTTCTTGTCTTCCGGCATAGAGTTCCGTCGTCGGGGCTCTATGCCGGAAGAATCCTGATCAGGATTATCCTAATGCATTCTGAATGGAGAGAAATACGTTCAGGATGCATCAGGATGTCTTCAGTTCCGGAACGGAACGTTTTTTGGCCGGAGAAAATACCGCAGCATGCTGCGCTTTTTGCTCCGGCCAAAAATCCGGAACAATTGCCGCAAGGCCGGATCCGGAATTAATGCCCATTGGAAGGCATTGATCCGGATCCGGCCTTAAGCTAAACGTCGTTTCGGCGCATTGCCGGAGCCGACATTTAGCTTTTTCTGAATGGTTACCATGGCTGCCGGGACGCTAAAGTCCTGACAGCCATGGTAAGTGTAGTGGGGAGCGGGGGAGCAGTGTACTTACCGTCCGTGCGGCTCCCTGGGCGCTCCAGAGTGACGTCAGGGCGCCCCAAGCGCATGGATCACGTGATCGCATGGATCACGTCATCCATGCGCATGGGGCGCTCTGACGTCATTCTGGAGCGCCCCGGGAGCCGCACAGACTGTAAGTATACTGCTCCCCCGCTCCTACTATGGCAACCAGGACTTTAATAGCGTCCTGGGTGCCATAGTAACACTGAAAGCATTTGGAAGACGGTTCCGTCTTCAAATGCTTTCAGTACACTTGCGTTTTTCCGGATCCGGCGGGCACCTCCGGCAACGGAAGTGCACGCCGGATCCCAACAACGCAAGTGTGAAAGAGGCCTAAGTTATTTGACATTACAGCAGTGTATTTGATTACATTTCGCATGCATGTCGCTTTATATGCAGATAGTGTTATAAAATATTTGTGATTGCGAAAATTGCCAATTATGATCCAATTTTTTTTGTCCGCGATACATATAACTTCACTTTTCATCAGGTCTAAGTAGATATTACTGATTGGTGCACTAAGTATTGTTGTGACATCACAGCACTATGTCATTAGCATGTATGTATGGACAGCAGAGAAATATCTCTCACATGCACATTGCACATCCATTTTCCTGCCGCACACTACACTGTGTACAGAATTATTAGGCAAATGAGTATTTTGACCACATCATCCTCTTTATGCATGTTGTCTTACTCCAAGCTGTATAGGCTCGAAAGCCTACTACCAATTAAGCATATTAGGTGATGTGCATCTCTGTAATGAGAAGGGGTGTGGTCTAATGACATCAACACCCTATATCAGGTGTGCATAATTATTAGGCAACTTCCTTTCCTTTGGCAAAATGGGTCAAAAGAATGACTTGACAGGCTCAGAAAAGTCAAAAATAGTGAGATATCTTGCAGAGGGATGCAGCACTCTTAAAATTGCAAAGCTTCTGAAGCGTGATCATCGAACAATCAAGCGTTTCATTCAAAATAGTCAACAGGGTCGCAAGAAGCGTGTGGAAAAACCAAGGTGCAAAATAACTGCCCATGAACTGAGAAAAGTCAAGCGTGCAGCTGCCAAGATGCCACTTGCCACCAGTTTGGCCATATTTCAGAGCTGCAACATCACTGGAGTGCCCAAAAGCACAAGGTGTGCAATACTCAGAGACATGGCCAAGGTAAGAAAGGCTGAAAGACGACCACCACTGAAAGACCACCACCAAGAAATATCTCAAGACAGATTTTTCTAAGGTTTTATGGACTGATGAAATGAGAGTGAGTCTTGATGGGCCAGATGGATGGGCCCGTGGCTGGATTGGTAAAGGGCAGAGAGCTCCAGTCCGACTCAGACGCCAGCAAGGTGGAGGTGGAGTACTGGTTTGGGCTGGTATCATCAAAGATGGGCTTGTGGGGCCTTTTCGGGTTGAGGATGGAGTCAAGCTCAACTCCCAGTCCTACTGCCAGTTTCTGGAAGACACCTTCTTCAAGCAGTGGTACAGGAAGAAGTCTGCATCCTTCAAGAAAATCATGATTTTCATGCAGGACAATGCTCCATCACACACGTCCAAGTACTCCACAGCGTGGCTGGCAAGAAAGGGTATAAAAGAAGAAAATCTAATGACATGGCCTCCTTGTTCACCTGATCTGAACCCCATTGAGAACCTGTGGTCCATCATCAAATGTGAGATTTACAAGGAGGGAGAACAGTACACCTCTCTGAACAGTGTCTGGGAGGCTGTGGTTGCTGCTGCACGCAATGTTGATGGTGAACAGATCAAAACACTGACAGAATCCATGGATGGCAGGCTTTTGAGTGTCCTTGCAAAGAAGGGTGGCTATATTGGTCACTGATTTGTTTTTGTTTTGTTTTTGAATGTCAGAAATGTATATTTGTGAATGTTGAGATGTTATATTGGTTTCACTGGTAAAAATAAATAATTGAAATGGGTATATATTTGTTTTTTGTTAAGTTGCCTAATAATTATGCACAGTAATAGTCACCTGCACACACAGATATCCCCCTAAAATAGCTAAAACTAAAAACAAACTAAAAACTACTTCCAAAAATATTCAGCTTTGATATTAATGAGTTTTTTGGGTTCATTGAGAACATGGTTGTTGTTCAATAATAAAATTAATCCTCAAAAATACAACTTGCCTAATAATTCTGCACTCCCTGTATATACCCCCCCCCCCCTCCACACACACACACACAAACAGAGTCTATAGATAAGAGTTTGTGTCCTGTTGGTCAGGGCTCAGGATAAGCTTTCTTTGTCCACGGGGAGGCGAAGCAGCTGTACACCCCATACCGTACCGTCACTTCACTAGACAGATACATCTCTGCTCAGCTGGCCAATATCCGATTCCTCAGACCCCACACACATACAATGGCAATACAATCCAATCTTATAATGGTAATATTAAATCTAATATTTCCCCTTCGAAGACAAAATACTTTTGGATGCTTTGTTGAGGACATTATTTACAATACTTGTATTAAAAAAAAATTGGAATTATATGCTTGCATCTTTATCTTGCAGCGCATGTTGGAGCGGGGCCATTACCGGACTCGGGTCCACGCTGAGAAGCAGGCCATTATGAGCGAGATCCTTTCCGAGCTCAAGAGGAAGTTTAAGGCAATATCCCTCAGATGGCCCTATTGAAGAAAATGGTCCGATTTGAAGCGTCGGAACTTGGATTGGATCAAAGAGATACGCGACATAAAATGCCCAGGTACAATGCTTACATTACTTTTGTATCTCTCTCCAACAATCTAATATATACAGTACAGACCAAAAGTTTGGACACACCTTCTCATTCAAAGAGTTTTCTTTATTTTAATGACTATGAAAATTGTAGATTCACACTGAAGGCATCAAAACTATAAATTAACACATGTGGAATTATATACATAACAAAGAAGTGTGAAACAACTGAAAATATGTCATATTCTAGGTTCTTCAAAGTAGCCACCATTTGCTTTGATTACTGCTTTGCACACTCTTGGCATTCTCTTGATGAGCTTCAAGAGGTAGTCCCCTGAAATGGTTTTCACTTCACAAGTGGTATTTCTTGCCTTATAAATGGGGTAGGGACCATCAGTTGCGTTGAGGAGAAGTCAGGTGGATACACAGCTGATAGTACTACTGAATAGACTGTTAGAATTTGTATTATGGCAAGAAAAAAGCAGCTAAGTAAAGAAAAACGAGTGGCCATCATTACTTTAAGAAATGAAGGTCAGTCAGTCAGCCGAAAAATTGGGAAAACTTTGAAAGTAAGGGCTATTTGACCATGAAGGAGAGTGATGGGGTGCTGCGCCAGATGACCTGGCCTCCACAGTCACCGGACCTGAATCCAATCGAGATGGTTTGGGGTGAGCTGGACCGCAGAGTGAAGGCAAAAGGGCCAACAAGTGCTAAGCATCTCTGGGAACTCCTTCAAGACTGTTGGAAGACCATTTCAGGGGACTACCTCTTGAAGCTCATCAAGAGAATGCCAAGAGTGTGCAAAGCAGTAATCAAAGCAAAAGGTGGCTACTTTGAAGAACCTAGAATATTACATATTTTCAGTTGTTTCACACTTCTTTGTTATGTATATAATTCCACATGTGTTAATTCATAGTTTTGATGCCTTCATAGTCATGAAAAAGAAAGAAAACTCTTTGAATGAGAAGGTGTGTCCAAACTTTTGGTCTGTACTGTATATATACAGTTATGAAAATAAGTATTTCATCCCTTTACAAATGATTACTTATTAGCTGGTGTGGCATGTAGCAAATCAGCCGGTTACATCATACATCGCCATGAGTATATATATATTTTTATACACACAGCGAGGTACAAATGTATAATGTAACCAGCTGATTTCATGCATTTTACACACACAGAAATATATATACAGTTGCAAGAAAAAGTATGTGAACCCTTTGGAATTATATGGATTTCTGCACAAATTGGTCATAAAATGTGATCTGATCATCTAAATCACAACAATAGACAATCAAAGTCTGCTTAAACTAATAACACACAAATAATTAAATGTTACCATGTTTTTATTGAACACACCATGTAAGCATTCACAGTGCAGGTGGAAAAAGTATGTGAACCCTTGGAATTAATAACTGGTTGAACCTCCTTTGGCAGCAATAACTTCAACCGAACGCTTCCTGTAGTTGCAGATCAGACGTGCACAACGGTCAGGAGTAATTCTTGACCATTCCTCTTTACAGAACTGTATTAGTTCAGCAATATTCTTGGGATGTCTGGAGTGAATCGCTTTCTTGAGGTCATGTCACAGCATCTCAATCGGGTTGAGGTCAGGACTGACTGGGCCACTCCAGAAGGCGGATTTTCTTCTGTTTAAGCTATTCTGTTGTTGATTTACTTCTATGCTTTGGGTCGTCCTGTTGCAACACCCATCTTCTGTTGAGCTTCAGCTGGTGGACAGATGGCCTTAAGTTCTCCTGCAAAATGTCTTGATAAACTTGGGAATTCATTTTTCTTTCAAAGATAGCAATCCGTCCATGCCCGAACACAGCAAAGCAGCCCCAAACCATGATGCCCCCACCACCATACTTCACAGTTGGGATGAGGTTTTGATGTTGGTGTGCTGTGCCTCTTTTTCTCCACACATTGTGTTGTGTGTTTCTTCCAAACAACTCATCTTTGGTTTCATCTGTCCACAGAATATTTTGCCAGTACTGCTGTGGAACATCCAGGGGCTCTTGTGCAAACTGTAAACGTGCAGGAATGTTTTTTTGGACAGCAGTGGCTTCCTCTGTGGTATCCTCCCATGAAATCCATTCTTGTTTAGTGTTTTGCGTATCATAGATTCGCTAACAGTGATGTTAGCATATGCCAGAGACTTTTGTAAGTCTTTAGCTGACACTCTAGGATTCTTCTTCACCTCATTGAGCAGTCTGCGTTGTGCTCTTGTAGTCATCTTTACAGGACTGCCACTCCTAGGGAGATTAGCAGCAGTGCTGAACTTTCTCCATTTATAGACAATTTGTCTTACCGTGGACTGATGAACAGCAAGGCTTTTGGAGATACTTTTATAACCCTTTCTAGATTTATGCAAGTCAACAATTCTTAATCGTAGGTCTTCTGAGAGCTCTTTTGTGCGAGGCATCATTCACATCAGGCAATGCTTCTTGTGAAAAGCAAACCCAGAACTGGTGTGTGTTTTTTATAGGGCAGGGCAGCTGTAACCAACACCTCCAATCTCATCTCATTGATTGGACTCCAGTTGGCTGACACCTCACTCCAATTAGCTCTTGGAGATGTCATTAGTCTAGGGGTTTACATACTTTTTCCACCTGCACTGTGAATTTTTACATGGTGTGTTCAATAAAAACATGGTAATATTTAATTTGTTGTGTGTTATTAGTTTAAGCAGACTGTAGTTGTCTATTGTTGTGACTTAGATGAAGATCAGATCACATTTTATGACCAATTTGTGCATAAATCCATATCATACCAAAGGGTTCACATACTTTTTCTTGCAACTGTATATATATATATATATATATATATATATAATATCTGCAATCATCATTCTGTATTCCAGTAAAAGGCCCCGTACATCATTACATTAGATACATCACACACTTAACTCCTTAACGCCTGATGACGTACATGTATGTCAGATCTGGACGTGACTTAAATCCCAGTGATGTAAATGTACTGCATGGTGATCAGGCGGGTGCAGGAGCTGCGCCCGCCTGATCGGGGGGAGGGTCCAGCAGTCACTGATAGCTAGACCACTGCTGTATGCACCGGCATCGGTGAAATCACAGATGCTGGCGCATTAACTCCTGCGCAGCCGCGGTCAGCTCTGACCGCGGCACGTGCAATCTTCAAACATGTGCGGGGTGTCCATCGGGTCCCCGCGCTGCTGTGACGGGGACCTGATGGCAGGGAAGGTAGGTTTAGCATTAGGTGCCGAGCTACTTGAGTAACCTTGGCACGGTGCTTGGGCTCAGACATGTTCTCCAAGCAGGATATGTTGGCTAATCTCTCAATTTTACACCAGTATGAGGGTTAGAAGACCACAGAGAGCACCTGTCTTTGTTTTTGTTATATTACTTTTACTGTTCATCACATCCACACATTTGCTATCCTGTGTAGGATGTCCATTGTGGTACTTGTGGTCCGCTGCAGGCATCCTCCATTGCATGCATTTTTGCTGGGGATTGACATTAGCAGCGAACCACAAGTGCAGGATCTGCCCCCTGGTAGAGATGCATCACTGCATATGGCGTTGAGCACTTACTGCTTTTTAATACCACGCCAATCTGTAGTTTGTATATTGAATTTTTTGGCGGTGTAGAAACTGAATGTGCCTTTATTTCCATCCACAGGCTGCATTGTGGTGCACATGTGAGGCCCGGGCTATATCAGCCAGTCTTGGGTGGGGCTCAGAGCTCTTAATTAGATATATTATGTATCACCGCATCCCTTTCAAACGGCTCTATAAAAATATCACATGACCTAAACTCAGGTGCACACCGTTAAAAATAAAAACGGTTGCTAAATAAACCATTTTTTTGGCACATTACATCACTAAAAGTGGAGCACCAAGCGATCAAAAAGGCGTATGAAGCCCAAAATAGTACCAATCTAACTATCACCTCATCACGCAAAAAATGAGCCCCTAAGACAATCAAACAAAAAAATAAAACAAATATGGCTCTCAGAATATGGAGACACTAAAACAATATTTTTTTCGGTTCCAAAATGCAACTACTGTCTAATACTAAAATCCCCCACAAAAAGTATACATATTAGGTATCGCCACATCCATAATAACCAGCAGTATAAAAATGTCACATGAGCTAACCCCTCTAGTGAACACAGTAAAAAAATAAATTAAAAACTGTGTCAAAAAAGTCATTTTTGTCACCCTACATCACAAAAAGCGTAATGTCAAGTGATCAAATTTTGGGTAAATTTGGTATTTATTTAAATATAAAAATAACATTTTGAGAACGATTTTTACCACTGTCATGAAATATTATATATGACAAGAAAACTATTTCAGAATGGCCTGGATAAGTAAAAGTGTTTTAAAGTTACTACCACATAAAGTGTCACATGTCAGATTTACTAAAATGGCCTGGCCAGAATGGTGAAAAATGGCCCGGTCATTAAGGGGTGAATTTGCATATGTTCTGAGTTCTGAGTTGCTTGTTTAAATTCTGAACATTGTGTGATTGCAGGGGTTCAACTTCCCTTAGTCCGTCGCAGGTCGTCAACGGACGAGATGGAGGTGGTGGTGGTGTCTGGCGAGGAGGTGGAGGTAGACCAGGCCGGACCCTCCCAGCAAGAGCCAGACGCACCACCAACACCACCTAAAGTGGGTGAGGAGGTGGAGGTGGAAGAGTCTGGTCCCTCCCAGAAGCCAGATTCCACACACCAGGCTCCTGATGAGGAGGAGGAGGTTGTGACCAACCCCCGCCAGGAGGGTAAATATGTTCACACCGCAATATAATTCGGTATCCATGCACCTTAATCTGAATTGCACTTAATTTTTTTTTCTATCCTAACAGTACTAATTCAATTGCAAAAAAATAAAAAATGGCCCAGCTACAATCCCATCATGATGCAGGTATGCAGGACATGCAGAGGCGGCTGCAGGACATGCAGAGGCAGCTGCACAAGATGGAGGTGCAGCATGAAAAAAAAATGAAGGAAATATCAGATATACATGAAGTGTTAAAAAAGTTGCCTTAGAGGCCTGTTTGTAAATAAATATTGTTTTCCTGTTAGAAAGTGTGGTTACGTTTTTTAATATTGTTATGTTTTCATGTAATTTAAACAGATATGGTTGCAGTAAGGACCTTTTAGTGCTGGGTAAAATTTATCAGTAGCTAAATGGTAACGTGGTAGTATAAAGCCTACACATAGCTAGGCCAAATACATCAGGACAGACAGCATCAGGTAAATGGTAATGGTGTCGTTTAAGGCCCAACACATACTGTAGCTGGGCCAAACTCTGTCAAATGAGACAGGAGCCGGTTCTTTGTTTGTAGGATGAATAGGTTTCCATGAATGGGCACCCGCCAGACTGGGGAAAGCACAAAAATAAACTTATACACCTCTGACAGCAGCATGTTCTTTGTTGGCAGCAGGAATGTGTTCCCATGCATCCAAATTTCAAAATATTCCTTTGCCAATTTTTATTTTAAAGCATTTTTCAAATTGTAAAGCCCACAAGAAATTAAAAAAATAAAATAAAATATATACATCAATTTACAATATTAAAAAAAATATCAAAAAGCAATTGTGTCACTAAACTATCAGGTGTATTGAATAAAAACATAATGGAGGGGGCCAATAACTAACCAGCATGGATCCAATATAGCGTCCCGTTTGGTTAACTGCGCATGTTGACGCATTGCTTCCGCATTACATAAAGAAAAATGTGATTCAATAATGTGATTGCATCGAAGGAGGAACACACACAGGCCGCGAGTGTCCATAGACAGGGCGTTCACATGATAACAGATCACATGTTCGCACCAGAAAGTGAACGCAACCGGAGCCACACGGATGAGTACAACGCCAGTAACACCCAACCATGTGGAGAGGTCAATATTAGTGTTGAGCGCAAATATTCGAAAAGCTAATTTTTATCTCGAATATCGCCACTTTGAGAATTTGCGAATATTTAGAAAATAGTGCTACAGTATATATTCGTTATATTGAATATTCATAATTTTTTTCCGTCTGAACACATGATTCCTCCCTGCTTCATGCTTGTGGGCCAATGAGTCATTTGCCCACAAGCAACTTAAGCAGGGAGGAATCATGACTTTAGATGGAAAAGATTTACGAATATTAAAAAATACGAATATACAGTATAGCACTATATTGAATATAGTGCTATATATTAGTTTTTTTGAATATTTGTCTTTTTTTTAAATCTGAAGTCATGATTACTCCCTGCTTAAGTTGCTTGTGTGCCAATTGGTATCTGAGGGGTCTATTTTACAATATGGTTTAAGTATGGAGGGCAGCGTCTAGAGATCACACAGAGGAATAAGGCTTACTGTCACGGTGCGCTTTGTGCGGAGTTCCAGGAGGCGGGGACAGCCGGGGCAAGCTCGAGTCATCAGCGCAACCGGAGTCACCCGTTCCCATGGTAGCCACAATTAGGCTGAGCACAGAGCTGCTCACTCAGCACTTGGCTGTATTGGAACTCAGGAGTCATGTGACGCTGGCCACCTCACATGACTCCACTAGCGCTCTATTTAAACAGGCAATCTGCTGGCCAAAGATTGCCTGTTATTGAGGTCCTTCCTGCGAATACTTACCTGGTTTGTTGGTCTCCTGCTAGTTTTGTACTTCCCGTCTGTCTCATCCCTTGGTCTTGGCGTTCCCTCCTGGTTTTGACTTCGGCTTCTTCCTGACGATCCTCCGCTTGCTCCTCTGGTATTTTGCTGCTCTCTTGGTTATTGACTCGGATCGTTTTGACTTCTCTGTTGTATATTTTATCCGTCTTCCCTGTACTTATCCTAGTTGAGGGTTTGTTGTCCAGTTGTCCCTTGTCACTAGGACTTGCGAGGCAAGTAGGCAGGGACAGGGGTGCGGGTGGAGCTCAGTGGTCACTTCTCCACTCCCTGTGTGTGTGACGGTTACACTATACTAGGGCTGAAACTAATAATGAATTGAATCGAGTTATTCAACACAAAGAGCCAATGTGGTAAAGTTCCCTTGCCATTTGATATATAATGTTGCTACTAATGTTTATGAATGTTCACACAACCAGGATAAATATGTCGTATTAATAGGCACCCAGTGGAAAATTCTGCAAATCACAAGAGTGTAGGTTACCTCTAAAACTTATCTTTTAATGATAATACCTAATATGATAGGCGCATAAATAAATAATACAATTAAAACATCATGCATCCATCAGTGTCCATGCCACACAGAATGGTGAGAGTATAGGCAAGTGTAGGATAACAATTGCTGAGAGGGCAAGTTAGAAGAATGGGGGTATAAATCAAGAGGGAGACAGGTACTGGGTCTCTTCCCCTATAACTCCCTATGTTCTAACAATTGATAGTCAGTTGGCAGTATTCGCCAACAAACACATGCGGGCTGCCATCTTAACTCACAAGTCTGGTGATGCACAGGTAAGTTCTTACCTGTGCCTGCGCTGGGAGCCGGTCTGAAGCAAATGCGGTCACCGGGAGCAGGCAGTTCCAAGAACAGCCGCCGGGGGCCTTCACCGGGCTGTTCTTGAAACTGCCTGCTCCCGGTGACCGCATTTGTTTCAGACCGGTTCGCCGCGCAGGCACAGGTAAGAACTTACCTGTGCATCGCCGGACTTGTGAGTTAAGATGGCAGCCCACATGTGTTCAGTGGCGAACAGTGCGAACTGGCCATCACTGGTTCTAACTCTCATTCAAGCCCTCTCTGTGTGTCCCTAGGTGTCCCTTAAACAATAGCGGCGATGACTGCCCAGCTTCGTCAGGGAATTGCATACACCACGGGTACACACATAAATAATGCCAAGCGCACTCGTCCCGATGCGTTTCAATAGCCAAATCGAAGGCCAGATCATCAGGGGAGCGGCAAATCTATAAGTGGTCACAATAGCCAAACAGTTAGGTCGCTTAACAGTTCAACAAAACAACCAAACAGAACATGGCAACATTAAGCTGCTGTCAGCAGATACTTAGCCCTCCATGTATGGATGTCCATGGCCCAGCTATCATCCTCGCTCGCGTATGGCAATGGCGGCGGTAACAGTACGAACTGGCGTTATTTACAGCCAGCGCGGGTTCAATAGGAGTCCGCCCACCTGATCACATGATCCATCACACGGGCTGTGACGTAGATAGTCACATGATCTCCGCATCACTGAAGCCGCATGGTTACATGCTCAGTCGCGCAGACTGTGACATCAATGGTCACATGCTGTCCACGTCAGCGGAGCATTGCAGACAATAGCAGTCTGCGCATGATCGGCAGCAGCTTATGCAGGGGGTGTGTGTGCGCCGCCCACAGGTGCCTCCCACATCACACTGGTGGGAAGAACAATGGGGCGGTGCAGAAGGGCGGACATGTGGGGCCGAGGGAGATACAGAGATTTTCTACTCAAAATTCTCTTGGTCACACACTGATGGTTAGATCTAAATATTATAACATGTAAGTTCTGAGTTGTCAGAAGAAAACGCTAATAGGGTTTTAAAACAGAAGGTTGATATGGCAACGATCTGATGAAAAAGTATGATGCAACTCTTCTGGATAACTAATTAGCCCGATACCCATACACAGAGACTATCACCCAGATCAAAAGGACATATATTAAAATTAGTTAAATTACAAGGCATTATCTAATTTACTCAAGAAAACCTCCCATTTTGTTACATACACTTAAAGTGTCTTAGAATAAAGCACCCCCTGTCCTGTTGGCATAGGTCTGCGTCCTTGTGCGGCAACAGCTTCCAGGGGGCCCTTACTACGTTCAGTTCAATTTAGTAGAGACACTTAGGCCCCTTTCACACGGGCGAGATTTCCGCGCGGGTGCAATGCGTGAGGTGAACGCATTGCACCTGCACTGAATCTGGACCCATTCATTTCTATGGGGCTGTGCACATGAGCGGTGATTTTCATGCATTACTTGTGCGTTGCGTGAAAATCGCAGCATGTTCTATATTGTGTGTTTTTAACGCAACGCAGGCCCCATAGAAGTGAATGGGGCTGCATGAAAATCACAAGCATCTGCAAACAATTGCGATAGCGGGGCGATTTTCGCACACGGTTGTTAGGAGACGATCGGGATGGGGACCCGATCATTATTATTTTCCCTTATAACATGGTTATAAGGGAAAATAATAGCATTCTTAATACAGAATGCATAGTACAATAGGGTTGTACATAGTACAATGCATAGTACAATAGGGTTAATAGAGAATGCATAGTACAAGTGGATTAAGGTGAGTTAAATTTTTATAGATTTTTTTTTTAACCCCTCCAGCCCTATTGTACTATGCATTCTGTATTAAGAATGATATTGATTTCCCTTATAACCATGTTATAAGGGAAAATAATACAGTCTACACAACACCGAACCCAAACCCGAACTTCTGTGAAAGTTTTGCACTCGCGCGGAAAAATCGCGCATTTTCCCGCAACGCATCCGGACACGCTCGTCTGCAAGGGGCCTTAGGTTTGCTTGGTTTTTGTAGTGGTTCCGTTACATGGTCATGCTGCAATGGGGCTATAATAGCTATTTTCTTGCTGTAGGTCAGCTTTACCTCCCTTTGTCGGCTATTTCCGTGGGACCAGGTAGTAGAATTGGCACTTCTTTCATTGCGTGCACCTGACAAAAAAAATTAAAAAATAACAAATAAATATTATTCTTTTGGCATAGGATTCGCACAAGCTAAATGTCACGCTCAGGGGTGGGTCACGGTTTAGCCGGTTTCCACCTTCTCGAGGCCTTCTGTTGAATATTTTGTCTCCACAGTCGGCTTCGGGGTGCATGCATGCCTCTCGGTTTCCCTAGCCACCTTGGTGATTGTTCTATCGGTGGTGGTGGTTCCCGCACCAGCAGTTGTCCCGATTTCTGTTGTTGTCCCAGTTTAGACATGTCACACGTGTCCGATATCGATGAAGCATCCATGGACAAGAACCCCCCTGTCAGAGGGGGGCAGTGTTCCATCCATCCGGAGTTGGACCATTCCCAGGCTCATATCAGAGCTGTTAAAAAGGGGCATACCTTTCTTGGCCTCGGCGAGAAAGGCAGAGCTGTACCGCTTACTGGTGGCGGATACAGTGGGTCCTCGTCAGGACGAGGTGTCGATGGTTATGTTGCAGATTTCTCACACCCAACTGCATGTGATTGTCAACAACTTGACATCATCAATTAACAATATTCAGGCCAGGCTGCAGACTGTAGAGTATTGAGGTGCTACTGCTGCTAATCCTGCCCAGGACATTCCAGTCGCTTCCACGTCCACTGCAGGTTCCTCAGGTATCGTGTCCTCCGTGCCCAATGTCACGCCGGCGCATTTTATTCCAGCAAATGTCAAGAAGGACATTCTTGAAGGCAGAGATGTGAATCTGGCGTCCTTGCTTATTGCTACCAGAGACATACAGTACAGATCAAAAGTTTGGACACACCTTCTCATTCAAAGAGTTTTCTTTATTTTCAAAGATTCACACTGAAGGCATCAAAACTATGAATTAACACATGTGGAATTATATACATAACAAACAAGTGTGAAACAACTGAAAATATGTCATATTCTAGGTTCTTCAAAGTAGCCACCTTTTGCTTTGATTACTGCTTTGCACACTCTTGGCATTCTCTTGATGAGCTTCAAGAGGTAGTCCCCTGAAATGGTTTTCACTTCACAGGTGTGCCCTGTCAGGTTTAAAAAGTGGGTTTTCTTGCCTTATAAATGGGGTTGGGACCATCAGTGTCGTTGAGGAGAAGTCAGGTGGATACACAGCTGATAGTCCTACTGAATAGACTGTTAGAATTTGTATTATGGCAAGAAAAAAGCAAATAAGTAAAGAAAAACGAGTGGCCATCATTACTTTAAGAAATGAAGGTCAGTCAGTCAGCCGAAAAATTGGGAAAACTTTGAAAGTAAGGGCTATTTGACCATGAAGGAGAGTGATGGGGTGCTGCGCCAGATGACCTGGCCTCCACAGTCACCGGACCTGAACCCAATTGAGATGGTTTGGGGTGAGCTGGACCGCAGAGTGAAGACAAAAGGGCCAACAAGTGCTAAGCATCTCTGGGAACTCCTTCAAGACTGTTGGAAGACCATTTCAGGGGACTACCTCTTGAAGCTCATCAAGAGAATGCCAAGAGTGTGCAAAGCAGTAATCAAAGCAAAAGGTGGCTACTTTGAAGAACCTAGAATATGACAAATTTTCAGTTGTTTCACACTTGTTTGTTATGTATATAATTCCACATGTGTTAATTCATAGTTTTGATGCCTTCATAGTCATAAAAATAAAGAAAACTCTTTGAATGAGAAGGTGTGTCCAAACTTTTGGTCTGTACTGTATCTGATAACAAAGTTATTGCATGTGGTGATGTTTCCGTGGTTCTTAGGAGCCGCGATCACGGGCTTAATAAGAAGTTAACAGTTCCGGAATTCATTCTGAAATTCAGCCTGTATAGAGATGTCATCTGTTCTGTCTGCCCAGATAGGAGAGAAGAGTTGGATCTGTATCTTTATAGGGTTACTGATTTGGGGCATAAGTATGGCAGTGCTGCGTTCTATGATTATCATTGTTCTTTTTATGCAAAGGCTGCAGCAGCACTCAGTCAGTTTCAATTTACTATAAATTGGGCAAATATTGACACTGACCTCTTCTGCAGACATTTCGCAGGGCTTAAAGCACCGGCGTGTTCTTTGTGCCAATCTACACTCACCTAAAGAATGATTAGGAACACCTATTCTATTTCTCATTAATGCAATTATCTAGTCAACCAATCACATGGCAGTTACTTCAATGCATTTAGGGGGGTGGTCCTGGTCAAGACAATCTCCTGAACTCCAAACTGAATGTCAGAATGGGAAAGAAAGGTGATTTAAGCAATTTTGAGCGTGGCATGGTTGTTGGTGCCAGACGGGCCGGTCTGAGTATTTCACAATCTGCTCAGTTACTGGGATTTTCACGCACAACCATTTCTAGGGTTTACAAAGAATGGTGTGAAAAGGGAAAAACATCCAGTATGCGGCAGTCCTGTGGGCAAAAATGCCTTGTGGATGCTAGAGGTCAGAGGAGAATGGGCTGACTGATTCAAGCTGATAGAAGAGCAACATTGACTGAAATAACCACTCGTTACAACCGAGGTATGCAGCAAAGCATTTGTGAAGCCACAACACGCACAACCTTGAGGCAGATGGGCTACAACAGCAGAAGACCCCACCGGGTACCACTCATCTCCACTACAAATAGGAAAAAGAGGCTACAATTTTCACAAGCTCACTAAAATTTGCCTGGTCTGATGAGTCTCGATTTCTGTTGAGACATTCAAATGGTAGAGTCCGAATTTGGCGTAAACAGAATGAGAACATGTATCCATCCTCTGATGGCTACTTCCAGCAGGATAATGCACCATGTCACAAAGCTCGAATCATTTCAAATTGGTTTCTTGAACATGACAATGAGTTCACTGTACTAAAATGGCCCCCACAGTCACCAGATCTCAACCCAATAGAGCATCTTTGGGATGTGGTGGAACGGGAGCTTTGTGCCCTGGATGTGCATCCCTCAAATCTCCATCAACTGCAAGATGCTATCCTATCAATATGGGCCAACATTTCTAAAGAATGCTATCAGCACCTTGTTGAATCAATGCCACGTAGAATTAAGGCAGTTCTGAAGGCAAAAGGGGGTCCAACACCGTATTAGTATGGTGTTCCTAATAATTCTTTAGGTGAGTGTATATTACATACGGCCGAGTGGTGTCATCTTTCTGCCATCGGTGCAGAGACAGCCCCCAGAGCCCCTTCAACTGACCCATCAGATGCTCTCAAGGGTACCGGCACGGTAGATAAATTAGGTCGCCCTATCAAATTTTTAGGGAGATCCCAGATTTGTAACAACTTCAACTTTGCAGCGTGCAACTATGGTCAGTGTCATCTGCTCCATCTGTGCATCAATTGTTTCAGAGCTCATCCTAAGGTAGCATGTACATTAAAGTCAGACAAAGCATACATGAGTGTCGTTAACACTGAATATTTACAGTCATGTCTGCTAGGTCATCATGACCCCGAGTTTGTTAACTTCCTGGTCACAGGTTTCGTGGCAGGAATGAGATCATTCTTGCATCCAACCCATAAGCAGCCGCCCTCCAGATCCAGCCTCCGGGAACGTCTAAACCGACAGGTGTCCGACTGCATCGGGTTAACGGTGGATGTGGCCGCTCTGACAAGCGAGGAACCCCTTGACTACTGGGTGTGCAGGCTTGAACTGTGGCCAGAGCTCGCACAATTTGCCATGAAACACTTGGATTGCCCCTCATCGAGTGTCCTGTCCGAAAGGATGTTTAGCGCAGCAGGTCGGGGGGGGGGGGGGATCATGACCAATAAGCGCACTCTCCTAGCTCACAACAGTGTGGACTACTTCACATTTGGCATGGCACTTCACATCATGAGGCATGGATCTCGGAGGAATTCAAACACCTGTGATAACCATGTGTAATTGCATTTCCTCATGCCAGCCCACACATATCCGCCACCACCCAGACCAATAAATGGTCCTTGCATTATGTATTTACAGCAGTATAAAAGGCCTTTTATGTCATCTGAATGCCTAATTTTTGGGGCCTATACTGGCCGACAGTTACATATTTATCCTGTGACCGCCTAATGTACCTCCAGCCACAGAATCCAAAGTTCTTTGCTGTCAGGTGAATGCCTATTGGCTAATTTCTGGGGCCTGTACTGGCTAACAGTTACATTTTTTTTTTATCTCTAGCCACATCCAGCAACAGAATCCAAAGTTATTTGTTGTCAGGTGAATGCCTATTGGCAAATTTTTGGGGCCTGTACTGGCCGACAGTTACATATTTATTAGTGTTGATCGAGCACCGTAATGCTCGGGCCGAACACATCGGGATGCTCGGGTGCTCGACCGATTACTTGAGTATAATGAAAGTCAATAAGAGAACCCAAGCATTAAACCAGGTACTCCCTGCTCTGAAGAGGGGAGGGTGCCTGGTTCATAAGAAAATGTCAAAAATTGATGGAAACACCACCAAAATGGTTCTGGAACAGCATGCGGAGGATGTCTGGATGCATCTTGTACTTGCAGGTCGCTGCTGGGAACGATGTTGTCAGAGGAAAAATTTATAGGAAACATTCTTTCTTGCATATAAAGTGCAAGTGCTGCCAACAATTACAAGGAAGAGGTACTCCGATACAACTTGTATATAATATAAAGGAGGGCTTCATTTACATTGTGGCACAATTGTTCATGTAGTGGGACTCCTACACTGATAAAGCCTAAGTGAAAGGGCTGCCAAAAATCACAAGGAACCGACACTCCAATACACCCTTTGTAAAGGAGGGCATCATACACAGCCTTGAAGAATTATGATTGATGTCCTGCTGGTGACCCTCAAAAACATTTGGAGCAAGGGCTTGCTGATCTGACCATCTAAAACATTATGGGTGAGGGCCTGCTTACGCTTTGGCGACTTTAGATAACCTGGGGACGATCGCATGTCCCCATGATGGCGACGATTCATTCAACTTTCGATGTTATTTTCGCTGTCATCATCAGGAGGGTGGCTCTTAATCTCCTCATCCTTTTCCTCCTCTACTGCCCACACACGCAGAACAGATGGATTTAAACTTCCATGTGTACTACCCTCTGTAGTGGAGGCAACCGTCTCCTGCTCCTCCTCTTCATTTTCCAATTCGTGCTGAGAAGTCGAACTGAGGGTGGTCTGGCTATCACCCTGTGTAATGTCCCCCATTTCCATCTCTTCCACATGCAAAGCGTCGTCTTTAATTGTGAGCAGTGAGCGTTTGAGTAGACACAGAAGTGGGATGGTTACGCTGAAAATAGCGTTATCGCCGCTCACAATCTGTCTTGATTCCTCAAAGTTTCTTAAAACCTCACAGAGGTCAGACATCCGCAGCAGACTTTTCTAGGCTCCAGCAGGGCACATTTAGAGAGTGGGGCCCGCCATAAACGTGTGGTTGATCGTGTACGCGCATTCGAGAATCGTCCCGGCTGATGTTGGTCCATCACAATTAATAGAAACAAATTCATAAAACTGACCCCAGTATAATTAAATGTCAGACATATAAAAAATGAGCATAATATTGTAGCCATATCACCACTTATATATCTTAGCACCTATAACAATGTGCATAAATTGATTATGGCACAACTTGCCACATATGATGAACATACATTACAGCACAATTACAGCATAGGAGACCCTCAAATTAGTCATCCATTTTACTGATGGTTCTGTTGTACCGAATATAGACTAGAAGTCTTGCCAAGTGAGGATAGGGTCAGGAAAGATCCTATCCCTACATTGCCCCTATAGCTACCCCTGCCTAAAAGCGTAGTGCCTGCCCTGAAAGGGGAGACCCCACTTCTCGGTGGCTAAACCCTCCAATGTCACCTAAGAAAGCCCTGATGAGGCACCTTTGTAGAAGTTGTCCCGACGCGTTTCCCCAATTTGTGTTGTTGGTTCTTCAGGCGACCAGAGTATGAAGAAAGATATATCTAGTATATGCAATACCTAGAGTAAAATTGGCCATGACATCATTAATGTTGTGTGAATATTCACAAAGAAGTTCTACAAAGTTGAAGTATCTGGAAATTAAAGGATAATAATTTTTACTAATGGAATCTCCACTACTTTAGAATCTGCATTGTTTTTTTTTGTTGTTTAAAGATTTTAGCTTTCCATAATGCTTTCAGTTTTCTATATCATTTCAATAGGTCACAGTGTTTAATATATTTTCTTTTTTTTTTACTTATGGGTTCAGTAAGTTCATTCTCAACCTCTGTTTCTCCTTCAGACTACTGAAAAGTAATGTGTGATTATGGACCTTCTTATTGGTTCTGCTTGAACAGCCATTTACCACTTTGAGAACGGGTTACAGGAAATTCTACTCATATAATCAGAACATTGGTTGGTGGCTTCCATTAACTGGAACAATTGCATTTTGCTCTCTTAAATTCTCTATTTCAGCTAACAATTTAAAATGCAACCTTTGACACTTTTCTACTGCAAATGACATTTAATTAAATATAGTGCTTTCAACATTTGTGCCAAGAACACCTTATGTCACCAATGTGCTTAACTTATCCATTATTAACGTAATGGAAGAAAAAAATACAAATTATAATGAGAAAGTATTACGATGTCAAGTGCAGGAATAGTTGTGAACACGGCTACAGTGTATTATATATTATAATTTTCTGTCATATATATCACATTTGTTAATATGGATTAAATCAGTTCTAAGCAATAAGTCAAGTGTATCATTATGCTTTATGTATTGTACAAAAGAAGGAGGCAAATGCGCCTATGTACTGGCATTTTTAAGGAATACATATAGATTTACACCTTATCTGTGCTATAGAATGTGTGAATCCTTACAGTGTAGTTTGTAAGGGGTGCCCGAATGAGGATTATTGGATGGAACACTTAACAACCGTAGTGGTTCAAGGATATGATTTGCTAAAAAGGTGTTGGTTAAGTTCTGCCATGTTCTCCTGTATGCGCTGTTGTATGCCATGTTATGCTGTGTTGCGCTAGAAAAATGTATGTCACATACAATAAGTAGAATCATATTGGGACCAGATTATAAATAGGAGTAGCTCATAGTCTCTTGAAGTCAGTCACGGTGGCTTAGTGATTAGCACTAGAGATGAGCGAATCGAATCCCTGAATAGTAACAAACTAGATAATTATTGGAGACCACCTGAGTCAGACAGAAATTGTAGAGTAAGTGGTCAATGATTAAAACTTAACATTTAATGTGAAAAACTTAGGAAATAAGTCCCACGATAATTAGATACATAACATAAACAAAAGGAGGCAACGTGGCCGTTCACCACACAGGTAATAGTGGTGCTAGCAACCAAAACACACTAAAGAAGAAAAAGGTGCTCGGCGGCACCAGAAAATAACCAGGTGGTCCTACCGCTCTGATGAAATGCTCCTTGGTACAACAGATGCCTAGCCGGTGTTAATGGATGAGCACACCGTTGCTAGAGGCAGTTGTAAGACGCAGGGCAGTATGCTAGGCTAGTTGGCCCTAGTGATACCCTAGGGACCTACAATGACCTAAGTGACCTGACCACGGATCCCCGTGACCAGTCACAAGCAAGAACCTCACCCTGGAATTAGTGCGCCCTAGAAAGCCCTCGCCTACCTGATCCCTACACGCATGTTTCGCTGAAAGAGATGAGTAAAAAGCTCATCAGGGGAAACACGGGAGCTTGGGCTGAAACTGTGCAGGGTGCACTGACAGTAATGTCGGATGTGCGCTCTGCACAGAGGCAAAGTGTGACCACGATCCTGATGTGGATACAAGTGGGCAGACTAGCTATAGGGTAAGAGGGGAAAAAGTGATACAGAACCCCTCTCCTAATAACAGACTCTTGGCGCATGGGCTGATGTAGCCTGAGGTAGCGCAGATCCCACAGGATAAATTCGATTCGAATATAAGCCGAATTTCCTCATGCTTCGTGTCAGCGAATCGATTTAACCTGAAATAGTATAAAAAAAAACCTAAAAATTCAAACTTGCCACCTCCATTTTCTCGCAACGGGCCGCCAGCCTCAATCTTGATTGAAGTTCTCGGCCGAAATCCTGTGCGGAGCGAGATGACATCATCATGCTGGCTGGCATGATGATGCTATATGTCACCACTCCAGACGGCGTGATGACTAGGGATGAGCGAACCCGAACTGTATTTTCGTAAAAGTCCGGGTTCGGTGTTCGGCGCTTTCTTGGCGCATTTTGAAAGGCTGCAAAGCAGCCAATCAACAAGCGTCATACTACTTGCCCCAAGAGGCCATCACAGCCATGACTACTATTGGCATGGCTGTGATTGGCCAGTGCAGCATGTGACCCAGCCTCTATTTAAGCTTGGGTCACGTAGCGCTGCACGTCACTCTGCTCTGATCAGTGTAGGGATAGGATGCAGCTGCTGCTGTTAGGGCGAGATTAGGCAGTGATTTACTTACCGAAGTGATCTATATACAGCTGTGTATCATACAACCTCTGCTATTCAATTGCTCACTGGTTTTAAGGCTGCCCAGAGCGTTTTTCAGTCACTTTTTTCTGGGGTGATCGGCGGACATTTTGTGTCTTGTGGTGCGCCAGCACAAGCTGCCATCAAGTCCATTTTTAACTATCAATAGTGTTTTTTTTTTTTTTGCTATATCCTACATCAGGGGCTTGGCTGTGCTTTCTATTTTATTGAGGGGTAAAATACAATTGCCAAAATAGCAGTACCCTAAATCTGGTGTTTCAGCTGTGGCTAGCCAATTGTAATACTGTCTGCTGTCTGCCGAAGCACAGTTTTTGTTCTGGGTTAAATACAATTCCCAACTTATCAATTCCCTAAATAATTGTTTTCTGCTGTATCAGGCCAAGTTTAAATCTATCCATAAAAGGGCATATTAGATTGAAGGTGCTGATGGGGTCATCCTCAATAACTTCACACGCTACCGTGCATTTCCAAGTCTAATTCTGTCCGTAAAAGGGATACCTGTCATCCAGGTCCTAAATACTAGGCCTACAATTTATATTCAGCTAAATCTGTCGTTACTGCTGTGCCTGTATTAGTGTAATACGGTACCTAAATAGATAGCCAGATAGTGTTAGGTGCCTGTAAAAAAAGGCCTGAATTTGAATTCAATACATTGGGCCAAATAATTTTTTTCTTATTGTGGTGAACGGTAACAATGAGGAAAACATCTAGTAAGGGACGCGGACATGGTCGTGGTGGTGTTAGTGGACCCTCTGGTGCTGGGAGAGGACGTGGCCGTTCTGCCACAGCCACATGTCCTAGTAAACCAACTACCTCAGGTCCCAGTAGCCGCCAGAATTTACAGCGATATTTGTTGGGGCCCAATGCCGTTCTAAGGATGGTGAGGCCTGAGCAGGTACAGGCATTAGTCAATTGGGTGGCCGACAGTGGATCCAGCACGTTCACGTTATCTCCCACCCAGTCTTCTGCAGAAAGCGCACAGATGGCGCCTGAAAACCAAGCCCATCAGTCTGTCACATCACCCCCATGCATATCAGGGAAACTGTCTGAGCCTCAAGTTATGCAGCAGTCTCTTATGCTGTTTGAAGACTCTGCTGCCAGGGTTTCCCAAGGGCATCCACCTAGCCCTTCCCCAGCGGTGGAAGACATATAATGCACTGACGCACAACCACTTATGTTTCCTGTTGATGAGGACATGGGAATACCACCTCAGCACGTCTCTGATGATGACAAAACACAGGTGCCAACTGTTGCGTCTTTCTGCAGTGTGCAGACTGAACAGGAGGTCAGGGAGGAAGACTGGGTGGAAGACGATGCAGGGGACGATGAGGTCCTGGGCAAAAGCGAACACCCGCCGCCAAGAGAGTCCGTCTGATACTGGCCACCGCCATCTGGGACCTAGCACCCCAAAGGCAGCTTCAAGGAGTTCCCTGGCGTGGCAGTTCTTCAAACAATGTGCTGACGACAAGACCCGAGTGGTTTGCATGCTGTGCCATCAGAGCCTAAAGCGAGGCATTAACGTTCTGAACCTTAGCACAAACTGCATGACCAGGCACCTGCATGCAAAGCATGAACTGCAGTGGAGTAAACACCTTAAAAACAAGGAACTCACTCAGGCTCCCCCTGCTACCTCTTCTGTTGCTGCCGCCTCGGCCTTTTCCTCCGCCTCTGGAGGAACGTTGGCACCTGCCGCCCAGCAAACAGAGGATGTACCACCAACACCACCACCTCCGTCACCAAGCATCTCAACCATGTCACACGGCAGCGTTCAGCTCTCCATCTCACAAACATTTGAGAGAAAGCGTAAATTCCCACCTAGCCACCCTCGATCCCTGGCCCTGAATGCCAGCATTTCTAAACTACTGGCCTATGAAATGCTGTCATTCAGGCTGGTGGACACAGACAGCTTCAAACAGCTCATGTCGCTTGCTGTCCCACAGTACGTCATTCCCAGCCGCCACTACTTCTCCAAGAGAGCCGTGCATTCCCTGCACAACCAAGTATCCGATAAAATCAAGTGTGCACTGCGCAACGCCATCTGTGGCAAGGTCCACCTAACCACAGATACGTGGACCAGTAAGCACGGCCAGGGACGCTATATCTCCCTAACTGCACACTGGGTAAATGTAGTGGCGGCTGGGCCCCAGGCGGAGAGCTGTTTGGCGCACGTCCTTCCGCCGCCAAGGATCGCAGGGCAACATTCTTTGCCTCCTGTTGCCTCCTCCTCCTACTCTGCTTCCTCCTCCTCTTCTTCCACCTGCTCATCCAGTCAGCTACACACCTTCACCCCCAACTTCAGCACAGCCCGGGGTAAACGTCAGCAGGCCATTCTGAAACTCATATGTTTGGGGGAAAGGCCCCACACCGCACAGGAGTTGTGGTGGGGTATAGAACAACAGACCGACGAGTGGTTGCTGCCGGTGAGCCTCAAGCCCGGCCTGGTGGTGTGCGATAATGGGCGAAATCTCGTTGCAGCTCTGGGACTAGCCGGTTTTACGCACATCCCTTGCCTGGCGCATGTGCTGAATTTGGTGGTGCAGAAGTTCATTCACAACTACCCCGACATTTCAGAGCTGCTGCATAAAGTGCGGGCCGTCTGTGCGCGCTTCCGGCATTCACATCCTGCCGCTGCTCGCCTGTCTGCGCTACAGCGTAACTTCGGCCTTCCCGCTCACTGCCTCATATGCGACGTGCCCACCAGGTGGAACTCCACCTTGCACATGCTGGACAGACTGTGCGAGCAGCAGCAGGCCATAGTGGAGTTTCAGCTGCAGCACGCATGGGTCAGTCGCATTGCGGAACAGCACCACTTCACCACCAATGACTGGGCCTCCATGCGAGACCTGTGTGCCCTGTTGCGCTGTTTCGAGTACTCCACCAACATGGCCAGTGGCGATGACGCCGTTATCAGCGTTACAATACCACTTCTATGTCTCCTTGAGAAAACACTTAGGGCGATGATGGAAGAGGAGGTGGCCCAGGAGGAGGAGGAGGAGGAAGAGGGGTCATTTTTAGCACTTTCAGGCCAGTCTCTTCGAAGTGACTCAGAGAGAGGTTTTTTGCAACACCAGAGGCCAGGTACAAATGTGGCCAGCCAGGGCCCACTACTGGAGGACGAGGATGAGGTGGAGGAGGATGAGGATGAAGCATGTTCACAGCGGGGTGGCACCCAACGCAGCTCGGGACCATCACTGGTGCGTGGCTGGGGGAAACGCAGGACGATGACGATACGCCTCCCACAGAGGACAGCTTGCCTCTGGGCAGCCTGGCACACATGAGCGACTACATGCTGCAGTGCCTGCGCAACGACAGCAGAGTTGCCCACATTTTAACGTGTGCGGACTACTGGGTTGCCACCCTACTGGATCCCCGGTACAAAGACAATGTGCCCACCTTACTTCCTGCACTGGAGCGTGATAGGAAGATGCGCGAGTACAAGCGCACGTTGGTAGACGCGCTACTGAGAGCGTTCCCAAATGTCGCAGGGGAACAAGTGGAAGCCCAAGGCGAAGGCAGAGGAGGAGCAAGAGGTCGCCAACGCAGCTGTGTCACGGCCAGCTCCTCTGAGGGCAGGATTAGCATGGCAGAGATGTGGAAAAGTTTTGTCACCAAGCCACAGCTAACTGCACCACCACCTGATACGGAACGTGTTAGCAGGAGGCAACATTTCGCTAACATGGTGGAACACTACACCCCTCCACGTACTGACTGATGGTTCGGCCCCATTCAACTTCTGGGTCTCCAAATTGTCCACGTGGCCAGAGCTAGCCTTTTATGCCTTGGAGGTGTTGGCCTGCCCGGCGGCCAGCGTTTTGTCTGAACGTGTATTCAGCACGGCAGGGGGCGTCATTACAGACAAACGCAGCCGCCTGTCTACAGCCAATATGGACAAGCTGACGTTCATAAAAATGAACCAAGCATGGATCCCACAGGACCTGCCCTTCCCTTGTGCAGATTAGACATTTAAAACTACCTCCCCTTAACCATATATTATTGTACTCCAGGGCACTTCCTCATTAAATCCTTTTTTTATTTTCATTTTACCATTATATTGCGGGGCAACCCAAAGTTGAATGAACCTCTCCTCTGTCTGGGTGCCGGCGCCTAAAAATATCTGACAGTGGCCTGTTCCAGTGTTGGGTGACATGAAACCTGATTCTCTGCTATGACATGAAGCCTGAATCTCTGCTATGGGACCTCTCTCCTCTGTCTGGGTGCCGGGGCCTAAAAATATCTGACAGTGGCCTGTTCCAGTGTTGGGTGACATGAAGCCTGATTCTCTGCTATGACATGAAGCCTGATTCTCTGCTATGGGACCTCTCTCCTCTGTCTGGGTGCCGGGGCCTAAATATCTGACAATGGCCTGTTCCAGTGTTGGGTGACGTGAAGCCTGATTCTCTGCTATGACATGAAGCCTGATTCTCTGCTATGACTTGAAGCCTGATTCTCTGGTATGACATGAAGCCCGATTCTCTGTTATGGGACCTCTCTCCTCTGTCTGGGTGCCGGGGCCTAAATATCTGACAATGGCCTGTTCCAGTGGTGGGTGACGTGAAGCCTGATTCTCTGCTATGACATGAAGCCTGATTCTCTGCCATGAGACCTCTCTCCAATTGATATTGGTTAATTTTAATTTATTTTTATTTTAATTAATTTCCCTATCCACATTTGTTTGCAGGGGATTTACCTACATTTTGCTGCCTTTTGCAGCCCTCTAGCCCTTTCCTGGGCTATTTTACAGCCTTTTTAGTGCCGAAAAGTTCGGGTCCCCATTGACTTCAATGGGGTTCGGGTTCGGGGCGAAGTTCGGGTCGAGTTCGGATCCCGAACCCGAACATTTCCGGGAAGTTCGGCCGAACTTCTCGAACCCGAACATCCAGGTGTTCGCTCAACTCTAGTGATGACGTAATCTCGTGCAACAGGGGATTTCGGCCGAGATCTTTAAGCAAGATGGTGGCTGCCGGCCCGTCGCAAGCAAATGAAAGTGGCAAGTTTGATTTTGTAAGTTTGAATTATTGTTAATTTTACACTCAGATGCCGCGATCATGTATTAATGCAGCATCTGAGGGGTACAATGATAGGGGTGGCGTTATTGCAGCTCCCTGCCATTGCAGCCGCTTCTTACAAAAAAAATGCGCTTTGTGGCGAAGTAATTAGTCACGAAGCAAATTTTTTTGTAAAATTTGGCGAAGCAGCCGAATCGAATTTTCTATAAATTTGCTCATCTGTAGTTAGCACTGGTGCCTTGCAGCTTGAGTTTGTATATTGTCCCTGTGTTTGGGTGGGTTTCCTCCGGGTACTCCAGTTTCCTCCCACGCTCCAAAGACATACTGAAAGGGAACTTAGATTGTGATTCCCATTGGAGACGGCAAGTGAAGATAATGTCTATAAAGTGCTAAGGTATATGTCAGTGCTACATAAGTGAGTAAAATAAACAGGTACTTGCTGTGAGTTGGCAGAGAGGAGGGTCCAAATTTAAAGTTTGGCTAAAAGGGATGTTGACCCTGAGATCCAGTGGGACTGCCTATATCATATTATATGTATTGTAGTCAATGTAGCTTTGATCTCCATTTATATGATCAATTGTTTAATGGTCCAATAAAAGCATTTTGTTTTACTGAAAATGCTTGAATTCTTTTTCTCCATGAATGCTACAGTGCAGCAATTGCTTGTCTTATTCAAGTGAATGAGAAGAGCGGTTGTAATCACACTGCACCAGCACTACAAGCGAGACCGAGTGCAGTTAATCAGTGAAGAGGACGCAGTGCTTGCATGAACAGTTGATAGGTGCAAATGCCAGGAGTCAGATCCCCAGCGATCTGATATTGATAACCAATCGTGAGGATAGCTCAATACATGAGTAACGAACATCACTTTTGATCTACCCCACCTTGATAGTTGTTACTAATGCTGCAAACAGACTGGTCACTGTTAGAAGAGCCCCTTTACATGGGCCGAGTCAGCAAGCAGTTATTGGTGACATAAAATTTATTCCTAATAATTTGCAGCCCATCAGAAGTGGCGAGAGCAGCATTTACATACAGTAATTATCTCCTCACTACTGATGATTTTGATGTCCACATCAATGGTGCTTTCTAGTGTTGATCGAGCACCAAATTTTTATTATATATAATATATATTTATTAGTGTTGATCGAGCACTGTAGTGCTCAGGTGCTTGAGTAGAACACCTCGGGATGCTCGGGTGCTCTACTGAGCACCCGAGCACAATGGAAGTCAATGGGAGAACCCGAGCATTAAACCAGGAACTCCCTGCTCTGAAGAGGGGAGGGTGTCTGGTTCATAGGAAAAGGTCAGAAATTGATGGAAACACCACTGAAATGGCTCGCGAACAGCATGGGGAGGATGCCTGGATGCATCTTAAACTCCCAGGTCGCTGCTGGGAACAATGTTGTCCGAGTAGTATTCCACTTTTACAGACTGACAATAATACACACAAAACCAAAGATCAAATCGATTTTATAGGAAAAATTGTTAGGAAACATTATTTCCTGTATATTTGCTTGCATATAAAGTGCAAGTGCTGCCAAAAATTACAAGGAAGAGGGACTCAAGAGGGATACAACATGTATATCACATAAAGTAGGGCCTCATTTACATTGTGGTACAATTGTTCAGGTAGTGGGACTCCTACACTCAAAGCCTATGCATTAAGTGAAAGGGCTTCCAAAAATTACAAGGAACCGGCACTCCAATACACCCTTTATTACACATAAAGGAGAGCATCATACACAGCCTTGAAAAATTATGATTGATGGCTGGTGACCCTTAAAAACATTAGGGGCGAGGGCCTGCTGCTGATCCTACCATCTAAGACATTAGGGGTGAGGGTCTGCTGCTGAGCTGACCATCTAAAAAATTTGGGGTGAGGGTCTGCTGCCGAGCTGACCATCTAAAACATTAGGGGCGAGTGCCTACTACTTATCTCGCCCATAATTTTTTCCATGATCAGGGGCTGCTGCTGAGCTGACCATCGAAAACATTATGGTTGAGGGTCTGCTGCTGAGCTGACCTTCTAAAACATTAGGAGCGAGGGAAGCCTAATAAGCATGTCGATATGATGGAGGAGGAAGAGGAGGATGAGAAAAAGAAGATTGAAACCCTTTTTTGTGGTGGAAGGGGTGCATGGGAATACAGTGTATTCAATACACCATAAATGCAACATTTAAAGTGCCTTTATGTTGAGCCGATTTCATCTGGTTCAGTAGAGAAGTCAGGGGCAATCCAGGCCTTGTTCATTTTGATAAGAGTCAACCGTGTCAGCATTTTTAGTTCACAGGCGGATGAGCTTATCAGTTATTATGCCCCCAGCAGCACTAAATAACCGCTCTGACAATACGCTGGCGGCAGGGCAGGCCAGCATCTCCAAGGCATAGAGCACCAGTAGTTGTAAGGCACTGAAAGATCATTAAGGACGCTAACACAGTGTGCTATGCACTCCTTCACCATATTCCAAAACTTCTCTCCTTGCATTAGGGTGAGGTTGCTGGCGGGGTGTCATAAAACTGTCCCAGGCCTTGGAGAGTGTTGCCTTGCCTCTGTTGGACTTGCTGTGTGTTCCCCTCGTCTCCCCTCCTTGGTTGCCCAAGGAACTACGTACTCTGCTGTCAGCGTTGTCAGATGGAAATTTTTGGAGCAATTTTTCCCACAAGGACCTTCCGATATTGCACCATTTTGCTAGTCCTCTTCACCACAGGAATGAGAGATGAGAAGTTCTCTTTGTAGCGAGGGTCGAGAAGGGTGAACAACCAGTAATCGGTGTTTGTCAAAATGCGTATAACGCGAGGGTCACGGGAAAGGCAGCATAACAAAGTCAGCCATATGTGCCAGAGTCCCAACAGACAAGACTTCGCTGTCCTCATCAGGAGGATGACTCTCATTCTCCTCATCCTCCTCTTCGTCCCATCCACGCTGAACAAATGGAATAAAACTACTGTGGGTACTACCCTCTGTAGCGGGGGCAACCGTCTCCTGCTCCTCATCATCATCATCATCCAACTCGCGCTGAGAAGATGAACGGAGGGTGTCTGGCTATTACCCTGTGTACTGTCTTGCCCCATTTTCACCTCTTCCACATGCAAAGCGTCTGCCTTCATTGTGAGCAGCGGGCATTTGAGTAGACACATAAGTGGGATTGTTACTCTGATAATAGCAGCATCGCCGCTCACCATCTATGTTGATTCCTAAAAGTTGCGTAAAACCTCACAGAGGCAGACATCCATGCCAACTTGTGAAGAGCGGAAGCTGACTGGAAAGGCGACGACCATATTGCAGCTGGTATTCCACTACTGCCCTCTGCTGCTCACAAAGCCTTGCCATCTTGTGGAACGTGGAGTTCCAGCGCATGCTCACGTCACACAACAGTCAGTGAGCTGGCAATTGCAAGCGCTGGTGCAGCGTTGCCAGACCGACGGCAGTTGTAGATGACTATTGGAAATGGGCACACATGAGGGGCACCTTCACCAGTAGCTCAGGAAAATTGGGGTAGGTTTTGAGAAACCGCTGAACCACTAAGTTGAACACGTGTGCTAGGCATGGTATGTGTGGGAGGTTGCCGAGCTCCAAAGCCGCCACTAAGTTACAGCCATTATCAGACACAACCATGCCTGGTTGTAGGTTGAGTGGCAAGAGCCACAGCTCAGCCTGGTCCCTTATACTCTGCCACAGCTCTGTGGTTGTGTGCTGTTTGTCAACTAAGCATATTAGTTTCAGCTCGGCCTGTTGCCGCTTCCCCACTGCAGTTCTACACTTCTTCCAGCTACTGACTGATGGCTGACTGGTGCTGCAAGATGAGAATTCATAGGTGGAAGTGGAGGAGGAGAAGGGAGGTTGCAGCCACTAATGTAGGTGGTGGCGGAAATCCTGCTGGAAGTAGGGCACACATTCATTGGCGTCAGTAGCTCCTGTGTCATCCCAGGGTACGACTCACTCCCGGCCTCCATTATGTTCACCCAGTGTGCCGTCAGGGAAATGTAGTGTCCCTGGCCAAAAGCACTTGTCCATGTTAAAGTGGACCTTCCCAATAACTGTGTTGCGTAGCAGCCAACAAACGTGCAGGGAGGAGACTCGAGCATCGCGCTCAAGCACACGCGGTATTCTGTCGAACACTGCAATGTGCCGAGCATCGCGATGCTCGAGCCAAACCGGTGTTCGGCCGAGCATGCTCGATCAATACTAGTGCGTTCACTTGACAAATTACAGTTTGCTTATTATTAGGGTGATTCGTGGCCCCTTTAGACAGGGTAATTATTGGGATCATAGGAATGCTCCTTTGTGATAATTACCTCAGTCGTCGGTCCATGTAAACAGTGGCGTTGCTAGGGCTGGTGTCACCCGGTGCGATAGAAAATGGTGTCACCCCCTTCCCCCCCCCACCCCCTCCCCGAAGCAAATTTTTTAGCCATATATGGGGGCTATGGTGGTGCTACTGCCATAGGGGGCATCCATTAGCTCAGCAGACCCCCCCTAGCAGTCAGAGCCTGGTCTCGGGAGGGGCACTTCCAGATTATTTTCTGTCCGCCACCACAAAACAATGGTGCTTATAGAACAGACTACACAGTGTAGCGGTATACTGTACATTGTGGGGCACAGTGTAGCGGTATACTGTACATTGTGGGGCACAGTGTATAGGTATACTGTACATTGTGGGGCACAGTGTAGCGGTATATTGTATATTGTGGGGCACAGTGTAGAGGTATACTGTATATTGTGTGGCACAGTGTAGAGGTATACTGTATATTGTGTGGCACAGTGTAGAGGTATACTGTATATTGTGTGGCACAGTGTAGAGGTATACTGTATATTGTGCGGCACAGTGTAGAGGTATACTGTATATTGTGTGGCACAGTGTAGAGGTATACTGTATATTGTGGGGCACAATGTAGCGGTATACTGTATATTGTGTGGCACAGTGTAGAGGTATACTGTATATTGTGTGGCACAGTGTAGAGGTATACTGTATATTGTGCGGCACAGTGTAGAGGTATACTGTATATTGTGTGGCACAGCATAGCGGTATACTGTATATTGTGTGGCACAGTGTAGAGGTATACTGTATATTGTGTGGCACAGTGTAGAGGTATACTGTATATTGTGTGGCACAGAGTAGCGGTATACTGTATATTGTGTGGCACAGCGTAGCGGTATACTGTATATTGTGTGGCACAGCGTAGCGGTATACTGTATATTGTGTGGCACAGTGTAGAGGTATACTGTATATTGTGTGGCACAGTGTAGGCTATATGTGTATAACAAACATATTTCACATAAAAACTAAGTTACTTGGCTTGGCCCTTGGGGATCTCGGACGCCACTTCAACACTTTGGCCGGGGGCTCGGCGGAGCTGATGTGCTTTATCCTAATGAGAAAGATTTCATAATAAGGATTTGGAGAAGGGGCAGAGGGATAGCAGAGCAGGGAGAGGCTGGTGCTGCTACTAGGGGGTCATACCATGTGGGAGTAATAAAGCCCACCATAATGCCCCCTCCCCCCCTAGTAGAAATAATTCTCCTTTTAATGTGACAGTGCAAAAAATACCCCCTTGTAATGCCCCCAGTTGAGCTAATGTCCCCAGAGTGCCCCCATAATGTCCCAGTATAAAATACCCCTATATAGTGCCCCCAGTGAATTCCCCCATAGTGCTCCTTTCCCCCTTCTTCCTGCTAGTGCCCCCCATAATGTACCAGTATAAAATGCCCCATATATAGTGCCCCTGTTGATGCCCCTAAGTGTCCGGCCTCTGATAGGCTGCCGGCCTAGTGTCCCCCATAATGCCCCCCAATAATGTGCCAGTAAGTGTCCCCATAGATGCCCCCCCATCATGTGCCAGTATCAAATGCCTCTCTCCTCCCCCCCACATGTCCCAGTATCATAGTGCCATCTCCCATCCCCCCAATGTGCCAGTATGAAGTGCCTCTCTCCTCCCCCCCACATGTCCCAGTATCATAGTGCCATCTACCCCCCAATGTGCCAGTATGAAGTGCCTCTCTCCTCCCCCCACATGTCCCAGTATCATAGTGCCATGCCATCTTCCCCCAAAAGTGCCAGTATCACATGCCTCCCCTTCCCATGTCCCAGTATCATAGTGCCATTCCATCCCCCCCCAAAAAAGTGCCAGTATAAAGTGCCTCTCCCCCCCCCATGTCCCAGTATCATAGTGCCATGCCATCTCCCCCCCCCCCAATGTGCCAGTATCAGGTGCCAACCCCCCTCCCCCCATGTGCCAGTATCAAGTGCCTCCTGCTCCCCCCATGGCAGTAACAGTCGGGTATTAAAAAAAAAAAAAATAAACACTTCCACGTCAGCGATGCGATGCAGCCTCTTCCTGTGTCCCGCCCTATATATGTCCATATATGGAGTTAGTGCTTGTGTATTTCAGAAAAGCTTCTGCTGAGATTCGAACCCACGACCTTCTGTATCAGAGGCAAAGCATCTAACCACACGGCCATAAGAACAGCCTTGCTACAGACTGAAAATATATGAGACTTGTACTGTTATAGCTGTACATCTATACACATGACAGCTGCCCTAACACACCCAGCACTGCTATATCTTTATATGACAGCTGTCCCAGCACACTCACCTCTGCTATATCTCTATAAATGATAGCTGCCCCAGCACACCCAGCTCTGCTACATATGATACACATGACAGCTGCACCAGCACACTCAACTCTACTATATCTCTATATATGACAGCTGCCCCAGCAAACCCAGCTCTGCTACATCTATACACATGACAGCTGCCCAAACACACCGAGCACTGCTACATCTAATACACATGACAGCTGCACAAGCACACTCAGCTCTACTATATCTCTATATATGACAGCTGCTCCAGCAAACCCAGCTCTGCTACATCTATACACATGACAGCTGCCCTAACACACCCAGCACTGCTATATCTCTATATGACAGCTGTCCCAGCACACTCAGCTCTGCTATATCTCTATAAATGATAGCTGCCCCAGCACACCCAGCTCTGCTACATATGATACACATGACAGCTGCACCAGCACACTCAACTCTACTATATATCTATATATGACAGCTGCTCCAGCAAACCCAGCTCTACTACATCTATACACATGACAGCTGCCCAAACACACCCAGCACTGCTACATCTAATACACATGACAGCTGGAGCAGCTGTCATATATAGAGATATAGTAGAGCTGAGTGTGCTGGTGCAGCTGTCATGTGTATCATATGTAGCAGAGCTGGGTGTGCTGGGGCAGCTATCATTTATAGAGATATAGCAGAGCTGAGTGTGCTGGGACAGCTGTCATATAGAGATATAGCAGTGCTGGGTGTGTTAGGGCAGCTGTCATGTGTATAGATGTACAGCTATAACAGTAGAAGTCTCATATATTTTCAGTCAGTAGCAAGGCTGTTTTTATGGCTGTGTGGTTAGATGCTTTGCCTCTGATACAGAAGGTCGTGGGTTCGAATCCCAGCTGAAGCTTTTCTGAAATACACAAGCACTAACTCCATATATGGACATACAGGGCGGGACACAGGAAGAGGCTGCATCGCAGTGCTTTGCCTCTGATACAGAAGGTCGTGGGTTCGAATCCCAGTCACATCTTTCCCTCTCCTGAGGACGGCAATACAAATGGTTCGTAAATGCCGGCCCTGCTGGTGTCACCCCCATCAATGGTGTCACCCGGTGCGGTCCGCACCCCCCGCACCCCCCTTGCAACGCCACTGCATGTAAAGACACCTTAACACAGGGTAGCAAAGACTTTCTTGTTGCTCATCTATTCACATGAACAACTGTCTGACTAACGAGTCAGACAGAGCCGGTACCATTCAAGTAAAATGCCTGCACTACTACCTTTAAGTGTAGCCTAAGGGTAAAAATATATTATTGTAAAATATTTTGTGAGATAAATTTGTGGTTGCCTTTTGCTCATCTGTATGACATTCCAGTCATAGTTTGTTTTTTCTTTGTTACACAAAAAGAATGTTATGGCTGTTAGACAAGGCTTTGCTTCTCCCTCCTGTATTGACCTTTGACGTTCAAGTTTGGTGTAGATTGTAGGAAAAGCTACCATCAGCAAGCTAAAAAGCCAAAGTAATAAGGTCATAAACTGATGGTTTTCTGTTAAAGGAACACTAAACCTAAAGTAGAACATTTATAAAAGTGATACAGATACTTTATCTGTATCTCCATGTGTTTCTGGCGGTACCACAAGTTTCTTCCTTTCTGATTTCTGTAATGTGTGTAGTTTAAAAGCCCATGCCTTCACATTCAGTATATACAAAGATGCTGTTTGCAACTATTGAAGTAAGTTAGCTTTTAGATAATGGTGTGGATGGTAATTTAATCCATGTATGTAGAGATGGGCAAATTTTGGTCCGTATCAATTCTACCAGAATAAAATTTGTTCCAATTGGCCTGGAAATTGCTTTATGACACTTTGTGGTCTCCTAAGAACTTTTTTTTTACTTTTTTCTCTCTATACTTTCTCTCTTTTTTCAATGTATTTCCTTCTCTCCCCCATTAAGCTCTTTAATGCAAAGACAGCAATAGTAAATAGTCAGAAAACATTGATATACAGTATATAGCTATGGCAGGCTTGATGGTGTTAACAGACTATTTAAAAACACACTGCGTCATTGGATTTTTGCTTTTTAAACATAAAAAAAATTGTACCTTATTGGGTGCAGATGCCTGCCGGTGATTAAACACAACACATGGTGGTATCAGAAAAATAGCGACTTGTGCAGCAAGCTGCTGAAGAGCTGGTGCAAAGGATGAGAGTGGTAGTGGCCCTGATGAGGTATTGTGTCATTGTATATTGCCTCAGGCCATTGCTCCCTGGGGATTTGTGCTGAAGAAAGATGAAGAATTCTGTAGTATTAAGTAAAAAGTGCAGTTTCTGGCACCAGACGAAGAGATATGGTGAATGGTTGTGTGGCAATTTAATGGCACTTGCAGGCACTTATGGATATATGTGTCCACTGGATGATTCAAGCTTTATATTTCACTGTCCTGGAAGAGGTCTACGTGATGGATGTTTGAGTCGTAGTCCCTCACCTGGAGCAGGGTCTGTCAAGTACTGATTTTGCTGATCACTCTGCCATCTTGGCTTTTCGAAGCATTGTTCCTGATTTTGTCTAGTTTCCTGGAGTGAAGGTCTCACAAGAACAACTGGATATGGTCCCTTGGAGTAGGAGCTCTCCCTCCTGGCAGGAAGTAGGACCAGCCCACTCCTACCAACAGGGTTTTTAGTCGTGTCCCTGCCAACCATACCTCTTCTACTGGAACACACAGCTTAAAACATATGCATAACATAATAATACATAATACAACATTTGCAGATACCCCCAGGTCTGAATAAGAGGTCCAAAATTATGCCTTAACAGGGGCAAATGTTAACACAATTTTACTTAATATTAAGTTAACTTGCTATGACTACAATGTATACTGATATTGTCATGCTAAAATATTTGTGTTTATGCACTTATAATCAATAGAAAAATTGCAACAGTTTAAAAAATTATAATATGCTGTCTGAATTGGATGTCCCCTGGCCTCGCCCAAACAATACACTGGTATTAATGCACTAAAGTTAAGTTATTTGCACAATTACAATCGGGGGTGGACTGACCGGTCGGGCACTTCGGACGTGGTCCGAGGGCCCGGCTGGGATGGGGGACCGCCGCAGCCGTGAACATAATATAATGTGCACGGACTGCAAAGTTATTCACCTGTGCCCGGCGGCTGGCGCAGCGTCGCGAATCACAATATTACCTATATTATTCCTGGCGCAGGCGGGCACGATAACGTCATCACGTGCCTGTTCCAGGACGCAGCACAGTGACGTGCGCCTATCTATGAGTGAGCGCCAGGAGTCTCGGACACAGGTAAGTATTGGCTTTTATTTTATTTTTTTGTGTGCCAAGCCAACTTTGGGGGACATAACTGGGTGGCACAGGAGGCAAGGATACATATTACTGAAGGGACAATGGGGGGAAATTACTACATGGGGAGCAAACTATTACATGGGGCAGGGTGGGGGGAAATTAATACTGTGGGGGCAGTGTGGGGGGAAATCAATACTGTGGGGTTAGTGTGAGGGGGAATGAATACTGTGGGGGCAGTGTGGGGGACAATTGGTACTGTGGGCAGTGTGAGGGGGAAATTGATACTGTGGGGGAAATTAATACTGTGGGGGAAATTGATACTGTGAGGGCAGTGTGGGGGATGTCGCTATTGGGTAGGAACTATAGGGGAATTTATTTTACAAGGACATATTAGGAGACATTATTTTTCAGGGACACTATACAGGTATTATTACCTGGAGCACAATATAGGATGTTACTATTACTGGGGGTACTCTAGGGGATATTATAATTGCTGTAGATACCATAGGGACATTTGGGGGTCATTTATCAAACTGGTGTAAAGTAGAACTGGCTTAGTTGCAACCAGATTAAACTTTTTAATTTAGACAGCTCCTTTTGAGAATGAAAGGTGGAATCTGATTGGTTGCTATAGGCAACTAAGCCAATTGTAATATACACCAGTTTGATAAATGACCCCAATTATGAGAAATCTAACATGTCTGTGTAACATACTCTGTAGAGATGAGATGCGGCTGAAAGAATTTGTCATGGCGTTCTGGGGCAAACGGAGGAGAAGAGGAAAGAGAAGATCTACAAGATAGGAGATGTCACTGGAAGTAAGAGGTATGTGGTGCTGTATTCTCCTATATGTAGAGCTGGCTCACTACTGTGACCTGCGTCTCATCTTCTTCTCCAAGTGTTTTTTTTATTATGAGGCTACTATCACACTAGCATTAAAGTTTTCCAGTATTGAGTTGTCATAGGGTCTCAATACCGGAAAAAAACGCTTCTGTTTTTTCCCCATTCATCGTCAATGGGGACAAAACTGAACTGAACAGAACAGAATCCACCAAAATGCATTCTGTTCCATTTAGTTGCGTTCCCAGACCAGAGAGCAAACTGCAACATGTATTTTGCTTTCCGTTCTGGGATGTGGAGCAAGACGGATCTGAAACAATAGAAAACGGTTCCGTCCCCCATTGACTTTCAATGGAGTTCATGACGGCTTCGCCTTGGCTATGTTACAGATAATACAAACGGATCTGTTCATAATAGATGCAGATGGTTGTATCATCAGTAACAGCTTGTGTAAAAGTAGCCTAATTTATGTATTTTCAATTTGGCAACTAAAAATTTTATTTGGCTTCTAGATATTTTTGCAGTCCTATTTAACACTACAGATACCATAAGGTAAAAGGGTTCTCTGGGATTTACATATTGATATAGGTGATGTGGGCGGTGCAATATGTGGGTGTGGCTTGAGGGTGGGTGGGGACACAGGGGCCCCATAATCTCCTATTGCCCAGGGGCCCCATGAGTTGTCAGTCCGCCCCTGCTTACAATGTATATATATGGTAGAAAAATTGCAACAGGTTTTAGGAAATGAAATAGGCCTAATTGGACTTCCGTTGGCTGAGAACACACTATACACTGGTATTAGTGCACTAAAATGTGAATTTATAAAGATAATTAAAATTAAATCAGTTTTTTGGAGTAAAGTACAGGTCCAATTGGACATCCCCTGACTGAGAACAAACTTTACACTGGTATTGTTGCATTAAAATACACTAAATTGCACTTTAATAAATGGTAGAAGAATTGCAATAGATTTTTTAATAATTAATACAGGCCCAATTAAAACTCCCCTGGCTAAGAACATACTTTGGTATTGAAGCACTAAAATACGTTTTATTGGGCACTCATAAACTGTAGAAAAATTGCAACACGTTTTTTAGAATAAAATAGTACCCCAACAATATACGTATATTGCTGATGATGCTGGGAAATGCAACTATAAAACACTTGAACTTTAGAAGCTTCAAAAAGATTTTTAGATAAAAAAAGGCTGTCTCGTGGACAGAAAAATAGAGAACAGTCTCCTTAAAGGGAACCTGTCACCAGGTTTATGGTGTCCTAACTAAGGGCAACATAAATAAGTGACTGATTCACTTTCTTTAATTGACCCAGTCAATCTGCCAACATCTTGTATTGAAAAGCTCCAGCTGATAATGATGAGTCATGAATATTCATGAGCTCCTGACTCTCCCCGCCCACCTGCTGCTGATTGACAGTTTTTTTCCATCTGAATCAGCAGCAGGTGGGCAGGGGAGTGGCTATATCTCTGAATTAAAAATACGCTGGACTCACTGACATTAGCATGCGGCATGTGGCATCTTTGTGTGTATATTATGAGGTAAACATCTGTCACACCAGTAAGTGAATACATCTAAGGCACTTTTTAGTAGTTAATGATTGTATATAATTAGTTAGATTATAATCGAATATCCACATGACAGGTTCCCTTTAAATGATCTTTGTGTAGTGCAGCACAAAAAGTTATGAATATCTCCAGCTGCACTGACTATAAGACGCACAGTACACTAACTGCCCCTACACTCTCCCTACTGATAAATCCTGACTTTCTACCTAGTAATTTAATCTACCTAAATAAATATATTTTCTTCACAATCCCTACATTTTCCCTGCACAACCTTATAGTGGCTGTTTTGTGTTTCTAATTGGTATCTGTCAGAAACATGGCAGACATGTCCTATCACATCAGTGGCTAAGCTCAGAATGGCATTTGTACTTCAGAGCTAGCAGATACTGATAAACCAGCCAATATCCTCCCTTCTGATTTTCTGCCAGGCTGACTGCAAAACACTGTGCACAAACCTGCAAGCACAGCAGGTACTATAGCCACCAGGTTTCTGCTACATAAAAAAAATAATAATCATAATGACATTTTTTTAAAATATATCTTATTTCTAGCAGTGCCACTTCAAAACTGTATTAAAGATAGCGACACTCAAATTTGATGCCCAGCAAGCACTGTAATTCTGCTGATCAGCAGGGCTTCATGGGTGTGGGACCTCTTCTATCCATACACTTATGGAAAACACCCCTTTAGTATATTACGTCATTTACACATGTAGTGGTCAGATGTGTCATGGAGAATACCTTCAATGCAAAATAAACCATTGTTACATAGTTACATAGTTGATAAGGTTGAAAAGACAGCTCCATCAAATTCATCCTATAATGCTATTGTGATGAACTAGAAGAAGCCAAAAATCCCTCTGGGAGCAATGTTGATTACTGTATATTAGGAGAAAAATATGGCAATCAGAATTTCTGGATTAACCACATCTCCAAAAATCTATTAAGTATACCTGTAACGGGGTGCTGAAGGCACACTCGGTCTCCCATCAGCTGCAGGTCTTAGCTTCGGGAGCGAGGATCTGTGTTTGTCCTCATTCCCCAGGCGCCCTTGCTAGCTGGGAGGCTCCCAGCTCCTAGGTCTGCCTTGAGCGGCGAGCTGATCACTAGAGATGTCGCGAACATAAAATTTTCCGTTCACAAACGGCGAACGCGAATTTCCGCAAATGTTCGCGAACGGGCGAACCGCCATAAACTTCAATAGGCAGGCGAATTTTAAAACCCACAGGGACTCTTTCTGGCCACAATAGGGATGGAAAAGTTGTTTCAAGGGGACTAACACCTGGACTGTGGCATGCCGGAGGGGGATCCATGGCAAAACTCCCATGGAAAATTACGTAGTTGACGCATAGTCGTGTTTTAATCCATATAGGGCATAAATCACCTAAAATTCCTAAATTGTTTGGAATAACGTGCTTTAAAACATCAGGTATGATGTTGTATCGATCAGGTAGTGTAAGGGTTACGCCCTCTTCACAGTGACAGACCAAACTCCCCGTTTAACACACTGCAAACAGTCCATTTGCACAACCGCAAACTCCCCATTTGCACAAGGTTGGATACACAGCTAGCCATGTCCCGTTCCTTGTCCTCACTGACGTCATTGAAGGTCTCTTCCTCCACCCAGCCACGTACAACACCAAGGGTCCCCGAAAGGTGATGCCTGCTGTGGTTGGTCTTCCACCTCCTCAAAGCCACCTTCCTCCTCTGACTGCCTTGGGTTTGACTGACCAGGTTTGTCACCTCCGCAAAGGGACGCATGAACCTAAAGTAACGCGGCCAAAAAATACCCAGCTCCGCAGAGGCTGTCCTCTTTTTTTTTTTTATTAAAAAAATCTGTTCTTACCAGTTTAATCTCTGTTTTGTCCCCTATCAGGGGCCGGTGTGTGGTGTATGGAATAGATTTTAGGAACGGGGAGATAGAAAAAGATGCTTGTGTGGTCCTCTTACTTCCAATTTGGGGCACTGCGCGTGCAATGAACTATGCAATCCCAAAAAGAGTGGTATGTTATGTAGTACTATTCCTATCAGTTTAATCCCTGTTAAATCCCCTATCAGGGGACGTGTATGGAATAGATTTTTGGATCCGGGAGATGGAAAAAGATGCTTGGTTGGTCCTCTTACTTCCAATTTGGGGCACTGCGCGTACGCCGTGCAATGTACTATGCAATCCCAATATGAGTGGAATGTTAAGTAGTACTATTCCTATCGGTTTAATCCCTGTTACGTTCCCTATCAGGGGACGTTTATGGAATAGAGTTTAGACAACCGCAAAGAGTTGTCAATAGTTGACACACTCATGACATAAATTTTATTCCTCTATGCGTCAATCTTGATGTAGTGATGACTGTGCTCGTTCGCACGTTTGGCAGATTGCAGGCGATGGCGGTTTTTCAAAGCCTATGGTCGGGCTGAGGTAGTTCAGTGACAGTTAAGTGACCCAGAAAACAATGATTCTGCAGTGTGGGCCCATTGTTGGCCTAGTAGGCTTTAATGATCACCTTAGATGATCACAAAGAAAATTAATGTTTTTTCTATGCAAAATTATCCAGCCGATCGCTTTTGGTCTGTTCACAATGAAGCAACGACCGTATCTCATCTGGGGTGTGCCAACATTGCCATTGCCAACACACTCCTAGAGGTGATCGCTTCATTGTGATTCGCAAGCCCCTTCACCACAACAAGGTAACGATCACGAAGGGGAATTGACACATGTATGTGCCTTTTTTTTGTTTGTTTTGTTTTTGCAGCCACAGTGCAGCACCAGAGGCCAGAAAAATTAGGCATGTACACATGCCTGAAAAATTAGGTATTGTTGCAGCCGCTGCAAAATTTATGTTTTCCAGGCAGAAAGTGCACTAAAACATTGCGGCTTGAACCCTAGTTGGTGGCGGAGAAGTCACGCAAGTCATCCGGCATGCAGAGATAAAATACAGCAGCGTGTGGACCATTTTTAGCCCAAGGCAGCTCATCTCATCACCAGGCCTTTTTTAGTCAAATGTATCGCCCACTGTCAGTCCCTTTGGGATCCATGCCTAATTCATCTTAATAAAGGTGAGGTAATCTAGTCGTTTTTGACCTAGGCGACTTCTCTTCTCAGTGACAATACCTCCTGCTGCACTGAAGGTCCTTTCTGACAGGACACTTGAAGCGGGGCAGGCCAGAAGTTCTATCGCAAATTGGGATAGCTCAGGCCACAGGTCAAGCCTGCACACCCAGTAGTCAAGGGGTTCATCGCTCCTCAGAGTGTCGATTTCTGCAGTTAAGGCGAGGTAGTCTTCTACCTGTCGGTCGAGTCATTCTCTGGAGCGTGGACCCCGAAGGGCTGTGGCGATGGGTAGGACTTAAAAAGCTCTGCATGTCTTCCATCAACAACACGTCTGTAAAGCGTCCTGTCCTTGCCGGCGTGGTCATGGTAGGAGGAGGATTACTTTCACCTCTTCCCCTGTTAGATTTCCGTTGTGCTGTGACATCACCCTTATACGCTGTGTAAAGCATACTTTTTAACTTGTTTTGGAACTGCTGCATTCTTTCCGACTTCCGGTAATTCGGTAACATTTCAGCCACTTTCTGCTTATACCGGGGGTCTAGTAGTGTGGCCACCCAGTACAGGTTGTTCTCATTCAGCCTTTTTATACGAGGGTCCCTCAACAGGCACGACAGCATGAAAGACCCCATTTGCACAAGGTTGGATGCAGAGCTACTCATGTTCCGGTCCTCGTCCTCACTGATCTCACTGAAGGTCTGTTTTTCCCCCCAGCCACGTACAACACCACGGATACCAGATAGGTGACAACGAGCACCCTGGGATGCCTGCTGTGGTTGGTCTTCCTCCTCCTCAAAGCCACATTCCTCCTCTGAATCCTCTTCCTCAGACTCCTCTTTCAGCGTTGCCGCAGGTCCAGCAAGCGATGCTGATAACGCTGTTTCTGGTGGTGATGGTGACCACAACTCTTCCTCTTAACGCTCATCTACGGCCTGATCCAGCACTCTTCGCAGGGCACGCTCCAGGAAGAAAACAAATGGGATGATGTCGCTGATGGTGCCTTCGGTGCAACTGACTAGGTTTGTCACCTCCTCAAACGGATGCATGAGCCTACAACTTGCCCAAATTCAATGCCGCCAACAAATTGCTTCTGTTGTCACACACCACTTTGCCGATCTCCAGTTGGTGCGGAGTCAGCCACTGATCCACCTGTGTGTTCAGGGCGGACAGGATTTCTGGTCCGGTGTGACTCTCTGCTTTCAGGCAAGTCAACCCCAAGACGGCGTGACACTGTCGTATCCGGGATGTGGAATAGCCCCTGGGGAGCTGGGGGGGAGCAGTTGATGTGGAGCAAGACGCAGAAGCAGAAGAGGACTCAGCCGAGGAGGTTAGCGAAGAGGATGGAGTAGGAGGAGTAGAGGAGGTGGCAGCAGGCCTGCCTGCAAGTCGTGGCGGTGTCACCAACTTCTCTGCAGAGCCACGCATTCCATGCTTGGCAGCCGTCAGCAGGTTTACCCAATGCGCAGTGTACGTGATATACCTGCCCCGACCGTGCTTTACAGACCAGGCATAAGTGGTCAGATGGACCCTTGCCCCAACACTGTGTGCCAGACATGCCATGACTTCCTTTTCCACAATAGAGTACAGGTTGGGAATTGCCTTTTGTGAAAAGAAATTTCGGCCGGGTACCTTCCACTGCGGTGTCCCAATAGCTACAAATTTTTTGAAGGCCTCAGACTCCACCAGCTTGTATGGTAAAAGCTGGCGGGCTAAGAGTTCCGACAAGCCAGCTGTCAGACGCCAGGCAAGGGGGTGATTCTGTGACATTGACTTCTTACGCTCAAACATTTCCTTGACAGACACCTGACTGTGGGCAAATGAGCAGGAACTGCTGAAGGCGAGAGGCGGAGTGGCGGATGGTTGAGAGGGGGCAAGGAGGACAGCAGTGGTTGACGTGGCTGAAGATGCTGGACCAGGAGGAGGATGGCGGCTTTGAGTTTGTGTGCTGCTTGTACTCATGTGTTGATCCCATAGGCGTTTGTGATTTGAGATCATGTGCCTTTGCAAAGCAGTTGTACCTAGGTGGGTGTTGGACTTCCCACGACTCCGTTTCTGTAAGCTTTTGTCTGGCGGATATGTTCACCCCATGTACCCTATACAAGTGAAAGGGGTGTAACATATGACTAGCTGGAGCTAGTGCCTTTTCTGTTTTTTTTTGCTATACAAGGGATAACCCCTATTGTGAACACAAGTTCCTTTAGGACATCACTCTCGTTCTATATTTTAAGGTATACCAATAAAGTTTAACATTTTAAGTATACAATAATACAAACGTTCAGTAGTTCAGTGACCAGTATTTAGAGGTGAACGTAATCCAAACATATCTCAATCAGTGAATCCCTATGGAATCTGTCATCACAACTTCTGGCAGAGACTTCAATAATCTCACTGATCTTACAGTAAATATTCCCCATCTATGGTGGTGATTTGTATAGGGGCAAAACATTTTCTTGTCATGAGCATCAATGCCTCTTTCAAAGCATCCCATGATATTATTTACCTTGGTGGTAGCTTCATAGTACTTGCCGATAAAGTGAAAAGGGCTGTCTGAGATCATTAAAAATATTGTGCAACCCTCACAATATGTTAAAAAAAAAAACATATACTCCTCTTACTCCGTAAGTGGTAGTATCAAACAGCAGCCGTGACGTACCTGGATTTGGCATCTGACTTCTGCAGCCGAACACCATCCTCGGTGGTACAACAGAAGGCATTTTAAATGGTGTGGGGGTTTTAAAAGTCACTGTTCACACACACAGGCGTCAATTAAGTCTTCGCCACAGGAAGAGTTTATTTCAGCAAACAATAGTAAACATGTCCAAGCTTTAGCTTTAAGCTTTTTTCAGCCCACACATATTTGATAACATAAAGTTCCACATTCTGGGTTCAGTCAAAACAGGGTAACAAAACAGTAGAATCTCACCACTCTGTGGGATCTTTCTGAGACCAGCTCCCAGCCCAGCTTGTTCAGCTTTCAGATAGCCCATCCACACTTGATCTCCCTAGCTGAGATCTCCCCAGCCTCTTTAACCACACCTTTAGGGGAAAAAACCTGGATGGAGTACGGGAGTGACCTGTCCCACCCAAACTCTCTTGTCACTCCTAAAACCCGGACCCAACATCCACTTTAATCAAAACTTCCCAGCAACCTAATGTTACTGGCGTACTACTTCCCGGATATTATATCACTGAGGAATACATCCTCAGTGAGACATACCGACCATCCACGATTCTCGCCTCTAGGTTATTACAATGGTCAGTGATTTTTTTTTCTTACACAATCTTGATGGCTTTTCATCTTTAAAGGGAATCTGTCACCTGCTTTAACCATTTTTAAGCTGGCACCATCGCTATGTGGACTAAAGTACCTTATTTCCAGCAGTCTTCTTTTTACTTGATTTCGTTTTGTAGTTTTGATATAAAAGTGCTTTTTCTGATATGCTAATTAGGGTCCAAGGAGCCCAGAGGGGCGTTTTTTTCCCTCTCCGGAGCCCAGTGACGCCCCCCTGCAGTGCCCAGCCCGCCTTAATTTGAATTCCAAGAATGCCTCCTGATCATCAAATAACCTCCCACAGCCCGGCAAATGGTTCCGCCCCCTCCCCACGTCATAGTCCACCTTATAGAAATGCCCCGTCCTTCTTCCTGTCTGCGGCCAGAAAACTTGCGCAGGCGCAGTACCGCCTGCGGCCTGCGCCTGTGCGATCATCAACCTCCTGAGGGCAACAGCCTCAAAAGTCTCACTGGGCATGCGCCGAGCCCAGTGATGTGACCTGAGCGCTGTTGCCCTCAGGACGTTGATGATCGCGCAGGCCGCAGGCGGTACTGCGCCTGCGCGAGTTTTCGGGCCGCAGACAGGAAGAAGGACGGGGCATTTCTATAAGGTGGACTATGACGTGGGGAGGGGGCGGAACCATTTGCCGGGCTGTGGGAGGTTATTTGATGATCAGGAGGCATTCTTGGAATTCAAATTAAGGCGGGCTGGGCACTGCAGGGGGGCCTCACTGGGCTCCGGAGAGGGAAAAAAAACGCCCCTCTGGGCTCCTTGGACCCTAATTAGCATATCAGAAAAAGCGCTTTTATATCAAAACTACAAAACAAAATCAAGTAAAAAGAAGACTGCTGGAAATAAGGTACTTTAGTCCACATAGCGATGGTGCCAGCTTAAAAATGGTTAAAGCAGGTGACAGATTCCCTTTAAATTAAATTAAATTTACTCTTTTTATGAATTTACTCCCTTACCATTTTACTGTATGTAACCACTAGTGTTGAGCGCGAATATTCGAATTACGAATATTTATCACGAATATCGCAAATTAGAGAATTTGCGAATATTTGGAATATAGTGCAATATATTTGTTTTTCGAATATTCGTCATTTTTCTTACTCGAAAAATCGGCAATATAATGTTCGCGTAATATGCGAATATTATGTGATCAATACAGGTGTGGTTCAAAAAGGAATATATAGCACTATATTCAATATAGTGCTATATATTAGTTTTTTTGAATATTCGTCATTTTTTTTTTCATCTGAAGTTCTGATTCTTCCCTACTTAAGTTGCTTGTCAAGCAACTTAAAGGGAGTCTGTCACCAGCATTTCACATCACATGATCTTTTACCATGGTGATGGATCATGTGATGGATCATGTGATGACCGGAGTGACGTCACCACAGGTCCTGTTCCTGCAATGAATGCTCACCACAGGTCCTGTTCAGCAAAGGAGACAGACGAGAAGCCGGGCTGCGCGATCAACTGGACTAAGGTGAGTTAAAAAAAATTTTTAACCCCTCCAGCACTATTTTACTATGCATTCTGTATTCAGAATGCTTTTATTTTCCCTTATAACCATGTTGTAAGGGAAAATAATACAATCTACAGAACACCGATCCCAAGTCTGAACTTCTGTGAAGAAGTTCTAGTTTGGGTACCAAACACGCGCGATTTTTCTCACGCGAGTGCAAAACGCATTACAATGTTTTGCACTCGCGCGGAAAAATCGTGCGTGTTCCCGCAACGCACCCGCACATATTCCCGCAACGCCCGTGTGAAAGAGGCCTAACAATATTAGTATTGCCTAGTCTCCCCCATGGGAGATGCCTTAGGTTTCGTTCATTCAGTGGTAAAACTGTTCTTTGTGTTAGAAAACCTTACTCAAACAACCTTTGGTAGAGGTTTTACTGCATCCCCCAATGCTATTATTGGTACTGAAAAATATATGATTTGCACATGAAGTTGAAAGACCTGCAACATGTATGTAATATAGAATAAATTAGCATAAAAGAATGAGCAATAAGGTTGGCACCCACATGTATTCACTGCTAAAAACTTCACAGAAGAATTGTTTATTGGAAATATGATTTGAATCAGTGAATAGTATAGTATCACTGATAGAGTCCAGAACAATCCCTTCCATCAGGATTACTACATTATTACTACCATGTATCTATCAATGGGAGTGTATTTCAACACGTTTGTGTTTTGTTTTTAGTGTCCTTTGAGGGTGGTGACAGTTTTCTGGATCGCGGCACAGCCAGGGAGAAGGAGACACCCATTGAGAAACCCTGGCGTCTCCTCCTCCCTGTACCAATGCTCAGTATTTGCATACTGAGCATGAAAACTTCAGACGGGCACAGCGGGGTGTAGAGGCGATGTTTAAAAAACAAAAAAACGCGTGGCAGCATCAGCACAGGTATTTAGCTCCTATAAGTAAAATAAACAAATTGCACTAAAAAAGCTGTGACTGTTTTGTGTGGTGAATCCCAAAATGAACCAACATTAAACAATAAAGCTAAAAATAAATAGTAAAAGTAAAGAGCAGATTAATACAGTTGTGTTCAAAATAATAGCAGTCAGACATCACTAACCTGATCAATCACTGTTTTTGGTAGAAATTATATTTCTACATGGCAAATAATTTACTAGCAGGTGTAGTAGAAAGTAATAGAAACCCAACAGACCCAACAGTCATGCCATGCATGCTGCTGATTCTCTGTAATTCAATCACTTATTGAAAGGGGCATGTTTAAAATAATAGCAGTGTGGAGATCAAAGATTGAGGTCATTCATTCTTTGAAAAACAGGTGGCAATTATTGCCCTTATTTAAAGAAGGAAGTCAGCAAATGTTGTACATGCTGGTTACAGTGCATTTCTCTCTGAAATTCTGTTGAAAATAGCTTGTTCCAGACATTGTTCAGAAGAACAGCATACTTTGAGTAAAAAGTTGATTGGAGAGGGGAAAACATATAAAGAAGTGCAGAAAATGATAGGCTGCTCAGCTGAAATGATCGCAAATACTTTAAAATGGCAACCAAAACCTGAAAGACGTAGAAGAAAGCGGAAAAACTACCATTCAAATGGATAGAAGAATAGCCAAAATGACAAGGGCTCAGCCAATAATTAGCTCCAGGAAGATCAAAGAAGGTCTAAAGTTACCTGTGAGTACTGTTACAATTAGAAGACGCCTATGTGAAGCCAAGCTATCTGCAAGAAGCCCCTGTAAAGTCCCACTGTTGAAAAAATAAAAATTTGCTGAAGAAGTTACATTTTTTATTTATTTGATTTTCAAAAGCTTTATTGAAAAATTGAAATCAGTTACATATGTATCTTATTCATTGAAATCGGAGGAATGAGCTCTAGTTATACATAGGTTGTTTGGTTAACAAATAAATATAAAACAAATAAGGTAACATCGAGGATGTATGTTAACATGTATATTGTAGAACTCTTATCCGGATTCCGAGAAAAAAGAAGGCATTAAGTATAAGTATGTCTATAAGGCAAGGTGGTTTAGAAATTTAATTCAATGGAAACCTCTAAAAGATCTCCATTTTTCCCAAAGAGTCACAAATTTGTGGTGGGATCTATTCTCCCATGCTGCTATTTCCTCAAATCTATAAATAGAGTCGACTTTATTGAGCCAGTGGTCTAGAGAAGGGGCATCCGCTGACAGCCAATGTTTAGGGATCAAAAGTCGTGCAGATATAATTAGGATCTTGAAAAGGGGGGGAGACTTTATCTTTTGGTTAGGCAATAGGCCCAATAAAGCCAATAGAGGTGATGGAGTGATATTAGAGCTACAGATTTCGTTAAATTTTTTAAAGATCTTATTCCACCAGTCATAGATCAGGGGGCAAGTCCACCATATGTGAAACATGGTTCCGCGCCCTACCTCACATCTGCAGCAGATGTCAGAACCACTACTATTATAGCGACAGGTAATGTCTGGTGTTTTATACCACCTAGTTAACACTTAAGATCCATTTTCTTGGATTCTGGTGCACCTCAAGGATAAATGTGGTGTTTTAAATAGCAAGAGTTGCTCTTCAGGTGAGAAGCAGATACCCAAGTCCCTTTCCCACTGGCTCACAAAGGAAGGTTTAGGAGGTAGAATAGTTGTACTGAGGTACTTGTAAAGTGAGGATATAGGTTTCTTCGGTGGGAGAGTGTTTTGTATGAGGCTCTCAAACCAGGTGAGAGGTCTAAGAAGAGAGCTCAGAGGGATATGCTTATTTATATATGTGATCAGAAAAGAGAGCATAAGGGGGTGAGATTTGATCTCAGGTAGGAATGAGATGAGGATTTCTCGGTCTAGTGGGCCCCCCTCACTCTTTAACAATAAAGTGAGGATCGGAACTTCTGATGTGCGTAGGCCTTTGGGTACATTTTGTTTAAGTTCTAAAGGAGCTAGGCCAATCACATCTCTGATTTGGGCAAGTGGGGAGGTAGATGGGAAACCCCATTTCGAGTTATGGAATCATTTCTATGTCTCAAAGGTAGCTGAAGCTAAGAGATTATATTTAAAGGCCAAAAGTATATTGTGGTGGGGATCAATTAATAGGACCCTTAGGGTCGTGAGATAGGCAGGTGTTTCCATACCAACCCAAGACTTATTGTCAGGTTTCCTGAACCAATCCAAGGCTCTGAAGAGGAGTATGGCCTTATTATACAATAGGGGATTGGGAAGTCCAATGCCCCCCTGAGTTCTAGGTCTCTGTAAGGTGTTGCTCTTAATTCTTGCTTTTTTGCCGTTCCATATGAAGGAGCGAACACATTTCTCCAGGGATAGAAAAAAAGAGTTGGGTATAGGTATGGGGAGAACCTGAAGGAGGTAATTTAATCTAGGCAGGATGAGGGACATGACCATATTTTTGCGTCCAAACCAAGATAGTAATGGAGGGTTTAAGGCTTCTATTTGACACTTGATAGAGCTTAATAAAGGGACATAGTTTAATTTATATATTGATGTTATATCAGAGTGGATCTTAACTCCTAAGTATGTTATATAGGGAGAATCCCAGTTAAAGGGAGAGGAGAGGACTAGATTAGATCTGCGTCTATGATTGAGCCCTATACTAAGAATATGGGATTTTTTCATGTTTATTTTAAAATTGGACAGGAAGCTAAATTTCTCTAGGGTGGCGTATATGAGTTGGAGAGAGGTTTCAGGGTTGGAGGACATTATCAGGAGGTCATCAGCAAAAGCTGCAATTTTATGCTCCTGATCACCTAGTTTAAGGCCTTTGATAGTGTTCTCTGAACGTATGAGGATGAGAAGGGGTTCTATTATTAGGACAAAGATCAGGGGAGATAGGGGGCACCCCTGTCTAGTCCCATTACTTATGGGAAAGGGATGAGAGACGGTGTCGTTGATCAACACCGACGCCGATGCCCTGGTGTACATGGCTTGGACAGAGCGTATAAAAGCAATGGGAATACCAAATTGTTCCATGGTGCTGTACATGAAATTCCAATGTACTCGGCGCCAGTGCTGACCATGACTAAGGGAAGATGGAATTTTGAAGCATGTAACAGGACGTTTAGTACCCTAGCTGTGTTGTCTTTTCCCTCCCTTCCCTTAATAAAGCCCGTTTGGTCTCTGTGTATAAGTTGGGGAAGGATAGGAGCTAGGCAATTAGCTAGTAGTTTAGCTAATAGTTTTAGGTCTAAATTTAATAGAGAAATGGGACGGTAATTGCTACAATCGGTGGGGTCTTTCCCTTCCTTGGGGATAATGATGATGTTAGCTTTTGTCATTTCACGTGAGAGGGGGTCGCCTTGTAAGGTTTGGTTGCAAACTTTAAGTAAATGTGGCAAAAGGACGGAGGTAAAAGAGCGGAAATATATTGCAGGGAACCCATCAGGGCCTGGTGCCTTTCCTTTTGAAAGTTGATTAATCGCTAGGAGAAGTTCCTCACTGGTGAATGGGGAGCTAAGGGCTTTAATCTGAGTTTCATTTATTTGGGGTATTGTAATAGAGCAGAGGAAAATCCTGATGATTAATGTTCGGGTTAAGATTTCCCTGAGAGGGGAGGTTATAAAGGGAGCGATAAAATGCTGAGAACCTCTGGGCTATGTCTTGCGTATTAGTGAGCATGTTACCTTCATTGTTGCGAATTTTGCATATGAAGGTTTGGGCCTTCCTTTTTTTGATTCTAGACATCATAAACTTTGTCGCCATGGGCAAAGTATTTATATTGTGCATGCAGGAAGTATTTAGCAGATTGGATATTAAGGAGGTTCTTTAGTTCAGCTCTGAGGAGCGCTAATTTTGTTAGGTGGGAGTCTAAGAGGGATCTTTTATGTAGGGCTTCAATATCTCTAATATGTTTCAGGAGGGAGTCGATACGGGCAAGTCTTATTTTTTTTTGTGTAAGAGCCTAAACTAATAAGTTGGCCACGGATATAAGCTTTATGTGTGTCCCATAGGGTATAGGGATGAATACCCGGGGTGTCGTTGGAAGAAAAAAAGTCACTCAGCCATTTAAGAACCTTTTCTTTGTTTTCTGGGGTTTGGATCAATTGTTCATTAAGTTTCCATCTGAATGTTCTAGAGGGCCTGTCAGGGGTAAGTATATTAATCCAGATAGGGGCATGATCGGATAGGCTAATAGAGCCAATCTGGGCCTTAGTGCATAGCTGAATGTGCTCGGATGAAACCATAAGATAGTCCAGGCGCTGGTATGAACTATGCGGACTGGAATAGAATGTGTAGTCCTTAACATTGGGGTTTATGGTTCTCCAAATGTCCACCAGGCGGCGGTCATGGAAAGATCTCCTCAATTTGCAAAGGGCTTTATTAGAAACAGCAGATTTTTGGGAGGAGAAATCCATTGCGAGGACCAGTGTGAGGTTAAGGTCACCTCCCATAACGGTCACTCCTTCACTGAAGTGATCCATTGTCTGGAGAATTTTATGGAGCCAAGCAGCCTGGTTGACATTTGGAGCATACACATTAACAAACGTATATGTCTGATTAGCAATATTACCTTTTAAAAAGATAAATCTGCCCTCGGGGTCCTGGATGTGGTCCTTGTAGGTGAATGGGGTATTTTTACTAAAGCCCACACTAACTCCCCTAGAAGCGGATGAGTTAGTACCGCAATGATACCAAGTGGGAAAGTAAGAGTAGGAGAGATTCGGATAATGATTGAATTTGAAATGCGTCTCCTGGAGGAGAAAGATGGAGCAGCCCATTTTCTTTAATTCAGAGAAAATTTGGCAGCGTTTGGAAGGGGCGTTAAACCCTTTTACACTGTAAGAGGTAATTTGTAAATCCGCCATATTACGTGAAAGAGAAAAAAAAGGGGGGCTGTTTCCTCGCACCACACCACAAGGGCCACACATCCAGAACCCACTGGACAGCACGGATAAGCATATAGTATTATTTCTGTCTGCGGGAAATTAAAAGGTCCGCAGAGTAATATACATCCTGAAACAAAAATATGAACATTATAACTAGCAAGTAACAATACTAGCAAAACTAGTGATATAATAGGCATGAAAGTGCCCATATTGAAGTTGGGGGGAGAAAAAAGAGAAAAAACATGTTAGAGATCACCCGGTTGTTAAAGATCTGGCAGATATGGGAGATCCTTTGAGGACCTGATCAGTTGTCCATAGGAAGTCTTCTGGACGAGGTTCTTCTGGCATTCCTGGGGCTCTTTTGGCGTTTGGGGGTTTGTTGGCGTTCCCAGATGCCTGGATGAGGGATGTCAGGGAGGTTGGATAAGTCCTGGATGGGGTCCCAGTTATCTATCTTGAGAGGTTCGATCTGGAGGTGATCAAAAGTCCAGGTCAGCATAATTGGAGACAGAGAGCCTGCGGCCTTCGTACATGGATGAGAGGCCAAATGGGAAGGACCATCTGTATGGGATCCTATGCTCTCTAAGCCAGCTTGTAAGCGGTTTCAGAGATCTTCTTTTGTCCAGGGTGGATTGTGCTAAGTCCTGAAAGATTTGAATGTCTTGGCCATCCCAGGACACTTTGCCGGATTGACAGGCTTTGAGGATGACTGCTTCTTTAACAGGGAAGCTGAGGAATTTACAAATAATGTCCCTTGGTGGGGCCAAGGCAGCTGTCTTAGGCCTTAGAGCTCGGTGGGCTCTCTAGAATAACTTCATGGGCCAATTCTGGGCCAAGAAGGGACATGCAGATTTGTACCACTGTGCTTGCAATGTCTCCTGTGTCCACCGACTCAGGGACACCGCGGAAACGTAGATTATTACGCCTACCTCTATTTTCCTGATCTTCCAGGGAGTTACAGAGGCAGTTCATTTTATATTGTATGGTCTGGAAACGCTGTGACACCTCAGATTGGTGCCGTATGATGGCTTCCTGCGTGTTTTCTAGTATTTCCACTCGGCCTCCTACCTGCGATATATCTTGCTTAATAGAAGCTAGGTCGGAAATTAGTGGTTCCAGTGCGGACGCCAAGGAAGAGGACAGTAACTCCTTTAGAAAGGAGTGAGAGATCGGAAGGTCGTCTGTATCTTCCTCCCCACTGGTAGCTTGATCCAGCAGCTCAGTGTGTTTCGAGCGCGGGGCGCGCGTTGGAGTCGGCGCTATCTTGGGGTCTTTGGAGACATGCAGCACCGCTGCTTTCTTGATAAATCTGTCCATTTCTTCGGTGGTAGGATTCCTCCTGTCTTGTGCAGCTTGATCTCTGGGTGTCACGAGGGTGTCGAGGACCACGCCTGACTCCGTTATACCCGGGGTCAGGAAGTCGCAGCGGTTGGCTGCACGCTCTATTTAAGATAGGGTTGTTTTCCTTATGGTAGCTTTCTGGGTTTGCTTAGCAAACCCTTTTGGCTCACTCAGGGATCCGTAGCTCCTTCTCCTCAGCTGTTCCTTGTCCAGCACTCCCAGACCTCCTTACATTATCTCTGGCCATTATTTTGTGTAGGTAAAAAAAATAAAAAAAATAAAAAAATTTTTTTTTTACCTACTTAGAATCCAGTATGGATCAAATTGCTGCTCTGTCCAAACAATTTCATGGCCTGTCTTTGGAGGTGGTAGGATTGAAGGCGTCGGTCCTCCAGCAACAGCAGCAATTACAACTGACTGCAAGCCCAGCGGTTGCTACTGGTAACCAGGTTGTTGCGGAACCCAAGGTCCCTCTCCCTGACAGATTTTCTGGGGGAAGGGACAAGTTTTTGACATTCCGTGAGGCCTGTAAGTTATATTTTAAACTGCGCCCTTACTCCTCTGGTAATGAAGATCAGCGGGTGGGGGTTGTTATTTCCCTGCTGCAGGGGGATCCGCAGTCCTGGGCGTTCTCTTTACCTACTGATTCCCAGGCTCTTCGGTCAGTGGATGAGTTTTTTTGGGGCCTTGGGTCTCATATATGATGACCCTGACCGAGTCGCCCTGGCTGAATCAAGATTACGGAGACTCTTACAAGGAGAGCGGCCGGTAGAGGAGTATTGCTCTGAATTCCGTAGGTGGGCTACGGATACCCAATGGAACGACCCGGCTCTCAGGAGTCAGTTCTGCTCTGGGTTATCCGAAAGGGTTAAGGATGCGCTTGCATTATATGAGACCCCCTTTTCCCTTGATGCGGTTATGTCCCTTTCTATCCGAATAGATAGACGCCTTAGGGTCAGGTTGAAAAAACCGGAGCAATTGGTAACCCCTCCCAAGCAGCAGTTAGTCTGTACGGACTTAGACGAGCCTATGCAGCTAGGAGGAACTACTCGTCAGGTCCGTCCTCCTGAGGCTCGCCGTAGGCGTGGGGTTTGTTTTTTTTTGTGGGGAGAGGGGTCATTTCATTAATGTCTGTCCTTCTTTCCTCAGAAACAAAAGACCGTCGGAAAAACTACTAACCCCAGGCTGTGTGGAGGATGTCAGCCGGGGGGTATACGTTTCCTCCATACGTACATCGCAATTTGTGTTGCCAGCGGTTATTATTTTTGGTGATAAGACGGAGACTATTTCTTTCTTTCTAGACAGTGGAGCAGGGGTAAATTTGATAGATGCCCATTTTGCCCGCACTTTGGGTTTGTCTCTCTGTACTTTACAGAGACCCATTCCCATATTCACTATTGATTCTGCTCCCCTGTCTCAGAGAAACCTCACGCACATTGTTCATAATTTACACCTTCGGGTAGGGGACCACCATAACGAGATGCTTTCAGGTTATGTTCTGGAGGGGCTTCCCACTCCGGTAGTGCTGGGTCTTCCCTGGTTGGTAGCGCACAATCCAGTGGTGGATTGGCAGGCCAGGGAGATATTGGAGTGGAGTGAGCAGTGCAGAGAAAATTGCTTAAATAGCAATTGCTTAGTCGCCTCCATAACTACCCTACCTACATTTATTTCGGACTTTGAGGATGTTTTTTCTGAAAAGGGTTGTCAGAAGTTACCACCTCATCGTCCTTATGATTGCCCGGTTAACCTTATTCCAGGCGCAAAATTACCCAAGACCAGGTTATATAATCTTTCGGGTCCAGAGAGACAAGCCATGAAAGATTATATCTCCGAGAGCTTGGCTAAGGGACACATCAGACCCTCTTCTTCACCCGTGGCTGCAGGGTTTTTCTTCGTTAAAAAAAAAGAAAGATGGGGGCCTGCGTCCTTGCTTAGATTTTCGCGAATTAAATCAGATAACCATCCGAGACCCATACCCTCTTCCTCTCATTCCTGACCTGTTTAATCAGATTGCGGGTGCTAGGTGGTTCTCCAAACTTGATCTTAGGGGTGCCTACAATCTGATTCGTATTAAGGAGGGGGATGAGTGGAAGACAGCGTTTAACACCCCTGAGGGGCATTATGAAAATCTAGTTATGCCTTTCGGTCTGACCAATGCTCCTGCCGTCTTTCAACATTTCGTTAATGACATTTTTAGTCATCTAATCGGCAGGTTTGTGGTAATATACCTAGATGATATTTTAATTTATTCGTCTGATCTGAAAACACATGAGGTGCATGTCAGACAAGTACTGCAGGTCCTACGGACGAATGAATTATATGCTAAAATTGAAAAATGTGTCTTCGCCGTTCAGGAGATACAATTCCTGCGTTATTTTTTATCTGCGTCAGGTTACCGTATGGATCCTAGGAAGGTCCAGGCAATTTTAGATTGGGATCTTCCTGAGAACCTCAAAGCACTACAACGGTTCTTGGGCTTCGCGAATTTCTATAGGAAATTCATTAAAAATTATTCAGTTATTGTAAAACCGCTTACTGACATGACTAGGAAGGGGACTGGTTTTTCTAAATGGTCTGACGCCGCTAAAGTTGCTTTTTCCTCTCTAAAAGAGAGGTTTACCTCAGCACCTGTACTGGTCCAACCTGATGTCTCTCAGCCTTTTATTGTTGAAGTCGATGCGTCAGAGGTGGGAGTGGGGGCGGTGCTGTCTCAGGGTCCGTCTCCTGGCAAATGGCGTCCTTGTGCTTTCTTTTCTAAAAAACTATCTGCAGCAGAAAAGAACTACGATATTGGCAATAGGGAACTATTAGCTATTAAACTTGCGTTTGAGGAGTGGCGTCATTTCTTAGAGGGGGCAGTCCACCCTGTCACTGTGATTACGGACCACAAAAATCTTCTGTACCTCGAATCAGCTAAGCGTCTCACCCCTAGACAGGCTAGGTGGTCGTTATTTTTTTACCAGGTTTAACTTTGTGATTACCTATCGTCCTGGGGCAAAGAACACCAAGGCTGATGCACTATCTCGTTGTTTCCCTGGAGGGGGTAATGTGAGTGATCCGGTACCCATTCTTCAAAGAGTGGGTGTTTCTGCGGCACACTCTGTTTTGGAGGGGAAGGTGTTAGAGGCCCAGGGGGACGCCCCGGTCTCTTGCCCCTCAGAGAAATTGTTTGTACCGTTGAACTTACGTTTCAAATTATTAAAGGAACATCATAATTCGGCACTTGCTGGGCACCCGGGTAGTAAAGCAACCTTGGAACTATTGTCTCGTCGTTTTTGGTGGCCAAGGTTGCGTCAGGATGTATTGGATTTTGTGTCTTCTTGTTCTACCTGTGCGCGCGCAAAAGTTTCACGTACACAACCTGCAGGGTCTCTATTACCACTCGTCATTCCCAATAGACCGTGGACACATCTGTCAATGGATTTTATCACTGACTTACCTTTGTCTGCGGGTAAAACAGTTATTTTGGTAGTAGTGGACAGGTTTAGCAAAATGGTACACTTCATTGCGTTACCCGCACTACCTAATGCTAAGACTCTTGCTCAGGTATTCGTCAGTGAAATCGTGAAGCTTCACGGGGTCCCCTCCGATGTTGTTTCGGATCGTGGTACCCAGTTTATTTCTAAATTTTGGAAAGCTTTTTGTTCTCGTTTGGGGGTACACTTTTCCTTTTCCTCTGCTTTCCATCCTCAGTCGAATGGACAGACTGAGCGTACCAACCAAAACCTTGAGACATATCTAAGATGTTTTGTGTCTGAAAACCAAGAGTTGTGGTCATCATATTTACCGTTAGCTGAGTTTGCCATAAATAATCGTCGTCAGGAATCCACTGGCAAGTCACCATTTCTTGGTGCATATGGTTTTCATCCCCAATTCTGTACTTTCAAAGAGGGGGGGTCTTCTGGGGTTCCCGAAGAGGAACGGTTTTCGTCATCTCTTTTATCGGTATGGCAGAAGGTGCAAGCTAACTTGAAAAATATGGGAGGTAAATCCAAATGCATGGCTGATAAGAGACGGTCGCCAGGTCCGGACCTAGGAGTGAATGACTATGTGTGGTTGTCTACTAGGAATATTAAATTGAAGGTTCCCTCTTGGAAACTGGGTCCTAGGTTTATTGGCCCTTACAAAATTGTAGCCATCATCAACCCCGTGGCTTTTCGCCTTGAGTTACCTCAGACTTTTAAAATTCATAATGTTTTTCATAAGTCGTTACTCAAAAAATATGTTCCACCTCTAGAACCATCACCGCTGCCACCCCCTCCTGTTGTCGTGGATGGTAACCTAGAATTTCAGATATCCAAAATTGTTAATTCTCGTCGGGTCCGCCGCTCTCTTCAATATCTGTTGCATTGAAGATGTTACGGTCCCGAGGAAAGAATGTGGGTTCCTGCGTCTGAGGTAAACGCCGACAGGTTAGTTCGGGTTTTTCATGCCTCTCATCCTGAGAGACCTGGTCCTGAGGCCCCTCGTAGAGAGGGGGGTACTGTCACGAGGGTGTCGAGGACCACGCCTGACTCCGTTATACCCGGGGTCAGGAAGTCGCAGCGGTTGGCTGCACGCTCTATTTAAGATAGGGTTGTTTTCCTTATGGTAGCTTTCTGGGTTTGCTTAGCAAACCCTTTTGGCTCACTCAGGGATCCGTAGCTCCTTCTCCTCAGCTGTTCCTTGTCCAGCACTCCCAGACCTCCTTATATTTCTCTCTCACACTTCTCTGGTTGCCAGAGATAGAGCTTCCTGCCTGGACATCTATTCTGACCTTCTGGAGCTGTGTTGCTGCGTTCGCTGGTAGTTGGTCCAGTACGCTACCCTCCAGATCCCTGTTGGACCTTTTTGGTTTATTGTGGTCGCCCACCTGGGTGTATGTGTTTGTATGTTTTGTCTGTCCTCTCCCTGGTGTTTCCCTCTTAGTGATAGTGGTGTGGACTAGCGATCCCACCGGCCTGTTCACTATCCAGGGCTCATATTAGGGAAAGCCAGGGTTTAGGCACGTGATCGCCGCACGGGTGAGGAACCCGTCTAGGGACGTCAGGGCAGTCAGGTGCCAGCCGCAAGGTGAGTTAGGGGTCACCACCTTTCCCTCTCCCTTGGGCAGGGCTTTCCCTGTTTTCCTCCCTGTGCGTGTCGTCGGTCATTACACTGGGTCTGGGACCTCCGATTTCCACCATGATCGGTGTGCCAGTTTGTGATATAAAGGCTTCAGTGGTGATCTCAGTAACGGAGCTGCAGCCTCAAGCGTCCATGCTGCTCAGGCGCTAGCTCTGCCCCCCCTCCCCAAGTGAAGAGGTTACATTTTGCCAAAGAGCACATTGACTGGCCTAAAGAGACATTTTATGGACTGATGAAAGTAAAATTGTTCTTTTTGGGTCTAGTGGCTAGAGACAGTTTGTCAGACGACCCCCAAACACTCAATTGAAGCCACAGTACACTGTGGAGACAGTGAAGCATGGTGGTGCAAGCATCATGATATGGGGATGTTTCTTATACTATGGTGTTGGGCCTATTTATCATACCAGGGATCATAGATCAGTTTGAATACATTATAATACTTGAAGAGGTCATGCTGCCTTATTCTGAAGAGGAAATGCCCTTGAAATGGGTGTTCCAACAAGACAACGACCCCAAACACACCAGTAAATGTGCAACATCTTGGTTCCAGACCAACAAGATTGATGTTATGGCGTGGTCAGCCCAATCCCTGGATCTTAATCCAATAGAAATCGTGTAGGGTGACATAAAAAATGAAGTTTCTGAGGCAAAACCAAAAAATAGAGAGGAACTGTGGAATGTAGTCCAATCATTCTGGGCTGGAATACCTGTTGTGCCAGAAGTTGGTTGACTCCATGCAACACAAATGTACAGCAGTTCTTATAAACAGTCGTTATAGAACTAAATATTAATTAAGTGATTCAAAGGAAAGCAAAATCTTCAAATATTTTTCAGTTTATATAGTGAACGTTTGAGTTTGTAAAGAAGAATACAAACACTGCTATTTTATTGAACAGTCTAATATTCACTTTTATTCAATTTTTTAAGAGGAACAACACAAATTTGATATATTTTTCTTCATGTTTTGATTTGGAATAGAATGTGTAGTGTTCCCAATGCATTTGTGTGTATGGAAATACAAGCTATTAGAAGTATTTTGAGCTTTATTCACTTATTTAAACACACTGCTATTATTTTGAACACAACTGTACGTATGTCCAGTTTGTCCACACAGAATGTTCTGCATGTTCCTGAAACAAACAGTGTAAGGCTACTTTTGCATATACGTTTTGCTTTTCTGGTATTGAGATCCGGCAGAAGATCTCAATACTTGAGAAAATTGCTTCCGTTTGGCCCCCCATTTATTGTCAATGGGGACAAAACGGAACAGAACGGAGTGCACCAAAATGCATTCCGTTCTGTTTGGTTGCGTTCCCATATCAGACAGAAAACCGATGCAAGCAGCGGTTTTCTGTCCGGCATGGGAATGCGGAGCAAAACGGATCTGGCATGGCACTCAATGCAAGTTAATGGTGCCGGATAAGTTTTCTCAGACACAATAGAAAACGGATCCGGCACCCGTTGACTTACAATGGTTTTAATGGTGTATCTGTCATTGCTATTTTAAAGATAATAGATGAACCAGATCCGTTCATAATGGATTCAGCCGGTTGTATTATTAATAACGGAAGCATTTTTGCTGATCTCTGCCGGATCAGGCAAAAACGCAAGTGTGAAAGTATCCTTAGTGAATGGCTGAGAGGGTGAGCTTAAACAAGGGGTGGGTCCTAACAATCTTTGTATTCTACTGCAAACAGGACAGGGAGGGAGGGTTCTGCTGCAGCCAGTTATGTACCTTACAACCACACACAAGATTATGAAGAGGAGAAGGAAGGACATGACAGAGCTCCTGGAACAAATAGATTAATTTATAGACTTCTCAGTTTTAATAGTGGTATAAGACAAAATAGGATCAAAGGAAAGAGGAAATTAAGAAAGGAATCAATTGATGTAATGTTTTTTTTTTTTTTTTTTCAGGCTGTTTGTTGTTTCATACAGCAGGCACCCACAGCTAATGTCCACAATCAGCGGTAATGCCGAGCATGGACATTTAACAGTTCATATGCCATGGTCAATCCTAACCATGGACATCTCAATGCTAAAAACCCAGACTCAAGTGCTTTCGGGGGTGTGTTCCAGCTCCCGCCGGCAGGGATCGGGGGAGCCAGAGTGTGTTAGCGGCAGCCCCTGTCCTCCTGTGTGACAGGGGGCTGCTGCTTAGTAATTTCTATGGAGCCCCTGCCTGTGCCTGGGCTCCATAGAAGTACAGTAAAATCCTCATTGACTTCAATGCTAATGCATTGGAGTCTATGAGAAAAGCAATCCAATGATTGCTTGTTATAGTCCCCTAGGGGATCTATAAAAAAAAAACTAAAGTGTAAAAATGTTAAAAAAAATGTTTTTATGAATAAAAAATATATATAAATTGAGATCACTCCCCTTTCCCCATAACAAAAACAACAAAACAAACACAAAAAAAAAAAATACACATCATTGGTATCCTGGCATGCAAAAATGCCCATACTAATAAAATATAAAAAAATGAATCCCATACGGAAAATGGTGAAACGAACAAAAATGTAAAAATGTCCGATTCGTAATTTTTTGGTCGCTTCTCCTCCCACAAAAAAATTAAAGCAAGCAAAAAGGTATCACTGAAAATTACAGCTCACCACACATAAATACAAAAAAGTTATAGGGGTCAGAATATAAAAGAAAAAAATAGTTTTTTCAAAGTTTTTATTTTTATTTTTTCAGTATGAGAACGCAATAAAAATATATATATGTGGTATTGCCAGATTCTTACTGACCTGAAAAATGAAAGTAACTGGTCAGTTTTATGGTATAGGGAACGCCGTGAAAAGAAAACCCAAAAAACTGTTGTGGAATTATGTTTTTTTCTACCCCACCACATTGTATGGAACCTTATATAGTGCCATTAGAAAGGGAATCTTGTCCCACAGAAAAACAAGCCATCACACAGCTATGTGACCAGAAAAATAAAAAGATTACGGCTTTAGGAGGGCTGGGAGTAAACCCCCCTTCCCCCTCCCCCACACAAAAAAAAATAATGGAAAATTGCCTAGTCATGAAAGGGTTAACTTACCCGCACACTTGCTTTTATGTGGATTGCTGTAAGTATATCATAATAATAATTGACCATATAACCACAGTAGCCACAACTATTGGCCTTTTTATGTATAAACTCAATAAAACCTAAAAAGACAAGCTTATAACACACCATCAGGAGTTAAAACTGTGTAAATCTGGTCTGAAACTTGATGCTATGCTAGATGTAAAAAAGATGGAGCTAATTTTTCCCTCTGCATAAGCCATAGCACACACTTTCCTCCTCCCTGGACTCATAAATAATGCACAGACCAGGAAGCATACCGCTTGGTTGTTGACAGCTACACTAGAGGTGGAACAGAAATTTGCTGAAGGCTGATGTACTGTAACTATTGACAATCTACCGCTGCTAACAGCGTGCAGATAAAATCACACCACAAATAAACTAATGAGCACTTTGTTATTTTCCCCGTAAACACGGCCTTAACATAATATGAATATGTTCTGATTATATTCTACCTTGTTGCAGTTATGACAAGTAATAGTAACAGAGGTCACTGAATGCCCAGATTTACTGTATCATTGAAGCACGTTAGTAATTTGTTCACAGCTTTATCTAACTATATACCTGGAAGCCGAGTTCTTCTTCTTCTATTATTCTCTATACATAAGCAATATAATAAATAATATGCCGAAAAGGCTCTGATACTACCGTACTTTGTTAAAGGCAGGTTTTCACAAGCAGACAACAAAATTCACCCCTTCATGAACACCTTCTCCATGCATCACATCACAATTTGTTCTGGTGGTTATTGTCTGTGGTGGTCTAGGTCAGGTACGGGTATTAATGGGCACATCCGTAATGGTCTATGTTAGGGCAAGGGTCAATTACATTACAGTTAGTTGTCTAGGGTGCTGAAGAGGTTTGCATACACTTCTGGTGATCTCCTGGTTGTTCATTTACAGATGTAGCAGGGGTAACAAACACACTCATAACTCAAATTTCTTAACTCATTGCATTTTCTTCAAACAAAAGCCAATGAAAAGCAATTGCTTAACGCATTTAGTTGCATTTAGATTAGATAACATGTCTCATAAAGCATGTATGTTAACACTGCTACATCCGTACTTCAAATAGGTCTGAAATTGCATACCAAATAATTTAAACAGCATTTTATAATACATTCATAAATGACCACAAAAGCCACCATGCAGGATCCTGTAGAGTCTAAGGTTCTTTTACAAAGTCGTTGTCCTTTCTGGAACATAGAGGGGGTCACAAACATGATACCTTCCCTGTATAAAATATATGTATATGTATATATATATATATATATATATATATATATATATATATAGTAGGGTATATGGTCAGTTGTTGTCCTGGTGAGACAACCCATTGTAGGGATTCGCTCTGGTAGTTGGGATAAGCGGGTGCAGTACAAAGGCAAAGTACAAGTTCGTAATTCAAATGTCTGTGTTTATTCACACATAAGGTCAAACAAAAAACACTCTTTGCAGGGTTGGTGTTTGTTCACACCGAGTAGAAAGTTCATGCATAACAAAAAACGTCACCTTGGCATCGTGGACGCTCTGGGATGCTCCTGCCGCTTGTAAAGCCATCACAAGTTGCAATAACAGCTGGTTAGTTTCCTGCTGCAGCTTATTAGCCTCCCGCTGTTGCAAGTTAGCCTCCACAAGGGCTTTCACAACAGCTTCCAATTTGTCGAGAAACACGGGTTGTAATCTCGCTGGTTTGATGCAAGACATAAAACCGCGCCCGGAAAATAAAAATATTTCGGCATTCATGCCAGCCTTACTGCACTTGCCCACATCCTTCACCAATTGTGGGGATTCGCTCTGGTAGTTGGGATAAGTGGGTGCAGTACAGAGGAAAAGTACATGTTCGTAATTCAAATGTCCGTGTTTATTCACACATGAAGTCAAACAAAAAACACTCTTTGCAGGGTTGGTGTTTGTTCACACCGAGTAGAAAGTTCATGCATAACAAAAAACATCACCTTGTCGGAGGTTCTGCCCCCAGCAGTCTAAATGCAGGTTTTAGGTGGCCTGTTCTCCCAACACACGGGTCTCAGCTTTTCAACCCAGCACAGGGCTCAGATCACAACACACAGGGCGTTCTCTGCTGCTGAGCCCAGCTGCCTTTTTAAGGATAGCCAGGTGCTGTCAAAACCTGGCCTGGAACGTGGGGAGTAGTCACCCACCCAGCACTTTGACTACTCCCAATAATAGCCGTCCTGGATCAGCTATTTACAGCCATACTAAATAGCAAAAGTGTTAATCAGCATTAGCTACCGCTGACACATGGAAATAGCGGCTCTTACTTCACTGAGGCCAGGAACCTCGGTGACACATAGCTACAATCAATGACGACCCCTTGTACCTTCCCACATACCTCCCCCCTTTGTTCAACTCTGAGGGAGTGAACACACACTAGACAGTATACCTGGGACAGGGCATCCGGTTTCCCTGTAAACGGCATGCCCTGTGCTCCACCGAAAACTTAAAGACATTTCTGTCCTTGGCCTGGCTCATTCATTTGAGAAGGGAGTGGTCAGTCACCAGGTGGAACTTTCTAGAGAGATTCTAGTGCCCACTTGATAGCCAGGCACTCTCTCTCCCCTATACTGTACCTGGTCTCGGCTGGGGTGAGCTTACGGTTGAGGGAGACAATGGGATGCGCCTCCCTGTTGACTTCCTAAAACAGTACAGCACCAAGGCCTACTTTGGAGGCATTGGTCTGTACTATAAACTCCCTTTTGAAGTCGGGCGTCACCAAAACCGGGGACCCACACAGGGCCGACTTCAAAGAGGAGAAAGCCTTTTCCGCCTGATCATCCCAGTGAACCATCACTGACTTGCGTCCCTTTAAGAGCCCTGTCAACGGTACGGCCACCGTAGCAAAGTGGGGTACAAACCTCATATAATATCCAACCATTCCTCATAAACGACTTTACTTGTCTAGTAGTGACAGGTCGGGGCCAGTTCCATATTGCCTCTATTTTGTTCATTTGGGGGTTTGATGACTCCACGCACAATGACATACCCCTGGTATTTTGTCTCCTCTAACCCTATCGCACATTTTTTGGGGTTTGCTGTTAGTCCAACCTTTCGAAGAGAGTCCACTATAGCCTGTACCTTGGGTAGGTGACTTTCCCAGTTGGTACTGTGGATGACAATATCATCCAGGTAAGCCGAAGCGTACCGATGGTGTGGACGCAGCACAATGTCCATGAGCCTTTGAAAGATGGCGGGGGCACCATGCAGACCAAAGGGTAACATCTTATACTGATACAGCCCCTCTGGTGTGATGAAGGCAGTTTTCTCTTTGCGGAAGTCAATAGGTGATAAAGTAAAGCGTCCCTAATAAATATGGATCACAGAAGGTGTGGGATACGCTAAAATGTAACTTTTATTGGTATATCAATAAAATAGGGGGAAGAACATGACCTAAAAAATCCCTAATAATTATAGGCAGTTGGGGTGGCACTAACCAAGTGCTCAAACAAACAGTGACATGTGAACCCACCATGTGTATAGTGTCGCCACCTCCACTCTGTAGCCAAAGGGATATGAAAATGTGTCCCAATATCAAACCACCTCCTTGAACCTGGAAGGCTATCCAGGTACAACTATGGAGAGGTATGATAGGAATCACATACAAGCTAATCACCAACAGCTGATGCTATAGTGGTAGCATGAGAGCCAGGAGACAAGAGTGTATTTGTGTGATAGACACTACAATGTCCCAGCAGTCTCAGACAAGCTGTGGTGATTAAATTAGGATGAACAGGGTTGGGTTCAGATCAGGGTGCCCTGTTGATACGGCGTCCTGATACACTGTGTCAAGCATGGATCACCTCTGTGCTGTATGATTCAGGTTGTAGCACCACAGCCAAAGGTATCCTGCAGGATCGCACCCAATCCTACTTCCCAAGAGAACTGTCAGCTAGCTCATGCTATCGCAGTAATACTAGCTCAACGCGTTTCCTCTATGTAAGAATCATCAGGAGCAAAAATAACCTGCCTATCTAAGCTGAGCTATCTCATTCAGTCAGAGCAACAGCATGACAGCATATCCGGGCCTAGTACGGCCGTGAAGAGGGCGGCCGAAAACGCTCTGATTTAAGGAGGAAAGCCCTCCCCCATTGATGATGCAGGGATCGCATTTTAGCCAATCATGTGTGGAAGGGGTGGGGTGCCTATACCCACACCACGCTGGCTAGACCAAAGTAAGCGATGCCTGCATCTAGGTATAGTGTATATGTATAGAGGAATACTTGGCAAAACATTTAATAATGCTGGATGGAATATCGAGAAGGGATATGTGAAGGAAACGACGAAAATCAGCAGCAACCACCTATGTAGATGTCATTATCCATAGGGAGCACACTACAAGCTGAGACTATCTGCATCACAAAAACAGTGAACAATCACTATTGGTTACCATTGGTTACCATGGGAGGAAGAACGAAACAATGTTCAAAAAGTGCCATATATGTATCAGATCTGAATTTTTATCAGGGGAAGCATACAAAAAGTCAGCACTCATTAAGAAAAAAAAAAAACGACTATTTTTTTAGGCGACTATTCAATGAAACTGAGGTATGATATATGGTCATTCAGCCCGTTAGGGCAAAGGGTCCCCAATTTAAAGGTCCATTGCGCCTCTTTTTGAAGGACCCTCTGATCCAGGTTGCCCCCTCTAGGAGAAGGTCTGACAATCTCTATCCCCTGAAAACAGATAGACCCAATATTCCCCGAGTGACAGGTGTTGACATGACGGGACACAGGAGTGTCCACATTCTTTTTGATATCATTAATATGCTCCCCTATACAACGGCGAAACTCACGAATCGTCTTCCCCACGTATTGGAGCCCACAGACACAAGTGGCCAGGTAAACCACACCAGAGGCTCTGCAGTTAATAAACGTACGGATGGTATATGTTTTCGCAGTAACTGTACTGCTGAACTCAGAACCCCTTTTGATAGAATCACAGGCTATGCAACCGCCACAGCGAAACGTCCCTTTAGGGAGATCTCCTAGCCATGTAGAATAGACTGGAGACTGAAAATGGCTGTGGCAGAGGCGATCCTTAAGATTGTGGCCCCTCCGAAATGTAATTGCAGGTGTGGGGCCCATAAGGTGACCCACATCAGGGTCCATCTTTAGAATCCCCCAGTGCTTACTGATAATATCACGTATGGCACCACTTGCCCCATCGAAGGTGGCAATAAGGCGAACCTGCCCCTGGCTCTCACCTCGCTCCCGAGGATTTAATAATGCCTCACAAGTGCAGGATTCCGAATGTTGATAGGCAGAGGCAAGTATGCCACGAGGGTATCCACGGTTGATGAACCTGTTAGTCAAATTACCAGCTTTGATCTGAAAATCTGAGAGGGAGGAGCAATTGCGACGCATACGGAGGAATTGGCCCTTGGGTATTCCTTTCTTCAAAGGATATGGATGGCAACTGTCCCAGTGTAATAGCGTATTTGTTGCCGTACTTTTCCGGTATAAACTGGTATGAATTTTGCCATCCTCCATTTTGAAGATGGTGAGGTCGAGGAATGTTATTTGTGTTGCATTGATCTCTGAGGTGAAAAACAGACCACACTTGTTTACATTCAGGACCCTCACAAATTCATTGATCTCCTGAACGGCCCTATTCCAGAAGATCAGTACATCATCGATGTACCTAACCCACATCGTGATGTGACCTGCCCAACCCAACCTCTCGTCGCCAAAAACAACCTCCCTCTCCCACCAGCCCAGGTATAGGTTGGCATAAGACGGGGCACAGGGACTGCCCATGGCCACACCCGTGAGCTGCTGGTAGAAGCTGCGATTGAATAAAAACACATTGTGATGTAGGATGAACTCCAGCAGCCTAATGACAAATTGGTTATGTGATGCAAATTCCCTTCTGCGCTCATTCAAGAATCACTGAACAGCCCTGCAACCCTCCACATGAGGGATGGAACTATAGAGGCCCTCAATGTCGAGACTCGTAAGGAGGATAATATCCTCGACGCTGAGGCCATCCATCTTATTCACGATTTCCATGGAGTCCCTCACGTAAGAGGGTAATGACAAAACAAATGGTCGCAGGATTGTGTCCACATAGGTCCACCAGGTGGGTGGGTAAGACCATTCGTACCTGAAATAATTGGCCTACCCTTGAGCGGATGCTATCCCTTGTGCACCTTGGGCAAACAATAGAAGCAGGCAGTATGCGGGTATTTAGGTAGTAAAACATCCTATTCAGACTTGCTTATCAAATGCAAAGCATAAGAATATCCTCAAGTTGTTTTAAGTATTCTTCCATTAGATTTCTAGACAAGATCCCATAACATTTTAGAATGTCCATACACATACTAATATATTGCTCTTGATCTAACACCACAATACTGCCCCCCTTGTCCGCCGGTTTTATGACAATGGTATTGTCATTCTCCAGGGAAAGGAGGCCCTCAAGTTCCTGCTTCTCAAGGTTATTGGAACCCCAACGTCTCCCCTCCAACTGTGTCAATTCGTCAGTGACCACCTTGAGGAACACGTCCAGAGGTGTGACATCATTAATAGGGGGATTCAACCGGGAACATTGCCTCATGAGAGTGAAGGGTCCCTCACCGGGGACCCTCTCACTTCAGTTAAGGAGATCCGCAAGGTTACGCACATCCGCCAATTCTGATATATCAATGCCTAGTTCTTCGCACTGATGTCTGTCGTGGTGGGTAAAAATTTTTTTCCACTTAAGACCTCTCACAAATAAATTCAAGTCCTTGACCCATGTGAATAGGTCAAAGGAATGTATGGGGACAAACGACAGGCCTTTTTTAAGGAGGCTCACCTCCCCATCCGTGAGCACTCTATGGGACAAATTGATAACCTGCAACTCATCTGATGAAGGGGTTGTGGGAGGGGGGTTGGGACGACACATATTTATAGATCCTTCCTCTCTCGCAATAGGTATGACGACAGAGGAGGTCCCTGGCCTAAAAAATTGCCTCTTGATTGTGCCTCCAGTTTTCTCTTTGGCAGCCTTTGTTAAGGGTACCTGCCAGTACCCTTTGGTGAGGTCCAAAACAGAAAAATACTGGGCTTGGCCTAACCTCTCAAGAAGCTCATCCACCCGAGGCATGGGATATGCATCAAATTTGGAAATCTCATTTAGTTTGCGGAAATCATACAGAACCGTAACGTCCCGTCTGGCTTGGTAATCAAAACTATTGGACTGGCCCATTCACTTTTGGACTCCTCAATTTCGTCTAGTTGTAGCATTAGCTGCACTTGGGTACTGGGTATGGTTTCAACCGGACTCTGGCCTGAGGCTCAGTGACAATGTCATGTTGGATGATAGAAGTGCGTCCAGGGAGGTCCGAGAACACGTTCGTGTTCCTGCTGACGAACTCCCTGGCCTCCTGAGTCTGTTTAGAGGAAATGCTTTCAGCAATCTTCACTGTTGCAACTGCTTCCCGTGGGGCTGAAACCTCTTCCCCTAGAAAATCTGGCCACCACCTGTCGTCTGTACTGGTCTCCATATCTTTCCAAGGATTGAGTAAATTCACATGATACACCTGCTCCGTCTTTCGCCGCCCTGACTGGTGTACATTGTAGTTTACCTCACCAACTTTTTCAAGTAATTCATAGGGCCCCTGCCACCTAGCCAGGAACTTACTGTCGACTGTCGGTACCAGAACCAAAACCCAATATCCCCGGTTAAAGATCCGGACTTGAGCCTGCCAATTATAGACCCTACTCTGGGCCCGCTGGGCTGCCTCCATATGTTCCCTAACAAGCGGCAACACTGTCTCTATCCACTCTTCCGTCTGGGTGACATATTCAATTACACTTTTATATGGTGTGGGTTGTAGTTCCCACCCGCTTTAGCTATGTCCAACAGACTGCAAGAATGTCGGCCATATAACAGTTTGAAGGGCGAAAACCCAGTAGACGCCTGGGGCACTTATCGCACTGCGAACATGAGATAGTGCCGCTGACACATGAAAATAATGGCTCTTAAATTCACTGAGGCCAGGAACCTCGGTGACAAATACCTTCCATCAATAAAGACCCCTTGTACCTTCCTGCACCCTTCATATGGTAAAATCTTGACTGCTTGCACACATCACTCTTTTGAAACTTAATGGACATGGGGTTTCGTTCGGAGCCAGTTGTCAAAATGGGAGCGGTCTACATTTTTATGCTATGGGGGTCCCTCTTTTGACAGAATTTTGCTGGTTAACTGTATGGCAATGGGGCTTAGTTGGGAGTCTCGTGTCAGGGAAGTACAGGGGCATTCAGGGAACTAAGAACCCATGAAAGGTCTGAAAAAACCTGTTGGTAGTGAATGAAATGTTGAGAAGATGTGACATTTGATTTTGACTCTGTCTACAAAGGGTGACAGTCTTCTGTGTACACCCACTGTGGTGGTTATAAGGACTCTAACTTTCTCTCCTAGGAGTCCTGTCAGGAGTTACTCTGCTTTTTATTTAGAAATATTGCTTCTAATTATATAAACCTCTATATCTAAGAGCTCAGCTTCTGTCCACCTAACATATCCTGCTTTCAGATAGGGCAGTAAAAATCTCCTGATAGTTTCACTTTAAAGGTGTTGTCTCACTTCAGCAAGTGGCATTTATTGTGTAGACGAAGTTAATACAAGGCACTTACTAATGTATTGTGATTGTCCATATTGCCTCATTTGCTGGCTTGATTCGTTTTTCCATGAATTATACATTGCTTATATCCAGCAGTGGTGGTCATGCAACTACAGAATAAAGTGACAACCTCTCTGGTGGGAGTGAGCATAGGCTGGTGCTTTTTCCTATAGTCTGCAAGCACGACCACCATCTCTTGTAAATGTAAAATCCTCCATCTTAGGCCTCATGCACACGACCGTTGCTTTATTCCGTGTCAGTTGTGCCGTTTTTCGTGATTTTCTGCGGACCCATTGATTTTCAATGGGTCCATTGAAAACTCTGCAAATGTACCGTTTGCCATCCGCGTCCATGATCCGTGGTTCCAGTCCATCCAAAAAATATAACCTGTCCTATTATTTTCGCGGAAAATGGTTTGCGGACCTATTCAAGTCAATGGGACCGTTAAAAAACGAGGAGGCACACAAGATTGTCATCCGCGTCCGCGCCTCCGTGTCCTTTTTTTCCTATCATTTGCATGGCAAACCTGTCTTAGACTTTTTTTTACATTCCTTTATGTCTGGTGGTCCTCCAAAAATAAAGGAAGACACACGGAAACGGATCACGGAACCCCATTTTGCGGAACGGAACACAACAACGGTCGTGTGCATGAGGCCTTAATTTGTCATTTTTGGTGGCTACCAATTTATAATACTGTACATACACAAAATATAGAAACATATGTAAATGCAGGCAAATCCTTTAACTATTGCATGATTTACATAGATGGAAAAGTATCGGCCAGATAAAAATGCCCCATAACTAGAGATGAATGAATCGAATCCAACAAAGTGGATTTCAATTGGAATTTCAAAGATAAATTTGATTTGCCGCAAAGCCGAACTTCCTCGTGCTTCGCGATAGCGAATCGATTTAACCCAAAATAGTGTCAAAAACTAAAAAAATCATACTTACCTCCTCCATTTGCTCACAACGGGCCAGCCGCCACCATCTTTATTTAAGATCTTGGCCGAAATCCAATGCGTGGCGATGTATGACGTCAACACGCCGGCCGGCGTGACAATGTCATCTCGGGCCGTGTGAGATTTTGTGCCAGATTTTCAAGCAAGATGGTGGCGGCCAGCACGTCGCAAGCAAATGGAGATGGTAAGTATGATTTAATCATTGTTTCTATAAATTTTTACTCTCAGATGCTGTGATTATATATAAACACGGTATCTGAGGGGTGTAATGACGAGGGGCGGCGCTATCGCAGCTTCCGGTCATTGCATTCGCTACTTACAAAAAAATTTGCTTTATGACAAAGTAATTCGTCACAATGCAAAATTTCGGCAAAGCAAATTTTCCAAAACTTCGCTCATCTCTACCCATAACCTGTTTCTCCCTTAGGTTTCTCTACTCTATGTTTAGATCAATGGCTGTAATTCAGTTTTTGGCCCTGATCTGGCCCAGAAAAAAGAAGACTGTCCTCGTTATTAACTATGCGCCATCTTCTCCTGTGATCTCACATGTGATACCTACTGCTGGCACAACTGCTACTCATTAAGCAAAACAGTTTTGGCCTCGGGCAGAATTCTGTTTACTAATTAATGTATGAATTAATGAATTCATTGTTTAACTCCTCCTGTCGGGGGCAGAGATTACTCACCTCATAACAAAAGTTCAGCTGAGTATACTTTCTTGATGCTCATTATTTTATATTATCTAGCTACAGTCTCTATGCTAGACTGAACAAATATAAATTAGGTCAAGTGGCTGCAATTGTAAACGGCATATCAGGAAAAAAAATCTGCACAATTCTGAAGTGCACAGGTATATTTCTCAGTAATTAATGCCATGCAAAATTGTCTTTCCATATGTGTTTTAGACCCTCCTCTGTGTAATCTAAATACAAGAGAATTGTCGGGTTCATTGTAAAGAGAGACAAAATAATCACTTCATTAAAGCTATTCAGGTATTCATGAAGTACTAAAATATGGATAACGACTTGAGCTCCCTCCTAAAATCATCATCTGTCCCCAATTAATACTGATGTATTGCCCTTGTAAGAGCTGTTAATGATCATATTAATAGTAAATTATTGCTTCTCATATAATTTGTCCTTATAATTGTGTATTTATAATACAATGGTGTCAACTGAACAGTACCCCAGGATGCTTATTACATGACATATTGCGCAAAATTTATAGAGGGAGTTTATTTGTACAGATTTATGGTAAAACAATAAAAAATAATGGGTTGCCGATTACAAAATGCTTAAAATTCGGTATATGGGAGTACACTGCTCTGAAGTAATGTACACCAGACAAAGGATGGGATGAGTCCCCTAGATACCTCAGTTGGTCTTTTTACTCTATATAGCTAATTAAGATATTTATGAGACAAGGGATATTAGAAGTGACAACTAACAATAGGCTACTGCTACCGCAAAAAAATATAAAATCACAATAAAAAATGTAAATTCTGTATCTGCCGTTAGATGGTGTTATAGAGTTTTTCAGTATTGTGAGGGTATACTACCCAACATCAGCAACAACAGCAAACCTTGTGGTTAGACAAGGCATTACACGAGCTGTGCTACAAAAGGAAGTGTGGAGCTATGTCTGAAACCAAAGCAGACCTTTTTTTTCTAATCTAATTATGATGGACTGCAAAGAAATTAGATTTGATCTATTAAATAGCAATTTTAAGACAGCAACTACTACACAAAGACTAACCAATTGTGGTGAATATTCTGTGTATGAAACAGTTTTAATTGTTAAACAGCAAGTTATATTATTGATATTTCTACTAGCAAAAACTTAGGGGTTAATTTATCAAGATGTGACTTTTTACAGATTTTTTTGCAGTGTCTGCTCCTGTTTAGCTTTTTATTTTGCAACAAATTTTCAAAATTTTGCAGACAATTTGTTAAACTTTTCACTAGTGTTGAGCAAACCTGAACTGTAAAGTTCGGGTCCATACCCAACTTTGCGAGTTCGGATACCCAGACCCAAACCCGAACTTTGCTGGAAAAGATCAGGATCGAGTTCAGTGTTCAGGTGTTTAATAAAGCTTTTGAAGGGGGCAGGGCAGCCAATCAACAAGATTTTAAGCTGTGGGCACTTAGAAGCCATCACAGTCATGCCTAGTAATGGTATGGCTGTGATTGACTGGGGCATCATGTGACCCAGCCTCTATACAAGCTGGATCACGTGTACCACCGCCCATCATCTCTGAGTAGTGCAGAAACAGAAAGCAGCAGCTGAAGCGAGAGAGAGTGTTAGGAATCTGGCTATTTGTTTTGTGGGTGACCTCTAATAATTTTTTTTGTGCGTGCAATACACCATCTTTGCACCCCTGACACAGAAATATAATAATAAATCTGGCTGTTAATTCTGTGGGTAACCTATAGCGATTTTTTGTGGGTGCAATGCACCATTTTTGTACCCCTGACACAAAAATATAATAGTTAATTTGTCTGTTAGTTTGATGGGTGACATATACCCATTTTTGGTGTTAGATACAAGTGCACTTTATACGTGACAGGGAAATTAATATAGTTAATCTGACTGTTAGTTCGGCCGGTGACATATACCCATTTTTGGTGTGAGGTACACCTGCACTGCACATGTGACAGAGAAATGAATATAGTTAATCCATCTGTTAGTCCGGTGGGTGACATATACACAGGTTTGGTGTGAGATACACATGCACTTTATACTTGACAGGGAAATTAATATAGTTAATCTTACTGTTAGTTCGGCCAGTGACATATACCCATTTTTGGTGTGAGATACATGTGCACTGCATATATGACAAAGAAATTAACATAGTTAATCTGTCTGATAGTTCAGTGGATGACATGTACCCATTCTTAGTGTGAGGTACACCTGCATCTTAATTAAACGTGCTCAGTTAAAAATACCTTTAATTTCATGAATGGGTAATAGGCTAAAATAGCCCTAGTGAAAATCACTTACACAGACTAATACCGTGCCAGATAACTCCACAGAAAAACAAAAAATAATTAGGTTTTTTCTATCAAGGGCCGGATTACAAGAGGAGATATATAGGCAATGCTAGTGCAGGCATGTGGGTCATTGATGTAAGAGGGATCAAGAAATTTGTCCCTAGTTACGACCCTATGGCTTACTCAGCCCAGGGACACATCCTAATGGTGGGGGTGCCCTGTCCTCGTACCTAAACCTATTGCACCCCTAGAATTGCCCTATATCCCATATCATAGGTTAGAAGCGTTTCTACCGCAACAGCTGCTCATCAGGGGGTAGTAATGATGATGTGCAACATAGATAGTGGATAATAGTCAAAGAAAAAAAAGGATACTTAGTTCCCATATGATTAAGGTCCAGATAAATGTTTCCACATCAGAGTGATATATACCTGAAGGTCACAGTATAAAATAAACATCACCCACAGTATACTCCTCACAGTTAAATACATCCATATTAAACATGTTTACTTACTGATGGGAACTTGGACCGAGCGTACGCCGCCTGGTGAGGGAGCTAACACGGCTGATGTTGGTTTAGGTGCGCTTCTTATTTAAAGACTGGCGCCTTAGATACCTGCCCGGCGTCATTTCCGGTAAAGTGAGTCATGTGACGATCAAGAAAACGGCACATCCGGTATTTGAAACGCATAGAAACATCACTTCCGGGATTTGGGACGCACATGTCGCTATGTAGATACGATCAGATGTAAATACATGCCTTTCGAGATTTAAAGCGCATGTATTACATATAAAGATGTAAGATGATTCATGCATATAAACATAGAGAAATAAAATTATTGCTGAGGCGCACCTAACGTTAATTCATAACAGGTAACAGCCAAATATATTTTTAGTATTTTTGTGAAAATAGATAAACAAGAAGAAAAATGTCTGAATGCAGCCTTACAGGGGGGTGATCAATGACAGGGGGGTGATCAATGACAGGGGGGTGATCAGGGAGTCTATATGGGGTGATCACCCCCCTGTCATTGATCACCCCCTATAAGGCTCCATTCAGATGTCCGTATGTGTTTTGCGGATCCGATCCATGTATCCGTGGATCCGTAAAAATCATACGGACATCTGAATGGAGCCTTACAGGGGGGTGATCAATGACAGGGGGGTGATCAGGGAGTCTATATGGGGTGATCACCCCCCTGTAAGGCTCCATTCAGATGTCTGAATGTGTTTTGCGGATCCGATCCATGTATCCGTGGATCCGTAAAAAACATACGGACATCTGAATGCAGCCTTACAGGGGGGTGATAAATGACAGGGGGGTGATCAATGACAGGGGGGTGATCAGGGAGTCTATATGGGGTGATCACCCCCGTCATTGATCACCCCCCTGTAAGGCTCCATTCAGACGTCCGTATGTTTTTTACGGATCCGATCCATGTATCAGTGGATCCGTAAAAATCATACGGACATCTGAATGGAGCCTTACAGGGGGGTGATCAATGACAGGGGGGTGATCAATGACAGGGGGGTGATCAATGACAGGGGGGTGATCAGGGAGTCTATATGGGGTGATCTGGGGTGATCAGGGGTGATCAGGGGTTAATAAGTGACAAGGGGGGGGGTGTAGTGTAGTGGTGTTTGGTGCTACATATTGCTGAGCTACCTGTGTCCTCTGGTGGTCGATCCAAACAAAAGGGACCACCAGAGGACCAGGTAGCAGGTATATTAGACGCTGTTATCAAAACAGCGTCTAATATACCTGTTAGGGGTTAAAAAAATCACATCTCCAGCCTGCCAGCGAACGATCGCCGCTGGCAGGCTGGAGATCCACTCGCTTACCTTCCGATCCTGTGAACGCGCGCGCCTGTGTGCGCGCGTTCACAGAAAATCTTGCGTCTCGCGAGATGACGCGTATATGCGTGACTGTGCGCAGGGCTGCCACCTCCGGAACGCGATCCTGCGTTAGGCGGTCCGGAGGTGGTTAAAGAGGTTGTCCGGTCCCAAATTCCAAATTCTTATGTGCTCCAAATACACCTCACCATGCATACATAGGCCCCCAATACCTGTTTTTCATGTCCGAGCTTTCCTTCTTCCCTGGAAGACATCAGATTATCCTGGCAGATCTGTTTACTTTCTCCCCTTCTTGTTTTGTTGAATACATAACTTTATTGATACACAAGCCTGGCTGCACTGCACAGAGATGAGTCACAGGCTGGCCACGCCCCCACTCTGCTCTGTCTGCAGGAGCCACACCCACTACAACTCCTGTGTCTATCTTTCTACACCCAGACATGAATCTGCTTCTCACTCAGTGTCTAAATCCCATCACTGACCGTCCACAGGCTCTGCCCTCATGTGTATCTAATCCTATCCTGTGTGATGCAGACTGCTGAGCTGTGTATCTAATCCCATCACTGACAGTCCACAGGCTCTTCCCTCACCATCTCTAGAGTGTGATAAACAGCTGAAATCAGCAAGAGTATACAAACACATCTGTATCTAATCCTATCCTGTGTGTGTGCCTGATACACATCCTGTTGTGTGCGATACTGCCTGCTGAAGTATGTATCTAATCCCAGGCATCTTCTATGATACAGCCTGCTAAACAGTGTATCTAATACAATCTTGTGTGATGCTTCCTGCTGAGCGGTGTATCTAAGGCAATCTTGTGTGATGCTTCCTGCTGAGCGGTGTATCTAAACCCTTATGCACACAACCATATCCATTTTGCAATCCGCATTTTTTGCAGTCCCATTGAGTTCTATGGATTTGAGGTCCTCATTTTGAAGACCAGAATAGGACATGTTCTGTCTTTACTGGAACTGACTTATGAATATAAAAAACAAACTGATGATGTCCATGTGCTTTCCACATCTGTATGTCAGTTCTGAGAAAGATAGAACATGTCCTATTCTGGTCCACATAATGCAGATCTAAAACCCATAGAACTCAATAGGACTGCAAAAAAATGTGAAATCGCACACGGACAGTAACCTTATTTAGTGGATCCGTGACTTGCAGACCGCAAAACAGATACACGAGCCCTATCACTTATACTCAGCGCCCATAACAATGACATCCACAGTGCCCCCATAACAGTGACGTCCATAGTGCCCCCGTAACAGTGACATCCACAGCGCCCCCATAATAGTTACATCCACAGCGCCCCAATAACAGGGACATCCACAGTGCTAACATAACAGTGACATGCACAGTGCCCCCATAACAGTGACATCCACAGTGCCCCCATAACAGTGACGTCCACAGTGCCCCACATAACAGTGACATCCACAGTGCCCCCATAACAGTGACATCCACAGTGCCCCCATAACAGTGACATCCACAGTGCCACCATAACAGTGACGTCCACAGTGCCCCCATAAAAGTGACATCCACAGTGCCCCCATAACAGTGACATCCATTGCCCCCTTGTGCCATCCATTACCCCATGGGGCCATCCAGTGCCCCTTGTTTGCCATCCAATACCCCCTTGGGCCATCCAGTGCCCACATTGTGTCATCCAGTGCCCCACTTGTGCAATCAATTGACCCCTTTGCACCATCCATTGCCCCATGTGCAATCCATTGCCCCATTAATTACCCCCTTGGGCCATCCAGTGCCTCCTGTTTGCCATCCAGTGCCCCCGTTTGCCATCCAGTGCCCCCGTTTGCCATCCAGTGCCCCCGTTTGCCATCCAGTGCCCCGTTTACCATCCAGTTCCCCCCTTGTGCTATCCAGTGCCCCCTTGTGCCATCCAGTGTCCCACTTGTGCCATCAATTGACCCCTTTGCACCATCCAGTTCTCCTATTGTGCCAACCATTGCCCCCTTTTGCCATCCATTGCCCCAATTGTGCCATTCATTATCCCCCTTGGGCCATCCAGTGCCTCTTGTTTGACATCCAGTACCCCCTTGTGCCATCAATTGACCCCCTTGTGCCATCCAGTGCCACCCAGTGCCCCACTTTGCCATCAATTGACCCCCTTGTGCCATCCAGTGCCACCCAGTGCCCCACTTTGCCATCAATTGACCCCCTTGTGCCATCCCGTTCCCCTATTGTGCCAACCATAACCCCCTTGTGCCATCCAGTGCCCCCTCCCCTTGTGCCATCCAATGCTCCCTTGTGCCATTCAATGCCCCACATGTGCCATCAATTGACCCCCTTGTGCCATCCAGTCCCCCTATTGTGCCAACCATTTCCCCCATGTGCCATCCATTGCCCCCATTGTGCCATTCATTACCCCCTTGGGCCATCCAGTGCCTCCTGTTTGACACCCAGTGCCTCCCTTGTGCCATCCAGTGCCCCTATAACATACACAGCATAGCGATCAGCCTCTGTGGCTGATCGCTATGCTGTCACTCCTGCACAGTGCTTACATCGCGCTGTGCAGGAGTCAGTACAGGCTTCACATAGAAGCCTGTACGATACACAGAGCGGCCGGCGGTGCTGCACATGCGCACAAGCATTCGGCTGACGGAGACCTCTGCGCTCGGCAGCTGTGTCTCCACATACACAGGAAGATATCCACTCCAATGGTTTACCCTGACACCGAGAGACATGATGACAATACACAATATATTAAAAACACATCCTAATAAAATTTCCACAACAGTCCCTTCTCTTTGTAGAAAATAGGGAAATCCAGCTCACCCACTTGAATTCCAAATGATCCACCCTTGGTGCACGGTAATGTAGGTAAGACCTCAGCCAATACAAAGATAAAAGAATTCCAGCACCTGTAATCTTTGAGTGACTATTTCTTTATTCCAGCAGTGGGTAATAAAACATCGATGGCATAATCTTCACACATCCAGTTACAGTCAGTTACAGTCAACGCGTTTCGAACAAATAAATGTTCTTTCTCATGACTTGCCCTCTGTCTGCAGTGCTCCACTTGCTTATGAACTTTGTGATTCACCATCCCCCATGTTCTGGGCGGGTGATTAAGTTCAGGTGTATGCAATAAAGTGGATAATCGCAGGCAGAGAGGCCGTCCGTTTTAAACCTCCAGTATAGAAAAAACCATAGGGTGCAGATTAAAAATGAAAAAATTGAAAAGAATCATATAAGGAAGAGTTGCATAGGTACAATGAATGCTTCGACTGACACAATGACGATACAAATTATTATTCTATGTTCATTAGGAAAATCGCAGTGTCTGAATTGTCATCTATAGCAAATACCTCATGTATGATACAATTAAAAACAATCATATAGAAACATGGCCAGTGTTAAATACCGGTTAGAAGGGTATTTACTTCTCAATAAATATACATTAGATCTTTCCTTAAATTTAAACCCAAGGGTAATCTTGTGTTTAATTTCAAGATACTGTGCTAACTGTCAACATGAAGTTTTGTCTTTTGGTTTGAATTTTGTTCCATCTACTGTTTTCGACTTATTCTCCACTCTCATCGATATTAACAAATTTGTTAGAAACTTAAAGGGTTTCTATCACTTGGTATCACATAATTAGCTGTCAGACACTAGCGATCCCCTAGTGTCTGCTCTGGCCAACCATCCTAATAAAATAGCTTTTGGGGCAGCCGTTTTGCTAAAAAAAGAACTTATAAATATTCTAATGAGCCCATGTCCTCCTGAATGCGATCCTCCGTGTGACGCAGCGGACGAATTCTCGCGCATGCGCCGTGCGCGGCTGTATTCAGTGCATGCGCAGTGAATGTCTGACCGCTTCCTGCTCAGACATCTCCACTGCGCCTGCGCCGATGACGTCATAGTGCTCCAAGGAACAGGCGCAGTGGAGATGTCTGAGCAGGGAAGCGGTCAGACATTCATTGCGCATGCGCCGAATACAGCCGCGCACGGCGCATGCGCGAGAATTCGTCCGCTGCGTCACACAAAGGATCGCATTCAGGAGGAGATGGGCGGGCTGGAGGGACGCGCTGGGTAGCGGCTGTTTATGAAGGTAGACGGAGCCTCTAGGTGCTAATGACGCCCACATAGCACCTAGAGGCTCATTAGCATATTTATAAAAGTTCTTTTTTTAGCAAAACGGCTGCCCCAAAAGCTATTTTATTAGGATGGTTGGCCAGAGCAGACACTAGCGGATCGCTAGTGTCTGACAGCTAATTATGTCATACGAAGTGATAGAAACCCTTTAACAGTAAAAAAAACATTTTTCAGAAGTGGAGAATGACTCTTACAGCAAGTAATTGTAACAATATATATATTCAGGTTTATCGTTTAGAGAACAAATATGTCTCATAACTTTAAATGAATTGCAGACAGTCCCCGATAATAGTACTCCCGAATGTGCGTCACAAAAATTTTGCATCACCAATCCGCAATTTTATCCTAAACAGTCACGCACTGTGGGTATGGATATCTTCCAAGATGTAATGGAGAAGGAATTGTCCTCTATCAATCAGGACAAAAATAGTAAATATAAATGTAATAATTTACCTAAACAACACAGAAGAATTGAAAGATAAAATGGCTGACAAAGGCGGAACGGTGGTGGTTCTCGATAGAAATATATACGAAAAACATGATGGATATTATTTCAGATTCCTCCACATACAAAAAGCTAAAATCGATTCCCATCAAATTATATACTAAAGAATATTCGGATATTATTTGTAAAGGTAGGTATTCAGGGCATTTCTCATATAAGGAATGCTCTTATTTGCATGTGGAGGCTCCCATCACACCCATCATACATGCTCAGATCCACCAAAAACTTCACAACGGAAAAGCATTTACCTCGTCCTTACACAAATAGAGCGAATAATGTTAGTTCGGTGGGTGACATATACCCATTTTTGGTGTAAGGTACACCTGCACTGCATACGTGACAGGGAATTTAATGTAGTTAATCAATCTGTTAGTTCGGCGGTTGACATATTCCCATTTTTAGTGTGAGGTACACGCGCACTGCATATGTGACAGGGAAATTAATATAGTTAATTTAACTGTTCGTTCGGTCGGTGACATATACCCATTTTTGGTGTTAGATACATGTGCACTGCATATGTGACAGGGAAATTAATAGTTAATCAGTCTGTTAGTTTGGTGGGTGACATATTCCCATTTTTGGTGTGAGGTACACCTGCACTGCATATGTGGCAGGGAAATTAATATAGTTAATCCGTCTGTTAGTTAGATAGCAGACCAGCAAGGAGGGCAGGTGTGAAGAGGGTGTGGAAAATGATGTGGAGGATGATGAGGTCCTAGACCCCACATGGAATCAAGGTCATGCAAGTGACGCGTGCAGTTCGGAGAAAGAGGTGGTGGTCACACAGTGCCAGCTTCACAGCAAAAGGGAGAGCAGGGTGCAAAAGCATAGTGGCCGTCCCCTAGCCAGTATGCCTGCTACTGCCCACCGCACCGAGGGACTGAGCACACCAAAGCCAGCTCCAAGGAATTCCCTGGCTTGGCGGTTCTTCAGACAATGTGCTGAATACAATACAAGAGTGGTTTGCGCGCTGTGCAATCAGAGCCTGAAGCGAGGCATAAATGTTCAAACCTGAGCACCACCTGCATGACCAGGCATCTAACTGCAAAGCACGAGCTGCAGTGGATTACACACCTGAAAAACCACAAAAAATCTCAGGCTTCTCTTGCTCCCTCTTCTGCTGCAGTCTCGGCCTCTTCCTCCCCCTCTGGAATGACAGTGGCACCTGCCACTCCTCAAACAGAGCTGGCCCTGAATGCCAGCATTTCAAAATTCCTGGCCTGTAAAATGCTGTCTGTTGGAGAAGGAGACTTTTATAAACCTTATGGCGGTGGCTGTCCAACAGTACGTGGTTCCCAGCTGCCACTACCTTTCCAGGCGAGCCATCCCTGCCCTGCACAACCAAGTGACGGACAAAATCAGGTGTGCACTGCGCAACGCCATCTGTGGAAAGGTCCACATAACTACCAATACCTGGACCAGTAAGCAAGGGCGGGGACATTATATCTCCTAACTGCACACTGGGTAAAAGCAGTGGCGGCTGGGCCTGAGGCGGATAGCAGTTTGGCACGTGTCCTACCACCACCGAGGATTGCAGGACATCTCTCGTTGCCTCCTGTTGCCTCCTCCTCCTCCTACGCTTCCTCCTCTACCGCCTCCTCATCCGGTCAGCGTAACACCTTCACCACCAACTTCAGCACAGCCAGGGGGAAACGACAGTAGGCTGTTTTGATACTCATCTGTTCGGTGGGAAAAAAAACACACCGCGCAGGAGCTGTGTTGGTGCAACTGAGCCTCAAGCCTGGGCTGGTCTTGTGCGATAAGGGGCGAAATCTCGTAGCAGCTCTGGGGCATGTACTGAATTGGGTGTTACGGAGCTTCCTGAAAAATTACCTCGATATGTCAGAGTTGCTGCAGAAAGTGTGGGCCATCTGTGTGTGCTTTCGGCATTTTCACCCTGCTGCTGCTTGCCTGTCTGTGCTGCAGCGTAACTTCGTCCTTCCTGCTCACCTTGCACATGTTGGAGAGACTGTGCGAGCGGCAGCATGCGATAATAGAGTTTCAGCTGCTCGCTGTGAAGAACAGCACCAATTCACCACCACTGAGTGGACCTCCATGCGGGATGTGTGGACCTCCATGCGGGATCGTGTTGCGCTGTTTCGAGTATTTCACCAACATGGCCAGTGTCGATGAATCTGTCCTCATCGTTACTATCCCACTTATGTCTCCTTAAAAAAACACTTTGGGCGATCATGGAAGAGAATGTGGCACAGGAGGAAGAGAGATAATTTCCACGGTTATCAGGCCAGTCATTAACAAGTGTCTCGGAGGGTGGGTTCCTGCACCAACGAGGCCAGGTACACAACTGTCCAGCCAGGGCACAGTTCTGCAGGATGAGGAGAAGGAAAATGATGATGAGGAGGAACTGTGTTCACAGCAAGGTGGCACCAAAAGCAGCTTATTGGCCTCAATGGAGCATGGCTGGGGGATACAGAGGACACGGACGATACACCTCCCACAGAGGACAGCTTGTCGTTGCCTCTGGCCAGCCTGGCACACATGAGTGACTACAGTCGTGGCCAAAAGTTTTGAGAATTACATAAATATTGGAAATTGGAAAAGTTGCTGCTTAAGTTTTTATAATTTGCATATACTCCAGAATGTTATGAAGAGTGATCAGATGAATTGCATAGTTCTTCTTTGCCATGAAAATTAACTTAATCCCCAAAAAAACTTTCCACTGCATTTCATTGCTGTCATTAAAGGACCTGCTGAGATCATTTCAGTAATCGTCTTGTTAACTCAGGTGAGAATGTTGACGAGCACAAGGCTGGAGATCATTATGTCAGGCTGATTGGGTTAAAATGGCAGACTTGACATGTTAAAAGGAGGGTGATGCTTGAAATCATTGTTCTTCCATTGTTAACCATGGTGACCTGCAAAGAAACGCGTGCAGCCATCATTGCGTTGCATAAAAATGGCTTCATAGGCAAGGATATTGTGGCTACTAAGATTGCACCTCAATCAACAATTTATAGGATCATCAAGAACTTCAAGGAAAGAGGTTCAATTCTTGTTAAGAAGGCTGCAGGGCGTCCAAGAAAGTCCAGCAAGCGCCAGGATCGTCTCCTAAAGAGGATTCAGCTGCGGGATCGGAGTGCCACCAGTGCAGAGCTTGCTCAGGAATGGCAGCAGGCAGATGTGAGCGCATCTGCACGCACAGTGAGGCGAAGACTTTTGGAAGATGGCCTGGTGTCAAGAAGGGCAGCAAAGAAGCCACTTCTTTCCAAAAAAAACCCATCAGGGACAGATTGATCTTCTGCAGAAAGTTTGGTGAATGGACTGCTGAGGACTGGGGCAAAGCCATATTCTCCGATGAAGCCTCTTTCCGATTGTTTGGGGCATCTGGAAAAAGGCTTGTCCGGAGAAGAAAAGGTGAGCGCTACCATCAGTCCTGTGTCATGCCAACAGTAAAGCATCCTGAGACCATTCATGTGTGGGGTTACTTCTCATCCAAGGGAGTGGGCTCACTCACAATTTTGCCCCAAAACACAGCCATGAATAAAGAACAGTTCCAAAACACCCTCCAACAGCAACTTCTTCGAACAATCCAACAACAGTTTGGTGAAGAACAATGCATTTTCCAGCACGATGGAGCACCGTGCCATAAGGCAAAAGTGATAACTAAGTGGCTCGGGGACCAAAACGTTGACATTTTGGGTTCATTGCCTGGAAACTCCCCAGATCTTAATCCCATTGAGAACTTGTGGTCAATCCTCAAGAGGCGGGTGGACAAACAAAAACCCACTAATTCTGACAAACTCCAAGAAGTGATTATGAAACAATGGGTTGCTATCTGTCACGAAGGACAGGATATAAGATACACAGATAACTAAACAAACAAGTTTTCTAGGCGAGAAGCTGGGGATAAGGTCACCTCCTAGCAAATCCCTAACAGCTCTCCCTATTCTGCTTTGCCCACATTCAGACCCTAATGGTGGGAATAATGTGTCCTCGTGCCTGGGCTGAGAATATCCTAGAATCCCTGTGATGGTGAAAGGGGAAAAGGGGCAGCCTGCTCCCTCAGAACCAGGAGGGGACAGACGAGACTCAAACAGCCAAGACAGCAAACCAAAGAAATCAGAAACCAACTTATCTTATCTGAGCAGGAAAAGCCAATCCTTCACTCCTTGCTTCCACAGCCTGACAGAAGCTATAACTCGCACGGAACACTGCGAGGGGAGTAATTTAAACCAACGACCCCACCCAGTGCACCTGAAGGGAGGCGGATCTAGCACGACTCCAAAACAAAACAAATGACTAGACACGTGCTGCTAATCTGGCAGACCTCCGTACATAGTCTGAGCAGGGCATGACAGTACCACCCCTTCTATGGGTGACCGCCGGACACCCCGGACCAACCTTATCCGGGTGGGATCTGTGAAAAGCCCTCACCAGTTGGCTGGCACTGACATCCAGCGCCGGAACCCACATCCTTTCCTCAGGGCGTATCCCCTCCAGTGTACCAGGTACTGAAGGGAACCCCGAAGAACTTTTCAGTAAAGACCTGTGGAACACATCATGGATCTTCCAAGTCTGCGGAAGATCCAGCCGAAACGTTACTGGATTGATCACCGCAGATATTTTGTACGGACCAATAAATCTTGGACCCAGTTTCCAAGATGGCACTCTCAGTTTAATATTTTTAGTGGACAACCACACCAGATCACCCACACACAGGTCCGGACCAGTCACACGTCTCTTGTCAGCCATTCAATTATACCTCTCATCCATCTTCTCCAAATTCACTTGGATCCTCCGCCAGATAGAAGACAAGGCAGAAGAAAATCTCTCCTCCTCTGGCATCCCAGAGGAACTAGTCCCAGAAAAGGTACCAACTGAGGATGAAAACCGTATGCGCCAAAAAATGGCGACTTACCCGTTGTCTCCTGCTTACGGTTATTCAAATCAAACTCTGCTAGGGGCAAGAATGAGAACGAGTCCTCCTGATTCTCAGCCACAAAGCACCTCAAGTAGGTCTTAAGGTTTTGATTAGTAGTGTTGATCACGAATATTCGAATTGCGAATTTTAATCGCGAATTTCGGCACTTCGAGAATTCGCGAATATTTCGAATATCGCTAAATATATTCGTAATCGCGAATATTCGATAATTATTTTTTAAATACCAGTTCATGCGAATTTTTATGCGAATTCTTTAGGCGAATTTTATGCGAATTTTCGCAATCAAGAAAATAATGCCTAGAGATCATGAATTCGCGAATTCTCGAATATATGGCGAATATTCGCCCAAATGTTCGCGAAATATCGCGAATTCGAATATTGCCCCTGCCGCTCATCACTATTGATTAGTACGCTCTGTCTGTCCATTCGACTGCGGATGAAAAGCCGAAGAGAACGAAAGTTGAATGCCAAGCCGAGAGCAGAACGCCCTCGAAAACCTGGAGACAAACTGCGTGCCCCTATCAGAAACCACATCCGAAGGAATACCATGCAATTTCACGATATTATCAACAAAAATCTGTGCAAGATTCTTGGCATTAGGCAGACTAGTTAACTATATAAAGTGAGCCATTTTACTAAAACGGTCGACTACCACCAAAATTACTGTTTTCCCGGAGGAACTCGGCAGATCCGTAATAAAGTCCATAGACAAGTGCGTCCAAGGATGAGACGGAATCGACAAAGGAAGAAGTGAAACAGCCGGTCGAGTATGAGCAACCTTTGACCGTGCACAGGTTTCACAAGCTGCCACGTAATCCTCAATGCTCTTACGTAACCCGGGCCACCAGAACCTCCGGGACACATGGTCACAGGTGGACTTACCACCAGGATGTCCAGCAAGGACATGATGTTCCTTGAATACCTTGTATCGCAGTCCTTCAGGAACAAACAACCTCCCTGGGGGACAAGAACCAGGAGCCCCCTCCTGGGCTCCCAACACCTCCATCTCCAATTCGGGGTACAGAGCGGAGACCACCACCCCATCAGCCAAAAACGGAGCAGGATCCTCTGAATCACATCCCCCAGGAAAACTGCGAGACAACGCATCTGCCTTGACGTTTTTAACCCCCGGGCGAAAAGTAACCACAAAATTGAACCTGGTAAAAAACAGTGACCATCTGGCCTGTCTAGGGTTCAGACGCTTGGCAGATTTCAGGTAAGCCAAATTCTTATGATCCGTATATACTGTAACGGGGTGAGACGCCCCCTCCAACCAGTGACGCCATTCCTCAAAGGCCAACTTGATGGCCAGCAACTCTCTATCTCCCACATCATAGTACTTCTCGGCGACCGAGAGCTTCTTGGAAATAAAAAAAGCACACGGGACCCACTTGCCAGGAGAAGAACCCTGCGATAGCACCGCTCCAACCCCCACTTCTGATGCATCAACCTCCACCACGAATGGCTGAGACACATCAGGCTGCACCAGAATGGGAGCAGACGCAAAACACTCCTTAATAGCCGAAAAGGCCTGCAATGCCACATCCGACCAGACAGATGTCGGCGCCCTTCTTAGTCATATCAGTCAGAGGTCTTACAATGGTAGAATAGTTCAAAATAAATTTTCTATAATAATTAGTAAACCCCAAAAAACGCATCAAAGCTTTCTGATTCTCTGGTCGGTCCCATTCCAGAACCGCCCGGACCTTTTCGGGGTCCATACGAAAACCAGAGTCAGAAAGCAGATATCCCAAAAACTGAAGCTCCTGCACAGAAAACACACATTTCTCCAATTTGGCATATAATTTATTCTCCCGAAGGATCGTCAAAACCTGTCTCACATGATCCTGATGGGTCTTCAGATCAGGAGAGTAAATTAAAATGTCATCCAAGTAAACTACCACGAACCTCCCAACCAAATGGTGGAAAATGTAATTAACGAATCGCTGAAATACCGCTGGCGCGTTCGTCAACCCAAAAGGCATAACCAGATTCTCAAAATGACCCTTGTGCGTATTGAAGGCCGTTTTCCATTTATCCCCTTCCTTGATTCTGATCAGATTGTAGGCCCCTCTCAAATCCAACTTGGAGAACACCTTGGCACCAACAATCTGATCAAAAAGGTCGGAGATCAAGGGAAGGGGATACGGATCCCGGACCGTAATACGGTTCAATTCCCGGAAATCCAAACAAGGTCTCAGTGATCCATCCTTTTTCTTTACAAAGAATAAACCTACTGTCACCGGAGACTTAGATGGCCTAATATGACCTTTTGCCAAACTCTCGGCGATATACTTCTGCATGACCTCTCTTTCGGGTTGAGAAAGATTGTAAAGCCGAGACTTTGGCAACTTAGCCCCTGGGATGAGATTAACTGGACAATCATAGTCACGATGAGGAGGCAATTCCTGAGCCCCACCCTCCGAAAAGACATCCACAAAATCTGAGAGATACTGAGGTAGAGCCATAGTGGACACACCAGAGATAGATGTGCCAAGACAATTAACCGAACAAAATTCACTCCAACCAATGATTTGTCTTGCCTGCCAATCTATAATTGGGTTATGTTTTGTCAACCACGGTAACCCTAAGACTATAGGTGCGGGCAAATCCTTCATGACAAAACAAGACATAATCTCAACATGTGAATCACCCACCCTTAACTGAATACCATGAGCAATATGAGTGAGACTCCTTTGAGAAAGAGGGGAAGAATCAATTGCAAAAACCGGAATCTCTCTTTCTAAAGTGCAAGTACTTAGACCCAGATTTTGAAGGAAAAGAAAGTCAATAAGGTTTACCCCAGCACCACAGTCAATGAATACTTCAACAACAAAAATTTCTTGAGTCTAGCGCCACCATAGCTGGAAGGAGAAAACGAGTATTACAGGGAGCTTGCATACCTGCTTGCTCCACCACTCCATTCACGCTACCAAGAGTCAGGACTTTTTTTTTTTCTCTTTCTTATCATCATGCGGTTTAACAAAAGGACAAGCAAAACAAAATGACCACTTTTCCCACAGTAGTAACATAGTTTATGTAATTTCCTAAAGGCTCTACTACCAGAACGGACAGACAGGGCCGTCTTTTCGAATGGGCACGCTGGGCAGTTGCCCGGGGGCCCCACTTGCCTGGGGGCCCGCCTGCCCAGTGAACCCACCAGCCAACTTCCCAACCGTCATTTAGCAGCGTTGCCGCCAGGGCCGTCTTTACCAAGGGGCAAAAGGGGCAGCTGCCCTGGGCCCAGTTGCTCCTGGGGGGGCCCAAGGCAGCTGCCTCTTGAGCCCTGCTAGCTACTGCCCCGGGTGTCAGGCTGTCGGCTACACAGGCATCATGATCGTACTGTGTTAATGATCTTAATTCTAGGACCTTAATGAGTTTTGATCTAGGACCTTAATGACATCATTACCATGTGACCAGTAACCTAGCAATTACTGGTCACATGGCTATGAAGTCATCACAGGTCCTATCAGGAGTGTTGCAGAAGTTAACTGTGGAGCTTTTCTGTGTAAAGATTACATCAGAAAAAGGTGACATGGGGTTGTTATTTTAATATACTGTAAACTACTGTATAGTGGGGTGCTGTGTACTGTGTGGGGGGCTGTATACTGTGTGGGGGCCTGTATACTGTGTGGTGGGCTGTATATTGTGTGGTGGGCTATATATTGTGTAATGGGCTGTATATTGTGTGGTGGGCTGTATACTGTGTGTGTGGGGGGGGGGGGGTGGCCTGTATACTGTGTGGTGGGCTGTATAGTGTGGGGGGCCTGTATAGTGTGGGGGGGGGGGGCTGTATAGTGGGGGGAGTGCTATACTGCTGTACTGTATAGTGTGGGGGGCTGTATACTGTGGGTGCGGTATAGTGTAGAGTGCTGTACTGTATAGTGTGGGGGGCTGTATCGTGTATAGTTTGGGGTGCTGTATACAGTGAGGTGCTGTATAGTGTGGGGGTCTATACTGCTCTACTATATACTGTGGGGTACTGTATAGTGTGGGGTGCTAAACTGCATACTGTGTGGTGCTGTATACTATAGGGTGCTATACTGCATACTGTGTGGTGCTGTATACTATAGGGTGCTATACTGCATACTGTGTGGTGCTGTATACTATAGGGTGCTATACTGCATACTGTGTGGTGCTGTATACTATAGGGTGCTATACTGCATACTGTGTGGTGCTGTATACTATAGGGTGCTATACTGCATACTGTGTGGTGCTGTATACTATAGGGTGCTATACTGCATACTGTGTGGTGCTGTATACTATAGGGTGCTATACTGCATACTGTGTGGTGCTGTATACTATAGGGTGCTATACTGCATACTGTGTGGTGCTGTATACTATAGGGTGCTATACTGCATACTGTGTGGTGCTGTATACTATAGGGTGCTATACTGCATACTGTGTGGTGCTGTATACTATAGGGTGCTATACTGCATACTGTGTGGTGCTGTATACTATAGGGTGCTATACTGCATACTGTGTGGTGCTGTATACTATAGGGTGCTATACTGCATACTGTGTGGTGCTGTATACTATAGGGTGCTATACTGCATACTGTGTGGTGCTGTATACTATAGGGTGCTATACTGCATACTGTGTGGTGCTGTATACTATAGGGTGCTATACTGCATACTGTGTGGTGCTGTATACTATAGGGTGCTATACTGCATACTGTGTGGTGCTGTATACTATAGGGTGCTATACTGCATACTTGGGGGTTTACATCCACTTTAATCATACAACTAAAAAAACGAAATAAATATAGATATATATATAAATGTACACACACTCTGGTGCTGGTGGGTAATGCTGGTGTGGGTACTGCTGGTGCTGGTGGGTATTAATGTTGGAGTGGCGTGTGTACTGCCTGGGTACTCTACATTGTGACATCACAAAAAAAAAAAATGTTTGGGTTTACATCCACTTTAAGTTATTAGTGCCCCTCAAGTTTTGACTGTAATATCCTATGTGTCCCCCTTATATAGCAATCTTAGAGTTGCCACTCGTTCGAGGAAGTGTAAAAAAGGTGAGGAAAAATAAAGTTTATTACGTGTTGGTGAAAATAACCTTTAGTGCAGAAATGAAACGTAATGTTTTGAGTGGAGCACAGAAGAGGAAAAAGGCTGCAGAGGAGAAAGAGAAAATGTGCAAACTTCCAAAACTAACATCTTGGCTCAATCCAGGTGCAACGTCAGCCAGTAGTTCTGCTCCTCCAGATGTAGCATCCACATCTACATGCACTCCAATTCCAGCAGAAATACCAATGGTATCATTACCTGATCCTACTGCTGGGGAAAATCCACAAGAGGAAATGCCCAATAAATATCGCCTTATTGATAATTTGCATTTTTATTCTAGTGCGTGATTGTGTAGACAGGGCCCCAGTGCACTGTATTGCCCGGGGGCCTATAATGCTCTTAAGATGGCACTGCGGACAGATACCTGACCCAGCTGCATAGGTTCCTCCCCTACCCCAGAGTTACCTGTAACATCACCCTGGGAAGCAGTAGAGACGAAACCACTCACAGAAGGGAGCCTTACACCTCTCTCTAATACGTCTATCTAACCGTACTGCCAAAGACATAGCATTCTCCAAAGAATCTGGGTACTCATGAAAAGCAAGGGCATCTTTCAATCTCTCAGATAACCCCTGACAAAACTGACAACGTAACGCGGGGTCATTCCACTCTGACTCTGTAGCCCATCTCCTAAACTCAACGCAGTAAACCTCTGCAGTATGTTCACCCTGTAATAAATTACGCAATTTAGATTCCGCCTTAGAGACCCGATCTGGGTCATCGTAATTTAATCCCAGGGCTTTGAAAAATTCTTCCACCGACCGGAGGGCCAGAGAAACGGGCGGCAGAGAAAATGCCCAGGATTGCGCGTCCCTTTAAGCAGAGAAATGATTATACCAACCCTCTGACTTTCATCACCTGACGAAGATGGACGCAGGCGAAAATACAACTTGCATGACTCTTTAAAGCAGATAAAGTCATCCGCACCCCCTGCAAATCTCTCAGGAAGAGCGACTTTAGGCTCCCCCACAAATTTGACCTGCACCCGATGCCAGAGCATTCTGACACCGTGTGACCGAACTACGCAGATCCGCAACCTCTAGAGATAATCCCTGCATGCGGTCAACTAGCGCATCAATTGACGCCATCACAAAACCGCTGAGTAATGGCAGTCAAAGTTTGGCGGGTTATAATGTCACGGCGGACAGGATATAAGATACACTGATAACTAAACAAACAAGTTTTCTAGGCGAGAAGCTGGGGATAAGGTCTCCTCCTAGCAAATCCCTAACATCTCTCCCTATTCTGCTTTTCCCACATTCAGACCCTAATGGTGGGAATAATGTGTCCTCGTGCCTGGGCTGAGAAAACCCTAGAATCCCTGAGATGGTGAAAGGGGAAAAGGGGCAGCCTGCTCCCTCAGAATCAGGAGGGGACAGACGACACTCAAACAGCCAAGACAGCAAACCAAAGAAATCAGAAACCAACTTATCTTATCTGAGCAGGAAAAGCCAATACTTCACTCCTTGCTTCCACAGCCTGACCGAAGCTATAACCCACACGGAACACTGGGAGGGGAGTAATTTAAACCAACGACCCTACCTAGTTCACCTGAAGGGAGGCGGATCTAGCACGACTCCAAAACAAAACAAATGACTAGACACGTGCTGCTAATCTGGCATACCTCCGTACATAGTCTGGTCGCATGACACTATCAGTCAGGAATTGGCCCAGAAGTTGATTGAGAGCATGCCCAGTCGAATTGCAGAGGTCCTGAAAAAGAAGGGCCAACACTGCAAAATACTGACTCTTTGCATAAATGTCATGTAATTGTCGATAAAAGCCTTTGAAACGTATGAAGTGCGTGTAATTATATTTCACTACATCACAGAAACAACTGAAACAAAGATCTAAAAGCAGTTTAGCCGCAAACTTTGTGAAAACTAATATTTGTGTCATTCTGAAAACTTTCGGCCACGACTGTAGAATTAAAGATGAGCTAATTTCCTAAATTTTGTTTTGGATTGATTTGTCTGAATCCGCCCAAAAATTTGATTTGGGTACAAATCGATTCTACCTGAATAAAAAGCTTCTAGGTTGTAGTTGTCGTGTGGCATATTACCATAATTCTGGGTTTGCTCTGTGCCTTTTTGTATTTTTCTGCTTTAGCTGCTATTGAATTGTAATCTTGCATGTGCGACCAGTACAGTTTGTCTTCTGTGAACTCCACATACTGCTTGTCATATAATATTCAGTAGGTGCATACAATACAAATATGCAGACTACTTTGAAAAACTACCGTATTAAAAAGTAGTTTGCAATTTTAACAAAAAAAAATGCCAAGTCTTGGATTCATTTTTCTTCATTAAAACCCTGCAGACATATATTATCTTGACTTGGTTGACAATGTAGTATCAGGTTGATATTTCTGGGCATCACTCCAAGTGTTGTCTAGAAATAAAAACCCATCATAAACAATTCCATATGTCCAATTCCCACAAGTCTATGAGCCTCGGCCTAGCAAGCATTGTTACTAAGAGATAAGATGCTGATGATGAATATTGGAAATGTGTCAAGAGTTTACAAAAGGAGGACACTGAACGACGTCTCAGAAGGTTCAACATTCAAAAAGGCAAAAAGAGCACAAAAACACAAATATCCACACATCGCACCGGATAGTTGAAAAAGCAATGTTACATTTTCATATGCTTTAGACGCATGATAAGAAAGATTTATTACAATAGCAGTGGTGATAATATGCAATGACCTGAAGCAAGAACAAGCAAATCCATAAAGTGCACAGAATAAATAAACTCCGAATTTTACTGAAAGATTTCTGGCTAATCATTCTCATGAAGAGATAAGCAGTCCCAGAGGTGCTTTGTAGCCACTCATCTCCCCAGCTCTATTAAAATAACAAGAATAATAGGCTAAGGTGGAAATGAGCTACAACACAGTATACCCTTTATAGGGCACATGCACACATCTATTTTACAGATTTGTATTGCAGGAGGTCCTAATATGGTGGCCATAGAAATCACACATGGTATATTATCACAATTCTTCTAGGGGAAAATGTAGCACCTCATGGAGACACCATATGATGGACTGTGGTTTCTAATATAGGCTGCATGGTATCGTTCTACCATTTACATAACTATGTTATATTTCTCTTGCTTATATAGCGCCAACATATTTCACAGCACTTTTCAGACATTGCCATTACTCACTCTCCCCAGTGACGCTCAAAACGTAGCTTCCCCATTGGTATGTCTTTGGTGTGGGTGAGGAAAAGAGAGTACCTAAACTCCTTGGAAATATTAGTCAAACCTGAACCCATGGCACGATCACTGCAAGGCACCAATTCAAACCACTGAGTCACCATGAATCAGGGATGAAGTTGCAGATAGCTGGAACTTATAAATAAACGACTGACTGGCTTGATCCCAAACTAAGGAGCATATAGGTGAGCCCTATAAAACCCTAAGAGCTCTCTCTGACTGCTTTGCACATGCAAGGGTCTCAATGGTAGACAATTGCATGCCTACGTACTTAAGACTGTGTGACACCTGAAAACCCTATAATAGTGAGGGGACACGACCACCGGCTCCCTGCACTTAATACAGACGGAGTCAGGGTCACCTAGAATCAAGCCAGCAAGGAAACACAATAAAGTAAAAGACTTATCTGAGCAAACAGCAGCAGCAGCCTCCAGCAGTGAACACTTCATCCAGGAAGTAGTATAAACCGCAAAGTGAGGCAGTATGGGAGGGAATATAAAGGAAGACGATTAGTCTAAATAAGAAACACCTGGCAGAAGGAAAGGAGATGACAAAGTGAAACCAAAACAAAGAACACCATACAAGAGGTAGAGAAGAACGTCTGCCAGACCTTCTCACAGAACTGGCGGTGACAGTACCCCTCCCTCTACAGATGGACTCCGGACACTCAGAGCCGACCTTCTCAGGATAAGACCTATGGAAAGCCCTGATGAGACGAGTGGCCTTAATGTCCGCCACTGGGACCCACATCCTCTCCTCAGGACCATAACCCTCCCAATGAACGAGGTACTGGAGAGAACCGCGGATAATGCGAGAATCCACAATCCTAGAGACCTGAAATTCAAGATTACTATCAACAAAAATCAGAGGAGGAGGCAAAGAGGAGGGTACAGTAGGTTGGACATAAGGTTTTAATAGGGACTTGTGAAAAACATTATGTATCGACCAAGTCTGAGGAAGATCAAGACGGAAGGCAACGGGATTGATGACGGACAAGATCTTGTAAGGCCCAATAAACTTAGGACCCAACTTCCAGGAGGAAACCTTCAGTTTGATATTCTTTGTAGACAACCACACCAGATCACCCACATTCAGGTCCGGACCAGGCACACGTCTCTTATCCGCCACACGCTTATATCTCTCATTCATCCTCTTCAGATTACCCTGAATCTTTTGCCAAATAAATGACAAAGACGAGGAAAATCTCTCCTCATCAGGTAAACCAGAAGACCCCTCTCCAGAGAATGCCCCAAACTGCGGATGAAACCCATATGCACCAAAAAAATGATGACTTATCAGAGGACTCCTGGCAACGGTTATTTAAAGCAAACTCAGCAAGGGACAAAAAAGAATACCAAGCCTCCTGATTCTCCGCCACAAAACAGCGCAGATACAGTACAGACCAAAAGTTTGGACACACCTTCTCATTCAAAGAGTTTTCTTTATTTTCATGACTATGAAGGCATCAAAACTATGAATTTAACACATGTGGAATTACATACATAACAAACAAGTGTGAAACAACTGAAAATATGTCATATTCTAGGTTCTTCAAAGTAGCCACCTTTTGCTTTGATTACTGCTTTGCCTACTCTTGGCATTCTCTTGATGAGCTTCAAGAGGTAGTCACCTGAAATGGTCTTCCAACGGTCTTGAAGGAGTTCCCAGAGATACTTAGCACTTGTTGGCCCTTTTGCCTTCACTCTGCGGTCCAGCTCACCCCAAACCATCTCGATTGGGTTCAGGTCCGGTGACTGTGGAGGCCAGGTCATCTAGCGCAGCACCCCATCACTTTCCTTCAAGTCAAATAGCCCTTACTTTGAATGTTTTCCCAATTTTTCGGCTGACTGACTGACCTTCATTTTTCAAAATAATGATGGCCACTCGTTTTTCTTTACTTAGCTGCTTTTTTCTTGCCATAATACAAATTCTAACAGTCTATTCAGTAGGACTATCAGCTGTGTATCCACCTGACTTCTCCTCAACGCAACTGATGGTCCCAACCCCATTTATAAGGCAAGAAATCCCACTTATTAAACCTGACAGGGCACACCTGTTGTCACGGATGGTGTACAGGAAACAACACAAAACCATATAAACAATGTCTCTCTGGATCCACAACTAAGGAACAAAGGGAGACCCCTGCAATAGACCTGCCGCTCTCCCTCACTGCTCAGCCTATGCGAACACCCCAAAGGTGGATGGCCGCATATCCACGTTCCTCGGCTATCTATTACCTGAAGACCCTACAATAGTGAAGGGACACGACCACCGGCTCCCTACACTGACACGGAGGGAGTCAGGGTCACCTGGATCCAGAAAAGACAAAAACATAAATACATAAACAGCACTTATCTGCAGAAGACTGACGACTGAGGACTGGGAACTGGGAAATGGGAACTGGGAACAGCATGCACACACACTCCAGGAAGTTGTATCAGCCGCACACTACTGCATTATGGGGAGGAACTTAAAGGGTAGCGATCAGTCTGACTGCATGACAGCTGAGATAGACTAACGAGATGAGAAACTAAACCAAAACAAAGAAATTCAAGGAGGAGGATCTGAGAAGCTCCTGTGAGCGCTTCTCAGCTGTCTGGCTGTGACAGTACCCCTCCCTCTAGGAGTGGACTCCGGACACTCAGGGCCCACCTTCTCAGGATGGGACCTATGGAAAGCCCTGATGAGACGAGAGGCCTTAATGTCCGTCACTGGGACCCACATCCTCTCCTCAGGACCATAACCCTCCCAATGAACGAGGTACTGGAGGGAACCGCGGACAAGACGAGAATCCACAATCCTAGAGACCTGAAATTCAAGATTTCCATCAACCATAATCGGAGGAGGAGGCAAAGGCGAGGGTACAATAGGTTGAACATAAGGTTTCAATAAGGACTTATGAAAAACATTATGGATCTTCCAAGTCTGAGGAAGATCAAGACGGTAGGCAACATGATTGATGACAGACAGGATCTTGTAAGGCCCAATAAACCTAGGACCCAACTTCCAGGAGGGAACCTTCAATTTGATATTCTTGGTAGACAACCACACCAGATCACCAACATTCAGGTCCGGACCAGGCACACGTCTCTTATCCGCCAAACGCTTATATCTCTCACTCGTGCTCTTTAGATTATCCTGAATCTTTTGCCAAATAGATGACAAAGACGAGGAGAATCTGTCCTCATCAGGCAAACCAGAAGAGCCCTCTCCCGAGAAAGTCCCAAACTGCGGATGGAACCCATATGCACCAAAAAATGGTGACTTATCAGAGGACTCCTGACGACGGTTATTTAAAGCAAACTCAGCAAGGGACAAAAAAGAACACCAATCCTCCTGATTCTCCGCCACAAAACAGCGCAGATATGTCTCCAGATTCTGATTGACGCGCTCTGTCTGGCCATTCGACTGCGGATGGAAAGCAGAAGAGAATGACAACCGAACCCCCAAGCGAGAACAGAAAGCCTTCCAGAATCTGGAAACAAACTGCGTGCCCCTATCAGAGACTATGTCTGAAGGAATCCCATGCAATTTGACAATGTGGTCAATAAATGCCTGCGCCAGCGTCCTAGCATTGGGCAAACCAGGGAAAGGGATAAAATGCACCATTTTGCTAAAACGGTCCACCACCACCAGAATCACAGACTTCCCCGAGGAACGAGGCAAGTCCATTATGAAGTCCATGGACAGATGTGTCCAAGGACGGGAAGGAATGGGCAAAGGAAGGAGAGGACCTGATGGCCGTGAATGAGGGACCTTGGCACGAGCGCAAGTCTCGCAAGCTGCCACAAAACCCTCAACCGACTTACGAAGCGCAGGCCACCAGAATCTCCGAGCGATGAGATCCAGTGTGGCTCTTGCCCCCGGGTGCCCAGCAAGGACCGTGTCGTGGTGTTCTTTAAAAATCTTGTGTCTCAAAGCGAGAGGCACAAACAACCTCCCAGGAGGACAAAGATCAGGAGCTTCTGACTGGGCTGCCTGCACCTCTGCCTCCAATTCAGGAAAAAGAGCAGAGACCACCACACCTTCAGCCAAAATGGGACCCGGGTCTTCAAAATTCCCACCTCCTGGAAAACAATGTGACAGGGCATCTGCCTTCACATTCTTAACCCCAGGGCGGAACGTAACAACAAAATTAAACCTTGAAAAAAACAAAGACCATCTGGCCTGTCTCGGGTTCAGACGCTTGGCTGACTCCAAATAGGCCAGATTTTTATGGTCAGTAAACACGGTAATAGGGTGTCTGGCTCCCTCTAGCCAATGGCGCCATTCCTCAAAAGCCAACTTGATGGCCAACAATTCCCTATCTCCCACATCATAATTTCTCTCTGCGGAGGAGAGTTTCTTTGAGAAAAAGGCACACGGTTGCCATTTGGCAGGAGAGGAACCCTGAGACAAGACCGCACCCACCCCTACCTCAGAAGCATCAACCTCAACTATGAAGGGTAACGAAATATCAGGTTGTACTAGGATGGGAGCGGAAGAAAAATCTACCCTCTTTCTGGTCATATCAGTGAGTGGTTTAACAACAGAGGAATAATTCAAAATAAATTTCCTGTAATAATTGGCAAAGCCCAAAAAACGCATCAGCGCCTTCTGGTTCTCAGGAAGCTCCCACTCAAGCACAGCGCGGACCTTCTCGGGGTCCATGCGAAAACCAGAAGCGGAGACAAGAAACCCCAGAAATTGGATTTCTGGAACCGCAAACACACATTTTTCCATTTTCGCATATAATTTATTCTCCCGCAGAATGAGCAAGACCTGACGTAAGTGTTCCTTATGAGTCTTGAAATCAGGAGAAAAAATCAAAATGTCATCCAAATACACTAATACAAATTTTCCCATTAAATGATAAAAAATGCTGTTGACGAAATGCTGAAAAACGGCTGGGGCATTCATCAAACCAAAAGGCATAACCAAATTCTCAAAATGGCCCTCAGGGGTATTGAAAGCCGTCTTCCATTCGTCTCCTTCTCTGACCCTAACCAGGTTGTATGCCCCTCTTAGGTCTAATTTGGAAAATACTTTAGCCCCAACAACCTGAGTAAACAGGTCCGGGATCAGAGGAAGCGGATAAGGATCACGAATAGTGATACTGTTCAGCTCCCTGAAATCCAGACAAGGTCTTAAAGAACCATCTTTTTTCTTAACAAAGAAAAAACCAGCGGCAACAGGTGACTTCGAGGGTCGTATGTGTCCTTTTCTCAAACTCTCAGAGATATAAGCCCGCATAGCGACCCTCTCAGGTTGGGAGAGATTGTATAAACGAGATTTAGGCAGCTTGGCGCCTGGGATGAGATTAATAGGGCAATCATACTCCCTGTGCGGAGGCAAACCCTGAACTCCACTCTCAGAGAAGACATCCAAAAATTCAGAGAGGAAAGGTGGTACAGTCTTAGTAGAAACCTCAGAAACAGATGTTATGAGGCAATTCTCTCTGCAAAAGTCACTCCAACCATTTATTTGCCTCGCTTGCCAATCAATGGTGGGGTTATGTTTAGTGAGCCAGGGTAGCCCCAACACTAGAGGAGTAGGCAAACCACTAAGGACGAAACATGACACATCCTCAACATGAGCATCACTCACAATTAAACGGATATTGTGTACTATGCCCTTTAATGATTTCTGAGAAAGTGGAGCTGAATCAATAGCAAAAACAGGAATATCCCTTCCCAAAGTGCATACCTGGAAACCATGAGTTATTGCAAATTGATTATCAATGAGGTTGACAGCTGCTCCACTATCCACAAAAATCTCACAAAAAATGCTCTTGCTCTCTAGCGCCACCCTAGCAGGCAGGACAAAACGGGAACTACAAGCAAACGGAAAACCTTCAATTTCCACCTCAACCCTACCAATAGTAACAGACGGAACATTTTTAAAAGAATTTTTCCTTTTTGTCTCTTTATTACTCCCAGAAAACTGCCTGAATCTCCTTGAGGGACAAACATTTGCCAAATGATTTATACCTCCACAACAAAAACAAACCCTCCCATGCGGGCTGAATCTTCTATTGTCAGAGGAAATCAACCCCAGCTGCATGGGCTCCTGCTCAGAAGGGGCTGACAGCGACTGAGACTCCTGCGCACAGAATGAGACCGCTGCACTGTTCCGAGACTGAGTAGGACAGGAAGGAGAGATCTCTCGTCTCTCTCTAAGACGCCTGTCAATACGAACGGCCTGAGACATAGCAGAGTCCAAGGAGATAGGCCTCTCATGAAAGGAAAATGCATCTTTCAATCCCTCTGAAAAACCATGGCAAAATTGACTTCGGAGTGCAGCATCATTCCAACCAGTATCAGCTGCCCATCTCCGAAATTCGGAGCAGTATATCTCTGCGGATTGTTTACCCTGGCATAACAGACGAAGTCTAGACTCAGCCAGAGCAATACGATCCGGATCATCATATATCTGACCCAGGGCTTAAAAGAATTAATCCACTGAGCGGAGGGGCCGTGCCCCCTCCGGTAGCGAAAAGGCCCAAGACTGAGCGTTACCCCTGAGCAGCGATACAATGATCCACACCCTCCGTTCTTCATCACCAGAAGAATGGGGAAGAAGGCGAAAATGGAGTTTGCAAGCCTCTTTAAAACGCACAAAATTCTCACTACCCCCAGAGAACGTATCCGGGAGCGAGACCTTGGGCTCAGCACAAACTCCATGAACGCAAGCTGAACCGGTCACTTGAAACTGAGAAAAAATCCTACGGAGATCAGCTACCTCCAATGAAAGACCCTGGAGGCGTTCAGCCAAAAGTGAAACCGGATCCATGCTTGAGACCGTTTTGGCGGCTGATAATGTCACGGATGGTGTACAGGAAACAAGACAAAACCATATAAACAATGTCTCTCTGGATCCACAACTAAGGAACAAAGGGAGACCCCTGCAATAGACCTGCCGCTCTCCCTCACTGCTCAGCCTATGCGAACACCCCAAAGGTGGATGGCCGCATATCCACGTTCCTCGGCTATCTATTACCTGAAGACCCTACAATAGTGAAGGGACATGACCACCGGCTCCCTACACTGACACGGAGGGAGTCAGGGTCACCTGGATCCAGAAAAGACAAAAACATAAATACATAAACAGCACTTATCTGCAGACGACTGACGACTGACGACTGAGGACTGGGAACTGGGAACTGGGAACTGGGAACAGCATGCACACACACTCCAGGAAGTTGTATCAGCCGCACACTACTGCATTATGGGGAGGAACTTAAAGGGTAGCGATCAGTCTGACTGCATGACAGCTGAGATAGACTAACGAGATGAGAAACTAAACCAAAACAAAGAAATTCAAGGAGGAGGATCTGAGAAGCTCCTGTGAGCGCTTCTCAGCTGTCTGGCTGTGACACCTGTGAAGTGAAAACCATTTCAGGGGACTACCTCTTGAAGCTCATCAAGAGAATGCCAAGAGTGTGCAAAGCAGTAATCAAAGCAAAAGGTGGCTACTTTGAAGAACCTAGAATCTGACATATTTTCAGTTGTTTCACACTTGTTTGTTATGTATATAATTCCACATGTGTTAATTCATAGTTTTTGATGCCTTCAGTGTGAATCTACAATTTTCATAGTCATGAAAATAAAGAAACTCTTTGAATGAGAAGGTGTGTCCAAACTTTTGGTCTGTACTGTATGTCTCCAGATTCTGATTGACGCGTTCGGTCTGAACATTCGACTGCAGGTGAAAAGCAGAAGAGAAGGACAACCGAACCCCCAAGTGAGAACAGAAGCCCTTCCAGAATCTGGAAACAAATTGCGTGCCCCTATCAGAAACGATGTCTGAAAGAATGCCATGCAATTCAACAATGTGATCAACAAACGCTTGCGCCAGCGTCTTAGCATTGGGTAACCCAGGAAAGGGAATGAAATGTGCCATCTTGCTTAAACGGTCCACTACCACCAGAATCACAGTCTTCCCTGAGGAACGAGGCAGGTCCGTAATAAAGTCCATGGACAGATGCATCCAAAGACGGGAAAGAATGGGTAACGGGAGGAGAGATCCCGATGGCCGTGAATGAGGGACCTTGGCACGAGCGCAGGTCTTGCAGGCTGCCACAAAACCCTCAACCGTCTTACGAAGAGCCGGCCACCAGAATCTCCGAGCAATGAGATCCACTGTGGCTCTGCTCCCCGGGTGCCCAGCAAGGACAGTATCGTGGTGCTCCTTAACCACCTCCGGACCGCCTAACGCAGGATCGCGTTCCGGAGGTGGCAGCGCTGCGCACAGTCACGCATATACGCGTCATCTCGCGAGACGCGAGACTTCCTGTGAACGCGCGCACACAGGCGCGCGCGCTCACAGGAACGGAAGGTAAGAGAGTTGATCTCCAGCATGCCAGCGGCGATCGTTCGCTGGCAGGCTGGAGATGTGTTTTTTTTAACCCCTAACAGGTATATTAGACGCTGTTTTGATAACAGCGTCTAATATACCTGCTACCTGGTCCTCTGGTGGTCTCCTTTGTTTGGATCGACCACCAGAGGACACAGGTAGCTCAGTAAAGTAGCACCAAGCACCACTACACTACACTACACCCCCCCCCCCCCGTCACTTATTAACCCCTTATTAGCCCCTGATCACCCCTAATCACCCCTGATCACCCCTGATCACCCCATATAGACTCCCTGATCACCCCCCTGTCATTGATTACCCCCCTGTCATTGATCAACCCCCTGTAAAGCTCCATTCAGACGTCCGCATGATTTTTACGGATCCACTGATAGATGGATCGGATCCGCAAAACGCATCCGGACGTCTGAATGAAGCCTTACAGGGGCGTGATCAATGACTGTGGTGATCACCCCATATAGACTCCCTGATCACCCCCCTGTCATTGATTACCCCCCTGTCATTGATTACCCCCCTGTAAAGCTCCATTCAGACGTCCGCATGATTTTTACGGATCCACTGATAGATGGATCGGATACGCAAAACGCATCCGGACGTCTGAATGAAGCCTTACAGGGGCATGATCAATGACTGTGGTGATCACCCCATATAGACTCCCTGATCACCCCCCTGTAAAGCTCCATTCAGATGTCCGCATGATTTTTACGGATGCACTGATACATGGATCGGATCCGCAAAACGCATCCGGTCGTCTGAATGAAGCCTTACAGGGGCATGATCAATGACTGTGGTGATCACCCCCCTGTCATTGATTACCCCCCTGTAAAGCTCCATTCAGATGTCCGCATGATTTTTACGGATGCACTGATAGATGGATCGGATCCGCAAAACGCATCCGGACGTCTGAATGAAGCCTTACAGGGGCATGATCAATGACTGTGGTGATCACCCCATATAGACTCCCTGATCACCCCCCTGTCATTGATTACCCCCCTGTCATTGATTACCCCCCTGTAAAGCTCCATTCAGATGTCCGCATGATTTTTACGGATGCACTGATAGATGGATCGGATCCGCAAAACGCATCCGGACGTCTGAATGAAGCCTTACACGGGCATGATCAATGACTGTGGTGATCACCCCATATAGACTCCCTGATCACCCCCCTGTCATTGATTACCCCCCTGTCATTGATTACCCCCCTGTAAAGCTCCATTCAGACGTCCGCATGATTTTTACGGATGCACTGATAGATGGATCGGATCCGCAAAACGCATCCGGACGTCTGAATGAAGCCTTACAGGGGCGTGATCAATGACTGTGGTGATCACCCCATATAGACTCCCTGATCACCCCCCTGTCATTGATTACCCCCCTGTAAAGCTCCATTCAGACGTCCGCATGATTTTTACGGATGCACTGATAGATGGATCGGATCCGCAAAACGCATCCGGACGTCTGAATGAAGCCTTACAGGGGCATGATCAATGACTGTGGTGATCACCCCATATAGACTCCCTGATTACCCCCCTGTCATTGATTACCCCCCTGTAAAGCTCCATTCAGATGTCCGCATGATTTTTACGGATGCACTGATAGATGGATCGGATCCGCAAAACGCATCCGGACGTCTGAATGAAGCCTTACACGGGCGTGATCAATGACTGTGGTGATCACCCCATATAGACTCCCTGATCACCCCCCTGTCATTGATCACCCCCCTGTCATTGATCACCCCCCTGTCATTGATCACCCCCCTGTCATTGATCACCCCCCTGTCATTGATCAACCCCCCTGTCATTGATCAACCCCCCTGTCATTGATCACCCCCCTGTCATTGATCACCCCTCTGTAAGGCTCCATTCAGATATTTTTTTGGCCCAAGTTAGCGGAATTTTATTTTTTTTTTCTTACAAAGTCTCATATTCCACTAACTTGTGTCAAAAAATAAAATCTCACATGAACTCACCATACCCCTCACGGAATCCAAATGCGTAAAATTTTTTAGACATTTATATTCCAGACTTCTTCTCACGGTTTAGGGCCCCTAGAATGCCAGGGCAGTATAAATACCCCACATGTGACCCCATTTCGGAAAGAAGACACCCCCAGGTATTCCGTGAGGGGCATATTGAGTCCATGAAAGATTGAAATTTTTGTCCCAAGTTAGCGGAACGGGAGACTTTGTGAGAAAAAAATTAAAAATATCAATTTCCGCTAACTTGTGCCAAAAAAAATAAATTTCTATGAACTCGCCATGCCCCTCATTGAATACCTTGGGGTGTCTTCTTTCCAAAATGGGGTCACATGTGGGGTATTTATACTGCCCTGGCATTCTAGGGGCCCCAAAGCGTGAGAAGAAGTCTGGTATCCAAATGTCTAAAAATGCCCTCCTAAAAGGAATTTGGGCACCTTTGCGCATCTAGGCTGCAAAAAAGTGTCACACATCTGGTATCGCCGTACTCAGGAGAAGTTGGGGAATGTGTTTTGGGGTGTCATTTTACATATACCCATGCTGGGTGAGAGAAATATCTTGGTCAAATGCCAACTTTGTATAAAAAAATGGGAAAAGTTGTCTTTTGCCAAGATATTTCTCTCACCCAGCATGGGTATATGTAAAATGACACCCCAAAACACATTCCCCAACTTCTCCTGAATACGGCGATACCACATGTGTGACACTTTTTTGCAGCCTAGGTGGGCAAAGGGGCCCATATTCCAAAGAGCACCTTTAGGATTTCACAGGTCATTTACCTACTTACCACACATTAGGGCCCCTGGAAAATGCCAGGGCAGTATAACTACCCCACAAGTGACCCCATTTTGGAAAGAAGACACCCCAAGGTATTCCGTGAGGGGCATGGCGAGTTCCTAGAATTTTTTATTTTTTGTCACAAGTTAGTGGAAAATGCTTATTTTTTTTTTTTTTTTTTTTCATACAAAGTCTCATATTCCACTAACTTGTGACAAAAAATAAAAACTTCCATGAACTCACTATGCCCATCAGCGAATACCTTGGGGTCTCTTCTTTCCAAAATGGGGTCACTTGTGGGGTAGTTATACTGCCCTGGCATTCTAGGGGCCCAAATTTGTGGTAAGGAGTTTGAAATCAAATTCTGTAAAAAATGACCTGTGAAATCCGAAAGGTGCTCTTTTGAATATGGGCCCCTATGCCCACCTCGGCTGCAAAAAAGTGTCACACATCTGGTATCTCCGTAATCGGGAGAAGTTGGGGAATGTGTTTTGGGGTGTCATTTTACATATACCCATGCTGGGTGAGAGAAATATCTTGGCAAAAGACAACTTTTCCCATTTTTTTATACAAAGTTGGCATTTGACCAAGATATTTATCTCACCCAGCATGGGTATATGTAAAAAGACACCCCAAAACACATTCCTCAACTTCTCCTGAATACAGAGATACCAGATGTGTGACACTTTTTTGCAGCCTAGGTGGGCAAAGGGGCCCACATTCCAAAGAGCACCTTTCGGATTTCACAGGTCATTTACCTACTTACCACACATTTGGGCCCCTAGAATGCCAGGGCAGTATAACTACCCCACAAGTGACCCCATTTTGGAAAGAAGAGACCCCAAGGTATTCGCTGATGGGCATAGTGAGTTCATGGAAGTTTTTATTTTTTGTCACAAGTTTGTGGAATATGAGACTTTGTATGAAAAAAAAAAAAAAAAAAAATCATCATTTTCCACTAACTTGTGACAAAAAATAAAAAATTCTAGGAACTCGCCATGCCCCTCACGGAATACCTTGGGGTGTCTTCTTTCCAAAATGGGGTCACTTGTGGGGTAGTTATACTGCCCTGGTATTCTAGGGGCCCAAATGTGTGGTAAGGAGTTTGAAATCAAATTCAGTAAAAAATGACCTGTGAAATCCGAAAGGTGCTCTTTGGAATATAGGCTGCAAACCTAGGCTGCAAAAAAGTGTCACACATCTGGTATCCCCGTACTCAGGAGAAGTTGAGGAATGTGTTTTGGGGTGTCTTTTTACATATACCCTTGCTGGGTGAGATAAATATCTTGGTCAAATGACAACTTTGTATAAAAAAAATGGGAAAAGTTGTCTTTTGCCAAGATATTTCTCTCACCCAGCATGGGTATATATAAAATGACACCCCAAAACACATTCCCCACCTTCTCCTGAGTACGGAGATACCAGATGTGTGACACTTTTTTGCAGCCTAGGTGGGCAAAGGGGCCCATATTCCAAAGAGCACCTTTCGGATTTCACAGGTCATTTTTTACAGAATTTGATTTCAAACTCCTTACCACACATTTGGGCCCCTAGAATGCCAGGGCAGTATAACTACCCCACAAGTGACCCCATTTTGGAAAGAAGAGACCCCAAGGTATTCGCTGATGGGCATAGTGAGTTCATAGAACTTTTTATTTTTTGTCACAAGTTAGTGGAATATGAGACTTTGTAAGAAAAAAAAAAAAAAAAAAAAATCATCATTTTCCGCTAACTTGTGACAAAAAATAAAAAGTTCTATGAACTCACTATGCCCATCAGCGAATACCTTAGGGTGTCTACTTTCAGAAATGGGGTCATTTGTTGGGTGTTTGTACTGTCTGGGCATTGTAGAACCTCAGGAAACATGACAGGTGCTCAGAAAGTCAGAGCTGCTTCAAAAAGCGGAAATTCACATTTTTGTACCATAGTTTGTAAACGCTATAACTTTTACCCAAACCATTTTTTTTTTTACCCAAACATTTTTTTTTATCAAAGACATGTAGAACTATAAATTTAGAGCAAAATTTCTATATGGATGTCGTTTTTTTTGCAAAATTTTACAACTGAAAGTGAAAAATGTCATTTTTTTGCAAAAAAATCGTTAAATTTCGATTAATAACAAAAAAAGTAAAAATGTCAGCAGCAATGAAATACCACCAAATGAAAGCTCTATTAGTGAGAAGAAAAGGAGGTAAAATTCATTTGGGTGGTAAGTTGCATGACCGAGCAATAAACGGTGAAAGTAGTGTAGGTCAGAAGTGTAAAAAGTGGCCTGGTCTTTCAGGGTGTTTAAGCACTGGGGGCTGAGGTGGTTAAAAACCTTGTGTCGTAAAGCGAGAGGCACAAACAACCTCCCAGGAGGACAAAGATCAGGAGCCTCTGCCTGGGCCGCCTAAACCTCTTCCTCCAAATCAGGATAAAGAGCAGAGACGACCACCCCTTCAGCCAAAATGGGACCCGGGTCTTCAAACATCCCCCCTCCCAGAAAACAATGTGACAGGGCATCCGCCTTCACATTTTTAACCCCAGGGCGGAACATAACAACAAAATTAAACCTGGGAGCGGAAGCAAAACTCTCTTTAATACTAGAAAAGGCTTTAAGCGCATCTACCGACCACGAGGAAAAATCCACCCCCTTTTTAGTCATATCAGTGAGTGGCTTAACAGCAGAGGAATAATTCAAAATGAACTTTCTGTAATAATTGGCAAAACCCAAAAACAAAATCAGCGCCTTCTGGTTCTCAGGAAGCTCCCAATCAAGCACAGCGTGGACCTTCTCAGGGTCCATCCGAAAACCAGAAGCGGAGAGAAGAAAACCAAGAAATTGAATCTCCGGAACCGCAAACACACATTTTTCCAGTTTAGCGTACAATTTATTCTCCTGCAGAATCAGCAAGACCTGACATAGGTGGTCCTGATGAGTCTTGAAATCAGGAGAAAAAATCAAAATGTCATCTACATACACCAGTATAAATTTCCCCATTAAATAATAAAAAGTGCTGTTCACAAAATGTTGGAAGACGGCCGGAGCATTCATCAAACCAAAGGGCATAACCAAATTCTCGAAATGACCCTCAGGGGTATTGAAGGCCATCTTCCATTCGTCCCCTTCCCTGACCCTGACTAGGTTGTATGCCCCTCTTAAATCCAACTTAGAAAAAAACTTTAGCCCCAACAATCTGGTTAAACAGGTCCGGGATCAGAGGAAGCAGATATGGGTAACAAATCGTGATACGGTTCAGCTCCCTGAAATCCAGACAAGGTCTTAAAGAAGCATCTTTTTTCTTAACAAAAAAAACCCAGCGGCAACAGGTGACTTCGAGGGTCAGATGTGTCCCTTTCTCAGGCTCTCAGAGATATAAGTATGCATAGCGACTCTTTCAGGTTGGGAGAGATTGTATAGTCGTGATTTTGGCAGCTTGGTGCCTGGGATGAGATTACTAGGGCATTCGTACTCCCGGTGAGGGGGTAACTCCTGGACACCACTCTCGGAAAACACATCCGAAAATTCAGATAGAAAAGATGGCACAGTCTTGGTAGAAACCTCTGAAAGAGACGCCGTGAGGCAATTCTCTCTGCAAAACTGACTCCAACCATTTATTTGCCTTGCTTGCCAGTCAATGGTGGGGTTATGTTTAGTGAGCCAGGGTAGCCCCAACACTAGAGGAGTAGGTAATCCGCTTAAGACGAAACATGAGATATCCTCAACATGATCGTCACCCACAGTCAAATGGATATTGTGAACTATGACCTTTAACGATCTTTGAGAAAGTGGAGCGGAATCGATAGCAAAAACAGGTATATCCTTCTCCAAAGTGCATAACTGGAAACCATGCGTTGTTGCAAATTGATTATCAATGAGATTGACAGCTGCTCCACTATCTACAAAAATCTCACAAACAATGTTCTTGCTGTCTAGCGCCACCCTGGCAGGTAGGAGAAAACGGGAACTACAAGCAAACGGCAAACCTTCAATTTTTGCATCAACCTTGCCAATAGTAGCAAATGGAAAGCTTTTAGAGGGATTTACCCTCAGAAAACTCCATGAATCTCCTAAAGTGGCAAACATTAGCCAAATGATTTATACCCCCACAACAGAAACAAACCCTCCTCTGAGAGCTGAATCCTCTACTATCAGAGGCAAGCAAACCCAGCTGCATGGCCTCCTCCTCAGAGGGGATTGAGAGAGACTGAGACCCCTGCGCACTGAATGAGACAGCCCCACTGTCCTTGGGCTGAATATGACAGGAAAGAGTAGTCTCCTCTCTCTCTCTAAGACGCCTGTCAATACGAACAGCAAGAGACATGGCAGACTCTAACGACGCTGGTCTCTCATGAAAAGCGAATGCATCTTTCCATCTTTCTGAAAGACCATGGCAAAATTGACTTCGGAGTGCAGCATCATTCCAACCAGTATCAGCTGCCCATCTCCGAAATTCAGAACAATATATCTCTGCGGACTGTTTACCCTGGCATAAAAGACGCAGTTTAGATTCAGCCAGAGCAATACGATCCGGGTCATCATATATCTGCCCCAGGGCTATAGAATATTCATCCACCGATCGGAGGGGCCGTGCCCCCACCGGCAGTGAAAAGGCCCACGACTGAGCGTTATCCCTGAGCAGCGAGATGATGATCCCTACCCTCTGCTCCTCATCACCAGAGGAATGGGGAAGTAGGCAAAAATGGAATTTGCAAGCCTCTCTAAAGCGAACAAAATTCTCACTAACCCCGGAGAACGTATCCGGAAGCGAGATCTTAGACTCGGAACAAACTCCATGAACACAAGCAGAACCGGTCACCTGAAACTGAGACACAGTTTTACGGAGATCTGCTACCTCCAGCAACAGACCTTGCATGCGGTTAATCAAGGCTGAAACCGGATCCATGCTTAAGACAGTTATGGCGGTTTATAATATCAGGGATGAAGTTGCAGATAGCTGGAACTTATAAATAAACAACCGACTGGCTTGATCTCAAACTAAGGAGCATATAGGTGAGCCCTATAAAACCCTAAGAGCTCTCCCTGACTACTATGCACATGCAAGGGTCTCAATGATAGACGATTGCATGTCTACGTACCTAAGACTGTGTGACACCTGAAAACCCTATAATAGTGAGGGGACACGACCACCGGCTCCCTGCACTTAATACGGACAGAGTCACAGTCACCTAGAATCAAGCCAGCAAGGAAACACAATAAAGGAAAAGACTTATCTGAGCAAACAGCAGCAGCAGCCTCCAGCAGTGAACACGTCATCCAGGAAGTAGTATAAACCGCAAAGTGAGGCAGTATGGGAGGGAATATAAAGGAAGACGATTAGTCTAAATAAGTGACACCTGGCAGAAGGAAAGGAGATGACAAAGTGAAACCAAAACAAAGAACATCATACAAGAGGTAGAGAAGAACGTCTGCCAGACCTTCTCACAGAACTGGCGGTGGCACCATGTTGCTTAAACATGGCTGGATCTCTGTTGTTTCCTCAGAGATTATATATAGAGATGAATGAATAGAAGTTGAAGAAGTGGAATTTGACCCAAATTTCACAAAAAATTAGATTCCCACCGAATCCAAATTTCCTCACGCTTCGTGGTAAAATGGCTGCTGCTTGTGTTAGGACATGTAGCAAAGAACTCTGGGAACGAGGGATCACCCACAATACCATGCATGCAGCCAATCAGAAGCCAGACAGTCCCTGTGATGTCACAGCCCTATAAATAGCCTCAGCCATCTTGGATTCTGCCATTTCCCAGTGTGTTTAGTGCAGGGAGAGATGTCAGCAGGCGCTAGGGACAGTGCTAGGAAAGACTTCATTGTGCTAAAAAAAAAAGTTTTACAAGTTCAGGGAAAGATTAGTCAAGGTGTAGGGAAACGATATGGAGGCATTATCTACACTGTAAAAGAAGAACATAGTGCAACAGGATCGATTCTATTACACCTTGCTGCACTAATTGGAGATCCAAATTACTTTTAGGTTGTTTCACTATATGATACATCACTAATTCCAGCAAGCCTTGCTTGTGATTGGGGTGCAAGTTCTGTGATACATTTATGGGGTATATTAATAGGGAAAATATGTACGTACTATTAGCCTTTCTGTGTTGATTTTACATTTGTTTTACTTTTTTTGGGGGGAGGGGGGGGGGGGTTATTATAAGGAAAAAAATGGGAAAAATATATGTCATAATTGCTAATCAGCGGTGAAGTTGCATTGTACTACAGCCATTTACAGGGTGTATTAATAGGATAAATACTGTACGTACATCCTATCTGCTTTGATTTTACATTGTTTTACTTTTTTTTGGGGGGTGTATTAATAGGAAAAAATAATAATTGATTGTTATATTTCTTTTTTGGGTGTAGAAATAGGACAAAAAAGGAGAAAATATATGTCATAATTGGCATTCAGCGGTGAAGTTACATTGTACTACAGCCACTTTTGTGGTGTAATAATACGAAAGGTACATACATCCCATTAGCCGTTCTGCAGTGAATTGTGATTGTTATATTTCTTTTGGGGTTAGAAATAGGAAAAAAAAATAGGTCTTAAATGCTGTTCTGTGGTAAATTGTGTTTTTTTTTGGGGGGGGGGGTTTATTAATCAGAAAAAAATATATATATGTCTTAATTGGCTCTCAGTAGTGAAGTAACATTGTACTACTGCCTTTTTTGGGGCCTATTTTTTTATTTTCATTTAATTATTTTATCATACAGTATGTTAGACAGACAGGTGACAGGCCCTTCAAAGGGAACTTGCAGTGGCCAAAATGTTTCTGTCGCAGGCAGCAAAAGAAAGAAGGGGGTGGCAGCAGGAGTCGCAGCGAGAGGCCTGAGCTCTTGGTGTCCTCTAGCAGTCATGTCTTGACCAGCAACCCAGCGGTGCTTGAATGGTTGACTCGGTCTTCGACTTCGTCGCAAGTGACATCAGACACCCCCAGCCAAGTGTCAGTGGGTTCCTCTGACACAAAGCTTAGTTGGCATGGCCAGGGACCCCACCTGTCCTGAACCTTCCTCTGTCATTTTCAGTTCCCTCAGCGCAATAAGTATTATATGCCGTAGACTCGGCTTAGCTTTTCAGCGAGGACGAGCTATAAGAGGACAGTCAGCAGCTACTGCCCAGCCAAGATCTGGGGCAGATAAGTAGTGGGTAAGTAGTGATGAGGAGAGTCGGGTAGGAGCAGGTGTTGCGATCGGTCAGGCTCCTGGCCCTGAGACCGTTAAGGGGAACATCAGTGATGTGCAGACTGTAGCAGATAATGATGATGATGTAGCCAATCGCACTTGGGAGCAGGGTGAAGAAGGGGCTTCATCATCAGGAGAAGAGGGTGGCAGCTTGCGCGTAAGTTAGCGGCTGAGCCAGCAGGGTGACAGCATGGCTGTGGGTCAGCAGAGTGGTAGCAGTGAGAGGTCGTGAGCCAAACGTGCCCGGGGTAGACCACCCACTTCACAGGAGCCTACTGGCCCGGAAAGTGTTGTGGAAATTTTATTATGCGCACATTTTATCTTAGGATGTGTGTGTGTTTTTTTTTATAGATTGTTATCTGTCTCCCTGTGTCGGATTTAACCGAAGAATGCTTTAGCAGAGGGTACTTGGGTTGAATCGGGACCAGCGGTAAAACCGTTAGTATGAAAACCTTCTCATGGGCTTAGAGACGTGTTCTCAGTGTGTAGGGGGGCGTTTGTTGGTTTGTGAGCACTAAGTGCAATGCACTGGGCTTCTTCCCTTCAAATGTCTATACACATTAGAGAAGTGAAGTCTGTGTAATGAGATATACATATTATACCTCTGCTGCAGCTTCGCTATCCCTTTCTGGATACATATCTGCTTTTAAGACATGTATATGCCATGCCTGGCTGATCAGACAATGGACATGACTCATCCTTGCTTATACAGGGATGGGGTGTGTGCATTGCACTGTTCGGCCATGTTGATGCCCTCCCTTGTCCTTTGACATGTACCTGTACTTTCTCGGCTGACTGGCTGAAATTGTAAAGCCATCTCCTACTGGGCGTCGTGCTATTGCCTTAATAAAGAAGTTGACTGGGCGGAGAAGTCAGGGGTGCTCAGCAAGAATTCAAGATGGTAACACCTTTGTCTGACTGCGGTTAAGAGATTTACCTTTCCTTACACAAAGTCTGATGTGAGCGGATTTCAACTACAAATATTTCTATATCAAAAGAAGTGGTGCAGCGCGGAGTGCTGGTGGGAAAATGCCATACTCGGTGGTGTGGAAATTTTTTGTTAGGCCGCCGGATGAGGTGAACATGGCTATTTTCCAGATTTGTGGATTTGTTGGCAAAAGGTGAAGAGTGGCCAGGGTGCCAATGTTGGCACCACGGCCCTGCGCCAACACATGCCTAAAGTGGCCTGGGAGAACCGTGGCTCTGATGTGGTGGTCCAGCATGCTGCAGTAACCGCTGCATCAGCCAGTGACACGCACCCAATTTCATGCAGTCAAGGCTCCAGCACCTCATCTGAAGGGAGCTGTTTGTCCTTCCCATCATCTGCTGTTCCCAATGCTCCTGCTCCTCCTACTCCTCGATCACCAAAGCGATTGCCAAGAGACAACAGTATGCGTGCACTCCAAAGGCACAAAAGCTGAACGTGCTCCTGGCCGAGTTGCTGGCACTTCAGTCCCTCCATTTCCAAGTGGTGGACTCTGCACCTTTCAGAGAACTGATAGCTTGTGCCGAGCCAAGGTGGAGAGTCCCAAGCCATCATTTATTTGCCAAAAAGGCAGTACCAGCCCTGCACACACATGTAGAACAGAAGGTGGGCCAGTCTTTGAGCCTGTCAGAGTCTGCCAAAGTGCACGGCAGCGCCGACATGTGGAGCTGTAACTACGGTCAAGAACAATAAATGTCCTTTATGACCCACTGGGTAAATGTGGTTCCTGCCCAGCCACACCAACAACTTGGCCAGGTGACGCCGCTTCCGCCTCCACGTTCTCACGCTGTTGGTCCTGCAACAATGTCCACCTCTGCCTCCTCATCCTCATCCGTGTCCTCAGCCTCCACTGCAGGGACAATTTACAGTGCCCCACCAGCATACCACATGTACAGGCCACATCGGTGTCAAGCTGTTCCTTCATCAAGAAATTGAATCCTGGCTTTCTCCTCGAAAACTCAAAATCGGAACCATGGTGACTGACAACAAGACGAACATGGTGTCTGCTCTGCGTCAAGGAGGACTGAGCCATGCTCCCTGGCTCACGTGTTCAATCTAGTTGTAAAGTGGTTCCTGAAGTCTTCTGCCTATCTGCAAGACATCCTGAAAATGGCCAAGAAACTTTGCATGCACTTCAGCCACTTGTACACCGCAAAGCACACCGTCCTTGAGCTACAGCGGCAGAACGGCATACCCCAACATAGGCTGATATGTAACGTTTCTACCCATTGGAATTCCACCATCCATTTGTTGGACCGTCTATATGAGCAGAGAAATGTCATAAACGATTTCTTGATGATACAGGCGGACAGAGGTACTACCCTGTGTCACTTCGATGTTAGCCAGTGGCAGCTCATGCGTGACACCTGCCATTTACTTGGGCCCTTTGAGGAGGCCACTTTATTTGTCATTCGCCAGGACTACGGGATGAATAACATCATTCCACTGCTTCATGTCCTGGAACAGATGCTGCTAAATCTGACTGACCAGGGGACAGGAGACGTGGCAACTACATCTCACGGCCACATGAGCCCTATGGGAGCTGAACTAGAGGAGAAGGAGGACATTTGAGCACAAGCAATCTGTAGAGAAATGGGTGGTTCTTCTACAGAGGTGACAGGAGAGGAGGAGCAGGAGAAGCAGGAGCAGCCAGAGAAACTCCAGGTGATGAGAAAGATGCAGACGAGGATCCAGACACACCGTGGCAGTATGCAGTGGAGATGGAGGCAGCGAGTCCCTCCGAATCACTTGCGCAAATGGCCCAATGCATGCTCACTTGCTTGCGTAGTAACAGCCGAATTGTCACCATTCGCCAGAAGGATGACTACTGGCTCTCAACCATGTTAGACCCTCGCTACCAGTCCAAAACTGGGGCCTTTTTCACACCCACTGAGAGGGAGGCCAACTTAACTACTATCAAGACATCCTATGTAGTCAGTTAGCCACTGCCTATGTGCGCCATCGCCCATCCTCTCGCAGGTCTGACTGGGGGGCCCTCTGCACTCACGTTCCACTGCCATGGCTGCTTGGGAAGGATGGGGGGCAGGAATAATACCAGCTCCATCAGCAGCAACTTAAGTCTAGAGTCGCTGATAAGCAGTTTTCTTCTACTGAAGAAACTACTCACCAGCAGCAGGTAGAGCTGAACCTAAACCAGCAGGTTGTGGCATGCTTGGAGTGCACCCTGCCACCCCACATCGATGATCCCCTGAACTATTTCGCATCCAAACTCGATTTGTGGCCGCAACAGGCTGAGTTTGCCCTGGATACGTTTTCCTGCCCGGGCAGCAGTGTGGCATCAGAGCGGGTGTTTAGTGCAGTGGGGGCCATAGTTATCCCAAGAAGAACTCTCTTGTCCACCCAAAAGTAGAGAAAATTACCTTTGTGAAAATGAATCAGGTGTGGATCAGCCAGGATTTTAAAACCTCAATGCCTAATGCATCAGACTAGATCATCCATGGTGCCACACCAACACTTTGACAAAAGAGACCTGTTTCTTCTGGCTACCTGCCTCAGCTACTGTTCTGATGCTGCAACCCGTCTGATGCCACACCTGCTGCCAGGTGCTCCTACGGTCAGCCAGCATCTTCAGCTGGTACTCATATTGCCCCCCACCTCCCCACTCTGTCACTAGCCCACTGTGTGGTCTCCTCATGCTGCTGCCACCTTACCACTATGTGGTCTCCTCATGCTGCTGCCACATCACCACTATGTCACTGGGTCATTCTGTGGTCTCCTCATGTTGCTGCCACCTCACAACTATGTCATTGGGCCACTCGGTGGACTTCTCATGCTCCCTCCCCACCTCATGACTGGGCCACTATTTTGTATTTTTGGCCTCGTTTATATCATCATATATTTGACCCTTCTTCTGATCTATGTAGCAGCTGTAAGGTCTGTATGGTCCCATCAGAATTGGCTTATGATTTGGTAGCCAAAAGCAGGAGTGGGTACAAAACACAGAAGACATGCAACTATTCTATTCACGTGTCATCTCTGTTTTGGATCCACTCCTGTTTTTTTGGGGTTATTGTTCTGACAGATCAGAGGATGGGAAAAATAATCAGTGACGTGAACACAAACTTTCTGCTGACTAGTGATGAGCGGCAAGGGTCATATTCGAATTCGCATTATTTCGCGAATATTTTGTAGAATATTCGCAAATTCGAATATTTGCTATATTCAACGATTTTTTACTTGAAAAATCGGCAAGGTAATGATCGTGTAATATGCAAATTTTTGTAATGCGAATTTTTATTGCAAATTTTTCAACTTACAACTATGTGACAAAGAAGATTATAGCATTATATTAGCTAAATTGCTCTATATTCGTTTTTTTTTTTTTGAATATTCGCTATATTGCTATAACTTAGTTTTTTCGAATATTCTAAAACAAGAATATATAGCAATATAGCGAATATTCGAAAAAACGAATATAGAGCAAATTTAGCTAATATAGGGCTATAATCTTCTTTGTCTAATAGTTATAATTTTTTTCTCATCTGAAGTTCAGATTGGAAAAAAATTACAACTATTAAAAAAAAAGATTATAGCACTATATTAGCTAAATTGCTCTATATTTGTTTTTTTCGAATATTCGCTATATTGCTATAACTTAAATTTTTTCGAATATTCGTAATATTATAAAACAAGAATATATAGCAATATAGCGAATATTAGAAAAAAAACGAATATAGAGCAATTTAGCTAATATAGTGCTATAATCTTTTTTTTTTAATAGTTGTAATTTTTTTCCAATCTGAACTCCAGATGAGAAAAAAATTACAACTATTAGACAATGAAGATTATAGCACTATATTAGCTAAATTGCTCTATATTCGTTTTTTTTCGAATATTCGCTATATTGCTATATATTCTTGTTTTAGAATATTACGAATATTCGAAAAAACTAAGTTATAGCAATATTGCGAATATAAAAAAAAAATAAAAAATAAGAATATAGAGCAATTTAGCTAATATAGTGCTATAATCTTCTTTGTCTTATAGTTGTAAGTTGAAAAATTCGCAAACAACACTACTCCTAAAGTCAAATATACTGCAGCTTTCTCATTGGCCCACAAGCTAGAAGCAGGGAGTCATGTGTACTGATTAAAAAAAAAATCGAATATTCGAAATTACGAATATATATCACTATATTCAAAATATTCGTGAATTTTCGAAGTACCTATATTCGCGATAAAAATTTGAAATTCGAATATTTGTGATCAACACTACTGCTGACTCCCTCTCCACTCTGTCGGGGGGGGGGGGGGTCCTATTTGTATAAGTGTTTAATCGAACAGGTTTTGTAGATATCTATGTGGAATCAGCTGATGACGGTGTAAAAGGAGTGCGCTTCTTCTTGACGCTAACATCGACCTGTAAGGCTGATTTCACACTTAAGTTATTTGATCAGTTTTGGCACCGTAACTGCCCAAATAAGTGAAGTGTGCAGTGATTCTAAGAGCGACGCCTGTCATGTGCGTGTCATGCTGACTCACAGTATTGTTTCACTACCAGAGCAGACTCCCTATGCGCGTTACTGCAAGGCATAGTGTTCTACACCACTGTACAGGCTTCTGCAGCCAGGAAATAGTTGTTTTTAAGGCGATTCGCCATGAATAAATTCAGATCTAATCAAATATTTTTGGAAAATTCGGCAAACCGACAGAATAAAATTTTTTAGAAATTTGCTCATCTCTAATTATATACTTTATGGCTTTTGATTTGGATCTAACAGACCCATTGATAGACAAGTGATTTCCTCTAGAGCTGTGCTTTGGAAACTTTAAGGTTGATGTCACTGGTGACGCATTGCCCAGTTGTTGGTGAGGCACAGAAAGGAGGAATTCTTAACCAGGATTAAGGCTAGGGGAAGAAAATGGGCAGATGCCCTAGGTGCTTGGTGCAAGGGTGGTGTCAACAAGCCACTTTTCCTTCGCCAGGGTATTAAAGTACTGCCATGGTACCTTCTGTGACAGAGGTTAGAAGATCAGAGAGACTGACTGCACATGAGGTTAACTGACAGTCTCTTGATTCTCAGTGTTATTGTTTGGTAATGTCCTCTTGTCAGGTGCAGCTGGCGGTCATTACTGCTTCCCTATTTAGTTTGGTTTCACACTTCATACCATGTGGTTTATATTCTCTGCTTGGATTTGGAAGAGTTGGTGTGTGGACCTTACCTGTGTTCCTGCTCATCAATTATCTATAAGATAAGTTGTACTGCTTTTTGTATTTAGTTGTTCCCTTGTCCTTGTTGTTATTAGGCCTCAGGGAGACGCTGGTTCATTCACCTGGGAAGGAACTAGTAGTCTCATTCCCTTTCACTACCTCTAGGGCATCCCAGGGCTCCTAAGGTTTAGGTTCTGGCGTATGTATTTTCCCATCTTCAGGGTATATACATAATGACAGGAGTCAGGGCCAGATCTAGGGATTTCCTAGGAGGTGACCTTTCCCTTCTCCGTAGCCTTGAGGCCTAGTTCTTTGTCTTCTCCTTTCTGTTGTCTTTCTGGTGTCTCTCCCCTCCCCATTATTCATGACAGGTACATGGCTAGGGCACAGGGGAAATTTCTGGCAGTCCATAAATGAGGCAACTTTTTCCTGTGTTCGTGAAAAAAAATAGAGGTGTCCATGATTCTTTTTTAAGCTGGTGGTATCATTTTTCAGCTCACAGTAAATGCTGGTAATGAGTTCTTCTCAGTATATTGAGCTATAGGCATGTATCACGTTAATCTTTATAATTTATTATGGTTTTCCAATTTTTCCTTAAAAAAAAGTTGGCTGTCCGTGATTTTGGGATAATTCTAAATTAATGATCTGAACCTGTGTGAAGGAAAATGAAGATATGGCTCTGGCTTTGACTGTAGTGAATATATATATAGACTTTCAAGTGCCTTCTATCATCACACAAATCTCTGATTTAGTAACATAACTGAATCAGTTTGTGCATATTTTAATGTTCTACTGGCTTCATGAGACAAATGAACAGTACACTGAAGTAATTTTTAAAGCTTTTGGCATAGACTATGACCACTATTCAGGCCCCGGTAGAAAAAGACTAAAAAAAACACGCTTTATAATGACAATACTACTTAGACAATGCAATCTAATAAGTTCTTTCCCCTTTAGAGATGGCAATGGGGACAGTTATTTCCATTGCCCTACAAGATATGCAAGTAAGTTTGCTTAGAGAAGACAATTGACTATTGATATAATAGATTCAGCTGTAATACGTTTTTATATCAGTTATTTCTTAGAATCAAAAGGATTTTAAGTAGAAGCCATTGTGCTTGGCATAAGAAAGAAATGAATGCTTGAATTTTAATATAAAATATTCAGTTATTAGTTTCATGAAGCTTGAATGGCATAGTAGTGATTCTGAATCTATTAGAGCTGACAGAAATGATGGTATTTTACTATAAATATACAGACTAGCACAATAGGTGTACAAGTTATTGCCAATATTGCCTTTAAACGTGCTGCCATGTATTGTTAATCATGTACAATTTATTATAATTTTTTGTGACCCCTGTTGACCCTTATTAGCAGTAATGCTAGGCAAGCACTTGATCAGTTGCATGGAAGAAGCTGAGTGGACATTGACGGTGGGGCCGCTTTTCATGATCGGCGTGGGTCATGGGGATTAGAATCTCGCCAGTTGAACATTGGTGGAATACCACCCATGTCTATGCTGAGACAACCCCTTTCAAGGGGTTGTCTCACTTCAGCAAATGACATATATCATGCAGACACATAAGGGATATGAATTTTAGAAAAAGGGGAGTGAGACACAGATTTCTACACATTTCCATAAGCATTAATGTCATTTACTTTTAAGAATTTATCTAAACACTTTTTGAAAATGTCCACTGTTGCTGTGACCACATCCTGAGGTAGTCTATTGCACATATTCACAGTTTTTACAGTAAAGAAGCCTTGACACTTCTGGAGACTGAACTTTTTCTTCTCCAGTCGGAGTTTAACAGCGGCTGCTGTGCGTCGCTGTTCCCCTGCTTAACGCCTCAGTCCCAGGCACCGTGTTCAGCGGTGACCTGCTGCAAGTGTTTCCTTTCAGCTCTGGCCACAGCATGCTTGCTGCTTGTTTCCTGCAGCATTTCCTTAAGGGCCAGAGCGCGTCACTTTCTGTGTTTTATGGGTTGGATCATGTGACCTTGCCAACCAATCCTAGCCCTCCTGCACATATATAAGTGGCTCAGCCCCCTTCCCAGATGCCTCAGTGTCAAGGTCCTTGTGTCCTGCTAAGGTTCCTGATATCCGCTTGTGTTCCTGACTTGTACTTGTGTTCCTGGATTCTGCTACCTGTTTGATCCCTGCCTGCTTGCCTTGACTCTCCTGTTGCCGATCCGGAATGCCTGACCTGTATCTATGCCGCCTGCCCTGACCTATTGGCTGTCTGACTTTGCCTCTGCCTCATCCTTTGGTCCTGTACTGTTGCTCCTGGTAACGACTCAGCCTGCTGACAATGCCTATACCTCTGGAACCTTTCTCAGGTACCTCCTGGTCCACCTGGACCAGCTGCCGCGTGTTCCTATCCTCCTCAAGACAGAGTGGACGTGCCTAGGGCTCAAGAAAATAGCGCACAATAGGGTAGCATGTCCTAGTTTATGGATAGGACAGAAATGCTTTGTGATTAGAGGCTCACCTTTTATGGTTGTGCTATGGTAGGCACAACTCTAATGAAGTCATATCAAACAAGACACGATTAGAGATGTCCCGAATAGTTCGCCGGCGAATAGTTCCCGGCGAACATAGCTTGTTCGCGTTCGCCACGGCGGGCGAACATATGCGATGTTCGGTCCGCCCCCTATTCGTCATCATTGTGTAAACTTTGATCCTGTACCTCACAGTCAACAGACACATTCCAGCCAATCAGCAGCAGACCCTCCCTCCCAGACCCTCCCACCTCCTGGACACCATCAATTTTAGATTCATTCGGAAGCTGCATTCTTAGTGAGAGGAGGGACAGTGTAGCTGCTGCTGATTTAATAGGGAAAGCGTTAGCTAGGGCAGTGTTCTGTGTCCACAGACTCATCTGCTGTAAGGACAGCGTCCTGACAGCACCCCAAAAAGCCCTTTTTAGGGCTGGTACATCAGTCTGCTTTTTTTTAAAAATATATATATATATATATATACTGTATATATTGCAGTTGCCTGCCCGTGTGTGAGAGGCTGCAGGCTCACAGACTGTACTGTGTCCACTGGCCAGGCCACCACTCATACCGTTACAGGGTGTCACACTCACAATACCTTGCAGATTAAAAAAAGCCAATTTATTTTTTCTCTGTGATATAATCGCAGTTGCCAGACAGTGAGAGGCTGCAGGCTCACAGACTGTACTGTGTCCACTGGCCAGGCCACCACTCATACCATGACAGGGTGTCACACTCACAATACTTGGAAGATAAAAAAAAAGCCAATAGATTTTTTCTCTGTGATATAATTGCAGTTGCCAGACAGTGAGAGGCTGCAGGCACACAGACTGTACTGTGGCCACTGGCCAGGCCACCACTCATACCGTTACAGGGTGTCACACTCACAATACCTTGCAGATAAAAAAAAGCCAATTAATTTTTTCTCTTTGATATAATCTCAGTTGCCAGACAGTGAGAGGCAACAGGCTCACAGACTGTACTGTGGCCACTGGCCAGGCCACCACTCATGCCGTTACAGGGTGTCACAATACCTTGCAGATAAAACTAAAGTAAATTTATTATTTCTCTGTAATAAATATAATCGCAGTTGCAAGCCAGTGTGTGTCAGGCCCACACAGACAGTACCATGACCACTGCCCACCACTTATATAGGGTGGCACAGTACCTTGCACGCATAGTACCACTTATCTAAAAAGAAATGACAGGCAGAGGCAGGCCACCCCGCAGTGGCCGTCGTGGTGCTGTGATTTCCACTGGCCCTGGAATAATGCCCAGTGTTCAGAGGCCACGTACCCTGAACCCGAAAAATTCGGAGAAAATAGTTGACTGGCTTACACAGGACACCCAATCTTCAACAGCTTCCGCTAAGAACCTTGATGCACCATCCTCCTCCAGCTCAGCTTCGGTCACCTGCTCTCAAGATACCACTCTCCCACCCGCCGCCACCACCACCACTACCACCACAGCCACTACAGCCACTTCACTTGATCCATCAGAGGAGTTATTTACACATCAGTTGGATGAAATTAGTGATGCGCAACCATTATTGCCAGAGGATGTAGATAACAGGGATATGTCTCAGTCAGGCAGGATTACACACATGGACGTACAGTGTGATGATGATGATGATGATGATGATGATGTTGTACCCGCTGCTGCTTCCTTTGCTGAGGTGTCAGATACAAGTGAAGTGGTTGATGATGACGATGTGTCCGTGGATGCCACGTGGGTGCCTGCTCGAAGAGAAGAAGAAGAGGGGGAAAGTTCAGAAGGGGAGACAGAGAGGAGGAGACAAGTTGAAAGCAGGGGGAGGTCGTCGCAAGGAGCTAGTGGCACAGTCAGACAGCATGTATCGGCACCCGGGGTCAGCCAGACAGCACGCCAATCAATGCATGCTGTTGCCACCACCAGAATGCCGTCATTGCAAAGCTCAGCAGTGTGGCTTTTTTTTGTGTGTCTGCCTCTGATAACAGCAATGCCATTTGCAACCTGTGCCAAAAGAAACTGAGTCGTGGGAAGTCCAACACCCACCTCGGTACAACTGCTTTGCGAAGGCACATGATCGCACATCACAAACGCCAATGGGATCAACACATGAGTACAAGCAGCACACAAACTCAAAGCCGCCATCCTCCTCCTGGTCCAGCATCTTCAGCCACGTCAACCACTGCTGTCCTCCTTGCCCCCTCTCAACCATCTGCCACTCCGTCTCTTGCCTTGAGCAGTTCCTGCTCATCTGCCCACAGTCAGGTGTCTGTCAAGGACATGTTTGAGCGTAAGAAGCCAATGTCACAAAGTCACCCCCTTGCCCGGCGTCTGACAGCTGGCTTGACGGAACTCTTAGCCCGCCAGCTTTTACCATACCACCTGGTGGAGTCTGAGGCCTTAAAAAAAAAAATCGCTATTGGGACACCACAGTGGAAGGTACCTGGACAAATTTTTTTTTTCAAAAAAGGCAAACCCAAACCTCTACTCTGAAATTGAAAAGGAAGTCATGGCATCTCTGGCATACAGTGTTGGGGCAAGGGTCCATCTGACCACTGATACCTGGTCTGCAAAGCAGGTATATCACCTACACTGCGCATTGGGTCAACCTGCTGACGGCTGCCAAGCATGGAATGCATGGCTCTGCAGCGGAGTTGGTGATACCGCCACGACTTGCAGGCAGGCCTACTGCCACCTCCTCTACTCCTCTTACTCCATCCTCTTCGATAACCTCCTCGGCTGAGTCCTCTTCTGCTGCGGCGTCTGGCTGCACATCAACTGAATCCCCCCAGCTCCCCAGGGGCTATTCCACATCCCGGATACGACAGTGTCACGCTGTCTTGAGGTTGACTTGCCTGAAAGCAGAGAGCCACACTGGACCAGCACTCCTGTCCGGCCTGAACGCACAGGTGGATCAGTGGCCCCGCACCAACTGGAGATCGGCAAAGTGGTGTGTGACAATGAAAGCAATTTGTTGGCGGCATTGAATTTGGGCAAGTTGTCACATGTGCCGTGCATGGCACATGTGTTGAATCTCATCATACAATGCTTTGTGTCTAAGTACCCAGGCTTACAGGACGTCCTCAAGCAGACCAGGAAGGTGTGTGGCCATTTCAGGCATTCCTACACAGCCATGGCGCACTTTTCAGATATCCAGCGGCGAAACAACATGCCAGTGAGGCGCTTGATTTGCGACAGCCCGACATGTTGGAATTCAACACTCCTAATGTTCGACCGCCTACTCCAACAAGAAAAAGCCGTCAACGAGTATTTGTATGACCGGGGTGCTAGGACAGCCTCTGCGGAGCTGGGAATTTTTTTGCCACGTTACTGGACGCTCATGCGCAATGCCTGTAGGCTCATGCGTCCTTTTGAGGAGGTGACAAACCTAGTCAATCGCACCGAAGGCACCATCAGCGACCTCATCCCATTTGTTTTCTTCCTGGAGCGTGCCCTGCGAAGAGTGCTGGATCAGGCTGTAGATGATCATGAAGAGGAAGAGTTGTGGTCACCATCACCACCAGAAACAGCCTTGTCATCATCGCTTGCCGGACCTGCAGCAACGCTGGAAGAGGAGTATGAGGAAGAGGAGTCAGAGGAGGAATGTGGCTTTGAGGAGGAGGAAGACCAACCACAGCAGGCATCCCAGGGTACTCGTTGTTGTCACCTATCTGGGACCCATGGTGTTGTACGTGGCTGGGGGGAAGAACAGACCGTCAATAACATCAGTGAGGACGAGGAGCGGGAAATGAGTAGCTCGGCATCCAGACTTGTGCAAATGGGGTCTTTCATGCTGTCATGTCTGTTGAGGGACCCTCGTATAAAAAGGATGAAGGAGAACGACCTGTACTGGGTGGCCACGCTACTAGACCCCCGGTATAAGCAGAAAGTGGCGGAAATGTTACCAAATTACCGAAAGTCGGAAAGGATGCAGCAGTTCAAAACCAAACAAAAAAATATGCTTTACACAGCTTATAAGGGGGATGTCACAGCACAACGGGAATCTAACTGGGGAAGAGGTGAAAGTAATCCTCCTCCTACCATGACCACGGCGGCAAGGACAGGATGCTTTACAGATGTGTTGTTGATGGAGGACATGCAGAGCTTTTTCAGTCCTACACATCGCCACAGCCCTTTGGGATCCAGCCTTAGAGAACGACTCGACCGACTGGTAGCAGACTACCTCGCCTTAACTGCAGATATCGACACTCTGAAGAGCGATGAACCCCTTGACTACTAGGTGTGCAGGCTTGACCTGTGGCCTGAGCTATCCCAGTTTGCGATAGAACTTCTGGCCTGCCCCGCTTCAAGTGTCCTTTCAGAAAGGACCTTCAGTGCAGCAGGAGGCATTGTCACTGACAAGAGAAGTCACCTCGGTCAAAAAAGTGTTGATTACCTCACCTTTATTAAGATGAATGAGGCATAGATCCCGAAGGGACTGACAGTGGGGGATACGTTTGACTAACAAAAGGCCTGATGACATGCCTTGGCCTCAAAATGGTCCCCTCGCTGCTGTATTTAAAGTCTGCCTACTGGATGACTTTCGTGAATTCTCCGCCACCAACTAGGGTTCAAGCCGCAATGTTTTAGTCACCTTTCTGCCCGGAAAACATAAATTTTTCCGGCTGCTGCTACAACAGCGGCTGCAACAATACCATTATTTTTCAGGCATGTGTACATGCCTAATTTTTCTGGCCTCTGGTGCTGCACTGTGGCTGCAAAAAAAAAAAAAAAAAAAGGCACATACATGTGTCAATTCCCCTTCGTGATCGTTACCTTGTCGTGGTGAGGGGGCTTGTGTATCGCAATGAAGCGATCATCACCTCTATGAGTGTGTTGGCAATGTTGCCACACCTCAGATGATAAGGCCGTTGCTTCATTATGATCAGACCAAAAGCGATCGGCTAGATAATTTTTCATAGAAAAAATATTAATTTTTTTTTTTTTTCTTTTTTTGTTTTTTAAGTTGTATGGGTTTTTAATACATAAAATAAAAAAATCATAATAAAGTCTCTTAATAGTTTATTAGAAATAATGCAGACAATTAAAAAAATCCCCAACAATTCCAATACAAAGCAAGTACAGAGCTCAGAATTAAATTATTTCAGGATGTCGTAATGGTTCGTTAATTCGACAATGGTTAATAATCAATTCGACACACGTCCCCGGATAGGGGACGTAACAGGGATTAAACTGATAGGAATAGTACTAGTTAAGACACCAATCATATAGGGTGTCACAGCACATTGCTCCGTGCACGCGCAGTGCCCCAACTTGGGAGTAAGAGGACCGACCAACTGCTTTTTCCATCTCCCGGTTCCTAAAATCAATTCAGGTATTTGGTGTATCAGAGTTTGGTCTGTCACTGTGAAGGCAGTCGAAGGTACCCGGCCTAAATTTTTTTTCACAAAAGGCAATCCCTGATATGGGACGTAACAGGGATTAAACTGATGAGAATAGTACTACAGAAAATAACACTCATATCGGGTGTGACAGTAAATTGCACGGCGCAGACGCAGTGACCGTGGATTCAAGCAATGGGGAGGGAGCCAGCGTTTTTTTAACCATCTCCCCGTTCGAAAAATCAATTCAATTCACCTTTCGGGGACCCTTGGTGTTGTACGTGGCTGGGTGGAGGAAGAATCCTTCAATGACATCAACGGGACATGGCTAGCTTGGTATCCAACCTTGTGCAAATGGGGAGTTTGCGGTTGGGCAAATGTTTGCGGTTGTTTGCGGTGCATTAAAAGGGGAGTTTGGTCTGTCAATGTCTGTGAAGCAGGCGTAACCCTTACACTACCTGATCGATACAACATCATACCTAATGTTTTAAAGCACGTTATTCCAAACAATTTAGGAATGTTAGGTGATTTATGCCCTTTATGGATTAAAACCCGCCTTTGCGTCAACTACGTAATTTTCCATGGGAGTTTTGCCATGGATCCCCCTCCGGCATGCCACAGTCCAGGTGTTAGTCCCCTTGAAACAACTTTTCCATCACTACTGTTGCTAGAAAGAGTCCCTGTGGGTTTTAAAATTCGCCTGCCTATTGAAGTCTATGGAGGTTCGCCCGTTCGCGAACATTTGAGGAAATTCGCGTTCGTTCGCGAATGGAAAATTTTATGTTCGCGACATCTCTAATAACTTACCTCTAGGGTGCAGGTGTACATGAGTGCACCAGCCTCTGGTAACCGATTGTTTGGCTACAAGGTGAAACAACTGCGCATTTGGAATAAGGATCTGGGATTGGAACTCTACACTCATAAGGCAGCGCGATCAACATTTATTGGACTTGGTGGAAGACAGGGTGGTACTTAACCGACTGGAAGCATTACCTGCTGCAATCCAACCGACCACCTGGTCACACTGGTCTGACTTTAAGAGTGGTGTCCTGCGCCGCCCTGCAAACAGGGACATGAAGCTAAGTATCGTGGATGATTGTTTTTCTTGTGCTCTGGCAGCAGGAATAGTTTCACCATGCCCAGGGCCACGGCCTCTGCATTCTTCATATTAAATGTTATATATGCTTGAAAGTCTGTCACACGTCCAGTAGCATAGGATTTGGAAGTGTATGCGCAAACAAATTCAAAAAGATATTTGGGATGTGGAAACATCACACACAAGATATTCTGCAGATAATGTCAATGCTGCCACCAGTGGCTGATAAAAAATTACAGGGAATGTCACAGGTATTTGGGATAAGGAAACGTTATACAGGAGAGGTACCATCGGTAATGTCATTGTCCGTAGCGTCTAAAAAAAAAGTACACTGTATGTTACAGATACATTTTTTCAGCGTACACGTTACATTGCAGATGTGGCACTGGTAATGTCACTGTCAGAAGCGGACACCATCTATTGAAAGAGTGCACTGTATGTCACAGATACATTTTTCCAGCGCACACATTACACTGCAGATGTGGCACTGGTAATGTCACTTTCAGAAGCGGACACCGTCTATAGAAAAAGCACACTGTATGTCACAGATACATATTTTCAGGGCACACGTTCCACTGCAGATGTGGCACTGGTAATGTAACTGTTAGAAGAATGAAGGGAGACGTAGATAATAATCAGGCGGCACTGCATACACTGATCACGCCGTATTTAGACCGAACCAGATGCAGTGAGAAACACTTCTCAACGTGGTGCTCAGCAGAAAATAGTTTGTAGTAGAAAAATGGCAACTTGAGGAGAGGAATAGAAATAAAGTTGCGGCACTCACCGAAATGTATCAAAGGTGTCTTTTATTGTGGCTTCCTCAACAGGTAGCAGAAAGGATCCGGGGCGGACACATAGTTGCAAGCAGCGACGGCCGTTTCGCGCGCTAAGACGCGCTTCCTCAGGCCACTGATTACGTCATTGCGCATACGTGCGCTTTATACGAAGTGGGTAGGGGGACGGCCGACGCCGTCAGCAAGTATCTCACTCCCACGGATGTGACGTGGTAAAAATACATGCAAAACAACAGGTAAGATTTCAATCCAATGGTTAATTGAGCCAAAAACAAATAAAGAAAACATACAGAGGAAGGACGAGTATTACAGTGTACATATAAGGCAAGCGGCAAAATCACATCTCTGTATCGGGATTAAGATGGAACGGCTGGCCTGGGCTACGGTAGTAAATTGGAATTCCTTGATATGGACCAAGGTCCACGATATATATATAAGGCCTAATCAAATAGGCAAAATGTATTTATAAAAAAGACAGAGGGAAAGGATCTGCTTCTACATGGGAAAGACAAGTCGCAAAAAATCCCTCCAAACATGAGCGCATGGAGTTTCACAAAAATACAGACATGTCATTTCTATCATTCATTCCTACCGCATGCATGGCCTCCGTGCGCATAATCCACCTTGTCTCCCTCTGTAGGAGCAGGCGATGCCGGTCACCACCCCAAGGGATGGGGCGGACATGTTCTATGCCCGCAAAGGAGAGGCAACGTGGATACGCGCCGTGGGCCGTGCGGACATGTTCAATGAGGCGTGGACTGCCTCTGCCTGATCGAATAGAACCAATGTGTTCGCGAATGCGCTCAAAGAGGGGGCGAATTGTCTTTCCAATGTAGAAGCGTCTACAGGGACAGAAAACCACATATACTACATAGGACGTACGGCAATTAATGAAGTCCCGTACTGTGTGTGATACACTGCCTATTTGTAGATGCCTAGAGCAGACATTAAGTGCGCAGAAGGAGCAATGGCCACATCTAAAATTGCCCGTCGGTTTTTTCAACCAAATTTCATCTCTAGGTGAAAAAAAGACACTTCTAACTAATTTGTCTTTAATTGTGGGGCACCTTTTAAATGTGACCAATGGTCTGTTTTCAGTGAAGCTGTTAAGAGTGGGGTCTCCCTTAAGAAGGTCCCAGTTTCGATTGATGATCTGCCGGACCATTTCAGCAACCGGACTATATTGAAAAGCAAAAGCAAAACGTGAGGGTTTAGTACTATTGCTCCGTTCAGTGAGCAAGAAATTGCGCTCGAGTGCAGACGCTTTTAATAAGGCTGCGGAGACTTCTCGCGGTGGATAGCCCCTACTGATGAGTCTAGCTCTAAGTTCTCCAGCTTGGCGAAAAAAACCTTTGTCCGTGTCATTAATTCTTCGCAGACGGACGAACTGCCCGTATGGAACTGCGCGTATGACTGAAGCTGGGTGGAAGCTGGTCTGGTGGAGGAGCGAGTTTGTCGCTGTCGGCTTACGGTAGCCACAAGTATGTATCGCTCCATCTTTTACCGTGACATGTACATCTAGAAAATCCAAAACTTCACCACCAAAATTGATGGTGAACTTCATGTTCATGCGGTTGCATGCATTAAGATGGTCGACAAATGCACGACACGACTCCTCGCTCCCCGACCAGACCAGAAAAATGTCGTCCACATATCTTAAGAATAGGCTGATGTGGCTCACATAGGGGTTATCCACCGCGAAAATGTAAGTCTCCTCAAATACCGCCAGGTACAGGTTGGCGAATGTGCACGAGACAGGTGTGCCCATAGCCGTACCTAGTACCTGGCGGTACCACTGTCCATCAAATTGGAAGACATTGTTTGACAAAACAAGGTCTAATGCCTTGTGGACAAAGTCAATGAAAACCGCACTCTTATTGCTTCTACTCAGGACTGTATCAACAGCCCTCAAACCAAGATCATGGGGTATTCTAGTATAAAGGCTCTCGACATCCAAGGACACGAGACTGAATTCCTCCCGCCACTCCAGAGCACGGAGTGCCCGGAGGAAGTCTCCCGTGTCCTTGAGATATGTCGGGGTGCTCCTTAGTAATGGTCTAAGGAGCCAATCAATATAGCCGGATAGAGGTAATGTAACTGTTAGAAGCGGACACCGTCTATTGAAAGAGTACACTGGATGTCACAGATACATTTTTTCAGCGCACAAATTAAACTGCAGATGAGGCACTGGTTATGTCACTGTCAGAAGCGGACACCATCTATAGAAAAAATACACTGTATGTCACAGATACATTTTTTTCAGTGCACTCGTTACACTGCAGATGTGGCACTGATAATGTCACTGTCAGAAGCGGACACCGTCTATTGAAAGAGTACGGTACACTGGATGTCACAGATAATTTTTTTTCAGCGCACACGTTACACTGCAGATGTGGCGCTGGTAATGTCACTGTCCGCAGCATACACCGTCTATAGAAAGAGTACACTGTATGTCACAGATATTTTTTTTCAGTGCACACATTATAATGCAGATGTGGCGCTGGTAATGTCATTTTTTTGGGATGTGCACACTTCTCACTAGATATGTGGCGCAGCTAATGTCACTGTCCGCAGCATACACAGTCTACAGAAAAAGGACACTGGATGTCACAGATAAAGATGGCCTTGCGGTTCGCCCGGCAGTCGTTTCGTGGCAAACTTTGCTCGTTCACGATTCGCCGAACATGCAAACACATGGCGATATTCGCACGCACCATATTTTTTTTGCATAGCGCCGAACTTTGACCCATGACACATCCATCAGGTGGGACAGGACAGAGAATTGAGATGTTTCAGCACATGGACACACCCCCTACCCTATAAACAAACCCGATCTGGCAGTCATTTTTCATTCTGTTTTTTGCCAGTGTAGGGAGAGGTTGCTGTGTGGAGCAGGGACAGGCTGTTAGGGACACCAAACACTAGCTAATAGGGCCACAAAAGTCCACCTGGTATAAGTGTTCTATTGATAGTTGTGACATATTGAGGGGTGTAATATACATCTAACATAGAAAGTACACTGCTCAAAAAAATAAAGGGAACACAAAAATAACACATCCTAGATCTGAGTTAATTAAAAATTCTTCTGAAATACTTTGTTCTTTACATAGTTGAATGTGCTGACAACAAAATCACACAAAAATAAAAAAATGGAAATCTAATTTTTAACCCATGGAGGTCTGGATTTGGAGTCACACTCAAAATTAAAGTGGAAAAACACACTACAGGCTGATCCAACTTTGATGTAATGTCCTTAAAACAAGTCAAAATGAGGCTCAGTAGTGTGTGTGGCCTCCACGTGCCTGTATGACCTCCCTACAACGCCTGTGCATGCTCCTGATGAGGTGGCGGACGGTCTCCTGAGGGATCTCCTCCCAAACCTGGACTAAAGCATCTGCCAACTCCTGGACAGTCTGTGGTGCAATGTGACGTTGGTGGAAAGAGAGAGACATGATGTCCCAGATGTGCTCAATTGGATTCAGGTCTGGGGAACGGGCGGGCCAGTCCATAGCATCAATGCCTTCATCTTGCAGGAACTGCTGACACACTCCAGCCACATGAGGTCTAGCATTGTCTTGCATTAGGAGGAACCCAGGGCCAACCGCACCAGCATATGGTCTCACAAGGGGTCTGAGGATCTCATCTCGGTACCTAATGTCAGTCAGGCTACCTCTGGCGAGCACATGGAGGGCTGTGCGGCCCTCCAAAGAAATGCCACCCCACACCATTACTGACCCAATGCCAAACCGGTCATGCTGGAGGATGTTGCAGGCAGCAGAACGTTCTCCACGGCGTCTACAGACTCTGTCACATCTGTCACATGTGCTCAGTGTGAACCTGCTTTCATCTGTGAAGAGCACAGGGCGCGAGTGGCGAATTTGCCAATCTTGGTGTTCTCTGGCAAATGCCAAACGTCCTGCACGGTGTTGGGCTGTAAGCACTACCCCCACCTGTGGACGTCGGGCCCTCATATCACCCTCATGGAGTCTCTTTCTGACCGTTTGAGCAGACACATGCACATTTGTGGCCTGCTGGAGGTCATTTTTCAGGGCTCTGGCAGTGCTCCTCCTGTTCCTCCTTGCACAAAGGCAGAGGTAGCGGTCCTGCTGCTGGGTTGTTGCCCTCCTATGGCCTCCTCCACTTCTCCTGATGTACTGGCCTGTCTCCTGGTAGCGCCTCCATGCTCTGGACACTACGCTGACAGACACAGCAAACCTTCTTGCCACAGCTCGCATTGATGTGCCATCCTGGATAAGCTGCACTACCTGAGCCACTTGTGTGGGTTGTAGACTCCGTCTCATGCTACCACTAGAGTGAAAGCACCGCCAGCATTCAAAAGTGACCAAAACATCAGCCAAGAAGCATAGGAACTGAGAAGTGGTCTGTGGTTACCACTCCAGAACCACTCCTTTATTGGGGGTGTCTTGCTAATTGCCTATAATTTCCACCTGTTGTCTATCCCATTTGCACAACAGCATGTGAAATTGATTGTCACTCAGTGTTGCTTCCTAAGTGGACAGTTTGATTTCACAGAAGTGTGATTGACTTGGAGTTACATTGTGTTGTTTAAGTGTTCCCTTTATTTTTTTGAGCAGTGTATATTATAGTGCATTTGTATTGTGCAGCAGTTGTGTGCGGTTCTGCTGAGATACCGCAGCTAGATAGAGGGACAAACGGTATTGGAATAACTAATTGCAACTGGTGTGATATATCTGTTGCCCCCCCCAAAAAAAAAAAAAAAAAAATGATTGAGGGGTGTGATATACCTATAATATACCTTCTAACATAGAAAGTATATTATAGTGCATTTGTATTGTGTAGCAGTCGGTTCTGCTGATATACCTGCTTCCACAAAATACTGAATAAGAGGTTTGATATACCTGCTTCCACAAAATACTGATTGAGGGGTGTGATACACCAGCTTCCACAAAATATTGATTAAGGGGTGTGATACACCAGCTTCCATCATATGCTCTTTAAGGTGTTCTATATACCTGTTTCCACAAAAAACTGATAGAGGGGATTGATATACCAGCTTCCACCAAATATTGATTGAGGCCTGCGATACAACGGCTTCTATCAAATATTGATTAAGGGGTTTGATTTACCGGCTTCCAGTAAATTTTCATTAAGGGTTCTATATACCTGTTTCCACAAAATACTAATAGAGGGGATTGATAAACCGGCTTCCACCAAATATTAATTGATACTTGTGATACACCTGCTTCCACCAAATATTGATTAAGGGGTTTTATATACCAGCTTCCAGAAAATACTCATTAAAGGGTTCTATATACCTGTTTCCACAAAATACTGATAGAGGAGATTGATATACCAGCTTCCGCCAAATATTGATTGAGGCCTGCAATAAACCTGCTTCCACAAATACTGCTCTTCTATAGGGACTTTGTCACAGGGTCATTTTGAAAATGACAGGAAGAAGAAGAGGCGGGCCATTCCCAGGGGTGGTAGGGGTCAGGCAGGTGCACCAGGCCAGAGCCTAAGTGGGAAGTTGGAGAAGGTGCATGCGATTACGTCAAAGGATGCACCAGAGTTCGTTGAGTGGCTCAGTCAGCCTTCCGCTTCTGCACCCTCCTCATCCTCTGTATCTGCACCTTTCTCACTCTCTGCTGTGTGCACCCCCAAAGACACCACCATCAGCATAGCCCCTCCACTCGAGTCAGAGGAACTATTTTCCCATCCACTCCCAGACCTTACCGATGCACAGCCATTCTTGGTATCGGACCAGGAAGAGGAGGTCGCAACGGCCACCACCCAGCGGTCTGATGACAGTACCCAGATCAGCCCAAGGAAGGAGGTCCCCACTGTTGCTGCCTACTCCGAGATCTCGATGTCAGTGGTGGTGAAGGTGACGATGATGTTGTGTTGATGGATGTCACATGGGTGCCCACAAGAGAGGAAGAAGAGGGGAGTTTAGAGGAAGAGACAGAGCAGCAGATAGGGTGTAGAGGGAGGAGAAGCAGGAAGAGCTCGCAGTGCACAGGAGGCAAAAAGCAGACTGCAAATGTATCTGGAGCGAGCCATCCACCATGCACGGTCACATCTGGCGCTCCCAGGACGCCGGCACATGGCTCCGCAGTGTGGGCTTTTTTTAACGTGTCAGCTGCTGACAATAGTGTTGCCAATTGCAGCTTGTGCTGTCAACGCATAATTCACGGTAAGCCCAACACTCACCTAGGGACGACAACCCTAAGAAGGCACTTGGCCTCCCATCACCGAGCCTAGTGTGAGCAACACCGTCAGAACTCACAAAGCCACACTCCCGGCGCTCCACGTCCTGCCTCTTTTCCTTCCCCTCTCTCCTCCCATTTGTCCTTCACTCCACCTTCCACCATGCCGTCATCACTTTCAGCTGGCAAAAGGCAGGCTCCGTGGCCCAAATGTTCGAACATAAAAGGTTGATGACGCCGGATAACTTTCTTGCCCAAAGGCTGACTGCTGGCTTGTTGGAACTGCTAGCCCCGCAACTATTGCCATATAAACTGGTGGACTCGGAGGCCTTTAGAAAATTTGTGGCCATTGGCACACCGCAATGGAAGGCCCCCGGAAAGAAATATTTTTCCAAAAAGGTCAACCCAGAGCTATATGGCCACTTTCAGCGACAAGTGACTGTATCTCTGGCACACAGTGTCAGTGCCAAGATACATCTGACCACAGATACGTGGTCTAGCAAACACAGCCAGGGAAGGTACATAACTTTTACTGCCCACTGGGTGAACCTTCTGACAGCTGTGAAGCATGCAACCCATGGTACCCATGTGGATTTGGTGTTACTGCCACGGATTGAATGCAGGCCTGCCCCTTTTTCTCTTCCTTCTTCTCCATCCTCCGTCTCCTCCTCGGCTGACTCCTCCTTTTCCACTCTTCCTCTTCTGCTGCAGCCCCCAAGCTCCCCAGAACCTATTCGACGTGCCAGGTGAGACGTTGCCATGCTGTGCTGCGGCTGTTGTGCCTGGAAGCCAAGAGCCACACGGGTCCTGCACTACTTTCAGCTCTGCAGTCACAGCCCGATCAGTGGCTAACCCCGCTCAATTTGACAGTTGGTAAAGTGGTGTGCGACAATGGTGCCAATCTGCTGAGCATGCTGAAACAGGGCAAAATGACACACATGCAATGCATGGCACACGTCCTGAACTTAGTCATGCAGCGATTCGTTGCCAAATACCCAGGGCTCCAGGACGTCTTGCAGCAGGCCAGAAAAATCTCTAGCCATTATAGAAGATCTTACACGGCCATGGCTCTCCTTGCTGATGTTCAGCGGCGACACCACCTGCCTGTCAGATGTCTGATTTGTGATAGCCCGACAAGCTGGAACTCCACCTTGTATATGCTTGATAGGCTTCTCCAGCAGCAACGTTCCGTTAATGACTACATATACAAACTCTGCCGCAGGACAGGTTCTAGGGAGCTTGGTTTCTTTTCAAGGCGCCAGTGGCTGCTCATGCGCAACGCATGCAGACTTCTGCGACCATTTAATGAGACCACTAAACTGGTCAGTCGCAGTCAGGGCGCCATCTGTGACATCGTGCCTTACACCTTCTTTCTGGAGCGTGCATTGTGTTGTGTCATTGATCAAGCCGTTGAGGAGCAAGAGCTGAAAGATGAGGAAGTCACAATACTGAATAAATTACCTGGGGAGGCTACTCCATCAGAGACAAGTCAGCAGGAGTCTGAAGAGGAGTCAGAGGAGGATGATGCCTGGTGTTGTCCGTAGATGGGGGGGGGGGACCGAGGACGACATTCTCCTGGGCAATGAGCAGGAGCCAGGGCGCTCCACCACTTCCAATTAAGTGCAAATGGGGGCCTTCATCCTCCAGTGTTTGAAGAGGGACCCCCGTATAAAAAGAATAAAGGGCAAGGACCAGTACTGGGTGGCAACGTACTTAGACTCCCGGTACAAACACAAAATGGCGGACATGTTACCAGCATCACAAAGGGCTGTCAGAATGCAGCATTTCCAGGCCTTGCTGTTAGAGATGCTGCATTCTGCTGTTGCGGGCGCTGGCAGAGGATTTTCCACCTACAGAGAAACAGTTGCGGGTACCAATCCTACCGCACATGCAAGAAGAGGGCGGTTTGAAGATGTGTTGGTCACTTCGTATATGAGATCATTCTTGCAGCCAACCGACAGGTGTCCGACTACATTGAGTTAACGGCCGATGTGGACGCTCTGAGAAGCGAGGAACCCCTGGACTACTGGGTGTGCAGGCTTGACCTGTGGCCAGAGCTGGCACAATATGCCATAGAACTCTTGGCTTGCCCCTCGTCGAGTGTCCTGTCCGAAAGAACATTCAGCGCAGCAGGGGGGATCGTGAGCGATAAGCGCACTCGCCTAGCTCACGACAGTGTGAACTATCTCACATTCCTAAAAATGAATGAGGAATGGATCTCAGATGAATTCAACACCTGTGACGACCACGTTTAATTGATTTTCCTCATGCGAGCCAACACATATCCGCCACCACCCAGAACAAAGAATGGTCACTGTCTTATGTAAATGCAGCGGCATAAAAGGCCTTTTCTGTTCGGTGAATGCCTAATGTTTGGGGCCTGTACTCCACTGGCCTGCAGTAAAACTGGCATCCAATGACCGTCTAATATACCTCCAGCCACATAATCACTTGATCTTTTCTGTTCGGTGAATGCCTAATTATTGGAGCCTCGGAGGAATTCAACACCTGTGACGACCACGTGTTATCGAATTTCACCTATTATCATGTGGGGTTTATTCAAGCGGGGGATTTTGTTAGCCATGTTTTTAATCCAATTTTATATTTTTTGTTCTTTTAAACATATGTACACTCACCTAAAGAATTATTAGGAACACCTATTCTATTTCTCATTAATGCAATTATCTAGTCAACCAATCACATGGCAGTTGCTTCAATGCATTTAGGGGTGTGGTGCTGGACAGGACAATCTCCTGAACTCCAAACTGAATGTCAGAATGGGAAAGAAAGGTGATTTAAGCAATTTTGAGCGTGGCATGGTTGTTGGTGCCAGACGGGCCGGTCTGAGTATTTCACAATCTGCTCAGTTACTGGGATTTTCACGCACAACCATTTCTAGGGTTTACAAAGAATGGTGTGAAAAGGGAAAAACATCCAGTATGCGGCAGTCCTGTGGGCGAAAATGCCTTGTCAGAGGAGAATGGGCCGACTGATTCAAGCTGACAGAAGAGCAACGTTGACTGAAATAACCACTCGTTACAACCGAGGTATGGAGCAAAGCATTTGTGAAGCCACAACACGCACAACCTTGAGGCGGATGGGCTACAACAGCAGAAGACCCCACCGGGTACCACTCATCTCCACTACAAATAGGAAAAAGAGGCTACAATTTGCACGAGCTCACCAAAATTGGACTGTTGAAGACTGGAAAAATGTTGCCTGGTCTGATGAGTCTCGATTTCTGTTGAGACATTCAAATGGTAGAGTCCGAATTTGGCGTAAACAGAATGAGATCATGTATCCATCATGCCTTGTTACCACTGTGCAGGCTGGTGGTGGTGGTGTAATGGTGTGGGGGATGTTTTCTGGACACACTTTAGGCACCTTAGTGCTAATTAGGCATCGTTTAAATGCCACGGGCTACCTGAGTATTGTTTCTGACCATGTCCATCCCTTCATGACCACCATGTACCCATCCTCTGATGGCTACTTCCAGCAGGATAATGCACCATGTCACAAAGCTCGAATCATTTCAAATTGGTTTCTTGAACATGACAATGAGTTCACTGTACTAAAATGGCCCCCACAGTCACCAGATAACCCAATAGAGCATCTTTGGGATGTGGTGGAACGGGAGCTTCGTGCCCTGAATGTGTATCCCTCAAATCTCCATCAACTGCAAGATGCTATCCTATCAATATGGGCCAACATTTCTAAAGAATGCTATCAGCACCTTGTTGAATCAATGCCACGTAGAATTAAGGCAGTTCTGAAGGCAAAAGGGGGTGCAACACCGTATTAGTATGGTGTTCCTAATAATTCTTTAGGTGAGTGTATTTGACATGTATTTGTACTGGCCTGCAGTAAAATTGTTATCCAATGACCGCCTAATATTCCTCCAGCCACATAATCACTTGATGTTTTCTGTCTGGTGAATGCCTAATGTTTGTGGCCTGTACTCCACTGGCCTTCAGTAAAATTGTTATCCAATGACCGTCTAATATACCTCCAGCCACATAATCAATCGACCTTTTCTGTACGAGGAATGCATCATTTTTGCGGACTGTAATCCAACTGGCCAACAGTAAAATTGTTACACGGTAACCACCTAGATTTCCTCCAGCCACATAATCACTTGCTCTTTTCTGTCCGGTGAATGCCTAATGTTTGGGGACTGTACTCAATTGGCCTGCAGTAAAATTGATATCTAAAGACCATCTAATATGCATCCAGCCACATAATCACTTGATGTTTTCTGTCCGGTGAATGCCTAATGTTTGGGGCATTTACTCCACTGGCCTGCAGTAAAATTGATATCCAATGACCATCTAATATACCTCCAGCCACATAATCACTTGATCTTTTCTGTATGGTGAATGCCTAATGTTTGGGGCCTGTACTCCAGTGGGCTACAGTAAAATTGTTATTCATCGACCGCATAATGTACCTCGAGCCACATAATCACAATTTATTTTATGTCAGGTGAATGCCTAATTTTTAGGGCCCGTACTCCCGTGGCCTAAAATAAAGTTTTTCTAGGCTCCAGCAGGGCACATTTTTGAGAATTTCCCTTTAAGACAAATAAAAATGGCCCATGATTATAATACATCGTATTTGTGGGAATTTTTGCCATTGATCCCCTTCTGGTATGTCACTGTCCATGTTCTGGGACTATTTGTGCACTTCTAGTAAGTATTTGGTGGCTGCAAGCATGACCTGAAGGTTTTTCAGGTTCGCCTGCCATTAAAGTGAATGGGGCCCCCCGCGAACTTGCAGTTATCAAACATTTGATCGCGTTCGTGAATCGTCCCTGGCCAATGTTCATCCATCACTAGTCACGGATATTTTTTGGATGCGCACACTTTACACTGGAGATGTGGCGCAGCTAATGTCACTGTCCGCAGTGGACACTGTCTGCGGAAAAAGTACACTGGATGTCACAGATATTTTTGGGATGCGCACACTTTACACAGGAGATGTGGCGCAGCTAATATCGATGTCTGCAGCTGCTTATTCCACGCTATTTAGAGCAGGATGCGCTAAAAATTGATATTGGTGCCACACACAACAGTCCTTAAAAGGACTATTGGGTTTGTTCAGTTTTAGCAATTTAGCGCAACCAACATGGCTACAGCATTACAGTGAGGGCAGTTCTTATCTGCACGTTTATTGGCTGAATATCAACCAAGAAATGTGCAGGGAGGAATACCATCATGTGCCAAGCATCGAGATGCTCGAGCTGAACTGTTGTTTGGCCGAGCATGCTTGATCAACACTAGTAGTGAGTATTCCTTTTCAACAGAAGACTTTTTTTTTTTTTTTCTGGGATGGTTAACATGTAGCTCTATAGTGTATTGGTTAATGTCCTTTCCTCTAATGTACTAGGTTGGGAGTTTGAATCCCAGCAGAAACATATATAAGTTTTTAGCCATAATATATTATTAATATATGTAATATATTATAATATATGTAAATATATTATGGCTAAAAACATCAGTAATAGTTTCCCACATATTTTGTATTCATATTTATCAGAAGTATGAATATACATATATATATATATATATATATATATATATATTCTATTTTTTTTATTACACATTTATTTTGCGCCATGCATTTTTTACAATTTCTAAAAAAATATACATATAAAATGAATCTCTATTTCTGAAATGTTTCTGCCAGTATTCAAACTCCCAACCTTGTACTTTAGAAGCAAAGACCTTATCCACTCAGCTATAAACTGTGTCAGAAAAACTTCATAGTAGTTTCTAATGTAGTGAGTATTCCTATTCAGCAGTAGACTTATTTTATATTTCTGTGCAGGTTAACAGATAGTTCTATAGTCCAGTGGTTAACATCCTTGCCTCTAATGTACAAGGTTGGGAGTTTTAATCCTGTCTGAAATGGAGATTAAATTTATATATTTAATATTTTTTTGATTAATTGTAAAACATGTATGGCAAAAAATAAATGTGTAATTACAAATATATGTAATATATATATATATATATATATATATATATATATATATATATATATATCATACTTCTGATATATATGATTGCATAATATGTGGGAATCTACTACTGATGTTTTTAGCCATAATATATTTACATATAATATAGTATATATTCTAAATATATAATAATATATGTAAATATATTATGCCTAAAAATGTATATATATATATAAAAAAAAAAGTCTGCTGGGATTAGAACTCCCAACCTTGTACACTAGAGGCAAGGACGCTAACCACTACACTATAGAGCTACATGAATAGGGGTACTCACTACATCAGAAACTACTTTTGAGGTTTTTCTGACACGGTTCAGCATTCAGCTTTATAGCTGAGTGGATAAGGGCCTTGCCTCTAATGTGTAAGGGGTTGGGAGTTCAAATCCTGGCAGAAACTTTTCAGAAATAGATGCTAAATTACATTTAAATACACTGGTGTTCGGCCGAGCATGCTCGATCAAGACTAGTGTTATCCTATCTTTTTTAAATCTGACAGGCTGTTCCAGTAGAGTTAACAGTATCCGGCATTCACTGCAATGGGATCCAACAGAGATCGGGCTGTTTTCCGGCAAAAATGACGGCTTTCGCAAGCATGTACCATATAGTGCCAATCAGTGTCTCCAAGAGTGCCATCTATGTTGTCAATTCTATGTTGCCAAATATACCAGTTATTCCCTTTCACAGTTAACCATAATATTCCCACTGTCACGTCTAAGTGGTAAATCAGTAGCCATCCACATGCAACCTGCCTTCCTATACCAGAAGATGGAATTTCAGGCTGAAGGTATCTGGAGCATGTAGTCCGAAAGTTACCATTATACATATTTAATTGATATGCATTATATAAGTATTATGCGCAGTGAAAATTACTATTATCAAGTCGTTTTATCTACTGAACAAAGGAGTAGTATTATTCCAGATTTACCTTCCTCCTGTTTCACTCCACAGCAGGATTCTCAGTTGCATGATAATGACTTCTGTGATTGTATCCATCACACTTCTGATGGTTGGCCTATTCCTCCTTTACCTTATTTTCAACTTTACTGAGCGTAATTGTCTTACTGTATAGTACATCAGTTTCAAGCAGATAGATGAGATTTGTAACTTTTAATGAACTCCAAAATTTTTATTCACATCTTAGTATCCAGGACATTATGAATATAAAGAGGTACAATTCTGTATGGATACAGATATGTCGTATCATGTAACAGCTGCGCAAAATCGTTTTACTTTGGGAAGACAGGAAATAATGAGAAGAGCGTAAAGGGAAATAAGTATATTTTCAACTGGTAGGTAGCCTTAATAGGGTTTTCCCATAATTTACATTTATCATCTTTATACAGGATACATGATAAATGTCAGATTGCTGCGATCCCCACTGATTACTAAAATCATGTCATTAAGCCCTTGTTTCTCGTCACTGCACTACTATAGTGAGTAACAGTTTGACTGGAGTGAAGGTCAGGCATGTGCTTCCAAAGAGACTGAATGGAGCAACAGGGCAGTGTCAAGTGTCTACCTTGCCCGCAGACTCACTCTGCAAGTTTGCAGCCCCTCCAGCAGGCACTCTTGTTATCAAGCAGCACTGCCATCATCTCATCATCATTGTAACCTGGCTGGCCTCCATGTACTAAATTGCCGGCCAGTCTGGAGTCATGCTGGGACGTCCGATGTCATGACGTTGTGGGTCATGGGACTCGTATTTCCCATGTGATCTGTCTCCTATTTAAACAAGCAACTGCTGTACATAGTTGCCTGTGATTAAGGAGTCTATTCCTGATATACGTGACTATGTTGCTCTTCTGACCTCTGGATTTTTGGACCTCAGCGTGTAGGGGTTTTGTCTTCCTGGTGTTATGCAAGCGGGTGTGGACCCACTGCGCCACTGAATGGCTATACTCTTGAGGGGCATGACTAAGCAACTACCTGGTCTTCACTAGAGCCTCTGATGGTGAGGATAGGTTTGGTCCGTTAGGGTAGTTGCCAGGTGCCACTCCAGAGCAGTCCCCGAGTCAGTGGCAGCTGACCAGGGGGTCAGAGATACCGGTGCAAGCACCGAGGGGAAGTACGTGGTCAGGGCAGGCAGAGATCAAGCAAGGTCCGTAAACAAAGTCTGAGGTCAGAGGCAGGCAGCAAACAAGCAAGATCCATAAACAAAGTCCGAGGTCAGAGGCAGGCGGAAAATAGGCAGAATCTGATAATTCCAAAAGCAGGGTCTGGTACACAGCAAAGCAGAACTTGAAAAACACCTTCACACTTGGAAATAGGCAAGTTAGTGACCAGGAGTTGCTCAGGCACCTTCCTGTGGTAGGAAGCACCTTTAAATACTTCCTGCAATCCAGCCACAGGCTGGTGAGACAGAGGGCGTCTATGTGCTTGTAACTAGGCAGGCTAGTGACTATGAGTTGCTCAGGCACCTTCCTGTGGTAGGATGTGCCTTTAAATACTTCCTGCAATCCAGCCAATCCACAAGTGAGGAGAGACACACCCATGCAAGCACTAACAACAGTACAGGTCTCCAGCAGGAAGTAAACTCTGGCATGGAGCACAGATGCAACAGTTAAGCTACCTGCTGCCCGCGCTTGTCAGCATGGCGCATGGCAGTAGGAGCGAAAAAGGGGAGCCCGGCACCCGTGCCTGCGACTAGGGGCAGCAGCTCCGGCATGGACCGCTGGGCTAACAGTACCACCTCCCCCCCCCCCCCCCCCCTTACACCCCCTCTCCTCAGGCCTGGCTTTAGACAAATAACATTTCAGAAGAAGATAGGCATTTATGTTCTCTCTAGGTTCCCAACATCTTTCCTCAGGGCCACACCCCTTCCAATCCACAAGAAACAGGGTTTAACTCTACTCTTCTTCATCCCCAGAATAGCTTTTACCTCATAGACGTTTTCATCACTGACCGCAACAGGAGCTGAGACAGGTTTTTTGAAAAAAACGATTCAGGATGACAGGTTTTAGCAGGGAAACATGGAAGGAATTCGGTACCCAGAGAGAGGCCGGCAGCTTAAGCTTGTAAGAAACATTGTTAATTTGCTCAAGAATCTCAAATGGACTGATGAAGCATGGACCCAATTTGTAAGAGGGTATTTTGAGCCTGATGTATTTGGAGGCAAGCCACACTTTATCACCAGGGCGGAACTTAGGAGAATATCTACGTCTTTTATCAGCAGCCTCCTTCATGCGCACAGAAGCCTCTTTCAGAGCTCCCCTGGTCTCCTCCCAGATTTTAGAGAACTCTCTTGAATTTGCATCTGCAGCAGGGATACCAGAAGTAGAAGACACCTGGAGTGGGATATTAGGTTGTTGACCATAAACAACAGAAAGAAGAGAAGTGTGACACAAACTGGCGGTAGCAGTTGGTGAACCCCAGGAAACGTTGAATTGCCTTTAAACCAAAAGGAGAGATGGGTCAAGGGTGGGCCGTGTGTGCCTGAAACATCCACAAAAGGAGTCTCAAGACGGCCTTATCCCCACCCCAAAAAAGAAAACAATAAACAAAATTCAGCGCCACTCTTGGTAAACGATGATGATAATAATATTAAAAGCCCACAGGTGAACCATAAATATCGGCGTATCGACCACACAATGCGCCGATAATGTTTAAGAAGATACCAAAGCACGCATACTATTGTCAGTAATATGGGCTTGGTTGCTAAATAAAAATCACAACTGAAATTATTAAAACATAAATTGGATAAATTGGATAAATACGGCACACGGAATGGCGATTCTTCGTCAATCTTTTATTTAAATAAATTGGCTCAACGCGTTTCGGGGAGAGACAATAGTAAACGCGTTGAGCCAATTTATTTATTCTGCTCCTGATGAAGGGGACTATTGTCTCTCCCCGAAACGCGTTGAGCCAATTTATTTAAATAAAAGATTGACGAAGAATCGCCATTCCGTGTGCCGTATTTATCCAACTTGGTACAACTGGAGTGCTGACGTCAGATCTTCTACATACTACAGGCGACCTTGGCTGGGGGGGTTTTTGCTCCAGGTGTCTTGAGCTTTATCCTGGTGGCACACCCCCCTGTGAAGTGAGTGCATCAGAATTGTACACAATCTTGATTGTTTTCATTTTCAATTTCTTATATATATTTTTTTGATTTATGTTTTAATAATTTCAGTTGTGATTTTTATTTAGCAACCAAGCCCATATTACTGACAATAGTATGCGTGCTTTGGTATCTTCTTAAACATTATCGGCACATTGTGTGGTCGATACGCCGATATTTATGGTTCACCTGTGGGCTTTTAATATTAATTTTAATTTTAATATTATTATCATCATCGTTTACTAAGAGTGGCGCCAAATTTTGTTTATTGTTTTCTTTTTTGGGGTGGGGATAAGGCGTCTTGAGACTCTTTTTGTGGATGTTTCAGGCACACACGGCCCACCCTTGACCCATCTCTCCATTTGACCATTAAGTGTATAGCATCGCTAACACTATCTCAGGCTGCCTTCTTTTCTAGCATTACTTACTATCCACCATCTCTATACTTCTGTCCATTATCTCTGGCGCCTCTGGTTCCTTTCCACCTGCTGTGCATTATTTGTACTTTGGTGGTGTTTGGTAACCACATCCACTGTTTTTCTTTCTTTTTTATACATATCCACTTTAAACACAGACAGCTTCTCAGGATCCATCTTCAGGCGAGTATCAGATATTATGTACCCCCAAAAATGGAAGCAAGGATTGTTCGAAGATACATTTATCAAACTTGGCGTACAGATGATTTTCTCTTAGCCTTTAAAGGACCAGACAAACCTGCTTCCAGTGAGTAGCCAAATCTGGAGAAAAAACAAGGATATCATCTAGGTACATCACAACACAGGAATATAGCAAGTCTCTGAAGATATCGTTAATTAATTCTTAGAACACTGCAGGGGAATTGCATTGTCAAAAGGGCATTACCAGGTATCCATAGTGACCATCACGGGTGTTGAAGGAGGTCTTCCACTCATCCCCCTGGCGAATCCTGATCAGGTTGTAGGCCCCACATAGGTCTAATTTGGAGAAAACTTTAGCTCCCCTGAGGCGATCAAGCAATTCAGGAATTAGGGGAAGAGGGTACTTATTTTTTACGATTATCTTGTTAAGACCCCTGTAGTCGATGCATGGATGTAGGGAGCCTTCTTTCTTCTTCAGAAAGAAGAAACCTGCACCAGCTGGAGAGGAAGATTTGTGGATAAATCCTCTGTCGAGGTTCTCCTTGATATACTCAGACATGGATTGAGTCTCTGCTGGTGACAGGGGATAAATGTGTCCACGAGGAGGTGAGGAGCCCAGAACCAAGTCAATAGGGCAGTCATACGGCCTGAGAGGAGGTAGCGTCTCAGCCTCCTTCTTGTCAAAGACATCCGCATAAGCATGATAGGCTGCTGGCAGACACCAGACATTGGGTGGTACCCGAGGTGGCTGAACAGAAAAAAAACACTTCCCAAGATAGGACTTTCCCAACGAAGCCACTCTCTGGACCTCCAGTCAAGGACAGGTTCATGAACACGAAGCCACGGAAGTCCCAGGAGGAGAGGATGAGACAGACTTGAGAAGACCAGAAACAAAATCTCTTCAGAATAAAGCGCTCCCATCTGTAATTTTACAGGTTCCGTACAGAACTGTATAGACTCAGACAGAGTCTTTCCATCGATGGACGATACCGTCAGAGAACTCTACAGGAGTCAAACAGGTATCTGATGACGATCTACTAGGCATTGTTGCTACTCCGGAATCCAGAAGTGCCATCTCTGTAAATCGAACATTGCCTAACAACAAGGTTACTGGCAGAGTCAGAAGAGGAGAGGAATTGTCTTCACTAGGGTTCCTAGAGGACAGGAACAGAGAAGATGACCAGCACCACCACAATAGAACCAAAGCCCCCTTGTATGATGGTGACCACGTTCTTTCTCAGTCAGCCTGATTCAGTCACCCTGCAAGGGTTGTGGTGCAACCGCAGACATAGAAGGCTGAGGGACTGAAGACCACTGAAAGAAGATGCTGGATGATATGGTCTACTGTCAAGTGCTACCTTCTTAGCATGCTCCTGGAAGCTCAGATCAATCCGGGTGGCCAGGGAAATAAGGTCATTCAGGGTAGAGGGAACATTCCGACCAGCTAGTTAATCATTCATTTTCCCAGAAAGACCCTCCCAAAAGGCGGCCACTAAAGCCTCATTATTCCAGGCCAATTCAGAGGCAAGGGTCCGGAACTGGACTGCATACTGGCCCACGGACTGACTTCCATGGCGCAACCGCAGTATAGAAGACGCAAGTGAGGTGGTATGTCTTGGCTCATTAAACACCCTATGGAAAGCCACTAGTAAGGTCCGTAGATTCATAATGACTGGGCCACTCCTCTCCCAGAGTCGGTTGATCTAGGCCAGGGCTTCTCCTATAAGGTGCAACTATAAAAAGGCGACCTTAGCTTGGTCAGAAATAAACTGATGGGGCATCAGCTCAAGGTGCAGAGTGCACTGATTAATTAATCCCCTGCACTGTTTAGGGTCTCCATCAAATGTGACGGAGCTGACAGACGAGGACTAGAACATGGTACATAGCGTGACGACGTTGCTGGTGCAAGGTTAGCCGCTGCAGCGGGAGCTGGAGGTGCAGGGTTGGTGGGCGACAGTTCATTAGAGCACATGTTTACATTGCGCAGATAGGACAGAATCTGAACCTGACATTCTCTCTCCTGATATCTAAACGCCACAAAAAATGAGTAAACTAAATTCCCATAAAAAGTACTGTTTATTGATTAATGCCAATACAATTTAATTGGCATTATTTAATAAACAGTACTTTTTATGGGAATTTAGTTAACTCATTTTTTGTGGCGTTTAGATATTAGTTTTTGAGTATTCCAGTCACCGCAGTAATCGCTAATTCAGACCTTATGGTGTTATATTAATTCTCTCTCCTGAGCCAACTTCTGGCACAGTTCGGTGAGGCTTGGTGGATTCTGATCAGCAGTATCCATGGCCTGAGCAAACTGTTATGCAAGCAGGTGTGGACCCACTGCACCACTGACTGGCTATACTCTTCAGGGACATGACTAAGCAACTACCTGGTCTTCACTAGAGCCTCTGATGGTGAGGATATGCTTGGGCCTTTAGGGTAGTTGCCAGGTGCCACTCCAGAGCAGTTCCTGAGTCAGTGGCAGCTGACCAGGGGGTTAGAGATACCGGTGCAAGCACCAAGAAGAAGTACATGGTCATGGCAGGCAGAGATCAAGCAAGGTCCATAAATGAAGTCCGAGGTCAGATGCAGGCAGTAAACAGGCTCAATCCAATTATTCAAAAAGCAGGGTCCAGTACACAGCAAAGCAGAACTTGAAAAGCACCTACACACTTGTAACTAGGCAAGCTAGTGACTAGGAGTTGCTCAGGCACCTTCCTGTGGTAGGAAGTGCCTTTAAATACTTCCTGCAATCCAGCCATAGGCTGGTGAGACACAGGGCGTGTATTTGCTGTCTCTCAAGTGAGGAGAGACACACCCATGCAAGCACTAACAACAGTACAGGTCTCCAGCAGGAAGTAAACTTTGGCATGGAGCACAGATGCAACAGTTAAGTTACCTTGTCAGCACGGTACATGGCAGCAGGATGGAAAGAGGGAGCCCGGCACCCGTGCCCACGGGTAGGGGCAGCAACACCGGCACGGACCGCTGGGCTAAAAGCTGGCTTGGTACTTTCCTTTTTTCATACTTCTTATTGGGCTTTTGGGATTTTCCTGGTATTGACTTATGCGTGTACTAATCTACTGTATTTAGTTTAGTTTTGTTCTGGTTTTGGTTAGTCGATCCATCTAGTCGGTTATTGTCACGGATGATGTTGCAGATAGCTGGAAGTTATGAATAAACGTCCGACTGGCTTGTTCCCAAACTAAGGAGCATATAGGTGACCCCTATAAAACCCTAAGAGCTCACCCTGACTGCTAAGCACATACAAGGGTCTCAAAGGTAGACGATTGTATGCCCCCGTACCTAGACTGTGTGACACCTGAAAACCCTATAATAGTGAGGGAACACGACCACCGCCTCTCTGCACTTCATACGGAGGGAGTCAGGGTCACCTAGAATCAAGCCAGCAAGGAAACACAATACATAAAAGGACTTATCTGAACAAGCAACAGCAGAAGCCTCCAGCAGTGAACACTTCAATCAAGGAAGTAGTATAAACCGCAAAGTGAGGCAGTATGGGAGGGAATATAAAGGAAAGAGGATTAGTCTAAATAGGTGACACCTGGGAGAAGAAAATTAGATGAGAAAGTGAAACCAAAGCAAAGAACATCATGCAAGAGGTAGAGAAGGACGTCTGTCAGACCTTCTCACAGAAGTGGCGGTGACAGTACCCCTAACTCTACGGGTGGACTCCGGACACTCAGAAACCACCTTCTCAGGATGAGACCTATGGAAAACCTTGATGAGACGAGTGGCCTTAATGTCCGCCACTGGGACCCACATCCTCTCCTCAGGACCATAACCCTCCCAATGAACAAGGTACTGGAGAGAACCGCAGACAATGCGAGAATCCACAATCCTAGAGACCTGGAATTCAAGATTACCATCAACAAAAATCGGAGAAGGAGCCAAAGAGGAGGGTACAGTGGGTTGGACATATGGTTTTAATAGGGACCTGTGAAAAACATTATGGATCGTCCAAGTCTGAGGAAGATCAAGACGGAAGGCAACGGGATTGATGACGGACAAGATCTTGTAAGGCCCAATAAACTTAGGACCCAACTTCCAGGAGGGAACCTTCAGTTTGATATTCTTTGTAGACAACCACACCAGATCACCCACATTCAGGTCCGGACCAGGCACACGTCTCTTATCTCTCACTCATCCTCTTCAGATAACCCTGAATCTTTTGCCAAATAAATGACAAAGACGAGGAAAATCTCTCCTCATCAGGTAAACCAGAAGACCCCTCTCCAGAGAATGTCCCAAACTGTGGATGAAACTCATATGCACCAAAAAATGGTGACTTGTCAGAGGACTCCTGGCGACGGTTATTTAAAGCAAACTCAGCAAGGGACAAAAAAGAATACCAATCCTCCTGATTCTCCGCCACAAAACAGCGCAGATATGTCTCCATTCGACTGCGGATGAAAAGCAGAAGAAAATGACTACTGAATCCCCAAGCGAGAACAGAATGCCTTCCAGAATCTAGAAACAAATTGCGTGCCCCTATCAGAAACGATGTCTGAAGGAATGCCATGCAATTTAACAATGTGATCAACAAACGCTTGCGCCAACGTCTTAGCATTGGGTAACCCAGGAAAGGGAATGAAATGCGCCATTTTGCTAAAACGGTCCACTACCCCCAGAATCACAGTCTTCCCCCAGGAACGAGGCAGGTCCGTAATGAAGTCCATGGACAGATGCGTCCAAGGACGAGAAGGAATGGGTAACGGGAGGAGAGAACCCGATGGCCGTGAATGAGGGACCTTGGCACGAGTGCAGGTCTCGCAGGCTGCCACAAAACCCTCAACCGTCTTACGAAGAGCCGGCCACCAGAATCTCTGAGCAATGAGATCTACTGTGGCTCTACTCCCCGGGTGCCCAGCAAGGACAGTATCGTGGTGCTCCTTAAAAACCTTGTGTCGTAAAGCGAGAGGCACAAACAACCTCCCAGGAGGACAAAGATCAGGAGCCTCTGCCTGGGCTGCCTGAACCTCTGCCTCCAAATCAGGATAAAGAGCAGAGACGACCACCCCTTCAGCCAAAATGGGACCCTGGTCTTCAAAGCTCCCCCCTCCCGGAAAACAACGTGACAGGGCATCCGCCTTCACATTTTTAACCCCAGGGCAGAACGTGACAACAAAATTAAACCTAGAAAAGAACAAAGACCATCTGGCATGTCTCGGGTTCAGACGCTTGGCCGATTCCAAGTAGGCCAGATTCTTATGGTCTGTAAACACGGTAATAGGGTGTCTGTCTTTCTCTAACCAATGGCGCCATTCCTCTTTGATACAAAAAAGGCCTTAAGCGCATCTACCGACCAGGAGGAAAAATCTACCCCCTTTTTAGTCATATCAGTGAGTGGCTTAACAACAGAGGAATAGTTCAAAATGAACTTTCAGTAATAATTGGCAAGACCCAAAAAACGCATCAGCGCCTTCTAATTCTCAGGAAGCTCCCAATCAAGCACAGCGCGGACCTTCTCAGGGTCCATGCAAAAACCATAAGCGGAGAGAATAAAACCAAGAAATTGAATCTCCGGAACCGCAAACACACATTTTTCCAGTTTGGCGTACAATTTATTCTCCCGCAGAATGAGCAAGACCTGACGCAAGGTGGTCCCTATGAGTTTTGAAATCAGGAGAAAAAATTAAAATGTCATCTAGATACACCAGTACAAATCTCCCCATTAAATGATAAAAAATGCTGTTCACAAAATGTTGGAAGACGGCCGAAGCATTCATCAAACCAAAGGGCATAACCAAATTCTCGAAATGACCCTCAGGGGTATTAAAGGCCATCTTCCATTCGCCCCTTCCCTGATCCTGACTAGGTTGCATGCCCCTCTTAAATCCAACTTAGAAAAAACTTTAACCCAAACAATCTGGTTAAACAGGTCCGGGATCAGAGGAAGCGGATATGGGTGACGAATTGTGATACGGTTCAGCTCCCTGAAATCCAGACAAGGTCTTAAAGAAGCATCTTTTTTCTTACCAAAAATAAATCCAGCGGCAACAGGTGACTTCGAGGGTCGGATGTGTCCCTTTCTCAGGCTCTCAGAGATATAAGTACGCATAGCGACTCTTTCAGGTTGGGAGAGATTGTATAAACGTGATTTTGGAAGCATGGTGCCTGGGATGAGATTAATAGGGCAATCGTACTCCCGATGAGGGGGCAACTCCTGGACACCACTCTCGGAAAACATATCGGAGAGAAAAGATGGTACAGTCTTGGTAGAAACCTCTGAAAGAGACGCCGTGAGGCAATTCTCTCTGCAAAACTCACTTCAACCATTTATTTGCCTTACTTGCCAATCAATGGTGGAGTTATGTTTAGTGAGCAAGGGTAGCCCCGACACTAGAGGAGTAGGTAATCCGCTTAGGACGAAACATGACATATCCTCAACATGAGCATCACCCACAGTCAAACGGATATTGTGAACTATGCCCTTTAACGATCTTTGAGAAAGTGGAGCGGAATCGATAGCAAAAACAGGTATATCCTTCTCCAAAGTGAATACCTGGAAACCATGCGTTATAGCAAATTGATCATCAATGAGATTGACAGCTGCTCCACTATCTACAAAATTCTCACAAACAATGTTCTTGCTGTCTAGAGCCACCCTGGCAGATAGGAGAAAACGGGAACTACAAGCAAACAGCAAACCTTAAATTTCCGCATCAACCTTGCCAATAGTAGCAAATGGAAAGTTTTTAGAGTTTTTTTTTTCTTTTTGTCTCTTTTTTATTACCCTCAGAAAACTCCATGAATCTCCTAGAGGGGCAAACATTAGCCAAATGATTTATACCCCCGCAACAGAAACAAACCCTCCTCTGAGAGCTGAATCCTCTACTATCAGAGGCAAGCAAACCCAGCTGCATGGCCTCCTCCTCAGAGGGGATTGAGAGAGACTGAGACCCCTGCATACTGAATGAGACAGCCCCACTGTCCTTGGGCTGAATATGACAGGAAGGAGTGGTCTCTCCTCTCTCTCTAAGACGCCTGACAATACGAACAGCTAGAGACATGGCAGATTCCAACGAGGCAGGTCTCTCATGAAAAGCAAATGCATCTTTCAATCCCTCCGAAAGACCATGGCAAAATTGACTTTGGAGTGCAGCATCGTTTCAACCAGTATCAGCTACCCATCTCCGAAAATCAGAACAATATATCTCTGTGGACTGTTTACCCTGGCATAAAAGACGCAGTTTAGATTCAGCCAGAGCAATACGATCCGGGTCATCATATATCTGTCCCAGGGCTTAAAAAAATTAATCCACCGATCGGAGGGGTCGTGCCCCCACCGGCAGTGAAAAGGCCCAAGACTGAGCGTTATCCCTGAGCAGCGAGATGATGATCCCCACCCTCTGCTCCTCATCACCAGAGGAATGGGAAGTAGGCGAAAATGGAGTTTGCAAGCCTCTCTAAAGCGAACAAAATTCACACTACCCCCGGAGAACGTATCCGGAAGCGAGATCTTAGACTCGGAACAAACTCCATGAACGCAAGCAGAACCGGTCACCTGAAACTGAGACACAGTTTTACGGAGATCTGCTACCACCAGTGAAAGACCCTGCATGCGTTCAATCAAGGCTGAAACAGGATCCATGCTTAAGACGGTAAAGGTGGTTTATAATGTCCCGGATGATGTTGCAGATAGCTGGAAGTTATGAATAAACATCCGATTGGCTTGATCCCAAACTAAGGAGCATATAGGTGACCCCTATAAAACTCTAAGAGCTCACCCTGACTGCTAAGCACATACAATGGTCTCAAAGGTAGACGATTGTATGCCCCCGTACCTAGACTGTGTGACACCTGAAAACCCTATAATAGTGAGGGGACACGACCACCGGCTCCCTGCACTTCATACTGAGGGAGTCAGGGTCACCTTGAATCAAGCCAGCAAGGAAACACAATACATGAAAGGACTTATCTGAACAAGCAGCTGCAGAAGCCTCCAGCAGTGAACACTTCAATCCAGGAAGTAGTATAAACCACAAAGTGAGGCAGTATGGGAGGGAATATAAAGGAAAGAGGATTAGTCTAAATAGGTGACACCTGGGAGAAGAAAATGAGATGAGAAAGTGAAACCAAAACAAAGAACATCATGCAAGAGGTAGAGAAGGAAGTCTGTCAGACCTTCTCACAGAAGTGGCGGTGACAGTTATTTGTTCTATTTCTGTCACTATATTTATAATTTTCTCTTTGCCCTTTTTCCTGTCGACCCCTGCACGTAGTAAGAAAGGACTGCCGTCCAGTTGTGGACTATTGTCTAGGTCAGATCATGCAAGCAATTAGGTACAGTGTTGCAGGTGTAGTTCAGGTCCTCACTGATCCCTATCATGACAGGCACATTCATAACTACAGCCTTATTTAAGCGAATGCTCACTGCAATCATTCGGTGAGCTGGAGATTGCAGTGGTGGGGCTAGCAGTGATAAGATATGTATTATAATTTGTGATCAGTGGGGGGGACAAGTTCTGAGACCACGCCTAAATGCTGAAGTGACACTTGATTTTTTCTTAGGTTTCATGATCTTTTGGCTCTTAGCTTTCCTTAGCAGTACTTAGTTGCCTGCTTGTTGGAGCAATAGATTGGCTAAATATACTATATATAAATCTAAGAAAATAAACTGCAATACATACATAGCTAATACACCCAATTTCTCAAGCTTTATTTCATTTATTGTCCTATCTTAAGAGGCTTTTGGTGATGGAATGCAGTTGTGGTTTGGAATAACAAATCTGTATTCTAGGGTCTTCTGACAAACATTCCTTCCTTGTGCTCTGATCATCTTCAGGCTTTTAACAGAGAGATTATAAAAGTTTCTACAGGTACATGCCATCAGGGGCGTAGCTAGAAATGCATGGGCCCCATAGCAAAAAAAAATTATGGGCCCCCCCCACATATCTATCGGGCACCCCCCTAATATAAATTTGACCCAACGCTTCCTGTCAAGGCCAAACCCCTTTCTCTCTAAACCCCACCCCTTCCTATGTGCCATCCACAGATCCCCCTCCCCTAAACAGTGCCATCCACAGATCCCCCTCCCCTAAATAGTGCCATCCACAGATCCCCCCTAAACAGTGCCATCCACAAATCTCCCTCCCCTAAACAGTAACATCCACAGATCCCCCTCCCTGACGCTCACAGAGTACATTTATAAACTAATCAGTAACTTTAACTTTAGTCATTGCTGATCTCTTTACTTAGATTGGATACCTTACTCTGTCTTAGCTCCGGTAATGGTAACAGCAGGTAGTGCGGGCGGGCGGCGCTCACTCACTGACGTCACGCGCCTGCGCCGCCTAGTGGGAGGAGCAGGCGCGTGACGTCAGTGAGTGAGCGGCGCACGCCCGCACTGCCTGCTGTTACCGGAGCTAAGACAGAGTAAGGTATCCAAGTAAAGAGATCAGCAATGTCAATGATTAAAGTTAAAGTTATGTAGTGAGAAGACCGGCACTTCGCAGGAATTTCAACCAAGGATTAGTTTATTGGTCACATATTATAGTTGCATAGTGACGCGTTTCAGCACTATGTGCTTTCATCAGACAGCAGACAAACATCTCATTTACAAGCTTTATATACACAAAATGAAATACAGGGGAACTGACGTCATCAGAGAAGCTCCTCCCCCTCATTAACAAAAATCACTCTATCATCGAAATTGTATAATCGAATGCACTCAAATATTCAATAATCAATCCCACACTTTATCATCGAAATTTTATATTCGAATATAATCCAATATTCGGTAATTAATCCCGCTGGGGAGAAAAAGAAAAAATATATTTTTATGACAATTCATAAGGGCAGTATGCCTCATAGGAAGCAAGACCCATTATATTCACGATTGAGGCCCCTGGGCTCCATCGTTTGTAAACGATGGATCCAGTAGGCCTCACTCTTCAGTAACAATTTATTTCTGTCGCCCCCACGTCAGGGTAGCGACACTCCCTCAATAATCTGATACCGTAACTGCGAAATATTATGTTTTTGTTCATGAAAATGAAAGGGTAATGGAAGCAATAAGTTCCCCTTCCGGATAGTAGATTTGTGCTTAATCTGTCTTTCATTCTCATGGAGGTCTCCCCCACATATAATAGTCCACATGGACACTTAAGAATGTAAATCACAAATCTACTATTACAGGTGAACGTGCCCCTTATTGGAATATTCTCACCTGAGTGGGGATGGGAGAAACATGAACCCTTAATGACACTAGAACAGTTCACACAGTTCAGACAAGTGCCCCGTCTAGGTGCAGACAAGATACTCTGTCCTCTTTCTATTTTATTACTTCCCACATCAGCCCGAACTATTTTATCCCTAATATTGTCTGCCCGTTTGTAACATATCATTGGTGGTCTCTGAAACTCACTTATCTGTGGGTAAGACTTGGATAATATATGCCAATGTTGATTGACAATAGCCCTAAGGCGTTGGGACCAGGGATGATACTTAATCACTAAAGGGATCCTTGTCTCCTTCTTAATTCTATCTGGCTGTATATTTTCGATCTTGTCTCGCTATGCTTTCAATAATTCAAGGGGGTAGCCTCGCTCTCTAAATTTATTAGTCATATCGTCTAATCTTTTTTGACACATGTCTTTATCACTGACAATCCGTCTAACTCTCTGATATTGCGAATACGGAATTGATTCCTTGATGGATGCTGGATGACTACTTGTAAAGGACAATAGACTGTTTCTATCAGTAGGTTTGACAAATAAATGTATTTTGCCCTCTTTGTCCTTTATCACCCAAGTATCCAAAAAGGAAATCCTATCAGGGTCCTGATGTACAGTGTATTTTAGTTCATCCCAGATGGAGTTTAAATACGTAGTGAATTCCATGAGGGATCGAACGTCGCCTCGCCATATGCAAAAAATATCGTCGATAAAGCGACGCCAAATTATACAATGTTGTTAGTATAGTGGATTAGAGTAAACGAACTGGCTCTCAAAATACGCCATATAGGTATTTGCGTATGGCGGTGTGATGTACGATCCCATCGCGGTCCCACGGCATTGCTGATAAAAGGAGTCTTGAAACAAAAAATAATTTTGCTCAAGTACTATCCTGAGGAGTTCCAGAAAAAATTCTTTCTCTGCCTCTTTGTATATACTTATGCCTAAGAGACCTGCGACAGCATTGATTCCTTTTTCGTGTATAATAGATGTATAGAGACTGCACATGTCAAGAGTGACGAATATGCAGCCTGCATCCACCTGGAGAGAACTGATTTCAGACAGAAAGTGGCCAGTATCACGAATATAAGATGGTGCTTGTTGGGTTAAAGGAGTTAATACCTTCTCAAGAAGAATAGCAGGATATGAAAGAATGGAGTCGGTGGACGCCACAATGGGGCGACCTGGAGGATGAACAAGTGACTTATGCACTTTAGGCAAAGTATAAAACACCGGAGTAATCGGGTGTTGATTAATAAGAAAGTCCCCCAATTTGGCGTCCACCACTCCACCTTCTTTAGCATTATTTACCACTCTCTGTAAAATCTCTTTAATGCGATAGACTGGATCACTTTGCAATATTTTATAAGTACTACCATCCTGTAGTTGTTGCAAAATTTCATTAACATAATATTCTTTATCTAAGATAACAATGCCCCCCCCCCCCCTTGTCAGCAGGTTTAACTACCAAATACTTTTCTTTTAACAAATGATCGAGGGTATGTTTCACTGGTAAATTATGATGTATATGTAACTTTCCCTATTTACACTGTTGCAACAATGTATCAACATCACGTTTAACTAAATTAACAAAAGTCTCAATTGGATGATGGGTTCTCGGTGTTGAATAGTTGCTCTTTATTCTCAGGTTAAACTGCTTAACCGTTAACATACTGCTAGGAGAAGAATGATGCACCTGCTCCACATTACACTGGGAGAGGGCTTCATTGCCACCAAATTGGGCTTTCAAACGTAAATTACGAAAAAAACGATGTAAGTCCGTGTCCAAGGTGAACGTATCAAAGTTCCCTGTCGGGCTAAAAGATAAGCCCTTTTTCAATAAATTCATCTGGGCAAGACTGAGGCTCTTAGATGATAAATTTAATACTAAGTTTTGTCCCGTACCTGCGACCGCATTTTCCTCGGAGCGTCTGCCTCGCTGATGATGACGGCCGGCTCGCCGGGTGTTTGCCTTGGTCTTCTTGTACGGAGTTTGCTATTCACTATAAAGTTAAAGTTACTGATTAGTTTAAAAATGTACTCCTGTGAGCGGCGTGGCCCTGTATATTCTAACCCCCAGGCAAGCGTCCCTGTCACCATGGGAACGCCTGTGGGTCAGAATATACCATGGGATTAGAGTTTTCACGATCTCACTGAGAGCGTGAAAACTCAGATCCGATAGTATATTCTAACCCCCAGGCAAGCGTCCCCGTCACCATGGGAACGCCTGAGGGTTAGAATATACCATCGGATCTTCTGAGTTACTCAGTGGCCTGGCTGGAGCCTCGGCCCCGCGTGCGCCCTGTACCAGTTCTGACTCCTTCTCCCCAGCCAGGCCCGACCCGCAGACCGCCCAGACCCCGCCCACTACACTAGTCTAGTGTAGTGGGCGGGCGGTCCGCGGCTCGGACCAGGCTGCCTGTGTGTAGTGTGTGTGTAAATAAAAAAATTAAATTTTAAAAAAATCAACAGAAGGCGGCCCGGATAGCCACTGCTATGGTTGCTATGTCGATCCCTATGCCACTGCATGCCATTCCTGCTATGAAGCTCTTGTGAAAGGCATCTGAGACTTGGTTGAACCCATCCCTTTAACCATTGGATGCTAAGAACATTTGCAGGACTGTTCTCTAGAGAAGTTGTATTGTTAGCTAACAAGCAGCAGGAAATTGAAATGGAAATTAGGTAGAAGGCGAAACAGACACCAGAGTCTGTTGTACTGGTTGGCAAATCTGGCAGAGGCTGGACAAGAGTTAGGCAGAATATTTGGTAGCCTGGGGTATCCTTTGGTGATGGGTACAATTTATCTAAAAAAAATAATGTCATCTATTAATATCTATTTTTCAGCAATGGTATCCTGTATAACTAAGAACTCTAGGGTTTGGTGATTGTTGTTACAAGGGACAATTAAATGAAAATTCATCTGACAGCCCATTATGCCAGTCCAATTGTGGTAGACATCCTAAAATCACTACTTCTCCCATCAACAGAGCTTGTATTCTCCCTGAAACCATTATGACCGGGCCCCCTATCTCCTGTTTATTACATTGAAATTGTGTGGATCCACATCACCAATCATATCTTTTTGGACATGTATACTTAATAAGCCCCATAGCTAGCGGTGGATCGCCAAAGTTCTAAATATAAGACAACTTCCTAGCTGTCTTACATTTAGACCATTTTCTACACCTAAACCAGGTGTAGAAAATGATCAATGAGATGGACCTGACAGCCCACCCGTTTCTCCGCCACACCACGCCCACTTTTTTAGACCTGGCAACATAGCATGCGCCAAATATACGCCAGAAAAGTGGCGTATATCTGGTCATAAATGACCCCCATAGAGTCCTAGGAGTAGATGCATATTACATGAAGAATACAGTACAAGTAGTTACTAAAAGAGACATCAGGAGACAGGTCCTCTTTAGCAACTAAGCCAGTAAAAAATTAAAGAGGTTTTCACTTTATTCATGTAAAAATAGGCAACCTCTCATATATAATATACACAAATATCACATTAATATGTCTTAAAATGTAATAAAATCGCATTCAGAGGTGGCAGGTGAGTAAAGTCTGTGTTCTTGCACACTTGCATGCTCCATCCGGTAAACCACATGGAAGGCAGTAGCTAACTACTAATACAATCTCTTTAATGTTGAGTGGTCCTTAAAGTAATTACATGTCTTATGTAATGAAATACAATGTTCATTTTGTAAATTAGATAGTAATAACCTACAAGGTCTTTATCAACTTACTGCTTGACCTTTGCAAAACACTTTCTTTGTAACCTTGTGTAACTCTGTTGGCCATTACTGCAAAGAATGTTATGTGAAAGAGACACATCCAGACCGCAATCGATTTCACAAACATTCATTGGGGACAGGGATTAATAGCCTTGCTTTGCATTATGCAAACTAATTAAGAAATGTAACTTTGAACAGGTTTTAGAAGCAAACTCTTTTCTTAGACATTTCGAAGTCACTGAATTTTGTATGAATGTACAATAAATGTGCAAAAATTTATTTGTGCGCACCACATCTTACTTTTTGGAATAGACCAGTTTGGTCAAAGTGATCCAATTAAAAACCTCTAAGAATACGCAAAGAACTGATATTAAATCATGTTCTATTTTGTTTATTAGCTTCAAGCATGTGCTTCTTATTCTATTTATTTCAATATGGGGTAGAATAAAGGAAGACATGAATTTCTGCAGCCCTTTACTTCCTCTCTGCTGATGTCAGTCACTGAACCAGATTTATAGTAAGAATAAGAGAGAGGGAGAACAATAAGTGTATAATTTAAATATCAAGGAAATTAAAGTTTTTGTGTGCCTGTAGAGGGAACTTACTATATAATAAAGTCATGTGATTACAGCAGCAATAGCACAGATCCTATTGTGAGGCCATATTACAGAAATGTTTTTTCTTAGAACAAATGCTGGGAGTACAGTATCAGGGAAACACCACAGGGATGCTCTGTGCCACTGTACAAAGTCGTTACATTCACATACTGTATACTAATTGATCCCAAAAGACGGATAGTTATGGATTCTTTACTGTTTTTCAATGGGATTTTATTCTATATTTAGTAACAATTATATGGATTTAATGCAGAAAGGAAATATAGATCTGAGAATAATGTGCTGATTAAATACAGTAAGCATAGTAATAGTAGTGGCAGTAGTAGTGGTAATAGCTGTGGTCCAGTAGTAGTAGTAGTAGTAGTAGTAGTAGTAGTAGTAGTAGTAGCAGCAGTAGTAGATGTAGTAATAGAGTAATAGCACTGATAGTTGTAGTGGTAGTAGTAGTAGTAATAATAGTAGAAATAGGAATAATAGTAGTAGTAACAGTAGTGGAAGTAGTAGTAATAGAAGTATTAGCAGCAACAAAAAAACTATTTCCTCAGACTCCTAATTCTCTTAAATCTGTGTACCAACTTTCTGTGCATTTAAACATCAGAAAGCAAAATGACACTTATTATGTAAACACTTATATCTGTAAACTTGCCCCCAATGTTTTACACTAGCATAACATAACACATAAACACACATTAACACACAGCCTACCTATAAAAAGTATTCAACTTCATAGACTTATGTTTTATTCTGTAATATACTGAATTTATAGTGCTTTAAATATACTGTATATTTTTTTAATAAACCAGCCTCATCAGGGGAATAACTAGGAAAATTTGGGCCCCATATCAAGATCTCGCGCCTGCGCCGTAACGGTATTCAGTCGGCGCAGGCGCACTGAGAGGCGGACGCTCGCTCGGCCGCTCCATCCTCAATGCGCCTGCGCCGATGACGTCACATCTACACCAGGCGCATTGAGGAAGGAGCGTCCTCCTCTCAGTGCGCCTGCGCCGACTGAAGACAGGTACGGCGCAGGCGCCAGATTTTGAATGCAAACAGGGCCAGCAGAGAAAGATCCCGTTCGCTGGCCCTGTCAATCAACATGCGGAAGGGGCGTCTTTAGGACAGGAGGATGCGGCTGCTACCAGCAAGTAGCCGCCCTACTTGCTGGTAGCCAGGTAATTTGCATATTTTAAAAGTACGTTTTTAACAGAATCTGCTGAAGCAAAATGATTAATTACAGTATGTATGCATAAATCGCAGCATAGGGATTATAAGTAACCAAAAAAATAATAAAAACAGTTTAGTGGGGTGACAGAAGCCCTTTAAACCATCACGGGCTGCTGCTCACTTTATCGCAGTCAGGCCTGACCAGACACGGATCCAGGAGCACAGTAAAGATGAGGAAGAAGTGGCGCTGCTCATCTCGGTGGATCAGAAGAACACAGATGAAGAGGTACAGTAAGTATAGTTGCTTTATTGGCAGGATAAAATGTCATTTTTATGTGAGGCTCATAAATAAATAAAAACATAATAATAAATGCAAAATAAAAACATAAATAAAAAACAAAAATGAAACCACACTAGAAAAACATTGTTTCAGGAAATACAGTATCAGGGAAGCACCACAGGGATGCTCTGTGCCACTGTACAAAGTCGTTCCATTCACATACTGTATACTAATTGATCCCAAAAGACAGATAGTTATAGATTCTTTACTGTTTTTCAATGGGATTTTATTCTATATTTAGCAACAATTATATGGACTTAATGCAGAAAGAAAATATAGATCTGAGAATAATGTGCTGATTAAATTAATTAAACATAGTAATAGTAGTGGCAGTAGTAGTGGTAGTAGCTGTGGTGCAGTACAGTAGTAGTGGTAGTAGTAATAGCAATAGTGGTGGTAGTAGTGGTAGTGGTAGCAGTAGTAGTATTGGTAGTAGTAATAGTAGTGGTAGCAGTAGGAGTAGTAGCAGCAGGAATAGTAGTAGTGGTAGAGGTAATAGCAATAGTGGTGGTAGTAGTAGTAGTAGTATTGGTAGTAGTAATAGTAGTGGCAGTAGTAGTGGTAGTAGCTGTGGTGCAGTACAGTAGTAGTGGTAGTAGTAATAGCAATAGTGGTGGTAGTAGTGGTAGTGGTAGCAGTAGTAGTATTGGTAGTAGTAATAGTAGTGGTAGGCAGTAGGAGTAGTAACAGCAGGAATAGTGCTTTATTGGCAGGGCAAAATGTAATTTTTATGTGAGGCTCATGAATAAATAAAAACATAATAATAAATGCAAAATAAAAACATAAATTAAAAACAAAAATGAAACCACACTAGAAAAACATTGTTTCAGGAAATATTTTTTAAGCATCGCATATACAGTGCATTCCCTTTGAATATCTAACCAGATTTCATCATCACAGACAAGGAGCCTTTAAATCTTCTTGGGCATTTAATCTTCTCTCATCATGTTATAGTGGAGAACTCTTGTGTATCAGTGCAATTAGTTCTGAGGTTTCAGGTTAATGTGTTCTCAGGTGTCCCTTCACTAAAGAGTGATAATCTTACATAATGTATTGCATGTGGCAAGCCATTATCTCAAATGTCACCATACTTTAAAGTACAGCTTTAAAGAAAATATATTTTACGGTATGCGCTTTTTTTTCCAGATTAAAAATGATGAAATTGATTAAAAATGAGAATGGCACTGAGCAAAAATGTGGACTGATCCTGATGTGAATGGAAACGCTTATCCTGTGTCCAGTCCCATAATTTAACGAGGCTAAACTGCTGACAGCCATAGATATTATTGTATGTACAATGTTATAAAGGGGCCAGTCAGGTTCTGAAATGTGGATACAAAGGGGGTCATTTACTAAATGATATACACCAGTTTTCTGGCATATTTCTGTCATAGATTGCAGTACAAAGTTTATTTGCACCGCAATTGACAAGGAAGCTGGCTTACATTTAACCCGGCAGTGGATGTGCCGAAGTTATGTAGAGGCTGGCGCCTCTTTAGAACTTCGGGTGTAGAAAATGGTATTTGAGACGGGCCTGCCCACTAGTCCACTTCTCTACCCACGCCCACAATTTTAAAATTTGCGTGAGTGGGGAGAAATTGTAGATAGCGGTGCAATTAACCGTTTTAGGCATATTTCAGCTTAGTAAATGACCCCCAAAGTCCTTAAAACAAGTCCTTACAAGATACAATGTCCTGAGTTCTTGGCTGGAATCTGTGAATCAAACCATAACTTTAGCCACTTCATTCGTCTACAGACCTACAATTTTCTATGGACTATTAAACTTGGAAAATGGGATGTTAAAGAGGACCTTTCACCGATCCTGACATTGTGAACTAAGTATACAGACATGTAGAGTGGCACCCGGGGATCTCACTGCACTTACTATTATGCCCGGGCGCCGCTTCGTTCTGCCGCTATGCCCTCCGGTATCTTCGGTCACTAAGTTATGGTAGGCGGAGATTTCAGTCACTAAGTTATGGTAGGCGGAGTCTGCCCTTGTTCTGCTGTAGCGCTGGCCAATCGCAGCGCAGAGCTCACAGCCTGGGAGAAAAGAACCTCCCAGGCTGTAAGATCTGCACTGTGATTGGCCAGCGCTACAGCAGAACAAGGGCAGACTCCGCCTACCATAACTTAGTGACTGAAATCTCCGCCTACCATAACTTAGTGACCGAAGATACCGGAGGGCATAGCAGCAGAACGGAGCGGCGCCCGAAGATCTCACTGCACTTACTATTATGCCCGGGCACCGCTCCGTTCTGCCGCTATGCCCTCCGGTATCTTCTGTCACTAAGTTATGGTAGGCGGAGTCTGCCCTTGTTCTGCTGTAGCGCTGGCCAATCGCAGCGCAGAGCTCACAGCCTGGGAGAAAAGAACCTCCCAGGCTGTGAGATCTGCACTGTGATTGGCCAGCGCTACAGCAGAACAAGGGCAGACTCCGCCTACCATAACTTAGTGAGCGAAGATACTGGAGGGCATAGCGGCAGAACGTAGCGGCGCCCGGGGATAATAGTAAGTGCAGTGAGATCCCCGGGCGCCGCTCTCCATGTCTGTATACTTAGTTCATAGTGTAATAATCAGTGAAAGGTCCTCTTTAAAGTAGCCACCAATGAGTCAACATATGATGCAATGAGGTTCAGTCTATAGCAGCACTACATAGTATTGCAGAGTTAGGTTACATTCATATGACTGTATTTTCGGTCCGCATCCGATCAACATTTTTTGTTGACTGCATGTTGACCCTTTCATTTCTATGGGATCGCAAAAAAATTTCATCCATGTGCTGTCCACATCCATGTGGCCATTCCTGAAATGATAGAACATGTCTTATTCTTGTCCATTTTGCGGACAAGAATAGGAATTTCTTTAATAAGGCCAGCAAAAATGCGGGATGCATTATGCTGGTGTCCGTGTTTTGCGGATCTGTGGTTTGCTTACTCCTGCTCATAATAGTAATAGTTCTGATAACAGGTTAATTAGTGTTTTAAATTAAAAATAAACGAAAACATTTTACGTTTTCCCCTCGTACCTCCAAAGCTTCAATGTCTTATGCTTACTAAGAATCAAAATACTCAAAGTCCCTTTATGTCTGATGGTATGAATTATTACATTGATGCAGCAAAGATCACACACCATAATAAGTGAAGCTCATTGATCACAATGAATATTTCATCATCTGTTAAACATTTTGTCTTTTTATTTATATCATTGCAGATTCCAAGGGGACACGCTTTTACATGTCTCCAACCTAGATACTCAACTTTGACATCAACACAGCTTTTATAGAGAAGCACAATGAAATTGAACAATGTCAAACTTTAAAGACCAGATGTTCTGTTGTTACCAACAATCCCAGACCACCTGTTTTCACATCATCTCCTTTATCAAAGTCTGTCACTCAAATGTCCCATGTGCAGAGAATTGGCATCACAATTACACAAGATTTTGGAAGAATTTCAACACTTCTACAGGAAGTTCTCATAATTAATTTCTACAAGCCGATAACCAATATTTGCATAGTGGTTAATTATGTTTCTTTGATTTTAGATAAGAAATTTGGAGAAAAAAAATAATGAAACAAATTATTTCTTGAATGTCTACCAAAAAGAGAACGGAAAAGATTGATCCTATCTAAAATGTGGACACAATAAACTTAGGCAGCCTAAAGATGCACCAAATTTATCACAATGGATGATACATTTGGTGCATGGCTGGACAATTTTTATATACTATTATTTGGCTTACTCTGGGACAACATTTGGTTCCCTAAGTCTAGTGCACATACTTGCATTTTTAAGTAAATCTATAGTGTCCCCCAAGCACTATTAGGTGCAGTACTACTACTGCTCCTCCAGAGTCCCAATCCATACTCGCTCCGTGTTCCCCTACTGTGTACCTGCAAACCAATGCTGGAATACATTTGCAGGACTCCTAAGCGTGTGCTTAAGTGTCCTCTCAATTCAACTCCGAATGGCACTGGCAACTGTAACACCTTTTAAAAGCCCAAGTAAGTGGGAGCAAGAGTTGAATTGCTCTCCACTACAGTGGTCCACTATCTATAGGAACGTGAGAAAGGCGACAGTTTCCAGTGCTCATAGATTAATCCAATTTAAGATCCTCCATCGATTCTACTATACACCCAAAATCCAAGGAAAATTTCCCCAAAATAAAGCCCGGGATTGTTGCTGCCCTAAATGTGGATATGTTAATGCAAACTATGTCTGCAGTAAAATAAGAAAATATTGGGATGAGGTCTTCTCTACCCTACAAAAGGAGTCTTCAATGAACTATAACCCGGGGATCTTGATAGTGATCTTTGGAAATTATGGGTCAGAAATGGAAGTCCCGCCCCAGGTCAGACAGATTTGGATGAGGGGATTGATAGTGGCTAAAGCTATATTGATCAAGTATTGGGGTTCTGTCTCCCCGCCCTCGACAAGGGAGTGGGGTTTATACCTTCAACAAATTAGAATATATGAGGATATTGAAAGGAAACGGAGAGTTGCACGCAGTACTACGTAGCTATATTTAATATATTTAATATTGATACTATTTTATACTTTATTGAACGGAGTGGACGACAGCCAATGGGGGGGGGGGGGGGGGGAGATACTTAGATTTCCTACTATCTTAGGTGTGAACTTAGGATGATTTGTAGAATTTGTTTATAATGATGTTCATGATTGTCATACTATGTACACCGATGTGACTAATATTGGTTCATGTATTAACATTATGATTTCTAAAATAAAAATAAATATAAATAAAACAAAATTAAAAAAAGTGTCCTCTCAATTGTTCATACGCACTCCGAAGTCGACTGTGTATCCATTAACCTGCGCACATAATGGGGAGGACTCTTGAGTGCACGTTTAGGGGTCCTGCCAATGTACTGGAGTATCGGTTTGTGGGCACACGGTGGGGGGACAGGGAGGAGAATGGACATATATTTTAGCAATTGGGACCTACCAGAAGCAGTTCTAGTCATGCAGTACTACATTAAAGGGGTTCTGCAGTTTGTTTAAACTGATGATCTATCCTCTGGATAGATCATCAACATCTGATCGGCGGGGGTCCGACACCCAGGACCCCCACCGATCAGCTGTTCGAGAAGGCAGCGGTGCTCCAGGAGCGCCACGGCCTTCTCGCTGTTTACCGCAGGCCCAGTGACGTCATGACTAGTATCAACTGTCCTGGGCTCGGCTAAGCTCTGTTCACTTGAATGGAGCTTAGCCACTAGAGATGGCCTTGCGGTTCGCTCGGCGGTCGTTTCGTGGTGAAATTTGCGTGTTCGCGATTCGCCGAACATGCAAACATATGGAGATATTCGCGCCCGCCATATTCTTTTACATTGTGAAGAACTTTGACACATGACACATCCATCAGGTGGTACAGGACAGCCAATTGAGACGTTTCAGCACATGGACATACCCCCTACCTTATAAATAAACCTGATCTGGCCGCCATTTTACATTCAGTGTTTTGCCAGTGTAGGAGAGGTTGCTGTGTGGAGCAGGGACAGGCTGTTAGGGACACCAAACGCTAGCTAATAGGGCCACAAAAGTCTGATATAGGTGTGCTATTGATAGGTGTGATACACAGAGGGGTGCGATATACTTATAATATACTTTTATAATGAGCCAAAAACACATAGATCTATATAGTGATCACCTGGAAGTCAGGGGCCTAGGGGCTTACTAGGGCCATTTTTATATAGGGTAAGGTTTCAGACGGGGTCGCTCTTATCAGGGCGGGTGGTCTGTGGTTAGGCTATCAGGGCCAGAATAGCACCCCCCTGTAGGGTAATATCAGGGACAGTTCTTTGCCCACCCTGCTCTTCAATACCACATCATCATCTAGCCCAGGGAGAGATGGTTTTTGCTTTCCCTCCGGGATTCATCGATGTGCACTGGAACCCCCCGGATTGTGGTAGGACATATGGTTTCTGATTTGGTGCCGCCGAGCACTTGTTATTGCCTACCACATCTATGCTTTTTGCTTAACTTTAATAATGTAATTTTTTTTCATTTTGAGGGATATCTGTTCCATTCACACGTCTGCAAAATGGGTCCGCATCCGTTCCGCAATTTTGCAGAAAGGGTGCAGACCCATTCATTTTCAATGGGGCCGGAATGTGCTGTCCGCATCCACGGATCCGCACTTCCGCATCCGTGCTTCCGTTTCCGCAAAAAAATAGAACATGTCCTATTTTTGTCTGCAATTGCAGACAAGATTAGGCATTTTCTATTATAGTGCTGTCCGCAAATTGCGGAATGCACATCGCCGGTGTCCGTGTTTTGCGGATCCGCAAAACACTTACAGACGTGTGAATGGACCCTCATAGTAACATTATTAAAGGTTACGTTTTATCTTTATGTATATTCTAATTGATTGCCTTCCGTGTACAATGTTATAATATACTTTCTATGTTAGATAGTATATTATAGTGCATTTGTATTGTGCGGCAGTTGTGTGCGGTTCTGCTGCAATACTGCAGGTATAAAGAGGGACAAGCGTTATTGGAACAAATAATTTCTACTAGTGTGATATACCAGTCGCCCCCCCAAAAAAACTGATTGAAGCGGGGTGTTATATACCAATATATTTTCTTTATGTAGAAAAACGGTATTGCAGAGGCTCTACTGACTTGCGCAACACGGTTAGGTGCTCTCTCCAAATATGGCAGTACCAGTTGCCAAAAATAATTGATGTGGTAAAGATTTCACAGGATGGAGGGCACTCGAATGGCTGGGTATATATAGGACTTCAATAATATATGAGGTATATCTCAATTATTTATTTATTGTAAAATTATGCCTTTCTACAAATGATGGATGTAGTGGCAACTTTCAATAGTAATGTGGCATACAGAAGCAGTAAAATTTCATCATGCAATTAAAAGTTATTAAACTAATATCAGGAACATTCTAGTTCCTCTTATAGAGTAAAGATATATAAATGGCAGAAAATAGTCCTTGTATGACCAATGGATGCCTACCTATGCAGATGATCAGTCTGCATATAGGTCTTATATTATGATAAAATAAGTCCGCTTATCTCCACTTGTGTCCTGGAAGTATAGTCACTTAAGAGAAAAGCTGGAACAGTCTTACCCCATATGGTTGTGCTCCGGGCAGCTGCTGTAAAGAAAGTGTCCTTCTAAAGTCATCCGATCCTCTGCGGCATGTAGCGGTGGTGCGCACGTGTCTTTCGGCGTCTTCGGCGTCTTCTTGTGTTCCGGCTTCCTGGATCGCTGCGTCACTCTCTGCTATACAGGATGTGACGTTCCTATGACCGGAAGTGTCGGTCTGCTGTTCCGGACTGCTTACCAATTTGTTAGTAAGCTGTATAATATTCACCTTTAGTTGATAAAAGGACTTTTTTAATACACAATCCAAGTACTATTCTGGGTAGAACCAAACGCGTTTCGGTGCACTCTTGCACCTTCATCAGTGGTGAATAGTACTGTTCTTTTCCTTCCTTTTATAGAGGAGGGATCATTAAGACATCCAGGATAAATCCAAAATGTGAAATGGAATTCCGATAAAAAATGACATATAATACAACAGATATCATTCTGTATAAATAACTTAGAGGCTATAGATAACATAAAGCATTAGATAGGATATATGACTATCATAAATAATGGGGGTGTGTTATTATCAATATTTGACATCAATATTAAAATTTATAAAAGATTTATAAAAAGTTTTTGTAAAGAAGTTTTTGTAAAAAAATTTTTTTGTAAAAAATTCCCATATACATTCCTATAAATAAATCGACATTCATATAACACAATAAAAATAATTTAATTTAATAAGAAGCATAATAGCATAAAATCATAAAATCGACAGAGAGTGTTGTTGTTCCTCTTTTTCTTAATCTGGATCTATTTGTGTTCATCTTGATTATATTAAATGTAGATAAATACGTATATGAGTGTAGATAAGGGGGGAAGGACCCGACTGGGAGAGGCCGTCGAGATGCTGATAAACAGCCCGAACTCGACAGACTGTCCCAGAGGGGCACATCCCCCTATAAAAATCCAAATAATTCTAACTCTGCATTTAGGCCGGCAGGGGTAATTGTCTCAAATTCGAAGATCTTACGTGATTCTGCTCTGGACATACTTGATATGTGATTGCCCCCTCTCCAAGGTTTATATACTTTTTCAAATGCTATGTATATTAGTCCCGAGGGATCCTTATTATGATGTGTTTTAAAATGCTGAGACAATGTATGATTTTCATAACCTTTTTTAATGTTACCAATATGTTCTGCTATCCTCTTTTTGAACAATCTTTTCGTCCGGCCCACATATTGTTTGTGGCACGGACATTCCAAGATGTAGATGACATCTGAGGAATTGCATGACAGATTGTCTTTGATTGTGTAACTGAAGGAATTTTGTCTTGATTGGACCTGTATGGTTTTTTTCGGGAAATGTGTTAATTTACAATTATTACAGACTCCACATCTATAGAATCCCTTTAGATTGAGCCAATTGGATTTGATATTTTTGCCTGGATTTTTTATAGTAGGGGCAATCAATATGCCCAGATTGGGTGCCTTGGTATACGAGATTAATGGATTGTTTGGAAGCAATGGACCTATAATTTTGTCCCTTTGTAAATGGTGCCAGTGTTTCCGTATTAGGGTATTGATTTTCTTATATTGTCCATGAAACGGAAGTATTAGTCTTATTTTTTCCCCTGATTCCTCTTGTTTCTTTTTATTCTTGTTTTCAAAAAAGGATTTTCTTTCCATATTTTTAACTTCAGTTAAGGCCAAATCTATGGTTTCTTCTGGGTATTGTTTTATTAGGAATTGTTGTTTTAATGTAATAGCTTCTTTTTCAAAATCTACGTTCAGAGTACAGTTTCTTTTAAGTCTTCTGAACTGACTCAATAATGGGAATATTGAGTAGCCAGCGGGGAAGATGACAACTGGTATAAAGTATGTATCCATTTTTCATGACTGGTTTATTATATGTATTACATACTAATCTATTCCCTTCTATCTTTATTTTCAAATCGAGAAATTCTATGCCAGAGTTGCTAATTTGGGTAATGAATTTCAAATTTCTATCATTAATATTAATTTGGGTTAAAAATTCATCTAAAAGTATTTTGGTATCCTGCCAAATAAAAATGATGTCGTCGATGTATCGACGCCAGAGCACCAGGCCCGCCCCCAGATGGGGCGTGATGGTTTCATACTCCCAATGTGCCATAAACAAATTCGCATAACTGGGGGCGAACCTGGTGCCCATGGCTGTGCCTCTTTCTTGAATGTAAAAGTCAGAATTGTAATAAAAATAATTATGTGTTAAAATATATTTTACACCTTCCATTACATATTCAATCTGTTCCAAGTTCAATATATTGGCTATCGTTAATTGTTGTTTCAGGGCTGCTAGGCCTTGTTTATGATCTATAATGGTATAAAGAGAACTAACGTCCATTGTTCCCAAATACCAATGATCTTGGACTTCCAGTTGTTCTAAAGTTTTAATTATATATTTTCTTTATATTGCATTTGGGTACTGTATAGTGCATTTGCGCATGCGTGTACGTGAAAATTATATTGCCGATATTTTGCATTGAAAAAAATAATAAATGGAGTTCGCAAACATCTGGTATGTCACTGTCCATGTTGTGGGACTATTTGTGCATTTCTAGTAATTATTTCTTGGCTGCAAATATGAGCTGAAGGTTTTTCAGGTTCGCCTGCCATTAAAATGAATGGGACCCGCTGCGAACTTGCGGTTCACGCGATCGCGTTCGTGAACCGTCCCGGCAGATGTTCGTCCATCACTATTAGCCATGCCATGGCCAGTTGATACTAGTCGTGACGTCACTGGGCCTGCGGTAAACAGCGAGAAGGCCGCGGTGCTCCTGGAACGCCGCTGCCTTCTCAAACAGCTGATTGGCAGGGGTCCCGGGTGTTGGACCCCCGCCGATCAGATGTTGATGATCTCCCTTTAAGCCATGCCTGTTTCTAAGCCACACTCCCTTTTCAGTTAAGCCATACCCCATTGCTTAGTGAGGCTCAGTGGGTTATTCTTTATAGAGCATTTCCTTACACAGGTCTAAAAAATATGCCAAATTTTGGTGCATTGTTTGCCAAATTCTAAGCACTATCACATTTGTAAATGTTAGTCATTTATATGAAAATGCATGACACTTCAGATTTTTTTTACTTGTTGGAAACAAACTTAATAGCAAGGCACCCTGAAGGCCAGCATTGGTGGCCATGCTTGCACACTATAGAAAAAAAGCACCGGCCTAGGCACCTTTTCCTATAGTGCGCAAGCATGGCCACCGCTATTGGATTGCAGGGTGGTCGTAACAATGGAAAAGAGCAGTGTATAATGTGATGGAAAAATTTATCAAGCCAGCAAAGGAGGCAATATATATGGGCCATCACAATACATTAGTAAGTGCCTTGTATTAACCTTGTCTACAAGATAAATTCCATTTGTGGAAGTGAGACAACCCCTTTAAATTCTATAAAAAAAAGTCAGAAAACTTGGAAACAAAATTAAGCAATTAGTACTGATTCTATGTTACAGCCTATATAAGGCCACATCTGCGTTCACGATTCTACAGGCTTCAGAGCTGAAATCTGTCTTCATTCCTTGTTGGCTCAAAATCTTCATAGAAATTTCACAAGTGATTTTCATTATGAGAAATGTCATATTTACATCAGGAACCCTCCAGCAATATCATGTAAGAAAAAATAACTTCCCTCTGCTGAGTCTTTAGGGGCTTGTTGTCTGCTTCCGCTGACAACCTGCAGAATTATCACTGTAGCCATTTAAAAATCCTATTCTAAAAACCTTTGTTTCTGTAGCACCACAAAGCAGTTATGAACACTGTACTCCACAGAAGTGTTCCTTTTCCAGTTCTGACAGTGTGGGGGCACACTTTATTGATTCATAAATTTCCAGAAGCTCTAACAAAGGAAGGTTACAATGCAGAGATCAAAAAAAGGACGGTCCTATGCTGCTTTTTTATGCCAAATCCTAATATTTGTTAACACAAAGAGCAGACAAGTTTTATAAGGATTTATAATGAAACCTTTCAATCTTGTAACATTAGCATTTTGTCTGCCAACACTAGGGGGAGCTTCAAAACTATACATGTACAGATTTTGAAAGCTCATAGCTGTATAAAAAAAATTCTGGTAAGATTATAAGCATCCTCTAGTGGTGACTACAGGCAGACAATTTTATTTTTTCCTAAAAATGAAGCACTCAAATGTGTAAGTATAGTTACAATTTCTCACATTAGGTAGTCTCATAAGAATATTTTAATAGAGTTTTAGGTTTATTTTCTTACTTTTGCCATATTAAATGTAGAAAAATAAAATAATATGGTGATTCAAAAATAAACTAATATGTTACCTATATGCTACATAAAAGGTGTAGTTAAGTAAGATTGTAAGATAAAATTAATATATTTTTTAGCAAACATCCTGAAGACAAAGTCTATGATGACAGTTGTTAGGTTCGTTCAGAGACCAAGAGATGTCAAGTATCAGGATAAAAATATAGATAGCAGTAGCTCCTACTGTATGCCTTGCGGTAAAACTCAAATCCATAGAAATAGTACATACAGTACATAAACAAACTGACAGATGAGGAAGATTTAACCAAAACATGCCCTAGAGGAAAAATTGAAAAGATAACAAGGGGACCAGGAGACGGTTAGACTATGAATAATTTCTCATAAGCATCTGCAATATACAGATACATAGTACTATGAGAACAGAACGTGGATTGTGTTTTACAACCGTTGTGATAAAGACACAGTCATATTAATACTTGCTCTATAAGCTTCAATTCAAAGTTTTCTGTATACTAGCCTGTGTATGTCCTAACAACCAGCAGCTCTCTTCCCTGAAGTGCGAGTTGTTAATGAGCACCTGTCAGCATGAACAACCCTATTAAACCTGGCATATTGGTCTATTGGTTTAGAAAATATAATTTGTAATTGGATTGAAAATTGGCTTCATGAACGTATCCAAAGAGTTATGGTCAATGATTCCTACTCTGAATGGCCCCCGGTTATAAGTGGTGTACCCCAAGGTTCTGTGCTGGTCCGCTATTTTTTAACTTATACATTAATGACATAGAGGATGGGATTAATGGTGCTGTTTCTATTTTTGCAGATGACACCAAACGTTCTAATACATTCCAATCTATGGAAGATGTTAATTAAGTTACAAGCTGACTTGGACAAACTTTCTGTTTTAGGCCTCCACTTGACAAATGACGTTTAATATATATAAATGTAAAGTTATGCACTTGGGGGCTAATAATCTGCATGTAGCATATGTCTTAGGGGGAGTAAAACTGGGAGAGTCACTTGTTGAGAAGTATCAGGGTATATTAGTAGATCACAGACTAAATAACAGCATGCAATGCCAGTCAGCTGCCTTTGAGGCCAACAGAATTTTGTCTTGCATTAAAAGAGGTATGGATTTGCTAGACAGGGATGTAATATTGCCACTATACAAAGCGTTGGTGAGGCCTCAACTGGAATACACAGTTCAGTTCTGGACACCAGTCCATAAAAAGGATGCCCTGGAGTTAGAAAAGTACAGAGGAGAGCAACTAAACTCAAAAGGGGCCTGGAAGATTTACATTAAACTGAAATTGTTTTGCCTTGAAAAAAGACATCTAAGGGGGGACATGATTAACTTGTACAAATATATAAACAGACCATACAAAAAATATCAAGGGAAGCTATTCTGTGTTAAACCCCCTCAAAAAACAAGGGGCCACTCCCTAAAGAGAAAAAAATATTCAGTCATAAGAGGCGACAATCATTCTTTACAGTAAGATCTGTGAATCTCTGAAATAGCCTGCCGCAGGAGCTGGTCACAGCAAATACAGTAGATGGTTTCAAAGAAAGTTTAGATGACTTTTTAATTCAAAATAACATTGAGGCTTATGACAATTGTAGGAACAAGGGGCCATCATTGATGGTCGGTACATGTCACTGAGGTTCCTGGCCTCGGTGAGGTAAGAGCCGTTTTTTTTCCTGAAGTGTCAGTATTGCAGATTGCAGTCTGACACTTCAGCTGTTTAGGATGGCTGTAAAGCTGATCCGGGACGGCTCTTACTGGGAGTAGCCAAAGTTCTGGGTGGGTGGCTACTCCCCACTTTCCAGGCCGGGTCTTGGCAGGCTTATAAATGCAGTCAGCACTGTCAGGTGGTGTGGATTATCCTCCATCTGACAGTAAAGCTGTGGAGTACTCTGTGCTGAGGATGGTAAACAGGCATGCAGGCCACCTGGAAGCCTGCCAGTGAACTTGTCTGTGGCTGAGCATATAGACGGGTGTGAACTGACGCCTAGGATTCCAGGTGACCATTATTATGTTTTGCTGTGCGTGAACAAGCACCAAGACTGTTGTGTTTTTGCTGAGTGTGAATAAAACACTGAAGTTGATTTGCAACCTGGTTCCTTGCCTCTATACTGCGTCCGCTAACCTGTCTACCAGAGCAAATCCCCACAATTGGTGGCCTAGAGCGGGCACACACAGTGAGGCTGGCCTGAAGGCCAAAAGGTTTTTGTTTTTTCCGAGCACGGGTGTATGTCCTATATCAAGCCGGCAAGGTTATGACCCATGTCCCCTGACAAAATATAGGCGGTTGTGAAAGCCCTCATGGAGGCTAACTTGCAGCAGCGGGAGGCTAACAAGCAGCAGCAGGAAACCAACCAGCTGCTATTACAGCATGTGATGACGTTACAAGCGGCGCGTCCCAGAATTTTCACAATGCCCGGAAAGCTGTCCGTGCGGAGATCCCTAAGATGACCCTCTCGGTTGACGTTGAGACCTATCTGGCGGTATTCTAAAAGGTGGCCGTGAGGGAAAAGTTACCCCGAGACCAATGGGCTGAGATCGTTGCTCCGTTCCTGGAGTCTGGAACCCAGCAGGTATTTTTTGACCCACCAGATGATCAGCAACCGACTACCCGACGGTAAAAGGTGAGATTCTGGCAAGACTGGGGGTGAATGTATTGGTCCGGCGGGTGCATCAGTGGGAATTTAACCCGGCTGAACCCGCCAGACCGCAGTATTATGATCTGCTACACCGGTTGCAAAAATGCTGCAGCCTGACGTACTGAGTCCCACTGCTATGCTGGACCGTCTGTTGGCGGATGTGTTCTGGACGGCTTTGCCGTACCCTCTCCAGCACTGGATCGGCCAGGTGTCTCCTGGTAATGTCCTAGAGATGGTCGACCTGGTGGAGCGCTTTAAGGCCACCATAAATCTACAGAGGAGTTCTTTTAGGAGGGGGCCAGTTAAACGCCAGAAATCTCCCCCCTTAACCAGGCGGCTGGTGCCAGCAAGGCCTGCTCGGGATGTACTCCCTGCAGATCCAGCTCCAGTGGTTTGTTGGCGGTGTCAAGAGCCTGGTCACATAAGGACTGACTGTCCCCATCGGAGGGAACCCATGAACACTAACTATGGCTACCGGACCTCGATGTATGCCAGGAGACTGTGTGCATCAGGTACACCCGAGACAATAGACAATAGTCACCTGTGCCAGGTACAAGTAAGAGATACCCTGGCAGTGGCACTGTTGGACTCAGGGAGCCTGGTAAGAGCTGCCCTGGTGCAGCCCGACGAATATACTGACCGAAAAGTCAGCGTTGTGTGCATCCATGGAGACTTAAAGGACTATCCCACCGACCTGGTGACTCTATCGACGGGGGCCTGCAGGTGGACTCATGAGGTGGCCGTCGCTACAAAGTTACCTTATGAACTTATAATTGGGAGAGACTTCCCCGGTTTCCCGGTAATGTGGCCTGAGGCGAGAGTCCCCAATATCCATGTGACAGGGGTAACCCTAGCAGAGTGGCCTTTCTCAGGGGGGAGACCAGAACCCTGGGAACCTGAGACCGAAGGGCCAGTGGGAAGGGTTGCCACCACTTCGGTTGAAGAGGGGGAGACAACCCTGCTATATGTGATGGTGGGAGACGTGGAGGACTTGCCGCTGGGTCCGGAATTGGCAGACCTCATCTCTAGAGACAATTTTGGTACAGCACAGCATCAGAACCCGACTCTATTTCGGGCCTGGGGAAATGTGGTAGTAGTTGAGGGTGAGCCGCAACAACCGGGGGTCTATGTTCCCCGTTTTGTGGTTAAATAAGAGATGTACCAGGTAAATCAACTATGGGGTGAGCAAATTGAACAGTTGGTGGTGCCCAAGGCATGTTCTTGGGGGACACCTGGGCCAGCAGAAAATGCATCATCGGATTCTACAGTGTGTTCAGAGAGGTGGAAGAGTATTGCAAGTCTTGCCCAACCTGCCAGATAACCAGCCCCCAGCCACATTTCCATAGCCCCCTGGTCCCTCTTCCGATTATTGAGTTCCATTTAAGCGGAACGCTATGGATCTCACAGGCCCAGTACCGAAGTCCGCTAGAGGGCACCAACACATCTTGGTAGTACTGGACTATGCCACTCGGTACCCGAAGGCGGTGCCGCTGCGACATACCTCCGCCAAACTCATAGCTAAAGAGTTAGTGGACATGTTTTCTCGAGTGGGCCTACCTAAAGAGATCCTGGCTGACCAGGTGACCCCTTTTATGTCAAAAGTCATGAGGGTACTAAGTAAACTGCTTCAGATCAAACAGTTACAGACGTCCGTCTATCACCCACAAACGGATGGCCTGGTAGAGAGGTTTAATCAAACCTTGAAAAACATGTTAAAGATGGAAGGGATTGGGATCTGCTACTGACCTATATCATGTTCGCAGTGCGAGAGGTAGCCTCTACTGGGTTCTTGCCCTTTGAACAGCTGTATGGCCGGCATCCGCGTGGTTTATTCGACAAAGCCAAAGAGGCATGGGAACAACAACCCACACTGCATAAAAGTGTGATTGAGTATGTCACTCGGATGCAAGAGCGGATGGAGACAGTGTTGCCGCTGGTTAAGGAACATATGGAGGCAGCTCAGTGAGCCCAGAGTAGGGTCTATAATCGCCAGGCTCGGGTTCGAAATTTTAACCTGGGAGATCGAGTTTTGGTTCTGGTGCTGACGGTGGACAGTAAGTTCCTGGGTAGGTGGCAGGGTCCCTACGAAGTGCTCCAGCCCGGGCAGAGAAAGCCAGAGCAGATGTACCATGTGAACTTACTGAAACCGTGGAAAGATAGGGAGACCAGTATGGACAACAGCCCCTGGCCAGGTTTTCTGGGGGTAGAGTTTCCAATCCCACGGTCTGATACGAGGGAAGCAGTTGCCACAGTAAAGATTTCTGACAACCTTTCCTTTAAATAGACTCAAGAGGCCTCTATACTGCATCCGCTAACCTGTCTACCAGAGCAAATCCCCACACAATGTATAGAAATCTTGTTCTACACACCCTTCCCTTTGGTCCAACCCCTTTTTAAAAGGAAGATGGACATTGATCCAGGGATTTGTTCCATGGATCGATATAGCAGGATTACAGGTTGGACTTAATGGACTTTTGTATTTTTCCAACCTTAACAACTATGTAACTATATGGGGTTTATCATGCTATTAAAATATCTTTCTTTTGTTACTATCTTGTACCATTGCATAATTTTATGTTTATGCAAATGAGCTAGTTGAAGCACCAAGGTGCTGGCTGTAGTGCTTGAAGCATTGCTACAGCTATGCCCCAGAGCTTGGTATACTCCAGCCTCCTATTTGATTGACATTGTCTTCTGACATCTGGACTTTGGGTCACAGACTCTACTTAGAATCACCTTTGGGTGTAATGACGACATCAGTGCCTGCGAACTGCGAATCTGTGCTGCTCGGCAAGCAGCAGATCTAGAGCACAGGTGCCAAATTTGTTAGCCACATCACAAGGGCCAAAAGACAGGGCAAGATGAGATTTTATTGCCCTGTCAATCAAATGGGAGGGGAAATTTAGTGAGCATGGGCCGTAGCTATATAAGTGCACCTAGTTCTACAGCCAGTCCCTTGGTGCTCCAACTAATTCATTTGCATAAATATAAAATTAATTATATCTGTGCAGTGGTACAAGCTAAAAACAAAATAAAAATGAGAGATTTTTTTAATCAGCATGATCAACCCAACCAGGCTCTATTACTGGTTTAATAGGGCTGATCATGCTGACAATTGCCTTTTATGTATACCTCCAACAATATGAAAGTCTTAAGTTGTTTGCTCAGATTTGAAGATATTTGAAACAGAATCCTCCAGTGTGTTGTACCTGGTAATATTCAAAATCACCTGCTCCCTGCCACACCCTTCAGCAGTCCAGCACCCCAGATGGATGGGTTCATGCATGCTACTGCAGCCAATGACTGGCCTCAGCAGTGACATGTCTCTAAGAGGCATACGACCCAGCATGTGATCCAAGTGCCACTTGGGGATACTTCACCACTAAAGACCAAATGAAAGGCAAAATCCAGCTCAATCTCGCAGAGGTAAAAACCGGTACTTTATTGAAGCGGTATAGAAATACAGTACATCCAGGAAAAACAATCTTAGTCTACGTGTTTCGGTCTACTAGAAATGTAAGCCCTTACTCATGACCCTGTCATGAGTAAGGGCTTACATTTTTGGTAGCCCGAAACGCATAGACTAAGATTGTTTTTCCTGGATGTATTTCTATACCGCTTCAATAAAGTACAGTTTTTTTACTGCGAGATTGAGCTGGATTTTGCCTTTCATTTGGACTTCAAGCCATCCGCATCCAGGTGCAGTGTTCTGTGCTCACAGCAGAGAAGGAGCAGGTGAGAGCAGCACTTTTCTTATTGCTATGTGGTTCACCACTGAAGACATCCATTGGCTGCAGTAGCAAATATAACCCTGTGCAGAAGTTTGAAGGTTGGGGACTAGAAGATCATTGAAGCGAGCCAGGGTGCCAGAACACAGTGGTGGAGATCAGGTGAATATGATTTTTTTCATTATGTAAAACACACTCCTGGGGCTAGTTAAAAATTACTATAAGGCTGGACAAACCTTCTGAGTAGACCCTAAATGAATGATTCTTTAAAGGGAGTATGTTAGAAGACATTGGTAGGAGCAGGACACAGGAGGTAATACACACCTCTGTCCCTGCTTTAACTACCACAGTTTACGTTAAGTAATGGCTGTAGTGTCCAACCAGGAGACTTCTACACCCATGACTCACGGTAGAGAAGAGGGGCTGTGATGCCCGATCTATTCATTTTTGCAGCACTCTATTGATTGAACGTAGAGACAGAGGTTTGTATTACCTCCGGCACAGCCCCCCTACCTATGGTTGTCAGCAGTTTTATATCAATAAATCTACTGACATATTCCCTTTAACATTTTGCTTTGATGACATTTAAGATTTGTTGGTCAATCCTCTTCAGACTGCAAACTGATGTGAATGGCCAGGCACACTGATTAGTTGAGTGGTGTGAGAATGACTTGGTTGCAAATCTTGATAAACATCTATAGCATGATAAAATATATGGTGTAAAGTAACCTTGTTGTCATACAATGATTGTAGTCACCTATGATTTTACCACATTCATCGTAGACCTGAATGTAGTCGCATAGTCTTACTGTAGCTGTATAGTGTACCTGAAAACCACACATTTTGGGTTGAACACACATATACGAGGGTTGACTGGTTCTCTATTAGACCTCATGCAAATGGACTAATTACAGCTTCCTACAACTTCAACATAATATAAAACTACAGTATAATACGGTATCCGTAGATATCTATAAGAGCTCTAGTTTTGTAGCTGTACTTGTGTTCTGTTGTCTTGTGAAGAAGAGAATTTTTACAACATATATTAATGTATTGTGATGCCCAGAGACAATGTGCGCTACATAAAAAAAAAAAATTCCTGCACTTAGCTCCACCATGCGCAGGGGCCCTTAAAGTTTTTTTTTCAGGATTAGGAAAATTTGTTTAGTCCCATTCGCATGAGATGGGCTGCATTACCAGGCCGTTCTCATGAACAGGTATGGCGCAATGGGAAAAATAGATTCTGCTTTTCCAACCTTGAAAAACCTTGTCCACTAACACTAAGTGCATTATTTCACCTAAATAATAGAAATAATTTATAGCTATATGAAGTCACCTTACAGGGTTAAGCAACGGTGAAATCAATCAGTAAAACAAAAGGAAATGGCTTTTCTCTTTGAAACAAACATAAAAAAAAAAATGATTTATTGAAGATGAGATTAAATTCTGTAGGAAATCCAAGCGATGTAGTCCAAGCATATTCTGCATTTTATAGCATTAGATGGTGTACAGACTTGATATAACCCGCAACATGAAAAAGAAAACAACTATTGACTTTCTAACAAGCTGACCCATAGACGGTAATAAAATAACTGTTATAGGGAGATAAGCCCGATAAAATCCAAATTCATCAGTGATAACAAGGAAATTTATTGCAGCATTGTCACTCAACTTATTTTAAATCAATACAAATCTCTCATAAACCACCTAAAATCCAATAAGAAAGCAGCAAACCCTTTATGTAACAGATTAGTGCTAATGCAAAAATAAAGTGCCCCAAGGATAATGATCCATTGTGGTTGAGCAGAAGGCCGTTATTTCTTAGGCATTTTCATTTATTTTACTTTGGACATCTTTATTGGCATCTGGGATGTATGACATAATGCTCAATATCTTGAGGAATAATGTATTGAAATGTTAAGAATCCCCTGGAGATAGAGGGCTTCTGCTTCCCACTCATTTCTGCTGAATATGTTTAAAAGATTTGAGAAAGTGTTTTAATAAATATGTATATTTTTTTATCCTTTCTATTACCTGTGAGATGATAGAAAATGCAAAAAATAAAGATTTAGGGGATTGTACAGGTAATTGAGACGTGACATTTATAAATGTGTGTATGCTGAGAAAAGCAAGTTACAGTGAAGCCTTGGTTTGGAACCCTTAAAGGGTTTGTGCCATAAACTACTTTTCACTCTAAAGTTTATTTTCACCAATTACTCTACCACTCCGTACAGTACTGTATTACAATGAAGTTTTATACAAATCGACTTCGGACGAAGCTTCCGAAGTCGATTCGCTCATCCCTAGTTATAACTTTTGAAAAATAAGTTTTGATAAATGGTGGTATTTAGGGAAGGCAATATTTATTGGGCAGGACATATTTATTTTAGTGGCACAACCCCTTTAAATTGGTTTTCTGAGACTTAAAAATTGATTGCCTAGCCATTAATATCCGATTAATGGGGTCTGACTCCCAGCACTCTGCCCATAAGATGTTTGAAGGGGGTGCAGTGTCCGGACAATCTCTACAATGTTTTCTTAGTATACCAAGAACACCTCTGCACATTATTTGGTGGCTGTACTTGGTATTGCAGCTAAATCTCATTTAACTGAATAGGACTGAGCTGTATAAAGGCCATGAGACTGAAGGACAAGCTGGATCAGTATTTTGTGCTGCACTATTTGGTTCTCTGAAAGCAGTATTTTGTGCTGCACTGTGGTATTTAGTTCTACTGGGGCAGTATTAGAAGGTACTGCTGGCCCCTACCTACTTCTGTTGTCCCTGCCTACTTGTGTTGCCCTGCCTTTTGTCAGTCTGGATCTGCCTACAACATGGAACAACTCTTAGGTTTTTTCCAGGACCACCCCTGCATCACAGACCTAGGAATAGGCCACAGTGCTTACTCAAGTTCCTTTCCAAAAGGTGTAGGGCATCGCTGTTGAAGAGGAAATGTACTGAGCACTACATGAATGCCGATGCTGAATGGACAACTCTCTGATGTTCTTATATTCTAATAGACTATATGAGAATGGGTCACATTGAGGCAACTCCTCTAAAATATATTTTTTTCCAAATCGGATGATTCTATTCTACTGACATAGCGGTAATATTATATGCAAATGATATAATCTGTGGTTTCCTAGATCTAACTTTTCAATAGCTTTTGCCACATGGTATCATGCCAAGATGTGATATCAAATTCAAGTTTAGAACTGCTCCATCTGTAGGTATAGTAGGACTTGATAGACCTTTAGGGATTAGTGTTGAGCGCAAATTTTTTTTGCGAATATCGGCACTTCGCTAATTTGCGAATATTTAGAATATAGCGCTATAAATTCGTTATTTCTAATATTATTTTATTTTTATTTTTTTATTGTTATATTTTTTTCTTTCCCACTTCCCAAAAGTAGTTCTTACCTGTTCTGAGGATTCCTGTCTTCTCCAGTCAGTGCCCGTTGCCGCTTCTGCCGACTTCCGTGCTCATGGAGCGTCCCTATCACCATGGGAACGCCTTCATACTAGAATGTACTGTCGGATGTGAGAATTAGGTTGAAATCGCAATGCGATTAATATAACTTGAAGTAATCGCATTGCAATTTCAACTTAGACCTGGTTTACTATGGTTGGCTTGGTAGAATTAGCGAAGATGACGAATATTACGAATGCATTCGTCATATTCCTCAAAACAAAGATAACAAAGTATTCTCCATCTTCGTTTTAGCTCCATATTTGTCAACTTCGCTAATTCTAGCAATCAAATAGGAAAGTTGACTATAGAGACAACTGTGTTTAATTCGCTATGCGATTATATTACTTTGCTTTTTTTAAAAATAAATAGAATAATTATAATACTTGATAATTATTATAATTATTCTATTTATAAAAAAAAATGCAGTAATATAATCGCATAGCGAATTAAACACAGCTGTCTCTATAATCCACTTTCCTATTTGATTGCTAGAATTAGCGAAGTTGACGAATATGGAGTTAAAACGAAGATGGAGAATATTTTGTTATCTTCGTTTTGAGGAATATGACGAATACATTCGTCATATTCGTCATCTTCGCTAATTCTAGATATGAACCAATAGGAAAGTTGCCTTAAGTTAAAATCGCAATACGCGATTATTTAAATCGCATATTAATCGCGATAACTAGAATAATGACGAATATTTGATTTCGACGAATATGAGACGAATATTCTAGCGAATATTTGCTAATTTCGTCGAAATCGAATATGGCACCTCTCGCTCATCACTATTAGGGATACCAGCTTTATATAGCACAAAGGTTACAAAGAGCTGTAACGGCTAGTGTGCATGAAGCCATATGTCAAATCCCTCATGACGTCTTTATATTTAAATATTTTTCATTAAAAAGTAACATTTTGAAATAAACAAAATAGAAATAAAGACTGCAATAACATATGATCCTGAACCCTCACTGCAGGGAGACGCATATTATAAATATTCCATTGTCAGTGGTTCAAAGCATTCAATTTTATATCTCTGGCACTTTAAGTTCAGCAATAATGGGAAGGAGCACTTTACTTGATTAAACACTACAAACCACAATATCCACAAGATCCATTTCAGAAATGTTTGTCAAGATACAAGGTGACCATGATAAAATATGCTGAGCTTTGAGTTGGTAGAGGTCTTCTGGTTGAGGGTGCCTCATTGTTCTTTTGCCTAATAGAAATTTAAATTGCATGTGGTACAACAGAGACAACTGACACAGTCTTTTTTGTTTTCAAAACTGTTTGTTCTATTTCTTTGCTCTTTGCTTTCTATGGTCAGAGTTACAAAAAGGCAGAGATTTTTCAAATGTATATTTGGGATGCACTCTTTAATGGGTCTTTATCATTTTCGTCTTCTCAAACTAATAGCAATCAATGAAAACATGAACAGTTGGTGCCGGCTGTTTTCATCCTTACTCACCCATTAAAGTTTTCTTTCTTGTTATTTTTTTTTCTCTTTTTGAGATAAGATTTTTAAAATCCCCGTTTCAGTCTACTCCTATGGAATGAATAACATGTTTTTTCACAACAGAACTGTGCAGAGATATGCAAATGAAAGCATTCAGAGAGAGTGCTCAATTGCCTCAGAAAAAGTATTCCAAAAGTAATTTAGAGAAATGAGAATCTCCAGGATGTAGCTGTGCACGGGCCCAGCATGACACAACTCATTTCCTGCAGAGCTAGAATCAAGACAAGATTTTTTTTTAGCTTATCTATATATAATTTTTGGTTTTCTCATCTTGGTTTTACCTTGTTTGCTCTCAGTTGTGCAAGAAACATGATGGGAGACTGTAGATATAGGTGTATATGAGAACAGATGGAAAGAAAACTTTGTGTACCTGTTTTATCTTGTGCAATAATGTGAAAATGTTTGTGCTGAGCATTAAAATTTCTATAAATAATATTTGTGTGGGGCTGTAGAGACCAGCACAGAGTTTTTTTGTACCTCTGGCCAAACTCAGAAGTGGTACCACGTATCTACTGTATTCTTAATCAATTACTAATCACAAGTGGGTGGCCTAAATTGACCTAATTCCCACCCATAATCAGGGTCAATAGCTTGCATAGTGTAGGGGGCGGCACACCACTATATTACCCATGATTTTAAGGAAACTGGTTCTTAAAGAGGACCTTTCACCGATTCTTACCCTATGAACTAAGTATACATACATGTGGAGCGGCGCCCGGGGATCTCACTGCACTTACTATTATCCCTGGGCGCTGCTCCGTTCTCCTGCTATGTCCTCCGGTATCTCCGTTCCCTAAGTTATGGTAGGCGGAGTCTGCCCTAGCGCTGTCCAATCGCATTGCAGAGCTCACAGCCTGGGAGAAAATAACCTCCCAGGCTGTGAGCTCTGCAATGCGATTGGACAGCGCTAGGGCAGACTCCGCCTACCATAACTTAGGGACTGGTATCTCCGCCTACTATAACTTAGTGAGCGGAGATACCGGAGGGCATATCAGGAGAACGGAGCGGCGCCCGGGGATAATAGTAAGTGCAGTGAGATCCCCGGGTGCCGCTCCACATGTCTGTATAGTTAGTTCATAGGGTAAGAATCGGTGAAAGGTCCTCTTTAATCATGGAGCTTTATGCATCTCAGCTGCCATGCAGTTTAAGGGCTCTTTCATACCTGCGTTCTTGTCTTCCGGCATAGAGTTCCGTCGTCGGGGCTCTGACGGAAGAATCCTGATCAGGATTATCCTAATGCATTCTGAATGGAGAGAAATCCGTTCAGGATGCATCAGGATGTCTTCAGTTCCGGAACGGAACGTTTTTTGGCCGGAGAAAATACCGCAGCATGCTGCGCTTTTTGCTCCGGCCAAAAATTCGGAACACTTGCCGCAAGGCCGGATCCGGAATTAATGCCCACTGGAAGGCATTGATCCGGATCCGGCCTTAAGCTAAACGTCGTTTCGGCGCATTGCCGGAGCCGACATTTAGCTTTTTCTGAATGGTTACCATGGCTGCCGGGACGCTAAAGTCCTGACAGCCATGGTAAAGTGTAGCGGGGAGCGGGGGAGCAGTATACTTACCGTCCGTGCGGCTCCCCGGGCGCTCCAGAGTGACGTCAGGGCGCCCCAAGCGCATGGATCACGTGATCGCATGGATCACGTCATCCATGCGCATGGGGAGCTCTGACGTCATTCTGGAGCGCCCCGGGAGCCGCACGGACTGTAAGTATACCGCTCCCCCGCTCCCCGCTCCTACTATGGCAGCCAGGACTTTAATAGCGTCCTGGGTGCCATAGTAACACTGAAAGCATTTGGAAGACGGATCCGTCTTCAAATGCTTTCAGTACACTTGCGTTTTTCGGATCCGGCGGGCACCTCCGGCAACGGAAGTGCATGCCGGATCCCAACAACGCAAGTGTGAAAGAGGCCTAAAGCAGTAGTCACTAGTCAGGCAACTACGACTTTTGACTACAGAAGTAGCAGCTGTTAACTTGACACTTACCATATTTTTCGCCCTATAATATGCACCTGCCCATAAGACATACCTAGAATTTAGAAGAGGACACTAAGAAAAAAATATTTTTCATTAGACCTCAGATCAGACCAGCAATCAGACCCCTCCATTGATAATCAGGCCTCAGCTCACAGCCCCAATCAGACCCCCAATGTTAATAAGACCCTCGATCAAAGCTCAGATAAGAGCCCCAATATAAATTTGACCCCCATTCAGACCTCAGATGAGAACCCCATACCTCAGATCAGACCCCCATGCCTCAGATCAGACCCCTTGCCTCAGATCAACCTCTATGTCACAAAGTGAATAAAAAAAAGAAAAAAAAAGAAACTTACCTCTCCTGGTCCAGACGCTGTGGGCTCCCAGGATCCAGCTTTTGTCTTCTTCCTGCCACGGCTGTGCTGTGACCCGACGCAGTCACAGAACAGCCAACAGTAAAGGACCAGAAAGCGGTGAGTACAGAGCCCGGGGTTTTGCTACATTAACCTCTTCCCGGTCCTCTCATACTTATGAGCGCTTCCATAATGGAAGCGCTCATTAGTATTCACCCCATAAAACACAGGCGGGAAGGGGATGACAGTGTGTCTTATGGGGCAAAAAATACGGTAATACATTAAAGGAATTCTGTCACCTTGATTTTTGACCATTATCTAAAGTAATACTTACAGATTTAGTCCAGATCGCTTTTTTTCCCCTACTGCTTAAAACTGGACTGAAATACACAGTTTGCGGTGCCATGCTAACATAATGGAGAATCCTGACGATGTATTTAGACGCAGCTATGTTGCGTGACAAGTCAATGTTTGCTGCATCTACAGTATACAGATGTGTACATTGAATGCAGGGACCTACTGTATATGCACAGTATGTTCCCCGCTGTCTTCACTCCCGTCTATACTCCCCATACAGCTACACATTATTGTTCAATTTTGCAATGCCGGAGGAGGAGGCTGCAGATAGATATTCAGTTTCGGCTATCTGTTACTGTTAGGGCTCATGTACACGACCGTCTTTTTTGTCTGAATTTATTCTATGGGTGACCTATAGTGATTTACACCAGCTTTGCACCCCTGACACAGAAATATAATAATTCATCTTGCTGTTAATTCTGTGGGTGACCTACAAAGATTTTTTTGTGGGTGCAAAGCACAATCTTTGTACCCCTGACACAAAAATATAATAGTTAAACTGTCTGTTAGTTCGGTGGGTGACATATACCTATATACCTATTTTAGGTGTGAGGTACATCTGCACTGAATCCGTGACAGGGAAATTAATACAGTTAATCCGTCTGTTAGATCGGTGGGTGACATATACCCATTTTTGGTGTGAGGTACACCTGCACTGCATATGTGACAGGGAAATTAATATAGTTATAGTTAATCTGTCTGTTAGTTCATTGGCTGACATATACCCATTTTTTGTGTGAGGAACATGTGCACTGAATACGTGACAGGGAAATTAATATAGTTAATCCATATGATAGTTCGGTGGGTGACATATACCCATTTTTAGTGTGAGGTACACCTGCACTGCATACGTGACAAGTAAATTAATATAGTTAATCCATATGATAGTTCGGTGGGTGACATATACCCATTTTTTGTGTGAGGTACACCTGCACTGCATACGTGACAGGGAAATTAATATAGTTAATCCGTCGATGTTACTTCAATGGGTGACATATACCAATTTTTTGTCTGAGGTACATCTGCACTGCATCAGTGACAGGGAAATTAATACAGTTAATCTATCTGTTAGATCGATGGGTGACATATACCGATTTTTGGTGTGAGGTACACTTGCACTGAATCCGTGACAGGGAAATTAATATAGTTAATCCGTCTGTTAGATCGTGGGTGACATATACCCATTTTTGGTGTGAGGTACACCTGCACTGCACATGTGACAGAGAAAATTAATATAGTTAATCTGTCTGTTAGTTCAGTTATGACCTCAAAGAATGAGGAGAGCATCAAATAAGGGACGTGGCCCTGGTCGTGGTGCTGCTGGTGTTGGTGGAGCTTCTGTTGCAGGGAGAGAATGTAGTCGATCTGTGACAGCTACACGCCCAAATGAAACACCTTCCTCAGGTGCACGTAGGCGACAGAATGTTCAGCGTTTTTTTGTAGGCCCGAATACCGGTTGATTGGGTGGCTGACAGTGCCTCCAGTTCCTTCACATTGTCTACCACCTGGTCCCCTGCTGAAAGCGCAGAATTGACACCTGCAGCCCATGGGCATCTGTCTTTCACCTCACCCCCTTGCAAATCAGCCAAGCAGTCTGAGCCCCAAGTCATGCAGCGGTCTCTGAGCCCCAAGTCATGCAGCGGTCTCTGAGCCCCAAGTCATGCAGCGGTCTCTTATGCTTTTTGATGACTCTGCTGGCGGGGTTTCTGTGGGCCATACACCTAGCTAGCCCTGTCTCAGAAGTGGAAGAGATTGAGTGCACTGATTCCCAACCACTTACTGTATGTTTCAGAATGTGGACATGGGAGGACCACTGCAGCACGTCTCTGATTATGCAAAAAAACGTGCCAACTGCTGCGGCTTTCTGGAGTGTGCAGACTGGCAAGGAGGGCAGTGGTGATGAGTGGGTTGAAGATGATGTGGAGGATGATGAGGTCCTAGACCTCACATGGAATCAAGGTCATGCGAGTGACATATGCAGTTCAGAGGAAGAGGTGTTGGTCACACAGCACCAGCCGCACAGCAAAAGGGTGCAAAAGCAAAAGCAAAGTGGCCGTCCCCTAGCCAGTACGCCTGCTACTGCCCACTGCACCCAGGGACTGAGCACACAAAAGCCAGCTCCAAGTTCCCTGGCGATAAAGATGCCCCTAATCAGGGCCGATCACGTTTGCTCTACTGCTCCAAATAAGTAGTAACCCAAGGGTTTTGCGTGCACATAAGAAAATAACTATGACACACACACTGGAGTCAAAGCAAATTCTCATTTATTACAGGAAGTACAGCAGTTTTTATAGTCATCAGAGGGGCATTGTTACATTGGCAACAATGGCATGTGGCATTGTTACATTGGCAACAAAATGAGCCCTAGGTTGGAGCCCTCGGGATGAAAATTCACTTATTATACAAAAGGTCATCCAGACCAAAAAATTTCTTTAGGGGTCCCAACAAAAAAGTTGAATGTATATAAAACAAATTCTTTAATTTGTACCTTTAAAATTAAACCTACAGACGACAGATCATGAACAATTAAAACTATCAGGGACTGGCAATATGTCACTTGTAGTCTTGGAATTGCTGGGAGGACTGGGTGGGTGCTTTATTTATCGGTGTGTTTATGGATATTATTACCACATTGAGTTATATGGAACAGACTCACGTCCATCTGTCACCATCGACAGTAGCCCCTGGGGACGATTAGGACTTATCCCAAATTGGCGATCAGGCAGCCACACTGTTTATTATAAGTCTGCGCAACACTATTTAGCAGTTTTCTGCTCAATTTACTAGGTGCACACACAATGTGGCTGTCTGTATTACCACATATCAATTGTTCCCTGCCAGTGTTCATGCACTGTGGCTATTTGTATTACCACATTCAAATTGCTCACTTGCGGCATTTATACACTGTGGCCATTTGTATCGCCTCATTCAAATAACTCACTGCCAGCGTACATACAATGTGGCTATATATCACCACCTGCAGTTTATTCGCAGCCAGTGTTCATATAATGTGGCTATTTGTCTCACCACGTAAAAATTCTCTGCCAGTGTTCACACAATGTGGCTATTTGCATTGCCACATGCGGATTGTTCACTGCCAGTGTTCATACAATGTGGCTATTTGTAACACCACATGCAGATTCACTGCCAGCATTCACACAATGTGGTTAAATCTATCACCGCATGCAGATTGATCACTGCCAGTGTACATACATTGTGGCTGTTTGTATCACCATGTGCAGATTCACTGCCAGCGTTCACACAATGTGGCTTTTTATATATCCACTGTAAGGGATCGCCTCTTATTCAGGGGTCATTCTCACAAGGATCTTCATAACCACTGGGTTTCAGGTCCAAACAGTGCAATTTATTTTACACTCTTCATACACAACATGGCATAAAACAAAAGCCTGCCCGTCTGGGCTCTACCTAAACATAATAAACATCGTATCCCTAACTCGGCTATATGATAGCGTTCCCACATGAAACCAGGTGCGGCTTACCCCAGTGGTCTAGCAGTCCTCCTGACTCTGACCTTTCAATGCTTGTTCCCGGGTGTCGCTGAGTCCCCCAAAGTGCAGGCTATTGCATAGCCTTGTGGCCCCTCAGCCTTGCCTAGCTGAGACCAGGGCCGGCCTTAGGTGCTCAGGCGCCCTGTGCGAGCTAACCTTGTGGCGCCCCCCCCCCCAAAAAAAAAAAAAAAACACTACTTGTTGCTGGCATCATGGCATAGGCTGGCTGACTATCCAACCAAGTAGTTACCAGCCCACACACCCCAAAGGCCGGTGTAATGTTATACTTCCCTACTTCGTGAGATTTCCCTACCTTCGTCACTTCCGGTCGCACCGGACATGACGTGAGGAGGTGTGCAGCGCCACACAGGCGCACAACGACAGGTTAGGGAAGTTTCACAGCAGTGTGCGCATGCGCCAGGAGCCTCGCCGGCTGTTAGGGTAGGGAAAAACTATGGCCTAGTGTGCAGGCGCAGTGATCGGATGGATGTTCTCAGCTGGACACCGGCCGACACTGCGCATGCACCGGGAGCCTCACCAGCGGTTAGGGAAGGGAAAAATTACGTACGGGCCAGTGATTTTTTCCTACCCTAACCGCTGGTGAGGCTCCCAGCGCATGCGCAGTGTTGGCCGGTGTCCAGCTGAGAACATCCATCCGATCACCGCACCTGCGCACTGGCCCATAATTTTTCCCTACCCTAACCGCCGGCGAGGCTCCCAGCGCATGCGCACTCTGCTGTGAAATTTCCCTAACCCATCGTTGTGCGCAGTGCGCCCCCCCAATATAATAAACATTGGCGCAGTGCGCCCCCCCCAACACCCCAGTATAATAAACATTGGTGGCGCAGTGCGCCCCCCCCAACACCCCAGTATAATAAACATTGGTGGCGCAGTGCGCCCCCCCAACACCCCAGTATAATAAACATTGGTGGCGCAGTGCACCCCCCTCAATATAATAAACATTGGTGGCGCAGTGGGCAGTGCCAATGAGGGTTAAAAAATAAAAAAATAATTAACTCACCTCCTCCAATTGATCGTCTTCTGTTCTTTCTTCATGACCTGTCAAAGGACCTGTGGTGACATCACTGTGCTCATCACATGATACATCACATGATCCATCACCATGGTAATGGATCATGTGATGAGCTCAGTGACGTCACCACAGGTCCTGAAGAAACAACAGGAGATCGGCAGCTACGTGATCAACTGGAGGAGGTGAGTTAATTTTTTAAATTATTTTTTAACCCTCATTGGCACTTCCCACTGAGCCACCAAGGTTTCTTATACTGGGGTGTTGGGGGGGGGGGGGGCGCACTGTGCCACCAACGTTTCTTATACAAATACAGGAGGCGGGTGCTGGAATCAAATAGCCGGCACCAGACCTCTGTGACAGGGAGCTGCAATCAGCGGCAGTTAACCCCTCAGGTACCGCACCTGAAGGGTTAACTCAACTGCAGCTGATCGCAGCTCCCTATCACAGAGGTCGGGTGCCGGCTATTTGATTCCGGCACCCGCCTCCTGTATTTGTATTTCAGGTCAGTTATCTTCATTGGTGGCGCAGTGGCCACAGCCCCTCCCCTCCTCCTCCCGTCTCTCTTCTTATTGGCAGCGGCGGGGGCAGCAGGCAGGTCAGACACAGGGGAGGAGGAATCAGGTCAGACAGGGGAGGGGGCGCCCCGAGGGAGAACACAAGTGCAGCCTCGCCTGCCGCATATTACATTGCGAGCTGTCGGCCGCCCAGCGCCCCTGTTGCTATGGCGCCCTGTGCGGCCGCACAGCCTGCACACCCCAAAGGCCGGCCCTGGCTGAGACCACACTGACAGAGCCTCACCAGGCCTCTGTCTGCACACAGACTCTCCAGAGTGAGACCCACCCAGGATCCAGTAGCAGGATTAAATAGAATCCCTGGACATGAGCATGTCTCAAGTCCCGGACTGGAACCTGGGGAAACAACACCTCAATGTTCACATTGCCACACCATGTGCAGATTCACTGCCAGCGCTCACACAATGTGGTTAAATCTATCACCGCATGCAGATTGATCACTGCCAGTGTACATACATTGTGGCTGTTTGTATCTCCATGTGCAGATTCACTGCCAGCGTTCACACAATATGGCGTTTTTTGTATCACCACATGCCGATTAATCACTGCCAGCGTTTGTGAAATGTGGCTGTTTGTATCACCACACTCAGATTACTATCTGCCGGCATTCCAGCCCATCCACACATGCATCCACTCAGTCACTCTATCTATCCTCAGCTGATGTATTGTTTCTATTGCTCAGCCCTGTCTAAAATCACACATACATAATTACTGCCCCTCCCGACATGTTTCGCCGCTGTTGCTACTTTGTCAGGGGAATAGGGGTAATAGTCCCCAGTGGCTACTGTCGATGGTGACAGATGGACGTGAGTCTGCTCCATATAACACAATGTGGTAATAATATCCATAAACACACAGATAAAGTGACATATTGCCAGTCCCTGATAGTTTTAATTGTTCATGGTCTGTCGTCTGTAGGTTTAATTTTAAAAGTACAAATTAAAGAATTAGTTTTATATACATTAAACTTTTTTGTTGGGACCCCTAAAGGGATTTTTTGGTCTGGATGACCTTTTGTATAATAAGTGATTGTTACATTGGCTAACATATCAAAACGAGAAAAGAGATAACACTTAGCATCTGCCCATTGTGCATTGTTTTACTAACTGTGCTATGTGAACTATGTAAATATCTAGCTATAGGCACCATCTTGTAATGGAGTTCTCTAACAGCAGAAAAAATATATATGACGTAGCAAGGAGGCATATTCTTTTGGGTAGGATGGAACCATTGTGCTTTGGAAAAGATAAGGTGTTGTCTGAGAGGTAAAGTATGTGGGAGCTTTCTTAGCTGAATCAAAGAATGTAGTCCACATCTCTATCAGTCCCCCCTTGGACCTCATTCTTTTTCTAACGAAAGCCTAGCACATCTGTCCCCATGCTTCAAATCCTCTTCACCAGCTTCCATGACAACCTAGCCTAGTGTATAGACTCCCATGACACTGGACTTGGAAAGTCAGATGTTAGGATTCGAAGCATGGGGACAGATGTGCTAGGCTTTCGTTAGGGAAAGAATGAAGTCCAACTGATAGAGATGTGGACTACATTCTTTGAGTCAGCTAAGAAAGCTCCCACATACTTTAGCTCTCAGACAACACCTTATCTTCTCCAGAGCACAAAGGCTCCATCCTACCCAAAAGAACACGTTTCCTTGCTACGTCATATATGCTTTTTCTGCTGTTAGAGAACTCCATTACAAGATGGCGCTTACAGCTAGATATTTACATAGTTCACATAGCACAGTTAGTAAAACAATGCACAATGGGCAGATGCTAAGTGTTATCTCTTTTCTTGTTTTGATATGTTAGCAAATGTAACAATGCCACATGCCTCAGGGGGAATGCCCCTCTGATGACTATATAAACTGCTGTACTTCCTGTAATAAATGAGAATTTGCTTTGACTCCAGTGTGTGTATGTCATAGTTATTTTCTTCTGTGCACATAAAACCCTTGGGTTACTACGACTACTGAGAGATGTTTGGGTTGTGTTTGCTGGAGAATTGGAGAAATGTCATGGGGGGCCAAAATATGCAAAGGGTGACCCAGGACAATATCAGAAGTCTTGTCCAGAAGAAGATGGTAGGCGTGAATAGCACGTATGCAGGAAGGGGGTTCCCCGAGCAACTGGATCCAAGCAGGCTGAGTAGTAGCCCAGAGGCCTGTTTCTACCTCCGTGGCTTTGGGTAAGGACCCCTGTGGCATGCCCCTGACGTTCCATGACATACAGTCTGAAAGGCAGGCTGTAATTAGGCAGTCCTAAGGCAGGAGAGGAAGAAGCTGCTGCCTTCAACTGATTAAAACAGAGTTTAGCATCCTCTGTCAGCAGGGGCGTAGCTAAAGTCTCATGGGACCTGGTGCAAAAGTTCAGCTTGGGCCCCCCTTCCTCATTGCTTTGTGGCAAGGGGTAGAGAAGCACATAGTCTTCACGCTGCGCACTCACACTCCCCTCCAGCCAGAGGTGTAACTTGACCAGCATGCATTTTCTATAATACTGGTGTCTTCTTATGCACCACAACGGTCTTTGGGCCCCCTCAGGCTCCGGGGCCCGGTAGCGACTGCTACCTCTGCACCCCCTATAGCTACACCCCTGACTATGTGATTATCAATATAGGCATGCAAGCAAAGGGCCAGTCCGAGTCTGTGTAGGCGGATCCAACTTGACAGAAGGCAAGGGCAAAACAGGTAGTCAGGGGCCAGTGATACCACAGTGCAGCACAAAATACTGCCGCCCCCACTGCAGTAAAATTCAGGAGGGCACCTGGTGCTCCTAGCATTAAATAATGCTGACAGCACCAGAGTGTTATGTACCCATCCAACGGCTGTGAGGAGGGCTTGGGCGGCCCCCAGGGGTAGGCAACCTCCGGCACTCCAGCTGTTGTGAAACTACAACTCCCAGCAGTCATAATTGCTCTGCTCTTAGAACTGCTGGGAATTGCAGTTCGACAACAGCTGGGGTGCCGAAGGTGGCTGACCCCTGATGTAGGGTCTGTGACAGGTCTGCCCTTACCCCCCTTCCCCAACGAGTTCTAACCAGGAGCATGATATGATGGCGGTTAGGGCTCATGCACACAGCTTTCAAATATATATAATGAAAGCGATAATTGGGAGGAATATGCGGTGTCAGGCCATTGCTGAAATACATGAAGCCCACGGGGGCACTCTGGAAAGCGGCATTTGATATTTGCCATTCGGTGTTCTTGGAAAGGAGGGTGACCACTTTTTTGCGCGCAGTAATGGCGGACATATTGCTTAAGACTCATAGTCATTGGTTATTATTTTTTAACTTTTATTTTTGAAGAAAATTTTCCACAGCTCACAGATAGAACATTTTCCCTCAGAGCCTATGTTCATTTTTGAGGGCTATTTTCCCTCAGCACAGTTCAGTCATTAATCCCAATTCATCCCTGTTTACTAAAACTTCCCCCGACGTTAGTCTCCACACCTCCCCATTGACTGCGACCTTCATCTGTATTATAAAGTACTGTAGAGGGCCCGGCCAGAGGCTATTCAAAACTCACCTTGCGCCGCCAGCCACCGCACGTCCGCACAGTCACTGCCGCCTTCTGAGTGTCTGACTAGGAGGGATCCGGAGATGCACGGAAACCACGCCTCCGGGCGGCTCCTCCTCACTCTCCTCTGACACACGTGAGCTGCCTACTGCGCTGCGCCGTGCGCACTGCCCCCGGCACTATTAGATCACATTTTGAATAGGAGGCGGTGGGGGGGCCGTGGGCCCCCCTGGCTCAGGGGCCCGGTCGCAATTGCGACCGCTGCGACCCCTGTAGCTACGCCACTGTCTGTCAGGTAGAATAGAGTGTACGGTATGCAGTCATACAGCAGTTGCATGAGGATAGAATCATCTATGATCCAAGGGCGGCAGTATGAGATGAGGCCTAGGAAGGCCTGCAACTGTTTTGAGGTAGTTGGTTCTTGGATCTGCAAGATAGCCTTTTTCCTCTCCTCTATGAGGTGTTTTGCACCAGGACTAAGGCAGTCCGAGAAACACTACTTTTGATTGACACCACTGGATTTTGTCTTTGGAAACCTTGCATCCCTGATCTGAAAGCTAGGCATCTGAACACACACAGTCATGTGCACAGACTAAGAGATCATCCACATACTGGAGCAGGACAACATCATCATGAACTTGCTTCCAATCTCCCAAGATTGAAGACATGGCTTTACTAAACTGGGATGGGCTATTTTGAGCTCCTTGCGGCATGACTGTCCAGGTATACTGTGATCCTGCATGGGTGAAGGCAAAAAGGTATTAACATTCGGGGTGTAAAGGTATAGAAAAAAAAGCATTAGCTAGGTCAATGACTTTAACCACCTCCGGACCGCCTAACGCAGGATCGCGTTCCGGAGGTGGCAGCCCTGCGCACAGTCACGCATATATGCGTCATCTCGCGAGACGCGAGATTTCCTGTGAACGCGCGCACACAGGCGCGCGCGCTCACAGGAACGGAAGGTAAGAGAGTGGATCTCCAGCCTGCCAGCGGCGATCGTTCACTGGCAGGCTGGAGATGTGTTTTTTTTAACCCCTAACAGGTATATTAGACGCTGTTTTGATAACAGCGTCTAATATACCTGCTACCTGGTCCTCTGGTGGTCCCCTTTGTTTGGATCGACCACCAGAGGACACAGGTAGCTCAGTAAAGTCCCACCAAGCACAACTACACTACACTACACCCCCCCCCGTCACTTATTAACCCCTTATTAGCCCCTGATCACCCCTGATCACCCCATATAGACTCCCTGATCACCCCCCTGTCATTGATTACCCCCCTGTCATTGATCAACCCCCTGTAAAGCTCCATAAGACGTCCGCATGATTTTTACGGATCCACTGATAGATGGATCGGATCCGCAAAACGCATCCGGACATCTGAATGAAGCCTTACAGGGGCATGATCAATGACTGTGGTTATCACCCCATATAGACTCCCTGATCACCCCCCTGTCATTGATCACCCCCCTGTAAAGCTCCATTCAGACGTCCGCATGATTTTTACGGATCCACTGATAGATGGATCGGATCCGCAAAACGCATCCGGACGTCTGAATGAAGCCTTACAGGGGCATGATCAATGACTGTGGTTATCACCCCATATAGACTCCCTGATCACCCCCCTGTCATTGATTACCCCCCTGTAAAGCTCCATTCAGATGTCCGCATGATTTTTACGGATGCACTGATAGATGGATCGGATCCGCAAAACGCATCCGGACGTCTGAATGAAGCCTTACAGGGGCATGATCAATGACTGTGGTGATCACCCCATATAGACTCCCTGATCACCCCCCTGTCATTGATTACACCCCTGTCATTGATTACCCCCCTGTAAAGCTCCATTCAGACGTCCGCATGATTTTTACGGATCCACTGATAGATGGATCGGATCCGCAAAACGCATCCGGACGTCTGAATGAAGCCTTACAGGGGCATGATCAATGACTGTGGTTATCACCCCATATAGACTCCCTGATCACCCCCCTGTCATTGATTACCCCCCTGTAAAGCTCCATTCAGATGTCCGCATGATTTTTACGGATGCACTGATAAATGGATCGGATACGCAAAACGCATCCGGACGTCTGAATGAAACCTTACAGGGGCATGATCAATGACTGTGGTTATCACCCCATATAGACTCCCTGATCACCCCCCTGTCATTGATTACCCCCCTGTAAAGCTCCATTCAGATGTCCGCATGATTTTTACGGATGCACTGATAGATGGATCGGATCCGCAAAACGCATCCGGACGTCTGAATGAAGCCTTACAGGGGCATGATCAATGACTGTGGTTATCACCCCATATAGACTCCCTGATCACCCCCCTGTCATTGATTACACCCCTGTCATTGATCAACCCCCTGTAAAGCTCCATTCAGATGTCCGCATGATTTTTACGGATGCACTGATAGATGGATCGGATCCGCAAAACGCATCCGGACGTCTGAATGAAGCCTTACAGGGGCATGATCAATGACTGTGGTTATCACCCCATATAGACTCCCTGATCACCCCCCTGTCATTGATTACACCCCTGTCATTGATCAACCCCCTGTAAAGCTCCATTCAGATGTCTGCATGATTTTTACGGATGCACTGATAGATGGATCGGATCCGCAAAACGCATCCGGACGTCTGAATGAAGCCTTACAGGGGCATGATCAATGACTGTGGTGATCACCCCATATAGACTCCCTGATCACCCCCCTGTCATTGATTACACCCCTGTCATTGATTACCCCCCTGTAAAGCTCCATTCAGACGTCCGCATGATTTTTACGGATCCACTGATAGATGGATCGGATCCGCAAAACGCATCCGGACGTCTGAATGAAGCCTTACAGGGGCATGATCAATGACTGTGGTTATCACCCCATATAGACTCCCTGATCACCCCCCTGTCATTGATTACCCCCCTGTAAAGCTCCATTCAGATGTCCGCATGATTTTTACGGATGCACTGATAGATGGATCGGATCCGCAAAACGCATCCGGACGTCTGAATGAAGCCTTACAGGGGCATGATCAATGACTGTGGTTATCACCCCATATAGACTCCCTGATCACCCCCCTGTCATTGATTACCCCCCTGTAAAGCTCCATTCAGATGTCCGCATGATTTTTACGGATGCACTGATAGATGGATTGGATCCGCAAAACGCATACGGACGTCTGAATGAAGCCTAACAGGGGCGTGATCAATGACTGTGGTTATCACCCCATATAGACTCCATGATCACCCCCCTGTCATTGATTACACCCCTGTCATTGATCAACCCCCTGTAAAGCTCCATTCAGATGTCCGCATGATTTTTACGTATCCACTGATAGATGGATCGGATCTGCAAAACACATACAGGCGTCTCCCTGGAGCCTTCCAGGGGGGGTGATCAATGACTGTGGTGATCACCCCATATAGACTCCCTGATCACCCCCTGTCATTGATCACCCCCCTGTCATTGATCACCCCCCTGTCATTGATCACCCCCCCTGTCATTGATCACCCCCCCTGTCATTGATCACCCCCCTGTAAGGCTCCATTCAGACATTTTTTTGGCCCAAGTTAGCGGAATTATTTATTTTTTTCTTACAAAGTCTCATATTCCACTAACTTGTGTCAAAAAATAAAATCTCACATGAACTCACCATACCCCTCACGGAATCCAAATGCGTAAATTTTTTTAGACATTTATATTCCAGACTTCTTCTCACGCTTTAGGGCCCCTAGAATGCCAGGGCAGTATAAATACCCCACATGTGACCCCATTTCGGAAAGAAGACACCCCCAGGTATTCCGTGAGGGGCATATTGAGTCCATGAAAGATTGAAATTTTTGTCCCAAGTTAGCGGAACGGGAGACTTTGTGAGAAAAAAATTAAAAATATCAATTTCCGCTAACTTGTGCCAAAAAAAAAAAATTTCTATGAACTCGCCATGCCCCTCATTGAATACCTTGGGGTGTCTTCTTTCCAAAATGGGGTCACATGTGGGGTATTTATACTGCCCTGGCATTCTAGGGGCCCCAAAGCGTGAGAAGAAGTCTGGTATCCAAATGTCTAAAAATGCCCTCCTAAAAGGACTTTGGGCACCTTTGCGCATCTAGGCTGCAAAAAAGTGTCACACATCTGGTATCGCCGTACTCAGGAGAAGTTGAGGAATGTGTTTTGGGGTGTCATTTTACATATACCCATGCTGGGTGAGAGAAATATCTTGGTCAAATGCCAACTTTGTATAAAAAAATGGGAAAAGTTGTCTTTTGCCAAGATATTTCTCTCACCCAGCATGGGTATATGTAAAATGACACCCCAAAACACATTCCCCAACTTCTCCTGAATACGGCGATACCACATGTGTGACACTTTTTTGCAGCCTAGGTGGGCAAAGGGGCCCATATTCCAAAGAGTACCTTTAGGATTTCACAGGTCATTTACCTACTTACCACACATTTGGGCCCCTGGAAAATGCCAGGGCAGTATAACTACCCCACAAGTGACCCCATTTTGGAAAGAAGACACCCCAAGGTATTCCGTGAGGGGCATGGCGAGTTCCTAGAAATTTTTATTTTTTGTCACAAGTTAGTGGAAAATGCTGATTTTTTTTAATTTTTTTTTTTTCATACAAAGTCTCATATTCCACTAACTTGTGACAAAAAATAAAAACTTCCATGAACTCACTATGCCCATCAGCGAATACCTTGGGGTCTCTTCTTTCCAAAATGGGGTCACTTGTGGGGTAGTTATACTGCCCTGGCATTCTAGGGGCCCAAATGTGTGGTAAGGAGTTTGAAATCAAATTCTGTAAAAAATGACCAGTGAAATCCGAAAGGTGCTCTTTGGAATATGGGCCCCTTTGCCCACCTAGGCTGCAAAAAAGTGTCACACATCTGGTATCTCCGTACTCAGGAGAAGTTGGGGAATGTGTTTTGGGGTGTCATTTTACATATACCCATGCTGGGTGAGAGAAATATCTTGGCAAAAGACAACTTTTCCCATTTTTTTATACAAAGTTGGCATTTGATCATGATATTTATCTCACCCAGCATGGGTATATGTAAAATGACACCCCAAAACACATTCCTCAACTTCTCCTGAATACAGAGATACCAGATGTGTGACACTTTTTTGCAGCTTAGGTGGGCAAAGGGGCCCATATTCCAAAGAGCACCTTTCGGATTTCACAGGTCATTTTTTACAGAATTTGATTTCAAACTCCTTACCACACATTTGGGCCCCTAGAATGCCAGGGCAGTATAACTACCCCACAAGTGACCCCATTTTGGAAAGAAGAGACCCCAAGGTATTCGCTGATGGGCATAGTTAGTTCATGGAAGTTTTTATTTTTTGTCACAAGTTAGTGGAATATGAGACTTTGTATGAAAAAAAAAAAAAAAAAAAATCATCATTTTCCACTAATTTGTGACAAAAAATAAAAAATTCTAGGAACTTGCCATGCCCCTCACGGAATACCTTGGGGTGTCTTCTTTCCAAAATGGGGTCACTTGTGGGGTAGTTATACTGCCCTGGCATTCTAGGGGCCCAAATGTGTGGTAAGGAGTTTGAAATCAAATTCTGTAAAAAATGACCAGTGAAATCCGAAAGGTGCTCTTTGGAATATGGGCCCCTTTGCCCACCTAGGCTGCAAAAAAGTGTCACACATCTGGTATCTCCGTACTCAGGAGAAGTTGGGGAATGTGTTTTGGGGTGTCATTTTACATATACCCATCCTGGGTGAGAGAAATATCTTGGCAAAAGACAACTTTTCCCATTTTTTTTATACAAAGTTGGCATTTGACCAAGATATTTATCTCACCCAGCATCGGTATATGTAAAATGACACCACAAAACACATTCCTCAACTTCTCCTGAATACAGAGATACCAGATGTGTGACACTTTTTTGCAGCCTAGGTGGGCAAAGGGGCCCATATTCCAAAGAGCAACTTTCGGATTTCACTGGTCATTTTTTACAGAATTTGATTTCAAACTCCTTACCACACATTTGGGCCCCTAGAATGCCAGGGCAGTATAACTACCCCACAAGTGACCCCATTTTGGAAAGAAGAGACTCCAAGGTATTTCGTGATGGGCATAGTGAGTTCATAGAAGTTTTTATTTTTTGTCACAAGTTAGTGGAATATGAGACTTTGTAAGAAAAAAATAAAAATAAAAAAAAATCATCATTTTCCGCTAACTTGTGACAAAAAATAAAAAGTTCTATGAACTCACTATGCCCATCAGCGAATACCTTAGGGTGTGTACTTTCCGAAATGGGGTCATTTGTGGGGTGTTTGTACTGTCTGGCCATTGTAGAACCTCAGGAAACATGACAGGTGCTCAGAAAGTCAGAGCTGCTTTAAAAAGCGGAAATTCACATTTTTGTACCATAGTTTGTAAACGCTATAACTTTTACCCAAAGCATTTTTTTTTTACCCAAACATTTTTTTTTTATCAAAGACATGTAGAACAATAAATTTAGAGCAAAATTTATATATGGATGTAGTTTTTTTTACAAAATTTTACAACTGAAAGTGAAAAATGTCATTTTTTTGCAAAAAAATCGTTAAATTTCAATTAATAACAAAAAAAGTAAAAATGTCAGCAGCAATGAAATACCACCAAATGAAAGCTCTATTAGTGAGAAGAAAAGGAGGTAAAATTCATTTGGGTGGTAAGTTGCATGACCGAGCAATAAACGGTGAAAGTAGTGTAGGTCAGAAGTGTAAAAAGTGGCCTGGTCTTTCAGGGTGTTTAAGCACTGGGGGCTGAGGTGGTTAAAGGCCGCTGCATACGGTGGTACTACAGAGAGCAGAGTGTGGGGGTTTGGTACAATCTCAGTTTCAAGACGGTTGCTTCATTCACAGTCCGAAGATCATGAACAGTCCTATAAGTGTTAGGTTGTCCTTTTTTACCTTTCTTCCTCACTGGGAAAAGGTGCGTGTTACACGGAGAGGTGGTGTGAATTATGGCACCAGCTTTTAAGAAAGCCCATAACTGTAGAGTGACAGCGTCCATCTGCGCTACAGATAGAGGATACTGTGGTTTGCGAGGGAGAACAGCACCTGGTTTCAGGTGTACCATCACAGGCTGCACCCGAAGCCTGCCTAACATAGAAACATAGAAACATAGAATGTGTCGGCAGATAAGAACCATTTGGCCCATCTAGTCTGCCCAATATACTGAATACTATGGATAGCCCCCGGCCCTATCTTATATGAAGGATGGCCTTATGCCTATCCCATGCATGCTTAAACCCCTTCACTGTATTTGCAGCTACCACTTCTGCAGGAAGGCTATTCCATGCATCCACTACTCTCTCAGTAAAGTAATACTTCCTTATATTACTTTTAAACCTTTGCCCCTCTAATTTAAAACTGTGTCCTCTTGTGGTAGTTTTTCTTCTTTTAAATATGCTCTCTTCCTTTACCGAGTTGATTCCCTTTATGTATTTAAAAGTTTCTATCATATCCCCTCTGTCTCTTCTTTCTTCCAAGCTATACATATTAAGGTCCTTTAACCTTTCCTGGTAAGTTTTATCCTGCAATCCATGTACTAGTTTAGTAGCTCTTCTCTGAACTCTCTCTAGAGTATCTATATCCTTCTGGAGATATGGCCTCCAGTATTGCGCACAATACTCCAAGTGAGGTCTCACCAGTGTTCTGTACAGCGGCATAAGCACTTCACTCTTTCTACTGCTTATACCTCTCCCTATACATCCAAGCATTCTGCTGGCATTTCGTGCTGCTCTATTACATTGTCTTCCCACCTTTAAGTCTTCTGAAATAATTACTCCTAAATCCCTTTCCTCAGATACTGAGGTCAGGACTGTGTCAAATATTCTATATTCTGCCCTTGGGTTTTTACACCCCAGGTGCATTATCTTGCACTTATCCACATTAAATTTCAGTTTCCAGAGTTCTGACCATTCTTCTAGTTTTCCTAAATCCTTTTCCATTTGGTGTTTCCCTCCAGGAACATCAACCCTGTTACATATCTTTGTGTCATCAGCAAAAAGACAAACCTTACCAGCGAGGCCTTTTGCAATATCACTTATGAAGATATTAAACAAAATCGGTCCCAGTACAGATCCCTGTGGAACCCCACTGGTAACATTACCTTGTTTTGAATGTTCTCCATTGACTACAACCCTCTGTTGTCTGTCACTCAGCCACTGCCTAATCCACTCAACAATATGGGAGTCCATGCTCAATGACTGCAGTTTATTGATAAGTCTTCTATGTGGGACAGTGTCAAAAGCCTTACTAAAATCTAGATATGCGATGTCTACTGCACCTCCACCGTCTATTATTTTAGTCACCCAGTCAAAAAAATCTATAAGATTTGTTTGACATGATCTCCCTGAAGTAAACCCATGTTGTTTTTCATCTTGCAATCCATGGGATTTTAGATGTTCCACAATCCTATCCTTTAATAGGGTTTCCATTAATTTGCCTACTATTGATGTCAGACTCACTAGTCTATAGTTGCTCGATTCCTCCCTACTACCTTTCTTGTGAATGGGCACGACATTAGCCAATTTCCAATCTTCCGGGACGACTCCTGTTACTAATGATTGGTTAAATAAATCTGTTAACGGTTTTGCCAGCTCACCACTAAGCTCTTTTAATAATTTTGGGTGTATCTCATCAGGCCCCTGTGACTTATCCGTCTTCACCTTAGACAGCAAACTTAGAACATCTTCCTCTGTAAAGATACATGCATCAAACGATTTAATAGTCATTCTTTCTAGTGGAGGTCCTTCTCCTTTTTCTTTTGTAAAAACTGAACAGAAGTATTCATTAAGGCAGTCGGCTAGCCCTTTATTCTCTTCTACATACCTTCCGTCCTTTGTTTTTAATTTAGTTATTCCTTGTTTTAATTTCCTTTTTTCATTTATATATCTGAAGAATGTCTTATCCCCTTTTTTCATAGACTGAGCTAGTTTTTCACAGCTGTGTAACCTCACCCATCCTCAGGCTCATGTTGAACATGTGACCCATGATGCCACACAGTTGGTCTGAGCAGCACTTCAGGAGTCTGGAGCCGATGTCGTCTGGTCCTGCAGCTTTACGCACCTTGATTTTCTGTAGTTCCTTCCTCACCTGGAGTGTGATGAAGGACAAGGTGGCATGTGGGGAGGAGGGTGAACGATGGAGTCCTTTGGTGTAGAGGGGGAGAGTGGTGGTAGGTTGCTAACAGATGAACAGGCAGTGATGGTAGTGGTGGGGGAAGAAGATAGGGGGGGGTGTTTGTAGCATTATGGGGTATTGGGTCAGGAGAGAACTTGTTAAACTCATTAACCCACCCCAAGTCACCTGTAGTCTGGATTTGACCTGGTTTGTGACCTGAGATGGTTTTCAGTCTTTTCCAGACCCCGTGTGTGTTATTCTGCTGCAGCTGGTCCTCCATCTTCTTCTTGTAGATGGTTTTCCCCTGTCTGATCTCCCTTCTCAGCTCCTTCTACACAGTTTTAAGCTCCTCCTTGTTTCCAGATTTAAAGGCTCTTTTCTTTTCCTTGAGGAGCGTGTTTATTTCTGGGTTAATCCAAGGCTTATCATTAGAAAAACACTGCACCTTCATGACTGACACGGTGTTCTCCACAGAGAAGTTGATGTAGTCTGTGATGCAGTCAGTAATGTTGTCGATGTCCTCCCCATGAGGAGCACAGAGCTCACCCCACACAGTGCAGCTGAAACAGTCCCTCAGAGCGTCTTCAGTCTGCTCAGACCATCCTCTCACTGTGCGCCTCACAGCTGGTTCTCTGCACAGGAGGAAGAGGAGGAGAAAGAGGGATCATTCCCACGGTTATCAGGCCAGTCATTCACAACTGGCTCGGAGGGTGGGTTCCTATACCAACAGAGGCCAGGTACACAACTGTCCAGCCAGGACACAGTTCTTCAGGAGGAGAAGGAGGATGATTAGGAGGAGGAACCGTGTTCACAGCAGGGTGGCACCCAAAGCAGCTTATGGGCATCATTGGAGCATGGCTGGGGGGATACAGAGTACAAGCGCACGCTGGTAAACCTGCTGCTGATAGCATTCCCACCTGACAGCGGGGGCTCAGTGGAAGCACAAGGCGAAGGCAGAGGAGGAGGAAGAAGTCGCCAATGCAGCTGGGGCACTGCCAGCACCTCAGAACGGCAAAACAACCAGCACTACCAGCTGATATGGAACATCTTAGCAGGAGGCAGCATTTCAGCAACATGGTGGAACATTATGTGTGCACAGGCCTACACATACTGACTGATGGGTCTGCCCCATTTAACTTCTGGGTCTCCAAATTGGGAACATGTCCTGAACTTGCCCTTTTTACGCCTTGGAGGTGCTGGGCTGCCCTGCGGCCAGTGTATTGTCCGAACGTGTGTTTAGCATGTCGGGGGGGGGGGGGGGGGGTGATCACCAACAAATGCAGCCGTATGTCCACAGCCAATGTGGACAAGCTCACGTTCCTTAAAATGAACCAGGCATGGATCCCACAGGACTTGTCCGTACCTTGTGCTGAATAGACAAGTATACCGGCCGCACCTAGGCATTGTTATACTCCAGAGCACTTTCTCTTTGCATTTTGTTTTGGGGCCTTCCCAAATTTATAATAAATAAATAATAAATAAATAAATACAAAAAACAAAAACTATGGCTATTACTGCCCCCTCCACCGCCACTTCCACCTACACCGCCATGTCTACCGCCTCCTCAACCTCCTACTCCACTTTGATCTCCGCCTGCTAGTTCAAGATTAAAAAAATAATAATTGTTATTTTAAGTCATTTCCCTATCCACATTTGTTTGCAGGGCAATTGTCCTTGGTGATCATGGATCACGAATCCTATTCTGGGATGTGCCTGGACCTTCTGAAAGATGGAGGGGGTTACCGGATCCTGTCGGGAGACCCGACTGATATGTTTAGGGAAAAACTGAGGATCATTTTTCAACTCGGCCTGGTCAATAAGACTATTGGCAAGGCTGAATATGAATTTTTGTTACCTACAGCTCCGCAAATAGCTACCTTCTACAGCCTCCCTAAGGTCCATAAGGGGACTAGCCCCCTTAGGGGCCGCCCGATAGTGTCCGGTATCAATTATCTCTCCCAAAACAGTGGGGTATATATAGATAGAGTGATGAGGGACTTTGTTCTCTCACTGGCATCGTACACAAGAGATACAATGGACTTTTTGAACAAAATAGAGTCTCTAGTCATTGAACCATCTGTATTGCTAGCAATTATAAACGTTGAGTCTTTATATAGCAGCATTCCTCACGACAAAGGACTACTAGCAATCCAGTATTTTCTTAGCACGAGAGGGACGCATCTCAAAAATCACAACCAATTTATCCTCTGCTTATTGGAGTATGTCTTGAAGCATAACTACTTCTTGTTCAGGGGGCGATTTTATCACCAGCTCAGAGAAACGGTGATGGGGTGCGTATGTGCCCCTACGTACGCCAATCTCTTCCTGGGCTGGTGGGAGGACAATATTGTCTTCCCCGGCCACGCCATATGGTGGCAGGATAAAATCGCCTTCTGGACAAGATATATCGATGATGTGTTTGTGCTGTGGAATGGAACAAGAGATGAGTTTATGAGATTTGTGGATGCCCTTAACATTAATGAGATAGGCCTTAGATTTACTTTTGAGGTCCAGACTGAATGTATCAGTTTCCTAGACATCAAAGTTTATAAGCAGGGGGAAAGGTTAACAAGCAATGTCTTTAGGAAATCCACCGCAACTAATTGCGCCACTGAGCCACCACCCACCCCCACTAAAGAGGGGAATCCCGAGAGGACAGTACCTGCGCTTGCGCAGGAACTGTTCATCTCTGGAGGATTTCCATCTAGAATCTAAGAAATTATACTCCCAACTAAGGGATAGGGGTTATCCCAATGGAACTCTAAGGAAGGCTTTCCAGTATTCATTGGGTACAAATAGAGAGGCCTTGCTTACCCCTAAAAAACAAGACAAAAATGAAAAAGCACAGACCAGACTTATTTCTATCTATGACACTGCAAACAAAGAAGTAAAATAAATACTAGAAAAATACTGGCCAATCTTTAAAATGGATCCCGAAGTGAGGAAGAACATCATGTCTTATCCAAGTGTTACATACCGTAAAGGCTGGTGCGTAGTCACTTTGTACCGGTGGCACCGCCAGGAACTTGGCTGGACCGTAGACCCACGGGCATGTTTAGATGTGAAGCATGCAAGGCGTGCGCCTCTGTTTCCACCTGTAAGACAGTTACTTGTTCGGCGACTGGCAGGGTTTTCACCATAAGAGACTTCATCAACTGCAGGACTAAAGGGGTGATCTATATTTGTCAGTGCCCATGTCCAAAAGACTATATAGGGAAGACTTATAGGGAACTCAGGAAAAGAATCTGTGAACACCTTAATGATGTAGTGAAGAAGAATATAACGCCAGTCGCCGACCATGTAAATGAATTCCATGGAGGAAGTGCTAAGGCTCTAAAATTCTCTACCTTGGAGTGCGTACCCATGTCCCCTAGAAAGGGAGACTGGAATACAAAAATCATCCAAAGAGAAGCGGAGTGGATATTTTGATGTAAGTCTCAAGCACCCCTAGGCTTAAATGAGCGACTATCTATTACCTGCGTTATTGAATAGGATAGGTCTGGTCTAAAAAAGTAATCCTATAGTTGAAAAGGAGAAAAAGGTCGGACCGAGGATCTGGACCATACTCTAGATGGACGTTATGGAATTGGCTAGTAAAAACATATATATGAAAAATTAAGAAAACATTTTTTAATCAAAGGATCACCCTGAAAAGAGGAGTAAGCGTCGTAAGCTTCTGTTTAAGCTATCAATGATAGTTCAAAAATAGGTCATGAGTGCGGGAAGCACTCAAATAAATACAAAATGACGTTATCAGAGTCATGATTGTGATCTGTTATAAATCAGGATTTGTATCCTGGGATCCGAGATTCCTCTATGTCCTAGATCACTGGATGATTAAATAGAATTATAGCATCATAAGTCACTGGGGGACCGCTCCCCCCATGGAGGAGGCGTATCAAGGGTTAAACTGTTCACTGTTTGGCTTGAAAGGAGTGCTATGACGTCTTCCTACCTCTAATAATCGATAGAGGCTGGTGTTCTGGTGAATCGCGAAACCGGAAGTGACGTTTGCGTTCCACCAGACCGAAAGTAAGGCCGCGGCGTGCGTTCCACGGGCCGGAAGTGCCTGTGGAGCGCCGATTTTAAAAGAACAGATTTTCCCATGTATGCGACTGCCATATCGACCCTGGGAGGAGGCAGTCATGTCAGGAGCTGGGAGTTAAACTGTAAGTGCACTTGAATGTCCCTGGATGTTGAAGTAAGGAGTAAGACCGTGACTAAGGGTCTCTCTGTATACATCCCTATCTGCATCTAGTGTTTTTTTCTTACTATATATGTTGGATTACAGGTAGCAGCACCCATCATCAAAATAGGAGCTAGCACGGTACCCAGCCCCCATCTGATAAGGTCTGTTGTACCATTTCTTTATGACGTCTGCAATACCTATTTGAGACGACGGATGGGATATTGTATATATGGTGATTGTACCATCTATTTAGACATTGCAAAAAGTGTTATTGTATATATCTTGGAATAAACACTTGAAAATGTGTCATTATATTTTTTGCATTACTGAAATTGAGGCCCCCTGAGGAGTCCTTGAATGGTTGAAACGCGTTGGGCCACTTGCTTTGTGCAACAATTATCCATGTTGTGGCAGTATCGTCTATATGTTAAATGTTTACACTACACTATCACTGTTAGGGTGTTATAGGGAAAGGAGGGAAGGTACGCGGACAGGGAACCCCACCATCAGGGGCGACCCCTGGGCAGAGGTGAGAGAAAGTGTGTACTATGGAAAGATTTCCCATACCAACCATCTACCTTCCTATTCACATTATACACTGTAAGTCTGTACTGTTTGTATGTCATAACCGTGGCGGATGCTATCATACAATAAGAGTAGCCGGCTGGAGGCCTGCACCCTGTGTATGACATCAAGCCACCATTAAGGGGCATTTATTTTAAGTATTAATAATAAAAAGTATTTTTTAAAAAGGGTCTGTAAACTAACTTTAGAGAGAAAATAGTGATGAGAGGACCTATAATATCTCAAAATATAAGTAAATACGTGTTGACAATTGTCCTGCTCTTACCCCTTTCCTTTTGCAGCCTTATAGCCCTTACTATGATTATGTTACAGTCATTTTAGTGCACCAAAGTTCGGGTCCCCATTGACTTCAATGGAGTTCGGGTTCGAGTTCGGGTCAAGTTCAGCTCCCGAATCCAAACTTTGACCCGAAGTTTGGCCGAACCCAGCGAACCCGAACATCCACAGGTCCGCTCATCCCTATTCGTAGAAATAAATAAATTTTTCCTGAAATGGCGTTAAAAAACAAAAAATACATACTCACCTCATCCATTTGCTCGTGGAGACGCCATTGCGGCCATCTTGGTTGAAGAAAGCTCGGCAAATTTATCTCGCGCTGATGTGTCACGAAACCATGTCATCATGCGTGATTGATGACGTCACTGCTTTCGGCCAGCATGATGACATGGTGACGTCATCTCATCGGTGTGTGCGACATTTGGCATGTTTTCTTTAATCAAAATGACCACGATGGCCTCTCCGCGAGCAAATGGATGAGGTAAGTATGTATGTTTTTAACCCGATTGAATGCGGCATCTGAAAGGGTTCAATCATAGGGGCGGCGTGATCATTCCGCCTGCTACATGATGGAATGCAATTTGTGATAAAGTAATTCATAACGAATCAAATTTCTTGTGATGTTTGGCGAAACAGTCGAATTAAATTTTTATAAGTTCACTCATATCTAGTGCTGAGTCCCCTAACATTTACTGATACAAACAGTCAGAAGTACTTAGCTGAGTGCTTCTTTCTCTTATTTCAACAATCTCAACAGTTGGAGCCCCACTAATTACAATTTATCATGCAGTACAGTATGTCGCTATGACATGTCATAAGTTAGATGAACTGATAGGTGCATGTTTTTATTAAAAACTTGGACTTGGACATAAAATAGCTTAGAAGTCCAAGCTGTCAGACTTCTAACCAGGCTTCAGTGAATTGAGCTTCGGATCAGAGATACGAAGTCGATTCGTTCAAACACACCGGTTTTAATGCTGTCTGAGACCTCTGTACAGCCTTAAAATGTAATGCCTACATGTAGGCAAACTTTGTTTCCCAAATTTGCGTGAGACTTCAGTGAATTCATTTGGTATTCTGTTCTGCATCTTTAAAAACATTTCAAATTAGAAATTCGAAGTCGGGTTTGGTACCGAGGTACCAGCCAGTAGCAAACTCTACTTCGAATTCCTAATTTTAAATGTTTTTAAAGATGAAGAAATTAATACCAAATTAATTCACCAAAGTCTTGTGCAACTTTGAATGAAAAAAGTTTGGCTCCACAGAGTAATTACATTTTAATGCTGTAAGGACTGGAGACAGCATTAAAATTTATCTGTTTGACTGAATCGACTCGATTTGCTCAATACTACTTTTAGCGTATTTATGACAGAACATATTTTTGTTGCTGGCTACCTAATGCAAAATGCAAAGGCTGCATGTTATGAAGGAAGCACTGTGGCTGCCACCACTCCTCTCTCCTTGGCAGGCATGGCTGCTGCTCTGTTCACCTGCTATGTCTGTTGTGTACTCTGGCAGTGAGGACCCACCAACCTTCTCTCCTCCCTCCAATCGGACCCGGTTGCTGGAGTATCTTGGCTGCTCTTTCTTGCAGATTGTGAACTTCTTCTTGCTGGCAGTGCCTCTCACTGACCGTAGGGCATATTCACACCTTCTCAAGCTCTCAAAGGACCAGCGTGCACAGTCTATGGTTGGCCAATGAGGGGTATGTAAGGCACCTGCCTCTAAAGGAGATTGCCTGATCAATACATTCCAGTTCGCCAGTTCCTGCAAAGTTGTATTGATTATGTTAGCTTGCCCATGTACCAACGCCTGTATGTTGCCTAGAATTTGACCCTACGCTCCCTGTCGCGACTGTTTACTAGATTTGACAAACTATGCCTGCCCTGGCCTATGTCTGCCCCTGACTACAGTTTTGTCTGTTATCTCAGTGTTCCGCACCAGTGTCTGTTGACCAGGGGGGCCACTTAGAAAACACAATTATGAGTAGCACCAAGCAAAATCCATTCAAGTGACACAGTGGCCCACACCCGCTGCATAGAAGAAGACAAATAGTGCTACATTTTTAACAAAAAATATTAAAATAATGTTTTTAGACTAACTATTTGGAAAGCAATAAGAAAAAAATTGGTTCTTAGGTGTGCCTTTGAGATGAGAGAATCAATTCTAACTAATCGATTGTATAATTGGCATGGCTTCTTCACCTGCGGGGACAACCTCCTAGAGGTTAGGAGGCCCTGATGATGAGACAAATTGATTTGTTAGAATCGATTTGCTCATCTCTAGTGTGTCTACTGTATTTTTTCTGTTTATTATGCATGTATGCAGGTGAAACTCAAAAAATTAGAATATCGTGCAAAAGTCTATTTATTTCAGTAATTCAAATTCTAAAATCTTAAAATTAGAATTTTGTGAAAAGGTTCAATATACTAGGCTCAAAGTGTCACACTCTAGTCAACTAATTAATCCATATCCCCTGAGCAAAGGGTACCTCAAAATTAAGACTTTGGGGTTTCATGAGCTGTAAGCCATAATCATCCAAATTATAACAAATAGAGGCTTGAAATATCTCACTTTGCATGTAATGAGTCTATATCTCATATGTTTGTTTCACCTTTTAAGTTGCATTACTGAAATAAATGAACCTTGCACGATATTCTAATTTTTCGAGTTTCACCTTTATATGTTTGGATTGAACATTGCACAGGTTGGTGGAATGGAACTATGGAGTTTTTGTTTATCTGAACACATTTGTTGGATGACAGAATCATTCATGGCAATAAGGGGTGAAGCAGACTTTCAGAACATTTATAATAGTCTCTTCTTTCCTATGTAGCTTGAAAATTGTATTTTAAATCGATATAGCTAAGTCAAACAGTGACTTTGCAGTTGTCTGACTTCTCAATCCATAATGATTTATTCTGGTCTAAAGGGAGTATTCATTTTATAGAAAAGGACTCATGCTTGTATTTTTCTTAAATTGTTTATTTTAGGTTTTATAAGGTGGAGGTTTTTCTCATTACCTTTGTTTATATGGTTTATACAACTTTTATTGCTATTTGTCTGATGAGACTTTCAACTCTATTATAAAAATATACAGAATAAAAAAGTACTTATCAAGTATTAGAAAGACTCCAAAACTTGGGTCTATAGTCAGAATGATGTCTGAATGAATAGTTGTTCCTATAAGGAACCAGACAATTTTGGCCTTAAAAGGGGTATGTCGGTTATAAAAATGTATCCCTATCCATAGGATAGAGGATGACTATTAGATCAGTGGGGGCCCGACAGCTGATTTCCCCACTGATTAGGAGAACAGAGGCCCCATACCCTCAAATGAGTCCAGTGCTCCATCTATTTTCCCTGGGACCGCTGGAAATAGTTTAGCACTGTAGTCTGATATCTTTGTCAGTCCAATAGAGAATGAATAGAGCGGTACATCGCATGCTTGACCAGCCACACCAAGCATTTTAAGGTACAGGGCCCCTGTTCTTCTGATCATTGGGGGTCCCAACAGTGGGAGTCACACCAATCTAATAGTTTGCATATAGGCAATAACTTGTTATAACCAGAATACCACTTTAATGGCAAAGCAAAGCTTTTAGTTATTGCTTCCCTGTATTATAATATTTTTTTTTTACTTGTTGATGCATCAGTATGAGGCCTTGATTATACTGGATGAGTAGCGTTTTGTATAAGCATAGTGTCCTTCTCCTCCCCTTAGATTATGTTGTGGGCACAACTGCTGTCCCTTTACCATCATGAACTTCTAGAGAAAATCAAGGGACCTTTGCATGAACTCCAAATTACTTATACTGTATATTCACCTTCAATAGTGTTAATTATCTATGTGAACATATTTGTACTAGTTCAGAAAGCTGCATTGCTTGACCTACTGTATAATGCGTTAATATGTAGGACCGCGCTGCAGAGTATATCGGAATCCTTTCCTCCGCCCAAGGCTCTCCTCAATCCTTCCGGACATGGAAAACACACAATTTCCTTAGGTAACCTACCCTCGTCCAACAAAACCTGCAGGATATCAAGGGGTTGAGCTGATAGTAAAGCACTATTTTCTCAATTTTAAATAAAATAATTTATTATACTCACAACCAACGACTTGTAAAAGGCATATCATAAATATAAATCTTTCTGTTGCCCGACCCAGGTTTCGCTCTCACACTTCGTCAGGGAAATTTATCCTGCCTCCTGCGAGGCTGCCTTTAATCCACAAATCAATCCCACCCTTCCCAAATCCCTCCCATACATCAACATGAACTCAATAGTACAACATTAAAACAGCATAAAATAACATAAAAGAATCTAAAATCAATTAGTAGCACAGGATCCATACCAACCAAATTCAATTAAAACAGTATTTTTTACTAATATCCCCCCTACAATTCTTCAGAAATATTCCCCGTTTTCATTCATAAAAACATTTACCCTACGTCATTGGTCAGGTGGTTTCTTACACCACAGGGTTTGCTACCAATAGCTAACCTAATTCCATCTCCTCAAAGTCCTTGCACTACCAGCAACATACACCCGCGGCTTACCGATATTATACACATCACAAGTTTATTTCAAACGATACACGGCTTGATATCACATTCTATATTTAGACCCTGGGGCTGAAGGGTCCCTAGCTTAAGCATCCATTCCACCTCTCGCTTGTTGATCTTTGCAATCGGGTCACCACCACGTGCATGAGCCTTCACTAGTTCAACCCCCATAAACCGCAACCCACTAGGGTTTTTCTGGTGCACCTGTTTGAAGTGCAAGGACACACTGTGCGTCTCTAAACCTTTTTTTATATTGCGTATGTGCTCCTGTATCCTGGTTTTTAAACTACGGGTTGTCCTGCCTACATACTGCAGCCCACATGGGCATTTTAGCACATACACTACCCCTATGTTATTACATGAAATATTCCCCTTAAATTTGAATGCTTATTTTTTCTTATTAGAGTATACTGACTCATCTTTCATCATTCTATGTTCTCGGGTTCTGTTCTTACATGGTGGGCAAAATCCACAGCAAGTGAATTAATTCTTACAGTTAACTCCTTGTGGTTCGGTTGTAGTTACTATGCACCAATCTATTACGCAGGTTTGTAGCCTTCTTAAAGACCACTACTGGCTGTTTTGGGATTTCATCACCAATGACGGGATCATTCTTTAAAATATTCCAATTTTTTCTAATTGCACTTTTCAATAAACCGGCTTTTGTATTAAATTGTGTCAAGAAGGTAAATCTGAGTTTATCCCCACCATCAGGGGTACAGGGAAGATCGAGGGGTTCACTTAGACAACGCCTTTGGAGTAGGTAGAGAATAGGAATATCTACAGCACTCCAGTTTGAGTATATGCAATTATTTGTATTGGTCAAGTAGGTTCAAATCACTTAGTTTTCAATACAGTGTAATTTTATATCCAAGGATAGAAAAAACGTATTAGCCACATTGTGTTTCCCGGACATTTCAGTCTATCATTAGACCTTTTTCAACGGGATCTGTAATCAACACATTACATTTTAGGTTTAAACTGGTATACAATGAGCAAAGAAAAATAGAAAGGAGGGTAGGTAAAGGTCCAGAAGAATTTTTCTTTACTCATTTGCTTTCCATACATTGTATACCAGTTTATACCTAAAATGAAATGTGTTAATTACAGATCCAGTTGAAAAATGTCTAATGATAGACCGAAACATCCAGGGAACACAATGTGGCTAATATGTTTTTTCTATTTCTATTCCTGGGTATAAAACAACACTGTATTGAAAACTAAGTGATGTGAACCTACTTAAACTAGAGTGCCATGGATATTCCTATTCTCTGATTATTTCTCTCTCATGAGCACCCGGACCAAAATATAGGAGTGCAGATCACATACAGTACTTCTACAATTGCTTAGAGGAGCTAGGACACGTGGCACAGTGGGTTCACACCTGCTGGTTCGTGACAGTACACTGAGGCCAAGGACCCCGCTGGTCACTCCAAGCCTGTCATTCAGGAATTGTTACTTGAAGTGAGCGAACGACAGGATGTTATAATGCAGTTCATGCAAAATGTTGCTGCTTGTCTGGATGCCATCTCTTCTCCAGCTACTGCAGGGTCGCCAGTCGCTGCTACTCCTGCAATTCCCACACCGGTAAATCTAGATTTGTGTTCCACTGGTGTGCAACTCCCTCTGCCATCATGCTATGGTGGAGATCCAAAAACCTTTTGTGGATTCCTGAACCACCGTCTGATCCTCTTTGAAATGCATGGGCAGAAGTTTCCCACTGAGCGGTCCAAGGTTACCTTCATTGTGTCCCTGCTGTTTGATGAGGCCCTTGCTTGGGCAAATCCTATTTGGGAACATGTAGGTCCAGAGACCACTAATCTGCAGTCCTTCTTGGCTACCTTCTGGCTGGTCTTTGAAGAGCCCGGCCGCACGTCCTCCGCTGCATGAGCTCTGCTGCGTCTATGACAGGGTTCCTCGTCTGTGGGTCAGTACGCCACCCAGTTTCGTCCCCTGGCTGTTGAACTTGCATGGCACAAAGAGGCTCAACTGGCGGTGTTCTGGGAGGGCCTTTCTGACCTGATTAACAATGAATTAGCTAGTCGCGACTGTCTGTCTACTTTGAATGACCTTATTACCTTGGCCAGAAGGATATATATAAGTTTTAGGGAACGTTCTAGGGAGGTCGCAGGCACGAGAAGACCACCTCATTTGGCAACATCCTGCCAGAGGCTGATTCTTCTTCTAGTGTCCATGCCATCTGAAGAGCCCATGCAAATAGAGCACCTTTGATTGTCTGACCAGTAACGTTTACTCCGCAAAGCAGAGAACCTGTGTCTGTATTTTGGAGGCAAGGCCCACTTTGTGGGTAATTATCCACAGAAGCCAGGAAACGCCAATGTCTAGGATCAGTTGGAGAGGTGGTACTAGACAAGCAGAAGTCCTTTCTGAAACTTTCAGTTCCGGTGACTCTCTCTCACAAGGGAGTCATACTGTCTATGCCTGCATTCTTTGACTCCGGGTCAGCCGATAACTTCATTCAGCAAGCTCTGGTCCATCAGGACAGCAATACAATTGAATCTAATGCACTGCAAGAGCTGAAGGACCTGTGATGGCATCACAGGTCATGAAGAGAAGTCCTGGGAAGAGGCAGAGGTGAGATCTGCTACATGAGGATTACTCAGTGTGAGAGGCAGAGTAATGTTGGGAGTTGTAGTTATTTAACTGGGACTGTATGTTTGGCCTGAAGGGAGGGAAGTTATTTACATGGGACAGTGAGGTGGAGTGATGTTAATACAGTATGCCAGACCAACAGGGGAATTATATGTGAGGTCACGGTGTGAGCATTAGATGGGCCGAGGTAAATACAGTTCTGGTTACTCATAGTTATGTCGTCCCTGGGCAGGCCTGCACAAGTGATGAGGAGACCGGCACAAGAATTCTCTTGGGCACACTCTGGTGTAAGGGACACAGGCCAGATGGTGGTTCGAGGTGCCCTTGATGGTCTGTATTAATGTGCCTATGGCAAGGTTCCTTGTAGTCGTGACACCAGTACCATTTATGGTGGTGCAACCATTTACTGAAGTGTTAACTGAGGAATTGGAGACTGAGACAAGGATGGTGCAATTCAGCTTATAACTTTTACTGAACGTTGCTCCTGGTAATGGTTACATCCAAGTACAAAACAGTCTTTAGTACATCCAGATATGAAATACAGTCTCTCATGCATACGGGGGTAGGATATTGTAAGTCCTCAGATAAAACAGGCTCTTTGTCTTTTATATATATGAAAGCTACTGCTTCAGTCTAGGTTTTTGAAGTATAAAAAGTCTTAGGCTGGTATTAACTCTCGCCTTATTCTAACCTGAATTAAAGGTGGTTTTCAGAATCCTTGAACCTCTATTTCCAGAGCTTTTCTGACAGTTGGCCTAACTGTCCTCAGGATTTAAACTACAGGTGTGGATGCCGGAAGCTGTGTCCTATACCTAATTGCAAAGGAGCCTGGGAAGACTTTGAGTATGGCCGTTTGCTATCCTTTGACTTGAATAAATGACTTGAATAAAATATACTAGCCACCTTGAATACTTGCTGTTTGCAGCTTGTCACTGGTCATCCCGGAGAAGCAAGCTATAGAAGTAGATTTCTCACCTCTAGGCTGAATTTTGTAGGCTTTAACCCTGGACTGTGGAGCCAACAGGGAGAGAGCAGAGAGGCAGGAGGCATCCCTCCAGCAGGCAGCTACATCATGGCTGCACACTGACTAGATTAGTCTAAACTGCCTAACTGGGCCTGAGCTAAGCTATATATACACTGTAACACTGCCCCATCTAGTGGAGAAACTAGTGTAGTGCACCCTAACATAATATATGACAATAAATCACAACCAAACTAGTTTGCGGTGCCCACGATCACGAGTGGGACACTGCATTAATTACATGGGACTAAAATTTGAAAGTGGCTGGGGTAGGGTGATGTTATTTACATGAGACTGTATGTTGAGAGGAAATGTTATTATTATTTTTTTTATTAAAATGCTTATTTTCTTTTTCAATAAAACAGAGTAACAAGTCACAAGCAAAGGTGTAACATGGTACAAGATACTGATGAGAAGAAGAAATCACCAAGTAGGTATGGGAGTAGGGTGGTAACATAGTTAGACCATAATCTATTAATTATTATTAAGAGCAAGTGAGAAGGAGGCCAAATAATGTTTCTAAAGCATAGAGCTAAGACAGCTCTTTAGACAGCCCTATACAGGGCAATGGGTGACAAAGCCAGGTAACACTATGGCAGGAGAGAGTAGACGGCATTAGGGATAGGACAGGAAGGAATCATGCCCAGAGTTTTGTACTTATACGGAGGATAGGGAATGGGACGTCTTTTAGTGAAACAGTGGAAGCCCAAAGACAGGTGTATGACCAATTCCAAGTCTAGAGCTTATTATACTGGTATGGAAAACCTGTAGTTCGACCACAGGGCCCAGCGTTTGAGAAAAGCTGGATGTGTGCATGATTCCCAAGAGGAAAGTTCCTCAAAGCAATAGAGTTGATCTATTTTAAGCTTCCACTGCTCCAGAGAGGGTAAGGAAGTTTGGGGCCAACACTTAGGGATCAAGAGGTGAGCTGCAATCAACAGTTGTTTGAAAAGGTAGGGAGGTGGAGGCGAGTTCCCCTCTTCAAAATGGGAGAGCAAGGCGCTGTAGGGGGACATCCTCACTGAGGTTGAACATAGTTGGATACTAGTTTGGAAGATATCTGACCACCATTTGTTTATTATAGGACAGTTCCACCAAATATGGAGGAAAGTTCCTCTTTCCTTCAAGCACCTCCAGCAACTGTCCAAAGAAGCTCCAGAAAAAAAGTATGACCTAACAGGGGTAATATACCACTGGGTTAGGATTTTATAACCATTTTCCTGGATGTGAACACAACGTGAAGATTTGTGTGGCAGATAAAAAAAATTATGGAGTAGTGAGATGGGTAGTTCTATCCCAGTGTCTTTTTCTCAACAACGTAAATAAAGCAGGTTTGATGGTTAGAGGAGGAGAGCATAGTTTATTATATAGTTGTGAGATTAGCTTTTTTTGGGGGGGAAGGATTTATTATTAGGGATTTAAACCAAACTAAGTGTTGTTCCTAGCAATAAAGGATTTAAGGTGTGATTAAGGTAAGGTCACAGGGGGTGGGGGTTGAGCAAGCCATGCAAAACATCCGAGTTGACCTGATTACTTGGTAACTCAAGGAGAGAAGTGATAGGGAGGGGAGATGATCTAACCCCTTTAGAAGAAGAGTCGAGCAATGTTGGGGAGGAGGTGCCTAAGATATCACTGACCATAAGGAGTGCTGAGGGGAAGGAGGAATGAGCAGTAGGAAGAGCCCAACCAACTCCAGGCGTCCAGCGTAGCTTTTATGATTGGGTATGCAGAGAGCGGAGTATGAGGTAGGATTTGATGACCTAAAAGGAAAGCTCGTGTAGGCCTACCTATGATGCATTGTTCCAGTGCCACCCAAGGTTTATGTCTAGAATTTCGTAGCCAGTCTACGGTTCTGGCCAGAAGTTTTGCCTTCCCATACAACTCCGGGTCTGGGAGCCCAATACCACCTGTCTGCCGAGAATGAGACAGTAGAGCATACAAGATTCTCGCCTTTTTTCCATTCCAGATGAATGCTCAGAATTTTTGTTTGAGTGAGGTATAATAGGACTTGGGAACAGGGATTGGCAACACCTGTTGAAGGTATGTGAGACGAGGAAGGATTAGAGAAGTGAGGAGATTTTTACGACCGAACCAAGAGAGCGTGGGAGCAGAGGTTAGAAGTTTATCAATAGCATTGAATATGGACGTCTTAAGGGGAATATAGTTGAGAGAAAAAAGGTATGGAATGTGGGGGCTAATTTTAACTCCTAAGTATGTAATGGTAGGGGAGGACCAGTTGAAAGGGGAATCTTTCATCAGTAATCGAAGGGGGATCCCGAAGGGGGATCCCGGTACAGAGTATCAGAGATTTACTTGCATTGATCTTAAAATTGGATAGGATACTATAATGGTGTAGATGGTGTTGTATAGAGGGGAGAGAGTCCCTTGGATTTGTGGTCATTATCATTACATCATCGGCAAAAGCCGCTATCTTGTGTTCTCTACCACCAAAGTTCAGGCCTTTAATTCCTGGGTCAGCGCGGAAAGTGGCCAGAAGGGGTTCCATAGCTAAAATAAAAAGGAGGGGGGACAGGGGACAGCATTGGCGTGTGCCATTATGTATGTGGAAAGGTGAGGATAGGCCTCCATTGACCATGACGAGGGCTGTGGCTTGAGCATACATAGCAAAGGCAGCCTGTACATAGGGATCAGGTAGTTTTTCATAGAAGTCCCTAAATTGTTTAGCTATTTGATTAGAAGAGAAAATGGGATCTCTACTGGGTGAGGATAGTTGGTGTATGTAATTATCCGCTCTTCTGGCCTTAATTCTACGCATCAGGAACTTGGTTGTTTTGTCGCCATGGGCGAAAAACTTGTGTTGATAGTTGAGGTAGTATTTAGCGGACTTAGTTTGCAATAAAGCTTTCAATTCTGCTCTCAGATTAGATAGTTCCTGAAGTTGCGAATCAGACAAGGAGCGTTTGTGTAGAGCCTCAAGGTTTTGTATTTTAGAGAGAAGGGCATTAATGTTCGTCTCTCTGAGTTTTTTCAAATGGGATCCTAAACTAATAAATTGACCTCTTATGAAAAGTTTATGTGCGTCCCATAGAGTCTGAGGTTAGAGGGGGGGATGATTATTCAACTCAAAGTATTGATCCAGCAGGGAGGCAACTCTCTTGATGGTATTGGGGTCACCTAAAAGGGATTTATTAAGGCGCCAGTTGAAACATCTAGGGTTGTGTGAGGGGGAGAGGACCGAGAGAAATACAGGAGCGTGATCAGAAATATGGATAGAACTAATCCTGGCTTCAGGACAGAGCTGGAGGTGCTCTTTGGAAATGAAGATGTAGTCAATGTGGTGGTAAGCATTATGGACATGGGAAAAGAAGATGTAGTCTTGGGTATTTGGGTGTAGTGCATGCCAGGAATCCACTAAGTGGAGGCTCCAGAAGGTGTCCCTCATAGCCCTTAAAGAGCGTAAAGAATGGGCCGATTTATGAGAGGACAAGTCAATTTGAGGATTGAGAGAAACATTTAAGTTTCCACCCACAATCACTATGCCCTCCTTGAAAGAAGCAACAATCTGGGAAATGTCAGCAAGCCAGTGGTTTTTTTTTAGTATTGGGAGCATAGAGGTTTATGAAGGGATACATTTGGAGGCCTATGTACCCTTTAACCAGGAGGAATCTCCCTTCTGGGTCTTAATTATGTCTAGTGTATTTAAGGGGCACTTTTCTCCTAAACCCTATGTTCACTCCTCCAGATGCAGAGGAGTTCCCCCCACAGTGGAACCATAGAGGATAATGTGAAAATTCAAGGTTGGAGTAGTGATTAAATCTGAAGTGTGTCTCCTGGAAGAACAACACATCTGAACATCGGGTAGGATGTGAGTTTTAAGGCAGGCAGGAAAGTAAACAGACGGACAAGGAACACAAGGAGACAAGAAGACCTGAAGACAAGGAGACAAGGGGGCAGGGAAAAGATCAAGAAGGAACAACTAGATAGTATAGGGAGGAGACAGGGAAGAAAGCTTTAAGAGACATGCAGCCGTCTCCACACGTCGGTTGCCAAAGTCATTTTTTGTCCTTCTAGGCTTTTGGTATGCTGATGTATAAAAGGCTATTTTCCAGAAGATCAAGTAGGTCAGCGGCGTCTCGAAAAAGTTCCCACATAACAAACTACAGTGATGGAAAACCAACTAGGGAGAAGCCTCACGAATCTTGAGCGAGTTTCTCTGGAGTTAATTGGCGATTCCTTTTTCCAGATCTTTGTGCTTTAGGAGTATGTTGAAGTGTAAATGGTGTAACTGTTGGTACCGCTGGGAGTGCGGCAAGGTCTTGAAATAGATCCCAGTTGTCTACCTTCAGGGGAGGGATTTGCAGGTAATCATTAGAGATGTCGCGAACATAAAATTTTCCGTTCGCAAACGGTGAACGCAAATTTTTGCAAATGTTCGCGAACGGGCGAACCGGGCGAACCGCCATAGACTTCAATAGGCAGGCGAATTTTAAAAACCACAGGGAATCTTTCTAGCCACAGTAGTGATGGAAAAGTTGTTTCAAGGAAACTAACACCTGGACTGTGGCATGCCGGAGGGGGATCCATGGCAAAACTCCCATGGAAAATTACATAGTTGACGCAGAGTTGGGTTTTAATCCATAAAGGGCATAAATCACCTAACAATCCAAATTTTTTTTGAACAACGTGGTTTAAAACATCCAGTGTGTGTATACGATCAGGTATGATATACTGATCTATTGTCCAGAGTTGACCACTCACCGGAAGCATGTACATGTATGTTTAGTTTTACAGCAGTTGATAGATAATCGATTTTACGCCAAACTTGAGAAATGCATCTTTGAAACATCTATTGTACCGTTCCTCAGATACATAATCTCGGATGCCGGGTTGCAGATGGATCCTGAAAAATTTAATGCAGTAATGGACTGTCCCCGCCCACAGGGTCTTCGTGCTATACAGCACTTCCTTGGATTTGCTCATTTCTATTGTAAGTTCATCCCAAATTTTTCATATCTTACGTCTCCGATCTCCGCTCTTACTAATAAAGGGGTGAATGCCAGAATCTGGACTCTGGAGGCGGAGGCCGCTTTTGTCCAATAAAAGAGGTCCTTTGCTTCTGCACCTGTTCTGTGTCATTCTGATGTCTCCCACTAATTCTTTTTAGAAGTGGGCACCTCCTCCATAGGAGTCGGTGCTGTTTTACTACAGAAAGGTTCCAAGGGCAAGATGTTTACATGTGGATTTTCCTCCAAGCTCATCTCCCCTGCTGAGAGGAATTACTGTATAGAAGACAGAGAGCTTCTGGCCTTAAAACTTGCCTTGGATAAGTGGCGTTATCTATTTGAGGGGGCCCAGCATCCAGTTATAATCTTCACCAACCACAAGAGCCTTACATATCTGCAGACGGCCCAGCGTCTGAACCCTCACCAAGCCAGATGGGCACTCTTCTTCTCCCATTTTGATTTTGAGCTTCACTTTTGCCCGGCCAAGAATAAGGTCAAGGCTGATGCTCTGTAATTTGACTTCTCAGACCAGCAGGAGGAGTCCCAGTACATTGTAGATCCTGCTCACTTGATCACAGTGGCTCCGGTCCTGGTAAAAGACATCCCTCCCGGGAAGACGTTTGTGCCATCTGCCAAGAGAAAACGTATTCTAGCTTGGGGGCACAACTCCAAACTGGCTAGTCACCCATGGGATCCGCAAGACCACAGAACTTTTGTCTCTCCACTAAGGATGTGCGTGATTATGTGTCTGCCTGTGTCTGTGCTCAGAATAAAGTCTCCAGGACCAAACCACCCGGGCTGTTACCTCTTCCTGTTCCTGATACCCCATGGCAACACAATGTCATAGACTTTGTACAGCTATCTGGGTGGTCGTGGACCAGTTCTCCAAGATGGCTCACTTTGTTCGTTTGGCTGGACTGCCCTCGGTTGTGTAAGTTGCTAAACTTTTCGTGAGGCACATATTCTGCTGGCATGGTCTCCCTTGGCATATTGTTTCTGATCGCAGAGTTTACCTCTAAGCTCTGGAGAGATCTTTGCCGACTGCTCGAAATTGACCTGGACTTCTCTTCCGGTTATTATCCCCAGACCAATGGGCAAGTAGAGCGGGTCAATCAAATATTAGAGAACAATCTATGGCATTTTGTTTCAGCCCAACACGACAACTGGGTACAATTGCTACCTTGGGCTGAATTCTACTATAACACCCACTCTAGTGAGTCTACTGGATCCTCTCCATTCTTTACTGCTTATGGACAACACCCTCGTACTCCTCCCCCTGTTTCTACATCTTCTGGGGTACCAGCTGCGGATTCCTATTTTAGGGATTTTTTTAAGATTTGGCGTGACACCAAGGACTGCATCAACAAAGCGGTGACCTGCATGAAAACGAATGCAGCCAAGAGAAGAAAATCGCCTCAGTTCTTGTCTGGAGATAAGGTACGGCTCTCCTCTAAAAACATATGCTTAAGGCCGCATGCACACGACCGCGGTGTGTTTTGCCGTCCGGAAATCATGGATCCGCAAAACACGGATGGCGTCCGTGCGTGTTCCACAATTTGCGGAACGGCACGGACAGCCTTTACATATAACTGCCTATTCTTGTCCGCAAAGCGCGGACAAGAATAGGACATGTTATATTTTTTTTGCGGGGCCACAGAACGGAGCAATGGATGCGTACAGTACACAATGTGCTGTCCGCATCTTTTGCGGCCCCATTGAAGTGAATGGGGTTGTTCTGGGATCTGCTCCACAGTTTCCTCTCAGCCCTGGCCACAGCATGCTTGCTGCTTGTTCTCTGCACCACTTCCTTAAGGGTCTATGCGCATCACTTCTGTGCTTTATGGGTTAGGTCATGTGACCTTTCTGACCAATCCTATACCTTCTTCACATATATAAGTGGCTCAGCCCCCTTCCCAGATGCCTCAGTGTCAAGGTCCTTGTGTCCTGCTAAGGTTCCCGATATCTTCTTGGGTTTCTGTGTTCCTGACTCGTACTTGTATTCCTATACTCTTCTAACTGTTAGATCCCTGCCTGCTTGCCTTGACTCTCCTTTTGCCGATCCGGATTGCCTGACCTGTACCTATTCTGCCTGCCCTGACCTATTGCCTGTTTGACTTCACCTCTGCCTCATCCTTCGGTCCTGCATTGTTGCTCCTGGTTACGAATCAGCCCGCTGACAACGTCTGTACCTCTGGTACCTTGCTCAGGTATCTCCTGGTCCGCCTGGACCAGCTGCCTCCTGTGCCAATCCTCCTCAAGAGGTAGCGACCTGGTGTTCCCCTCAGGAAAGTCTATCCCCTCCATAAGGGGTACTGTGAAGATCGAGGGGTTCACTTAGACGACGCCCTTAGAGGAGGTAGGACACATGGCACAGTGGGTTCACACCCGCTGGTTCGTGACACACCTTCATCTCTTACTCCTGAGTTCAGTTCTGATGCTTACCTTCCTTTTCTAGAAACTATTTGTGTTGTACAGGTTTCAGCATGATCACACTAACCAGTTTGTGCCTACACATTGATCTGCAATGTATTGTGTGTCATATTACATTTCTACTTTTTTATGTCACATCAACTTCAAAAAACAAAATTATCTTTTACTGACTAATATATTCTATTGCTTGATAGGTGTCATTGTCAAGAGACAATACATTGTATTCACTTCAACCGACAGAGGTTTTAATGTTATAACAAAAAAATAAGTGAAATGCATATAAAATGAAATAAAATGCCCCCATTTAATTATTGTCATAACTCTATCCCTGACCTATTTACTCTTAAATAGACATTTAATATATTGAATTGAATGATGATGATAAACAAATAAAAACTTTAAAAAGTTAAATGCATTGGTTTTTACAATTTTTTAAACAATGAAAAGCTTACACATTGAAAAGGAAATATCGAAAGTATGTTCAAAGTAATAAAAAAACAAGAAAACCTGCATAGGTTATGAAAAAATGACTATTAAACTAACACTTACTATATACAGCTAGCTGTATCAGGTCCTGAAAGCCCAAAATTCAGTTGACTTGAATCGATTATTCCCATCTATTTTGTTGCTGGTTGGCCTCATCTCTGATCAAGTTTATACATACCTGTTTTTCAAACATATAATGTAAGCTTCAGACTAGCTATAATTTGTGTTTTGGGGTTAGTATGTTTTTTACAACACAAACGCATCCAGCAAATCTCGTATCATCTGAAGGCAATCGTCTATGCTGTGAAAATACGAGATGTGCAGCACCTGAAACTACGGATACTGGAAGCCTGTGCTAGCATTTCTCCTGCGGTGTTGCTATCAGTGTGTGAAGAGTGGGAGAAGAGGGTTGCATTGACAATCCAACACAATGGGCAGCACATTAAACACATTTTATAAGTGGTCAGAAACTTGTAAATAACTCATGAAAGAATAAAGTTACGTTAAAACCAAGCACACCATTGTTTTTCGTGTGAAATTCCCAATAAGTTTGATGTGTCACATGACCCTCTTCCTATTGAAAAAACTAAAGTTGGATTCAAAATGGCCGACTTCAAAATGGCCGCCATGGTCACCACCCATCTTGAAAAGTTTCCCCCCTCACATATACTAATGTGCCACAAACAGGAAGTCAATATCACCAACCATTCCCATTTTATTAAGGTGTATCCATATAAATGGCCCACCCGGTACATTACTAAATACAACTCTGTAGCTATTAATTCTAAGATCAAAGCTTTGACCCAAGTTGAGAGATAAATTGTCATATACACTGGTGGACTGACCTTTCAGAGATTAGGATAGAGCCCCAAGAAAGCTAAAGAGGACCTATGCCACATAGGCAGCTAAAAGAAAACAATGGCATGATGGCTTTAGTGGCAGGCAAAGTGTTATTTTCCTTCAGTGCATAGGGACCATGTTCACACCTTCCCTGGTAATGCAAAACTAACCAGTTCTACTGAGCTTCCTATATTTCTACTGACATTTCCTGTAGAAATTAGAAATGAAAAAAAAAAATCTGTGTTTGATTTTGTTGAAAAGGCCATCAGATTAGACTAGGGTTTGAATACATCTTCGAAAGTGCTCCGATTACTCTGAAAACTCAGGTATGACACTCTGGGATGACCCTGTAACACGAGATATAACTGCAGCACCCAAGGCCAGTAAATCCACCCTTCATTTATGTCATCGCCTCACTGCATGGGGCTGTTCGGATTGACAGTTTCTTGTGCTCACATGGATCTATTTTAGTAGGGCTGAACAATGAGTAGAGTGTTGTGTGTGCGAGGAGATGGCAGTGGTGCTATGGAAAGCAAGAAGATACTGGGACTTTGCTTTGGAACACTAAAGTCCTGCCTCCATCCTCCAGGCTATATTTAGCAAGTAAAATAATCCAAATGCAAAACTGCTATAACTGTCTGAAACAGGTATAGGTCTCTTTATACCTGTAACATAACATGAATTTAACAGATTTGAGAATGAATAAGCTTACACAGGCTTAGTGAATCAATATATTTACTACACATACAGCAGGGATGCTCAACCTGCGGCCCTACAGCTGTTGTAAAAATACAATTCCCACTATGCCCTGCTGTAGGCTGATAGCTGTAAGCTGTCCCGGCATGGGAGATGTAGTTTTGCAACATCTGGAGGGCCGCAGGTTAAGCATCCCTGACATACAGAATAGTAAAAAGTAAATAATCATCATTAGCCTAAATATGGGGTAGAGATCCGGTTGGCCATGCTATAACACAGGGTGTACAAGAGATAGGGCAGACAATACTTGCATCCTAGCTAGGATGAAGTGCCTGATTGAATCCCAATCAATTTGTTAGTGCAGACCACACTTATTCTTATCAGCCCCCCCTCCAGTGTGCAACACGCATGTCTCTGTGATCACTCAGGAATGTGTTCTTATCAGCACAATGGGGGATGGGTACTATCTCTAATCCACTTCATTACAAGGAAAACTTGTAAACTATTACACAATACTAAACAGAATTAAAAAGGACAGAACCAATCAGTACTTAAAAATACCCTTACAATGCAATACCGTAAATCACAAGGCTGTGGAAGTGTGTTTTTGTGCTGTTTTGTTTGCTTTAGATAACTCCTTTAATAACACACTGTTTTTTTTTTTTATTAAAAAAGATTCCAAAAATGCAAAAATGATTACCTTTCTGGTGGCAGATGCCATTTTGAGTGGATTTTGCGGGATGAATCATAGAAGTTTCAGATTTGCCAACATAAGAAACTTTAGAGAAATTTGTAACAAATCTGATTCGAGTAAAATGAATTTGCTTATCTCTAGTCAAAATCCTTTTTGTAGTATTTTCTTCTTCCATATAAATCTACTTTAGCTTGTTATATTCTACTAGTGCAAACAATTCCTCCCATCACTGATCCATTAAAAGTGTATTATAGAATCGTATTCCTTTTATAACTCTTTGTTTGCAAAATAGCCTCAAGCACTGTTTCTCAGGTAACGCCAGCATCGCTTTGAGAATAGTGATTATTAATCTTGCTTTTAGCACTGTTTGCAGCCTACAGCGTTTATTCCTCCTACCTGCCTGAGCTTTTTTTATATATTTTTTAAATTCTAAATCATTTGGGTTTTCTATCCCCCACAGCTTAACAAACGGCTTTAATTCCCAGTGTTTAAGTCGCTGTTTTCTGATAAATTTTTAGTGTTAAATAAATTTTAAATTGCACACCACTCTTCGAGGTAAATACCTGTAAAATTAAAAGAAACTGGTATTTCATTTTAAAAGAAATTACAGTTATTTAACAAATGTGGTGGCAAAAGCTTCAAAATATAACACAGTAGAGGTTTAGATAGGGTTGGCGGGTTACCAGTTTACCATTGTAAATCTTTTAACAGTCAGGCCGTTTGTAGTACACAACAGGTTTTAATTGAATGGTTGGAGACAAAAAAATATGTTTTTAGCTATGTTTCCCTTAAATCCAGTGAACATATTATTATTCCTATTAAGTGAACTTTATAGTCACATTACTGCAATTTATTCAACTAATGCAATTTCTAGAAAAGTTTTAGAGTTTCAAATAAATGTTTAGTCTAGAACTCCACTTTGTTCTGAAATGTGAAAATTCATTTATCATGACTTTAGCTTTGTATTGTATATGAGTGTGAGAAAAGGAACGCAGCAGTATAGGCAGGGGGATATTTTTGAGGAATGATGGCAAAAATACAGTGAGGTGCAATGCACCAGTGTGCTGCCTAATAGGCAAAACAGTCTAGACAAACTAGAGTTCAAGGCTCACAAATGGCAATGGTGGTTGGTAAACTCTTCACTAATGCAGTTGTGTATTACTTAGCCCACGGTCCTCAAAACGACATACCGTACACAGTTTACTGGGAGACTTCTACCTTCACATACCTCTGTTGATCTGCTGTTGTGACAGTATGGGGAAAAGCACTCCCCACCCAACAACTGCCCTAATTGAGCTGGGACTCTTCTTCTAGCACAATCTGATTGGCAACAATTCTTGTTGGCAGCCCCTTTAAAGACTAAGGGGGACATTTATTAAGATCATCAGTTTCTTAGCTGGTCTTGATTCCCCGTGCACCATTGGAGGATGCTCCAAACTTATGCAGAGACAACCGCCTCTCATAGATTTGGTGTATCGTCCCACGGTCCATGCAACAGTCTAAAATCTAATCTAACTGCAGTAGATTTCTGTCTGCTATCTTTCTGACATGAATAAAGATAAACATGGTGGACCTGTTGCGATGCCCCTTTCACATGCTCGCCGGTGTGCGATAATGGGCGAAATCTTGTTTTGCGGACCGTGAAAAAATACTGTCGTGTGCATGAGGCCTAATGGAGACTTAGTATTATGAAGCGGACACGTATGTCTGTCCATGTAATATTTGGGTGGCCCAGGTTCACCAGAGTGGAAGATGCTTTTAACATATCAGTAAAAAACCTCAAATTGGCACTTTACTGGTAACAGTACAGACTGGTAATCTCAGAGAAACTGAATCCACCATAACATTTATATTGAACACGATATTACAGTAAATGTGCCCACTGAATAACATTTATCACACAGGTATTAATGGTTAATAGTGTAGTAATGGGCTAGACGAAAGGTCAGAAGTCACAGAGGGGAGATATACATAGTGATGTCATAGTAGTGTACGAAAGGTCAGAAGTCACAGAGGGGTGACATAGCAGCTATTATGGCATCACCGAGTTCTAGACAAAAGGTGACTGCTCAGGAGACATAGGTGTGATTGTGAAGAGAGGAGAAGGCGCACACATCACTTCCCTGCGACTACAGTTTCCTTGCTAAAAAATGATGATTCTACTGCTGCTATTTATTTGGGCATCCTATGTATCCTGCCGTCCACTACCTCCACTTCGTCTGAAGAGTCAACTACCTTCAGGAATGGAGAAAAATCTGGAGGAGACACCCGGTAAGTGTCCTCCATGTGTAAAATATGGTGTTTATAAGATGAGAGTAATGCATGCATTATCAGCAATTGTGTGACTAAGACTAGGACTACACCTAGGAGGGATTTGGTAAAGGCTGTCCTCCAGTTTTCTAATATACAAAAGTCTTTTATCTGCAAGCCAAATTTTGCATAAAAATGTGCAACTTTTTGTAAGTTGTAGCCAGAAAGTGGAGTAAGTTATAAACGACATCTATCCCAGCTCACAGTACATTTACCTTCCTGGTACATGGACAACCTGAAAACACACCAAATGTATTATGAGGCCTTCACTTAAAATTTAGCACATCTTACTCCAGCACAATTCTTATTAAGACCAGCACAGGAACTGCCAGTCTTAAAAAATCTGCGGGGTATTTAAGATCTCACACTACAAAAAAATAAATAAATACTGTGAAATTGCTACTCGTAGGAATACACCGAGAAAAATCGGTTAGGTGATATGCTTTAAGTCACCGAGAAGTGATGTAATAACTATTATGACATTAACGGGTTCTAGACAAATGTTCAGGAGATGTAGATGTGATTGTGATGGAAGGTGAAGGAGAACAAGTCGCTTCCCTGCGATTATAGTTTTCTTTCTAAAATAATAGAAATTTTGTTGATTTTAATTTGCACATCATATAGAGCACAGATCACTCAGAAATCCCTCATTATGATGTCAGTTTCTACGCTACGCGTGAAAAATGAAGGTTGGTTTGGGCAGCAAAGGCAGTTTTTCTTTAAGACAATTTCATTAATTTGTCCTATTCTGCATCCCTAGTTATATGAATTATTGTTACTGTTATTCTTAGGAACAATGTGGATGTTAGATATTCACAGTACTGAATTGCTCCAGGACATGGATTTCGGACTGATAGCGGCAATTCCATTCATCGTCCTCCTCGTGTTCCTGGTTTTATTTGCCATCATCCTCTACTGCATGTATGTAATATTTCACTTTACTTATAACACTAGGACATTAGAAATCCACTCCTTAGATCTAAGTCATTATTACAGATGTTGTGATAGATCTTGCAATCTGAGATAAAACACATAATGTCACCTTCCTAGCCGCACATTCTGTCATCACACACTGCACATAACTGCTCTCTCTATATATGTATACTATAATAATGTCTTTGTGTTTATTACAGGTTTTGCCGCAAAAAGCCAGAGACCTAAATCCATCCCAGCCATGCTCAGGCTACATTTATAATTATTTTAAGGGCCATTTGACCCAATTTTTAAATGGTCTACCACCGTATTTTCTGACTTTTCAGGAGGACTGTATTAATATGAATTTCCTGGTCTTCCCAACATCTACACCCCCCACCCCATCCATACCCCCATCTCTTGGTTTTGTTTGTTCAGTATTTATTTTCGATAAATTCAATAAAAATGTTTGAAAACTAAAAAAGTCCCCACTGTCTCCTTGGTCAGATCCCTATAATATTGTAGATGCGGCGTGAGAGGTGGAGGCAGGAGAGAAGCTGAAGGAGTTGGTGAACACCACTACAGACACCTAGGGGGAACTTATCACCACCATGCCAATCTTCTGGGTAAAAAAAACCCTCAAAACCCCGGGTTGGCGACTTTTTATACGCCAGTGTGCCTAAATCTAGGTGCAAGGGTTCTTTCTGCTCTCCCCACACCACTTTCTAAAAAAGGGGCATGACAGGAAGGAGTCTGGATGGGGCCATTGTCCCCAACACATTTATCATCAATTAAACCAGTTTTTTTGCATCAATCATGGCTGAAATCTATGCCAGATTTCAGTTTATGTGCATGTGCTGCTGGAGGACGCGACTAATTTAAGACTAGGTCCGCGCCTCGTCATAAATTAAACACATGCTCTTGCCGCCAAGGGGATAGCAAAGATCAGCAAAGAACCAGAGAACCTGAAATGTTCCCCATATTGAAGTGGCTAGCCTTGCATAGAGAACTGCACATAAGTGGATGGAATTAGATAGTAGGTCTTGTAGAACTAGCTCAGTTGAATGTAATGATACCTTTCACTTAGCGATCCATCGCTTTATTCTGGACAAAAAGTACTTTTAACTCATATGCAAATTAGCAGTTAAGTGCAATAAGGGTGGACCCAAGGCACTCTGTGCACTCTTACTCCTTGTCTTCCTCTGCCAGCCAATCCCACTCCTTTCTGATTGACAGGGACAGATAAGGTCACTGTGCAGAAATCTGGCCCTATCAACCAAAAAGCAGTGAGAGCAGCTGTCAGGAGGAGTAAGGGAGCACAGGGTGGCTCGGGCCTGATGTGAATGGTGACAATAAACGCACAGTGCAGTTCAGTATAACCAAAAGGAAATAAATACACAAATAAAACTAAGAATTAGTGGGCAATAAGGGGCAACAGGGAGCAATTATATGAACGATTACCTATCTACCACCAATCTAGATAAACAGCCCTGTATCTCGCATGGATCCAGAGATCTCTCCATTCATTGCCCTGCTAGATTTTCTTCAGGCTGGCAGCTCAGGGGTTGTGTTCTTTCTCCTGCAGCTCTCTCCCTGCAACTTTCACAGCATCTAACAGCAGATATAGCTGGTGGCAGTTGAATGATGGAACGGAGCATGTGTGACCATCTCAACGATATTACTGAGGTGGACATAGAAATAAGGAAAAGAACAAACAGCAGGTGGCGCAATACAGATACATTTTATTGTATAACTGAGTGTCTGGACCCATTTTTAATAACATGAAATTACAAAAGTATTCAGATGCAGATGCTGGTTTAAAAATGTACAATGCTTCTGGTTGGACAACCACTTTTAATGGGCTAACTCCTTTTTAGCTAAAAAGGTCTGTGTTATCCATTGTAAAAGTCTCTATACAGCAGTGATGTCCATGAAGAGCTGCTTTGCATCGCTCACAATGACCTCCCAAGAGTTTAATACATGGGGGTCAGAAGATAATTGTAAGTTCAAGTTCGAACACAAGCAGAACTTCCAGAAGCTTCAGATTTTACACAATTACTCAGTTCTGCCACTGCCCTCTTGGCTATAGTCAGACTACGACGCCATCCTCTGTGCCAGGTCTATGGCCTACAGTATTGTAGACATTGTTTCCTATAGACTCAGTGATCGACAACAGCAAAGCATTTCACACCAGGCTGCAAACACTGAAATATGTCATGAATCTCCAGTTTAAGGCATATAAAAGGGCACAATATAACAGACGTCACTCCATTTCTACTAGATTCTCTACAAGTGGTAGGTAGCAATGCTGCGCTCATACCAGTGTAATACCTGGTGTAATATTGTAAGAACAGGAGACATTGTGCGGGTAACAGTGGTAATACTACTGATACAAAGCCTGAACTTTTGGCTGTGACCTTTTTAATGACAAGTAAACGGCCTATTACGAGCACTGATCAAGGATGGGTTGCATGAACTTATACGGGAAACATTTTTAGTGTATAAAAAAAGCATTCCATAACCAATAACTATACCCATTGTCACCCATTATTGCTCACTTCTGCAGTGTTCCCTGCTCCTAGAGGCTCAGAAATCTTTTTCGATGGGCTAATGACTGGAACAAACATTTGTAATTGTATGAATACTGGTTCCCATAAATGTTCCTCAAAAAAGGTGCCTGATCACTTCATTAGCAAGCAAACCCATAGCATAATTTGCCAGCAGAACATCAATGAATCAGTCGGGGATGAACGGCCTTGGTAACGAAATACCCGTACAGAGGGTATGATTGCCACATGTAAACGCAGCTCTCCCCTCTGCTCGACAATAGGAAATAATTGGAATGAACGGATCCTTCAAATAATTGCCTGTGCATCAGCCCATGTAGTAATGACCAAAGGCCAGGTATAAACCACCTTTGGTGATTGTGTTCCATGGGACAGTATGATTCAGTCACGTCAAATATATGCCTCAGATGTAATATGTAGTGTTGAGCGGCATGTCCCATATTCGAATTCGCGAAATTTCGCGAATATTCGAAAGAATATTCGAAAGAATATTCGCAAATATTCGAATTCGTTATTATTTCGCATATGCGATAATTCGATAATACATATTATGCGATACATTTAACACTAATCCGACAAGCGTCACTTCACTGTGTTGTTAGAATATACCATCGGATCTAAGTTTTCCATACGTTCGTGAAAACTCAGTTCCGATGGTATATTTTAACTAATGCGGCAGGGTTAATATCATTTTTCAAAAATTCGCCTATTAGCTGGCTGGATAATTCGCTTATTCGCTATATTCATTTATTCGCTACATAACCACTTAAAATAATGTGATGCTATTGTTCGCGCGCACGTGCGCGCGCATTATAGGCGTGGTTTATCGCAAGTACGTCAGGGTCAATAGCATTTTTCAAATATTCAAATATTCGCCTAACCGCTGCCTGTTAGATAATTTGCCTATTCGATATAGTCGCTTATTCTCTCTATTTGTTTATTCGCTACATACACCACCTGTTAGTGTGTTGTGGTTGTGCGCGCGCACATGCGCATGTGCGCGCGCGCATTATAGGCGTGGTTTATCGCAAGTACGTCAGCTCCATTTTAAGAGTGAATCTTCCTGAGAAGAGATAATGGTGGGCACAAAATTCCACGACGAAGAGGATGAACTCCTGCTAACCGTAAGTACAAAACTTCATGTCATAACATTTTGAACGCATGTTCGCACCATATCTGTATAGTATAGTAATTATTAATCAATAGTATGTTTAATACTATATTCGCGCATGCGCAATTATGCGGATATATATGCGCACTAAATATAACTTTATTTTTAATCATGTCTGATTAGATAATCATCATTGTTGTAATAAGTATTGTTTTGACATCACAGCACTTTGTAAGAAGTATGTATGTATGTATGTATGGACAGCAAAAATGATGTTTTATTGTCTCCATGTTCTAAGAGCTATATTTTTTTTATTTTTTGAGAGATTTTCTTATGTAGGGGCTCATTTTTTGCGGGATGAGGTGACGGTTTTATTGGTACCATTTTGTGGGACATACGCATTTTTGATCACTTGGTGTTGCACCTTTTGTGATGCAAGGTGACAAAAATTGCTTTTTTTGACACATTTTTTTTTTTTTTTTTTACGGTGTTCATCTGAGGGGTTAGCTCATGTGATATTTTTATAGAGCTGGTTTTTACGGACGCGGCAATACCTAATATGTATACTTTTTTTTATTTGTTTCACTTTAACACAATAATAGCATTTTTGAAACCAAAAAAATGATGTTTTAGTGTCTCCATGTTCTAAGAGCTATAGTTTTTTTATTTTTTGAGAGATTTTCTTATGTAGGGGCTCATTTTTTGCGGTATGAGGTGACGGTTTTATTGGTACCATTTTGTGGGACATACGCGTTTTTGATCACTTGGTGTTGCACCTTTTGTGATGCAAGTTGACAAAAATTGTTTTTTTTGACACAGTCTTTTTTTTTTTTTCACGGTGTTCACCCGAGGGGTTAGGTCATGTGATATTTTTATAGAGCTGGTTTTTACGGACGCGGCAATACCAAATATGTCTATTTTATTTAATTTTTTCTATTTTTAGAAAAAAAAATGTATTCCTTATTTGGGGCCTTTTTTTTTTTTTACATGTGAAACTTTTTTTTATTTTATTTTTTCAACCCTTTATTTATTTATTTTTTATTTTACACTTTTTGTCCCCCATAAGGTCATACAAGACCTCTGGGGGACATTTACTTCACTTTTTCTTTTTTTTTTTAACTGTTGATTTCTCCTGTAACTGGAGCTGACATAGTAGCCCCAGTTACAGGACAAATACACCCCTATAGAGGCTGTACAGCAGCAATCCAGCGCTGTACAGCCTCAGTGCAGGACTGATCGAGGTCTCTGAGAGACCTCACACAGCCCCTGCACTCTCCGGTCACGGCGGTCACATGACCGCCGGGCCGGAACAGGAAGCGCACAGCGCTTCCTGCTCTGCATACACAGCGCTCGGTGAGCGCTGTGTCTGCAGCGATCCGGAAGGCAAGGACACCTGGGCACTGTCCCTGCCTTCTCTCTGGGTTGCCCTGCTGTCACTGACAGCGGGCAACCCGATCAGCAGCTGCACGATTAGCGTGCAGCTGCAGTTTCTGAACGGACGTTTTAAAACGTGGTTTCAGAAATAGAGGTCCACCCATAGGACGTTTATATCCTATGGGCGGATGTAAAGTGGTTAAAAACTCTCATAAGATAAGCATGGTCCTCACTGGAGTGAACTAGCGCATTTTTTTTGCAACTTTTTAAATAGTCCCAATAGTAAATCTGTCTAGAGATTCATCTACATAAGAAAACATGCCCACTTTCATAAAACTGGCGAGCATAGTGCAGAGCAGGAGAAAGTCGCAAATTTGTGCGCAGTTTTAGCGTTTGCGCATTTTCTTGCAACTTTTTCACTCCATTATTCTGACTTGAGCTAATGATAAATCTGGCCCCATGTCTTATTGGTCTGGAGAAGAATTTAAAATTTCTTCCTGCCATTATTTGCTGGTTCATTTAGCGTTACCCAGGGTGCACCACGGGGAGGCGAACCAGCTGTACACCCCATATCGTACCGTCACTTATTAGACAGGTACATATCAGCTCAGCCGGCCAATATCCGATTGCTCAGACCCCACCCACATACAATCGCAATACAATCAGATCTTATAACGTGAACATTAAATATAATATTTCCACCTTCTAACTTTTTGCTGTGTTTTGGATGATATTTATTAATAATCCTTGTATTTCCTAAATTTTGTAATACATGTTTGCATCTTTATCCTGCAGCGCATGTTGAAGAAGGGTTATGACAGGACCCGGAAGCAGGCGGAGAAGAAGGCGATCGTCGAGGGGGTCGTCAACGTGTTAAAAAAAAAATTTGGACGTACCCACGACAAAATGCAGATTGTGAAGAAGTGGTCGGATTTGAAAAGGAGGCATCCGGACTGGGTCAAAGAGCTCAGTGAGAGAGTCTGCCCTGGTACTTTTTTATTTTTAACACCCGTTACAAATTATTACTTATTTTTACCTGTTGTTTTTACCTGTTGTGAAACATAGCAAATCATCCCTTTACCTCATACATCTCTCCCTCGCTATGAGTGTATATATACACTGCTCAAAAAAATAAAGGGAACACTTAAACAACACAATGTAACTCCAAGTCAATCACACTTCTGTGAAATCAAACTGTCCACTTAGGAAGCAACACTAAGTGACAATCAATTTCACATGCTGTTGTGCAAATGGGATAGACGACAGGTGGAAATTATAGGCAATTAGCAAGACACCCCCAATAAAGGAGTGGTTCTGCAGGTGGTGACCACAGATCACTTCTCAGTTCCTATGCTTCCTGGCTGATGTTTTGGTCACTTTTGAATGCTGGCGGTGCTTTCACTCTAGTGGTAGCATGACACGGAGTCTACATCCCACACAAGTGGCTCAGGTAGTGCAGCTTATCCAGGATGGCACATCAATGCGAGCTGTGGCAAGAAGGTTTGCTGTGTCTGTCAGTGTAGTGTCCAGAGCATGGAGGCGCTACCAGGAGACAGGCCAGTACATCAGGAGACGTGTAGGAGGCCGTAGGAGGGCAACAACCCAGCAGCAGGACTGCTACCTCCGCCTTTGTGCAAGGAGGAACAGGTGGAGCACTGCCAGAGCCCTGCAAAATGACCTCCAGCAGGCCACAAATGTGCATGTGTCTGCTCAAACGGTCAGAAACAGACTCCATGAGGGTGATATGAGGGCCCGACGTCCACAGGTGGGGGTTGTGCTTACAGCCCAACACCGTGCAGGACATTTGGCATTTGCCAGAGAACACCAAGATTGGCAAATTCGCCACTGGCGCCCTGTGCTCTTCACAGATGAAAGCAGATTCACACTGAGCACGTGACAGACGTGACAGAGTCTGGAGACTCCGTGGAGAACGTTCTGCTGCCTGCAACATCCTCCAGCATGACCGGTTTGGCATTGGGTCAGTAATGGTGTGGGGTGGCATTTCTTTGGAGGGCCGCACAGCCCTCCATGTGCTCGCAAGAGGTAGCCTGACTGCCATTAGGTACCGAGATGAGATCCTCAGACCCCTTGTGAGACCATATGCTGGTGCGGTTGGCCCTGGGTTCCTCCTAATGCAAAACAATGCTAGACTTCATGTGGCTGGAGTGTGTCAGCAGTTCCTGCACGACGAAGGCATTGATGCTATGGACTGGCCCGCCCGTTACCCAGACCTGAATCCAATTGAGCACATCTGGGACATCATGTCTCGCTCTATCCACTAACGTCACATTGCACCACAGACTGTCCAGGAGTTGGCAGATGCTTTAGTCCAGGTCTGGGAGGAGATCCCTCAGGAGACCGTCCGCCACCTCATCAGGAGCATGCACAGGCGTTGTAGGGAGGTCATACAGGCACGTGGAGGCCACACACACTACTGAGCCTCATTTTGACTTGTTTTAAGGACATTACATCAAAGTTGGATCAGCCTGTAGTGTGTTTTTCCACTTTAATTTTGAGTGTGACTCCAAATCCAGACCTCCATGGGTTGAAAAATTTAATTTCCATTTTTTTATTTTTGTGTGATTTTGTTGTCAGCACATTCAACTATGTAAATAACAAAGTATTTCAGAAGAATATTTAATTAACTCAGATCTAGGATGTGTTATTTTTGTGTTCCCTTTATTTTTTTGAGCAGTGTACTGTATATATATATTTATCCACACAGCGCGGTAGTGATGTATGATGTAACCGGCTGATTTTGTACTTTGCACACACACATAATAATAAATATATGTGTGTGTGTATATCTAGATAAACAGCAATCATCAATCTGTATTAGGGCTGTTTCACACGAGCAGATGCCGTGCGTGACATCCGCTGCGTGAATGACAGCCAAGACCCGATGCAGACTGCAGAAGCACGGAGCAGTAACATGACTGATAATGCTCCGTGCCTCTCTGTGATCTCTATACTACGAAATCACAGTGACAACTTTATCTCGCTGTGATTTCGTAGTATAGAGATCACAGAGAGGCACGGAGCATTATCAGTCATGTTACTGCTCCGTGCTTCTGCTGTCCGCATCGGGTCTTGGCTGTCATTCACGGAGCGGATGTCACGCACGGCATCCGCTCGTGTGAAACAGCCCTTACGCCCCTTTCACACGGACGGATTAGGTACAGATACGTCCAGGGTGTGTTCAGTGAAACTCGCACTATTTTGCAATAAAGTTGACTCAGTTTAATCTGCGATTGCATTCAGTTTTTTTACACGCGGGTGCAATGCGTTTTGATGCGTTTTTCACGCGCGTGATAAAAAACTTAAGGTTTAGACACAACGTCTCTTAGCAACCATCAGTGAAAAACGGATCACACCCCCACTTGCTTGCGGATGCAATGCGTTTTTCACGCAGCCCCATTCACTTATATGGGGCCAGGGCTGCTTGAAAAACGCAGAATATAGAACATGCTGCGATTTTCATGCAACGCAGAACTGATACGTCAAAAACAACGCTCATGTACACAGACCCATTGAAATGAATGGGTCAGGATTCAGTGTGGGTGCTATTATTTGACGTAACGCATTGCACCCGCGCGGAAAACTTGCTCGTGTGAAAGGAGCCTTACAATAAAAGTCCCCATCCATCATTACATTACATACATCCCCCACTTAGGTTAGTTTCACAATAGCGACATGGACGTCGCCAGGCTGTTCCCTCATGTGAACAGCTTGTCGGATCCGTCCTGCCGCTAGTGTACGTGTGGCCCCATACTACAGCTCCATCGCAATTGACTTTCAAGGGATTGTGGCGTTATTCCTGGGCATGAACATCTGCAAACCATGCCGACATGTTCTAGTTTTATTCTGTGCACCTCTCAGCATGGTTTATCGTTGTAGCCTTAGTATGACGCCCCGTTCCCACTACAGTCAATGGGTCCGGAGCGGTATTCCTGAGCCACACGTACACTAGCGGCAGGACGGATCCGAGGTTCCAGAGCTCTCTGCTGCTATTGTGAAAATAGCCTTACTTAGCATTTATTATTAGTTATGAGTTGTTTCTCTAAGGGCCCATTCACAAGTGCTCAATTTCATAATTTATTTTTCTGAACTGACTTGAGGACCCATTCATCTCTAAGGGGGCCGCACGATGTGCGTCCCGTCTCCAGAAAAGCGGACCCGCACTTCTGGGTCCACATTTCAGTTCTTTAAAAAAAATGAACGAATATATTTTTGCACTAAATATAACTTCATCTTTTATGATGTCTGATTAGATATTCATCATTGTTGTAATAAGTATTGTTTTGCCATCACAGCACTTTTTATTTAGCAAGTATGTATGTATGGGCAGCAAAGAAATATCAAGCACATGCACATTGCATATACATTTTCCTACCACACACTGTATACCACATACAAACACATAGTCTATTTATTAGAGTTTATGTCTTATTGGTCTGGAGAAAAACTAAAAATTTCTTCCTGCCATTATTTGCTGGTTCATTTAGCGTTACCCAGGGTGCACCACGGGGAGGCGAACCAGCTGTACACCCCATACCGTACCGTCACTTCACTAGACAGGTACATCTCAGCTCAGCCGGCCAATATCCGATTGATCAGACCCCACCCACAATCGCAATACAATCCGATCTTAAAACGTGAACATTAAATATAATATTTACACCTTCTAACAAATACTTTTTGCTGTATTTTGGATGATATTTATTAATAATCCTTGTATTATTGTCCTCAATTGAGGCCAAGAATAGTCATATTATATTATTGCCATTGACGTGCGGTCTTCAAAATGCGTCACGCACATTGGCGGTGTCCTTTTTTTTTTTTTTGTGTGTGTGGGTGGATAAGAAAAACACATTACGGACGTTTAAATTGAGCCTAAATCCAAACGTTGTGTGATTACAGGGCTTCCAGTGCCAAAGGTCCGCCGCCGTCTAACCACGGCGGATTTTGATCTGGTGGAGGTCTCCGCAGGGGAGGAGGAGGAGGATGAGCAGGCGGGCCCCTCCCACAGTCTTAGAGGTGCCACCAACCCACCTGATGTGGGGAATGTTGTGGAGGTGGCATCTGCCGAACCCGGACCCTCTGAAGGGCCGAAAACATCCAGCCCAGCTCCTGCTGAGGAGGATATGCCCACCCCAGCTCCTGAGGAAGACGATCAGGAGTTGGTTACCACCCCGCACCAGGAGGGTAAATATGTGCACACATCATTGTAATTATGTATACATCACATATTTATAAACATTAACCCTCAGTACCCAATGCCCATTTTTACTTTAACGCTAATTAAAAAATTTTCTTAAATATTAAAAGGTATCTATTTTTGTGCTAATAACTTTAAAACGAGTTTACTTTTCACGGGCATAGTTCTATCTTATCATTACACATTGTACTTCATGACAGTGGTAAAATTTAGTCCAAATTTTAATGGCATCTTTGTTCTAAAATTAACTAAACTAAAAAAATATTAGAAATAAAATTATATAATCAAAATAAAAATATCACTTGATGCTACAATATAGATTAATAGAGATTAAATAAATGTATAAGTTTACAATCGCCATATGCATATATCATGTTTAGATAATTTATTAACTGAAATATAATTCAATAACAGTTTGGTTATGCAGTAACTTTTTGTGGCCTACATAGTGTCAGCGACAAATAAATAACCCCATTTCAGAAACCACACACCCTCTATTTAATCCAAATTTATTCTATAAAGTCTGTTAACGATTTAATTGTCCAACGGTAATCTATTAAAATGTTAAAAAAATAAAAATAATTTGAACAAATTATAAATTACAAACTATTTTATTTGAAAACATTGTAGTGTTTAAATCTTAAAAAAATCTTAAACGTATTACACAGAATATGTATATTTACAAACAGTTGTGCACAAAACCCTTAACTTTGGTCGCATAGCAGGCTGATATGCATGGGGGTGATGTGACAGACTGATGGGCTTGGTTTTCATGCGCCATCTGTGCGCTTTCTGCAGAAGACTGGGTGGGAGATAATGTGAATGTGCTGGATCCACTGTCGGCCACCCAATTGACTAATGCCTGTACCTGCTCAGGCCTTACCATCCTTAGAACGGCATTGGGCCCCACCAAATATCCCTGTAAATTCTGGCGGCTACTGGGACCTGAGGTAGTTGGTTCACTAGGACGTGTGGCTGTGGCAGAACGGCCACGTCCTCTCCCAGCACCAGAGGGTCCACTAACACCACCACGACCATGTCCACGTCTGCGGCCCTTACTAGATGTTTTCCTCATTGTTACCGTTCACCACAATAAGAAAAATATTATTCGGGCCAATGTATTGAATTAAAATTCAGGCCTTTTTTTACAGACACCTAACACTGTCTGGCTATCTATTTAGGTACCGTATTACACTAATACAGGCACACAAGTAATGACAGATTTAGCTGAATATAAATGTGAGGTCTATTTTTTTAGGAGCTGGGTGACAGGTATACGTTTAATCACAGAATTAGACTTGTATCTGCACGGTAGCGTGTGTGTTAAGTTTTTCAGAATGACCCTATCAGCACCTTGAATCTAATATACCCTTTTAGGGATAGATTTAAAGTAGGCCTGATACAGCAGAAACCACTAATTTTGAAAATTGCAAATTTGGAAATTGTTTTTCAACCCAGAAAAAAACTGTGCTTTGACGGTCACTAAAAATAACTTGACCAGCTAAAACTGTACTGATTTGGATGAATATAAATGTGAGGCCTATTTTTTAGGCGCTGGGTGACAGGCTCAGCTTGCCCCTGATGTAGGATATAGCAAAAAATAACCACACTATTGATGGTTAAATGCACTTGGTGATAGTTTGTGCTGGCGCACCACAAGCCACAAAATGGCCGCAAATCACCCCAGAATAAAGTGACTGAAAAACGCTCTGGGCAGCCTAAAAACAGTGAGCAATTGAATAGCAGCACTTCAATGATCCACAGCTGCAGATCGATCACAGAATGAAGTCTTTTGGAGGAGTTAATCTGCCTAATCTCGCCCTAACGTCGCAGCTGAAACCTCTCCCTATGCTTGAATCAACAGAGTGACGTGCAGCGCTACGTGACCCAAGCTTATATAGAGGCTGGGTCACATGCTGCACTGGCCAATCACAGCCATGCCAATAGTAGGCAAGGCTGTGATGGCCTCTTGGGGCAAGTAGTATGACGCTTGTTGATTGGCAGCTTTGCAGCCTTTCAAAAAGCGCCGAACACCGAACTCGGACCCGGACTTTTACGAAAATGTTCGGGTCCGTGTCATGGACACCCCAAAATTCGTTACGAACCCGAACTATACAGTTCGGGTTCTCTCATCCATAATAATGAGGCAACGATTGTCTTTTAAAAAAACTTTTCAAATTGAATATAAAAAAAAAGGAAATTACACACAGTTTTTTATTAAACAAGTGGTTACAGGACTAAATGCACCCCACAATTAGTTCCACTACTCGCCTATAATTCACCTGAACACCACCACATATGTGAATTTATGTCATTGGCTGTAGAGTTGTAACAGCCAATATCAGCGCTTGCATGGGAACAAAACACTGGTGTCCCCTGCCTCACCTCTGAGGAGACAGGTGCTGTCGTACAGTCTTGTTTAGCATTCGTCACCTCCACATGACACCTTCTTACCCCCCCCCCTTCAGCTACGTAGCAGCAATGCTTATGTCTTTGTAATACGTCCAATAGGAGAGATCTAGACAGCAGGTGTTTGCCAAAAACTTGAAAAGGCCTTATTTTATATAATTGGCTAGCTGCTCTGGACTAGTAGATCAGCTATTAGACCACGGTTAACGAGCCATTTTGTCCCCAGGGCAAATATTTTTTAATTTGGCACAAAAATATTACGGAGCAATTTTGAAAGTCATGAAACGCTGCACGCTACAATTATATAGCAGGTGATGAAGATTATAAAAGTAACAATAATAATGGGACAACAAAAACCACAGTAATATCAAACAACAGCCATGCACAAGAACTCTTTAATCTACATAAACTAATATTATATAAACACAACAAATTTAATTTAAAACTACTAAAATGTCACTAAATAATCTAATATATAACTACATTTATTAGGGTATACTTTAAAAATGACACTCAAATTATCTGCACTTAACTACATACTACACAAAATTCAAGAAATGACTCTTATTGTTAATTGATATATTTATTTCTTGTGTTTTCATAACAGTAATAAAGAAAATTTCAGCAAAAATTGCTGAAATGAAAAAAAGCCAGGTGAAAATCAGGGAATTACGAGCCCAGATCCAGAAAAGCCAGAGAATGCTTCAAGAATTCGAAGGCCAATATGGGGAGCACCTGAAGGAACTCTCAATCCTGCAGGACCAACTTCAAAAGTTGCCCTAATTTTATTATAATATTTTTTTTATAAAAAAAAGTTTTCTTAAGTTATATTGATTCCATACTTATTTTTCTATAAGGTTATGTTTTTGTATAATTTTAACTGCAGACTTATGAGTAAAGGAGCCTTTAGTCCATGTTGAAAGTCAGCAGGGTTCGGACAGACAACAGCAGTAGGTACTAGAGTTGAGCGAACACCTGGATGTTCGGTTTCGAGAAGTTCGGCCGAACTTCCCGGAAATGTTCGGGTTCGGGATCCGAACCCGACCCGAACTTCGCCCCAAACCCGAACCCCATTGAAGTCAATAGGGACCCGAACTTTTCGGCAGTAAAAAGGCTGTAAAACAGCCCAGGAAAGAGCTAGAGGGCTGCAAAAGGCAGCAACATGTAGGTAAATCCCCTGCAAACAAATGTGGATAGGGAAATGAATTAAAATAAAAATAAAATATATAAAAATAAACCAATATCAATTGGAGAGAGGTCCCATAGCAGAGAATCTGGCTTCACGTCAGCAGAGAATCAGTCTTCATGCCATAGCAGAGAATCTGGCTTCACGTCACCCACCACTGTAACAGTCCATTGTCATATATTTAGGCCCCGGCACCCAGAGGAGAGAGGTCCCGTAACAGAGAATCTGGCTTCATGTCAACAGAGAATCAGTCTGCATGTCATAGCAGAGAATCAGGCTTCACGTCACCCACCACTGGAACAGGCCACTGTCACACATTTAGGCCCAGGCACCAATACAGAGGAGAGAGGTCCCGTAACAGAGATTCAGGCTTCATGTCATAACAGAGAATCAGGCTTCACGTCACCACACCACTGGAACAGGCCACTGTCACACATTTAGGCCCAGGCACCCAGACAGAGGAGAGAGGTCCCGTAACAGAGAATCTGGCCTTATGTCAGCACAGAATCAGTCTTCATGTCATAGCAGAGAATCAGGCTTCACGTCACCCACCATTGGAACAGGCCACTGTCACATATTTAGGCCCCGGCACCCAGACAGAGGAGAGAGGTCCCGTAACAGAGAATCTGGCCTGATGTCAGCACAGAATCTGGCTTCATGTCATAGCAGAGAATCAGGCTTCATTTCATAGCAGAGAATCAGGCTTCACGTCACCCACCACTGGAACAGGCCACTGTCACATATTTAGGCCCCGGCACCCAGACAGAGGAGAGGTTCATTCAACTTTGGGTTGCCCCGCAATATAATGGTAAAATGAAAATAAAAATAGGATTGAATGAGGAAGTGCCCTGGAGTACAATAATATATTGTTAAGGGGAGGTAGTTAATATCTAATCTGCACAAGGGATGGACAGGTCCTGTGGGATCCATGCCTGGTTCATTTTTATGAACGTCAGCTTGTCCACATTGGCTGTAGACAGGCGGCTGCGTTTGTCTGTAATGACGCCCCCTGCCGTGCTGAATACACGTTCAGACAAAACGCTGGCCGCCAGGCAGGCCAGCACCTCCAAGGCATAAAAGGCTAGCTCTGGCCACGTGGACAATTTGGAGACCCAGAAGTTGAATGGGGCCGAACCATCAGTCAGTACGTGGAGGGGTGTGCACAGGTACTGTTCCACCATGTTAGTGAAATGTTGCCTCCTGCTAACACGTTCCGTATCAGGTGGTGGTGCAGTTAGCTGTGGCGTGGTGACAAAACTTTTCCACATCTCTGCCATGCTAACCCTGCCCTCAGAGGAGCTGGCCGTGACACAGCTGCGTTGGCGACCTCTTGCTCCTCCTCTGCCTTCGCCTTGGGCTTCCACTTGTTCCCCTGTGACATTTGGGAATGCTCTCAGTAGCGCGTCTACCAACATGCGCTTGTACTCTGTCGGTGGGTAATAATTCAATTATGAATTATGGTCATAAAAATAATTAATCATAAAAAAAAAATAATTTATAAAATTTGTCATAAATTCTTAAAAACATGACCTGGTGAATTGTAGACAACCTAATTGATACAATTCACATCTGAGTCCGACTATTTCCTCAGATAAATAAGTTCTTTTTGACGTGAGATGACGTTAATGATAAAATGTAGTTCTGCATTATACAATGATACACAGGTATTATAAAAATATGCAGATTTATTGGTTACAAGGATATAAACATATATAAGTAAATAAACACAATGATACATGCAAATGAATATATATAGCGTTAATATAAAACATTATAAGCTTAACAATACATGTGAGTGGAAATAACTTGTCACATTATAACCAAGCTATTATTAGGTTAGGATATCAAAGTATGAACATAAGTTATATACATTACTTCTGTTCAGAGAAAACCTCATGATATCAAGATGGGCATGTCTAATCCTAGACATCAATATAGAATGCTAAATACATTCTGCCCCCCCTAACCAACTACACATCACATGACTTCAAGATGGGCAAATCCATCCAAGGATATAACTTAGAAGAGATAACTGTATCCTTCCGCACCATCCTGGACTATCTTCACATATATAACTTTGATAAGACTATTAAGACAAATAACAGGGATCCAGGATTTTGCTAGACCATATCTTAAATGGGAAGGATTTGAAATAAGTCCTTCCGGTGGGAATCCATCACTTAGCTTGTCGAAGAATGTTCTATCAATATATATATATATATATATATATATATATATATATATAAAAAAGCAATTATTTAATGCTTTGCTAGATTATGAGTCTAGATTCTTCTGCAGGTAGAATGAAGCCTCACAATATCCTAAGACTACATCTCAATATGGAGATGATCAATTAATTTAATTATTTATTTATTCGCCAATCTAGATGGTATAATTTCACCCACACTATCAAATTAGTCTTAATAAAATGAAATATCATTTTCTGTGTCTCTTACCAAGTCCTAGCAGGAATCTCACTTCTGCTCCTAGGAAAGCTGGGTGGTCCATCATAGCACATCTCACCATGGCTTTCATCTTGATAGACCTCAACTTCTCTTGTCTTTCTCCTTCTTTCTCCTTTTCTCTCTCTCCCTTCTACCTCCTGTGTATGGTTTATGATCCCAAACTTATCAGTTAGACACACCTTCCCAGTTTGGGAACTTTCCAATCATTGTCAGATGGGCGTGACCATTGATAAAAATGTGACATCATAACCTTACCCAGAATGCAGTTTTGCTACTGTTGTAATGTCACCTACTGATACCTAGGTGGCACTGCTGTATAAGCTATCTGCATCCATAGTATAAAGGGTTAACTTATGTAAGTCTGAATATACATTTTGACCTTAGAAGCTTTAATTCAAAGCCATAGGGATTAATTCTGACACTTGTAGCAATTAGAGACAGACCTCTAGGCGTCTCTCTGAAAGTTTCTCACACTTAATTTATGGCTCGTAAATGGCTTGTTTTCTCACAGAGATATTAGTACCTCCTCTGTCATACCAAAGATGTGATTAATTGTTACAAAACACACATCTTCACAGACACTCTTCTTGAGACAGATATTCCCCTAATGAGACATATATACAATATACTGGCTACATGTTGTCTTCGTAACATATAACAATATAATATAACCAAATATATATATATATATGTCCTACTGATTGTCTTATGCTAAGGACTAACTAAGGCTCATTAAATAAATACATATTATATATTTTGCTTCATTAATAAATGCCTAATTGTATAGGTAATTATCACCAGCTGTAAAGAGCTTATCTTTATCGCCCGTCATAAATTTAAAAGTAGACAAGGAGAGGCCTCTTTTCAGACTGGTATATTCATGAGAAAAATAACACTGAAGAGTATAAACCTTTGTGTGACCTTAAATTGGCCTACTCAAGACATACAAAATTGCAACTATAGTCGAGCATGGCTCTTAAAGGCAATGAAGATCCATTTTGACAATAATGAATTGGATATGAATGTATTTACCTATGAAAAGGCACAACAACTCGCGCATCATCCTATCACGCTCCAGTGTAGGAAGTAAGGTGGGCACATTGTCTTTGTACCATGGATCCAGCAGGGTGGCAACCCAGTAGTCCGCACACGTTAAAATGTGGGCAACTCTGCTGTCGTTGCGCAGGCACTGCAGCATGTAGTCGCTCATGTGTGCCAGGCTGCCCAGAGGTAAGGACAAGCTGTCCTCTGTGGGAGGCGTATCGTCATCATCCTGTGTTTCCCCCCAGCCACGCACCAGTGATGGGCCCGAGCTGCTTTGGGTGCCACCCCACTGTGAACCCGCTTCATCCTCATCCTTCTCCACCTCCTCGTCCTCCTCGTCCTCCTGTAGTGGGCCCTGTCTGGCCACATTTGTACCTGGCCTCTGCTGTTGCAAAAAAACTCCCTGTGAGTCACTTCAAAGAGACTGGCCTGAAAGTGCTAAAAATGACCCCTCTTCCTCCTCTTCCTCCTGGGCCACCTCCTCTTCCATCATCGCCCTAAGTGTTTTCTCAAGAAGACATAGAAGTGGTATTGTAACGCTGATAACGGCGTCATCGCCACTGGCCATGTTGGTGAAGTACTCGAAACAGCGCAACAGGGAACACAGGTCTCGCATGGAGGCCCAGTCATTGGTGGTGAAGTGGGGCTGATCCGCAGTGCGACTGACCCGTGCGTGCTGCAGCTGAAACTCCACTATGGCTTGCTGCTGCTCGCACAGTCTGTCCAGCATGTGCAAGGTGGAGTTCCACCTGGTGGGCACGTCGCATATGAGGCGGTGAGCGGGAAGGCCGAATTTACGCTGTAGCGCAGACAGGCGAGCAGCGGCAGGGTGTGAACGCCGGAAGCGCGAACAGACTGCCCGCACTTTATACAGCAGCTCTGACATGTCGGGGTAGTTGCGAATGAACTTCTGCACCACCAAATTCAGCACATGCGCCAGGCAAGGGATGTGCGTCAAACCGGCTAGTCCCAGAGCTGCAACGAGATTTCGCCCATTATCGCACACCACCAGGCCGGGCTTGAGGCTCACCGGCAGCAACCACTCGTCGGTCTGTTGTTCTATACCCCGCCACAACTCCTGTGCGGTGTGGGGCCTGTCCCCCAAACATATGAGTTTCAGAACGGCCTGCTGACGTTTACCCCGGGCTGTGCTGAAGTTGGTGGTGAAGGTGTGTGGCTGACTGGATGAGCAGGTGGAAGAAGAGGAGGAGGAAGCTGAGTAGGAGGAGGAGGAGACAGGAGGCAAAGAATGTTGCCCTGCGATCCTTGGCGGCGGAAGGACGTGCGCCAAACAGCTCTCCGCCTGGGGCCCAGCCGCCACTACATTTATCCAGTGTGCAGTTAGGGAGATATAGCGTCCCTGGCCGTGCTTACTGGTCCACGTATCTGTGGTTAGGTGGACCTTGCCACAGATGGCGTTGCGCAGTGCACACTTGATTTTATCGGACACTTGGTTGTGCAGGGAAGGCACTGCTCTCTTGGAGAAGTAGTGCCGGCTGGGAACAACATTCTGTGGGACAGCAAGTGACATGAGCTGTTTGAAGCTGTCTGTGTCCACCAGCCTGAATGACAGCATTTCATAGGCCAGTAGTTTAGAAATGCTGGCATTCAGGGCCAGGGATCGAGGGTGGCTAGGTGGGAATTTACGCTTTCTCTCAAATGTTTGTGAGATGGAGAGCTGAACGCTGCCGTGTGACATGGTTGAGATGCTTGGTGACGCAGGTGTTGGTGTTGGTGCTACATCCCATGTTTGCTGGGCGGCAGGTGCCAACGTCCCTCCAGAGGCGGAGGAAGAGGCCGAGGCGGCAGCAGCAGAAGAAGAAAATTATCCAACTATCCATACTGTGATTCAAATTTCAACCTCAATAAGACAATATTGCATAGTAAAATTGTCTTAAGTTATATTAGTTCCATTATTTTTAAAAATTGTAAAGATCAAATGTGTCTGAAAAAAGAAAAAGTAAACAATTGACGAGTCAACAAAGAAATAACTAGCATGAATCTGATATAGTGTCTGTTTGTTTAACTGGACATGTCGGAGCATAGCTTCGTCAATAACGACATCAACATGTGATGCAATGAGTAGAATCACTCACAAAATGGTGACATGGCTTCAAGATTATTATACTGTCAGCAGTTAATTTTGAAAGATTACAATCTGGAATTATATTACACTTGCATGTGAAAATAATCATTATATAATTGTCAAGAAGTAAGATTACATATAAATGTATATATCTATATATACATGTGGCAATAACGCTCCATTACCAAAACCGGATTACCACACGGATGAGTATAACGCCAGTAACACCCAACCATGTAGAGAGGTCAACATGGAAGCCAGGCATCCTTTCCAGGACAACCGACAACACCATGTTAGAACCTAAGTCCGTATTAAAATAATAAGTAAAACAAAAAACTTTTATTAGGTTTATCAATCAGTCTTGTACAATGTTAAGTGCACAAAACCTTTTGAAAATAAAATAAAACAAAATAAATTATTTTGGTGAATGAAGCGTAAAACCGCATGAATGTATTTAACGAAAACGTTTTTATTCTATCTATATTCCAATCAAATTCTTGACAATATACGATGAATAGTGCACATTCGCAAATATTAAACATGAACACCATTTTATGAAAAAAATAATACTCAATACTTGTCATATTACAAGGGCTAATAAGTGGTCCATGCTTGTTCTCCTTTGCATGATCTTGAAAAAAAAAATTCCACAGTTAGATTTTAATAATTTACTATATTTCAGACACATTACTTGGCTGCATTAGGCCAAACAGTAGCAGTAAAATAGTAATGCAACAGTAGAAGGCATACAAATCAAAGGGCCAAACAATTAAGGATAACTACTGAAACTACCATTAAAATAGAAAAATCTGTTGTCTAAAGGCCACACATAGCTAAACTAAACTCTGCAGGAACAGGGCAGACAAAAGCAGGTAAATGTAAACACCATAGTAAAAGGTCTACACCAAGTTCGCCTAACCCTGCAGGATAGGCAGCATCATAATTTAATGTTAAAATTGAAGACTAAAGAGTAATTATAACTACATGTTCAGGACAGACAGATGCAGCATCAACTAGATGGAAGTTTGAAATGGTTGAGCATAAGGTCTAAACATAACTTGGCACAACTCAGTAGGAAATGCATAATCAACATTTAAATATAATGATGTAGTGTAAGGACTAAACAAAAATCAGCCTGATCAGCAAATTCAATAGCAGCATCAACAGGATGGAAGATGGAAAATGTCTAGTAAAAGGCCTAAACATAGCTCTGAATAACTTATCAGGACAGACAGCATCACGTTCAAAGTTGGCAGCAGCAATGTGTACTGCTGAATGGGAAATCAACAGGCCATGGTAACCCCATAACTGAAATATGACATGCCAGGCAACAGCACCTTCAAAGTTGGCAGCAGCAATGTGTACTGCTTAATGGGAAACCAACAGGCCATGGTAAGCCCATAAATGAAATATGACATTTTAGACAGCATCACGTTCAAAGTTGGCAGCAGCAATGTGTACTGCTGAATGGGAAACCAACAAGCCATGGTAAGCCCATAAATGAAATATGACATGTCAGTCAGCAGCAGGTTCAAAGTTGGCAGCAGCAATGTGTACTGCTTAATGGGAAACCAACAGGCCATGGTAAGCCCATAAATGAAATAAGACATGTCAGACAGCATCACGTTCAAAGTTGGCAGCAGCAATGTGTACTGCTGAATGGGAAATCAACAGGCCATGGTAAGCCCATAAATGAAATATGACATGTCAGTCAGCAGCAGGTTCAAAGTTGGCAGCAGCAATGTGTACTGCTGAATGGGAAACCAACAGGCCATGGTAAGCCCATAGTGCCCTCTGGCGTGTAGGAATCATCACACGGTTAGGCTGGCTGTGTAGCCGCAGTGTACTGATACTGACTCAATATGCTTTAAAGAATAAATTGTTGACTACCGATGCATGCGGCGTGTCTATTTAATTTATCTTTAGTTTTTGGATTGGTAACAATCAATTTAAGTCAAATTACATAAAGTAAATTAATTAATCTAATAATATATCAAATCATTAAAATAAATAATAGTAAATAAAAGCTATAATTAAAAAGTAATATATACATCAATAATAAGATTTAATAATTCATCAATAATTTTATAATTCATACACAACAATAAATACAAATCAGACAAATTTCATAATTGAAAATTTATAATATCTAAATAAGTAAATATATAAATAAATATTTTTTAATTTTTTTTATAAAAACGAAGTTTTGGAGTGAGAGACAAGGAGAGGAATGGACAAGGGACCCTTCAACGGCCTGAACCGACAGCGGGGGACAAGAAGTCACTGCCGATCCAGGACTCGTTCATTTTAATGAATGTAAGTCTGTCCACTGACTCTGTGGACAGACGGGTCTGCTTGTCCGTGACCACCCCACCTGCCGCGCTAAATGTCCGCTCAGACAGTACGCTGGAGGGGGGGCAAGATAGTAACTCCAGCGCATACTGAGCGAGCTCGCGGCAGGTGTCCAGCCTGGCAACCCAGTACTCCATGGGGTCGTCGGTGCTCATGCTGTCGGAAGCACCAACGGACCCCATGTAGTCTGCCACCATGCGGGCCAGCCGCTGGTGGTGACTGCTGCTGCTGCTGTTGCTGCTACTGGGTCGCGCAGACTGGTAGAACGACCGCATCTCACCCATACGGTCACCTGCTCGGCTGGTGCTGCTGGGGCCAGCCACCTGCTGGGTGAGATGGGCGGGGAGAACTGGAGCGTGAGGCCGAGGGTTGGCCTGCTCCAGCCGCTTGATCAGACAGGCCCGCAGTTGATCCATCCGGGCCTGTCTACGGCAGGCTGGGATGAACTGCTCCAGTTTCCCCTTGCAGCGAGGGTCTAAAAGGGTGGCCAACCAATAATCTTCCCTCTCCTTGATTCTCTTGATACGGGGGTCCCTCCGGAGGCATCGCAGCATGTGGGCAGCCATAGGGAAGAGGACAGCCCGCTGTGACTCTTCTTGGATGCCCAGGACCATGACCTCTTGGTCCTCCTGCTGCTGTTGCTGATGCTCCCGGTCGGAGCTGCCCCACCCCCGGACTAACGGTGCCCCCAACACCGTCTCTCCCTCCTGACCAGGCCCAGACTCCTGGACGTCCACATCATCATCGTCCTCCTCCTCCTCCTCCTCGTCCTGGTGAAGCATTGCCTCCTCTTGCTCCACCAAGGCACTCTCCCCAGCCTCGAGCAGGCGATCTAGTGTCCTGTCCAGCAGGAACACTATGGGGAGCACGTCATTGAGGCCGACATGCTCCCCGCTGACCATCTTGGTCGCCTGCTAAAATGGGGCCAACACGTGGCAGACCTGCTGTATCTGCCCCCACTCCGCATTAGTGATGTATGGGAGTGGGTTGGTTGGCCCTGGAGTGCCTTGGTCCAGCAGGTATTCCCTCACCGCCCTTCGCTGCTCCCACAACCTCTCCAGCATGTGGAGGGTGGAGTTCCACCGCGTCACGCTGTCGAAAATCATGCAGGGTACGTGGGTAAGACTGCCAGCATGGAGGGCGGCGAGGAGGTTGCTGCCGTTGTCACAGACAACCATACCTGCCTGGAGCCTTCGGGGTGTCAGCCACTTCTGGACCTGAGCCTGTAGTGCGGCCAGAACATCAGGTCCAGTGTGTCTCCGTTCCCCTAAGCTCACAAGCTGGAGCACGGCCTGGCAGCGGACGTGCACCACACTTGCGTAGCTACGGGGACGCTTGCTGGGGGGCTCAGCAGCAGTGGAGACAGTGGCTTGTGAGGGGAGAGCAGCAGTTCTCCCCTGGACACCCCGGGGCGGCACCACAAAGTCAGATGCCGCCGTTCCCTCCCCGGCGCCTCGGAGGGAAACCCAATGGGCAGTAAAGCTGATATAGCATCCCTGCCCATGCCTGCTGGTCCAAGCATCCATTGTCAGATGCACCCTGTCACTGACAGCATGATCCAGCGACAGGGATACATTCTGCACAATGTTCTGGTGTCGGGCAGGGACGCCAGTCCTGGCAAAGAAATGGTGGCTGGGGACACGCCATCTGGGTTGTGCCTGCTCCAACATCTGCCGGAATGGATTGCTGTCCACAAGATTGAAGGGCAGCAGATGTTGGGCGATAACCCTTGCCAGGAGCCCATTGAGTGAACGCACGCGTCGGTCCCCGGGGGCATAGGGCGCGGTGCGTTCAAAAAGGTCAGCAACCGTGGGCTGGCGCCGGACGGCAGTGGAGGACATAGAGGAGGGTGCGGTGGAGGCAGAGGTCTGGATGCCGGTACCAGTACCTCTAGGAGAGGGAGCGGGGGAGTGGGAACGCCTAGTTGGAAGTGGTTGGGGTGGCTGCAGAACAGTGGCAGGAGCTGCTGTCCCCTGCGCACTGCTGGTGGCGCCACTGCTGTGACCACCCCGCATCTGTTCCCACTCCCGCCAGTGGTTGACTCTCAGGTGCTGGGTGAGGGCAGTGGTACCCAGCCGAGCCGCAGACCTCCCTCTCCTCACCCTGGCATGGCACAGATTACAAATGCCAATTGTGGCATCATCTGGTGCCAGGATGAAATAAGCCCAAACAGGCGACTTACGCACCACCCTCCTGTCAGATGGGGCGGTGCTGACTTGTGCCTGCTCGGGCTCGGTGCGGACAGGTGGAGGTGGCTGCTGCTGCCTCCTCCTACTGCCATTACCAGTGGAGCCCCTGACTCTGGGCTCACTGGCAACCTGTCGCACCATTTGCCTCTGGTGCCTACCTTCCTCCTCATCAGTGCTGCTGATGCCTGACAAGGGAGGTGGCACCCATTCTCTATCACCCTCCTCTTCGTCCCCCGATATGTCAGACACCGGGCCAACCAGTGGTGGACTGAGGCGAACAGCAGCCCCTGATCTGGCTCCTCTGTCCCCTCGCTGATGGCTGGGTCTGATTAGGTGTGGGGTTTCGCTGGCTGAAACCGCCCGCACCTGTTGGAAGGGATGTCACTGGGGTACATACAGGTGGTACCCCCTCCATCTCCTCCTTCATCCCTTCCATAAGGTCCTGACCCTCAGGACGGAACTGCAAATCAGCCTCCTGCATTACCTCCCCCAAGATGTCCCTCTCACTGTCGCTGTCAAACAGGAGCAGGGACGATTCTTGGGGGCTGGGGGTTGGTCCTACAGGAGACGAAGTGCAGCTGCTGTTCGGAGCCGGGGCAGAGGACTCTGTGGCACTGGCTTGTGCCACGAGAGACATAACTTCCTCGGCATCCTGTGAGGTAATTCTCCTGCTGCCAGTCCCAAAAAATTCACGAATAAGGCGGATGCCCCTGACACCTGCGTCCGCACCTCGGTGGGTAGAGGAGCGGCCCCGTGCTGGCAGCTGTCCAGCACTGGGACCAACTACTCTCCTACCCCTGCTGCTTGATCGTGAAGACCTCATTATTTTTATTTTTTGAATTTATAGAAAAATTAAATTATATAATTTGATTTAGGGAAAAAGTTTATTGGGATGGGGACTGTCGTACAATAAAGAAAACCACGCGGACAATACACTGAATAACCAGTAAAAGAAAAACACTAAAACTAATAAACTTTTTTTTGTCTTTTTTTTTTTTTTAACTAACAAAGGACGTAGACACTGACACGACACAAACTAAACAGTAATAAACGAAAACTAATAAACTTTTTTTTGTCTTTTTTTTTTTTAACTAACAAAGGACGTAGACACTGACACGACACAAACTAAACAGTAATAAAGGAAAACTAATAAACTACACTAAAGGACGTAGACACTGACACGACACAAACTAAACAGTAATAAAGGAAAACTAAAACCTACACTATAACTAACCTACACCCTTCACTAGAAACTATCACCTAACTAATCTATTCACTAACCTAAATAAATGATTATATTTCTCCTAACTAGGCCCTACACTGCACCCTGCACTAGAAACTATCAGCTACACTAATCTATTCACTAACCTAAATAAATGATTATTTCTCCTAACTAGGCCCTACACTGCACCTTGCACTAGAAACTATCAGCTAACTAATCTATTACCTAACCTAAATAAATTATTATTTTTCTCCTAACTCTGTACCCTAATCTTTAACCTATCAGCTACACTAACCTACCCTATCTAACACTATCAGATTCAACAAATAATTAGATTTAGAATTTGCTTTGAAAAAAAGCAAAGCACTGCACAGTTCCAAGCTCCTCTCTCAATCACCACCACATGAAACTGCACAAAATGGCTGCCGTGACAAAATCTTATATAGTAATGGGGTGGGCAACTTTCTGATTGGTTGCTAGGGATGTTGCTAACCTGTTGGACTCCTTCTCATTGGCCCACAATCTAAAATGAGGGAGGGATTAGTGTCCTCATGAAGAGCCGATATTCGCATGTGCGCTAATAAAATCGCATTACGAAATTTCGCGCCTCAATCACTTTCTCGGCAATGTGACTAAGAACTAAGCTTTTGGACCTTTGGGAAACAATCGAGATACAGTGGGGGCTGATGAAAGTAGTTGACAGAGTACAGATCAATGTAATCTGTATGGTGGAAACTAAAATAAAAAATACGAATATTCGTAAGTCTAATTTTTCGAAGTTCTAAATATTCGCGAATATGGTGCTATACTATATAAATGCACAGGCCTTTGCCTCTCTGATCTGGGGACAAGTGCTGATATTCGCCTGTGCGCTAATATAATCGCCTTACGAAGATTCGCAACTCAATTCACTAATGTATGAATGCAAAGCCCTTTGCCTCTGTTCTGGGACAAGTGCAGATATTCGCCTATGCGCTAATATAATCGCCTTACGAAGATTCGCACCTCAATCACTTTCTCGGCAATGTGACTAAGATCTGAGCTTTTGGACCTTTGGGAAACAATCGAGATACAGTGGGGGCTGATGAAAGTAGTTGACAGAGTACAGATCAATGTAATCTGTACGGTGGAAACTAAAATAAAAAATACGAATATTCGTAAGTCGAATTTTTCGAAGTTCTAAATATTCGCGAATATGGTGCTATACTATATGAATGCACAGGCCTTTGCCTCTCTGTTCTGGGGACAAGTGCTGATATTCGCCTGTGCGCTAATATAATCGCCTAACGAAGATTCGCAACTCAATTCACTAATGTATGAATGCAAAGCCCTTTGCCTCTGTTCTGGGACAAGTGCAGATATTCGCCTATGCGCTAATATAATCGCCTTACGAAGATTCGCACCTCAATCACTTTCTCGGCAATGTGACTAAGATCTGAGCTTTTGGACCTTTGGGAAACAATCAATTATATGTGTACTGTAATTTTGTTAAAAAAAATAAAAAAAAATACGAATATTCATTTTTACGAATATATAGCACTATATTCGAAATATTCGCGAAATCTCGAAATTGCGATATTCACGAAAAAAATTCGCTTTTCGAATATTCGCGCTCAACACTACTCGCCACCCCTCCTTTTCTCCACAATTTTGAAAAGTGTTGTGGAGGGGGAAAAGTCACAGATTTTGCCACAAATATGGTGTGCAACAAAATCTATCATTTTTCCCATAATAAATGCCCCCTAATTGTTCTGCCCACCTCAGGAGAGTCACCAGCACATGTACAATAAGAATATGAATAAAATAGATATATAGTACATATATAGTATGCATATATACAGCAAAACAATAACATTTGCTTGAGCTTGAAAAACAGATTAGGCATAGTTCAACAGTTCAACTCAACTCTCTGTACAAACAAATGAATGCCAATCCCAAATATAATAAGAGAGTGCTCCACTATCATACAACATCAACATTTCTCTGATACAGAGCTAAAAATACCACTGCAGAGACACAAAGTTAAAAATTAAAAAATCTGTCTGCCTGCAGCCACCACTAGAGGGACCATTGTGAATACTGTTTATAAACAGTGAGGCAATATTCGAATTTGCGATATTTCACAAATATTTGGGTGAATAGTCGTCATATATTCGCAAATTCGTGATCTCCTCATTATTTTCTTGATTTCAAAAATCGTCAATTGGAAAATTTGCGATTAAAATTCGCAATATGAAAATTCGCTATCAACACTACTCCTAAAGTCAAAGATATTGCAGCCTTCTCATTGGCCCACAAGCAAGAAGCAGTGAGTGATCATGGGTACTGATGGGAAAAAAAAGATTACGAAGATATGGCACTAAATTCTAGATATTCGCAAATTCTCGAAGTGCCAATATTCGCGATCAACACTATTTATAAATGCAACACAATAATTAGGACTCTTTCAGATGAGTGATGTTCGCGTCTGGTGCTATACAAATGTAAAATGGACAATACAGACTGAATGGACATACAGACTGAACACTGACACATTATTATTATCAGTAGGGCAATTGACATGTCCAACTTTCCACATGTACCATAGGTCCATACAAAAAAAAAAAAAATGTGTCAGCTGCTGATAATAGTGTTGCCATCTGCAGCCTCTGCTGTCAACACATAAGCCCCGGTAAGTCCAACACTCACCTAGGGACGACCGCCATAAGAAGGCACCTGGCCTCCCATCACTGAGCCCAGAGGAAGCAATGCCATCAGAACCCACAAAGCCACACTCCCGGGCTCCACGTCCTGCCTCTTCTCCTTCTCCTCTCTCCTCTCATTTGTCTTCCACTCCACCTTCCACTGCGCCATCGTCACATTCATCTGGCACAAGGCAGGCTTCCGTGGCCCAAATGTTCGAGCATGAAAAAATGATGATGCCGGATAATGATGATGCCGGGAAATATTTCTCCCAGAAGTTCTCCTGAACTATATGGCCACGTTCAGCGGCAAGTTAATATATCTCTGGCACACAGTGTCGGTGCCAAGATACATCTGACCACAGACACGTGGTCTAGCAATCATGGGCAGGGAAGTTACATAGCTTTAACTGCCCACTGGGTGAACCTTCTGATGGCCGTCAAAAATGTAACCAGTGCTGAGCGTGCTGAAACAGGGCAAAATAACACATGTGCCGTGCATGGCACACATCCTGAATTTAGTCGTGCAGCAATTCGTAAATACCCTGGGGTCCAGGAAGATCTTACACGGCCATGGTTCTCCTTGCTGACATTCAGCCGTGACACCACTTGCCCGTCAGACATCTGATTTGTGACTGCCAGACGCACTAGAACTCCACCTTGTATATGTTTGATAGGCTGCTCCAGCAAAAACGTTCCGTTAACGACTACCTGTATGAACTCTGCAGCAGGAGGGGTTCTAGGGAGCTTGGTTTCTTTTCATCGCGCCAGTGGCTGCTCATGCGTGATGCATGCAGACTTCTGCGACCATTTGATGAGATCAGCAAACTGGTCAGTCGCAGCCAGGGCACCATCAGTGACATCCTACCTTAAGCTTTCTTTCGGGAGTGTGCATTGCGTTGTGTCATTGATCAAGCCATCGAGGAGCAGGAGCTGGAAGATGAGGAAGTCGCAATGCTGAAGGAATTCCCAGGGGGGCTACTCCATCTGAGACAAGTCAGCAGGAGTCAGAAGAGGAGTTAGAGTAGGATGGTGACCGGGGGAGGAGGAGGAGTAAGAAGAGCAGGCTTTAAACTTTTCTGGGATCCCTGGTGTTGTCCGTGGCTGGGGGGAGGAGACCGAGGGCGCTCCACCGCTTCCAATTTAGTGCAAATGGGGGCCTTCATGCTCCAGTGTTTGAACAGGGACTCCCGTATAAAAAGCATAAAGGTCAAGGACCAGTACTGGGGGGCAACGTACCTAGACCCATAGAACAAACACAAAATGGTGGACATGTTACCAGCATCACAGAGGGCTGTCAGAATGCAGCATTTCCAGGCCTTGTTGTAAGAGAGTCTGCATTCTGCTGTTGCGGGCACTGGCAGAGGAATTTCCACCCACAGCGAAACAGGTACTTGTACCAATCCTACCACGCCTGCAAAAAGAGGGTGGATTAAAGATGTGTTGGTCACTTCGGATATGAGATCATTCTTGCAGCCAACCCATCGACAGCCACCCTCCAGATCCAGCCTCAGGGAACGCCTAGGGTGTCTGACTTCATTGGGTTAACGGCCGATGTGAATGCTCTGAGAAGTGAGGAACCGCTTCATTACTGGGTTTGCAGGCTTGACCTGTGGCCAGAGCTGGCACGATTTGCTATGGAACTCATTTTTTAAAATGAATGAGACATGGATCTCGAAAGAATTGAACACCTGTGATGACCACGTTTAATTGAATTTCCACATGCCAGCCCACACATATCCGCCACTACCCAGAACAAAGAATGTTCCTTGCCTTATGTGTATATACAGCCGCATAAAAGGACTTTTATGTCAGGTGAATGCCTAATTTTTGGGGCCTGAACTGGCCAACAGTTACATATTTATCCTGTAACTGCCTAATTTATATCCAGCCACAGAATCCAAAGTTCTTTGCTGTCAGGTAAAATGCCTATTGCATAATTTATGGGGTCTGTATGGGCCGACATTTACAATATTTTTTCTGTGACCGCCTAATGTACCTCCAGCCACATAATCCAAAGTTCTTTGCTGTCAGGTGAATGCCTTTTGCCTAATTTTTGGGGCCTATCATGGCCGACAGTAAACATTTTTATCTCTAACAACATAATCACACCCCTGTCTCACTCCTCTGCCTCTCATTATGTACAGTTACAATTTTATCCTTTGAGTGCCTAATCTACCTTCAGCCACAGAATCCAAAGTTCTTTGCTGTCAGGTGAATGCCTATTGCCTAATTTTTGGGGCCTGTCCTGGCCGACAGTTACATTTTTTTATCTCTAGCCACATAATCACACCCCTGTCTCACTCCTCTGCCTCTCATAATGGTGGCGTATGGACCACATTCACCATAAGGACCTTCTAATGTCACAGGGTCATCTGACTGTGCCCCCAACTTCGTACTGTGCTCCTCACCCCGTACATTGCCCCTTTATACTGTGCATTATGCCCTCTTACCACACCCTGTGCAGTGCCCCTAATCTTTCCCTGTACTGTGCCCTCTTATACCCTTATATTTGGTCACGGTATGGCGGTGTTATTCGGTCACTGTACAGATGTGTTATCTGGTCAATGTATGGCGGTAGTATCCATTAACTGGATGGCCATAACTGTATCCCTTTCCCTGCCCACACCATCCTTTTTTAGACCTGGCATGAGCAGGAAAATAATGCAGATTGCGGTGCTAAGGACCTTTGCGCCACAATCTGTGTCAGAAATACGCATAACATAGACGTATTTCTATATTATAAATGACCACCTAATTGTATTATTATTCGGGGGTATGTCTAATGTGTTTATATTACAGTCCTGATCAAAAGTTTAAGACCACTTGAAAAATAACAAAAAAAACATATTTTACATTGTTGGATCTTAACAAGGTTCCAAGTAGAGCTTCAACATGGAACAAGAAGAAATGGGAGTGAGACAAAACATTTTTTGAGCATTTAATTTAACGGAAAAAAAACAACGAATAAACTGACACAGGCTGTTTTTCAAAAGTTTAGGACCACATGCCTTTAAAAGGACAAATCTGTGCAAAGATGTGGATTCATTGTCATTTTCTGTCAGGTAGTCACACGTTGTGATGGCAAAGGCAAAAAAACTCTCGCTTTTTGAAAGTGGTCGGGTTGTTGAACTGCATAAGCAGGGTCTCTCACAGCGAGCCATCGCTGCTGAGGTGGGACGCAGTAAGACAGTCAAGTGGAATTTCTTAAATGATCCTGAGTAGAGTTGAGCGGACACCTGGATGTTCGGGTTTGGCCGGTTCGGCCGAACTTGAAAAAAAAGTTTGGGTTCGGGGCCCGAACTTGACCCGAACTTGACGCCGAACCCGAACCCCATTGAGGTCAATGGAAACCCAAACTTTTGGGCACTAAAATGGCTCTAAAATAGTCCTGGAAAGGGCTAGAGGGCTGCAAAAGGCATCAAAATGTGCTTAAGAGCATGACAACTGTTCTGCAAACAAATGTGGATAGGGAAATGACTTAAAATAACATAAAATACAGAAAAATTAAAAATAACAATCTGGATCTAGGAGTAGGAGGTTGAGGAGGCGGTGGATAGGTGGATGTGGCGGTGTAGGTTGACATGGCGGTGTAGGTGGAAGCGGCGGTGAAGGAGGAATAGGTAGCCAACACTGATTTGTGTTATTTTTTATTTTTAAATTGGGACATATAACAAAATAAAACAAAGAATAAGTGCACTTGAGTACAAGTATGGATGGTTGAGGATGGTAAAATATATAGATTCTGCACAAGGTACGGACAAGTCCTGTGGGATCCATGCCTGGTTCATTTTAATAAACGTGAACTTGTTCACATTGGCTGCGGCCTGTGATAATGCTCTCTGCCGTGCTAAACACACGTTCACACTATACACTGGCTGCAGGGCAGGTCAGCACCTCCAAGGCTGACAAAGCTTTTCCACATTTTGGCCATGCTAACCCTGCCTTCTCAGGTGCTGGCGGTGCCCCAGCTGCGTTGGCGACCTCTTCCTCCTCCTCTGCCTTCGCCTTGTGCTTTCACTGTGCCCCCGCTGTCAGGTGGGAATGCCATCAGCAGCGTGCGCTTGTAGTCGCGCATTTTCCGATCAGTAACAGATGTTTTCACTAAATTTTGTTCCCTGTCAGCAATGCAGAGCAGGGGTTCATTCACGGCAAAAGGGGGTTCAGGTCACCCAGCAATAGAAGAGAGGATTTTGAGATCTTGTATACGGGTTTGTATACGCCAAAAATGGTAAAATGTCACCCGACAATTTAGGGCACTAAAATTGGCACTTTTTTAAAATTAAAATGGCTCTTAAATAGTCCTTGAAAAGGCTAGAGGGATGTAAAAGGCAGTAAAATGTGCTTAACTACTCTGCAAAAAAATGTGGATAGGGAAATAACTTAAAATGAAATAAAATAACTAAAAATTACAAATTATTAACCTGCAACTCAGAGAAGGAGGTGGATATGGAGTCGGAGGTTGAGGAGGAGGTGAATGTGGTGTTGTAGGTGAAGGCAGGAATGGAGGTGGAACAGGTAGCCAACAATGTTTTTATTTATTTATTATTGGGGTTGGTTGTCCCCAAAATATTGGGACAAATAAAAAAAAGAAAACAAAGAATCATTGCACTTGACTTGAGTACAAGAATGTATGTTTGATGGTGGTATAAATGTCTATTCTGCACAAGGTACAGACAAGTATTGTGGGATCCAAGCCTGGCCATGCTAACCCTGCCTTCTAAGGTGCTGGCGCTGACGCTGACACAGCTGCGTTGGCGACCTCTTCCTCCTCCCCTGCCTTCGCCTTGTGCTTCCACTTGTCCCCCGGCGTCAGTCGGGAATGCTCTCAGGATCGCGTCTACCAGCGTGCGCCTGTAGTCGCACATCTTCCGATCACGCTCCAGTGAGGGAATTAAGGACGGCACATTGTCTTTGTAATGGGGATCCAGCAGGGTGGCCACCCAGTAGTCAGCACACGTTAAAATGTGGGCAACTCTGCAGTCGTTGCGCAGGCACTGCAGCATGTAGTCGCTCATGTGTGCCAGGCTGCCCAGAGGTAAGGACAAGCTGTCATCTGTGGGAGGCGTATCGTCTGCGTCCTCCGTATCCCCCCAGCCACGCACCAGTGATGGGCCCAAGCTGCGTTGGATACCACACCGTTGTGAACATGCTTCATCCCCATCCTCCTCCTCCTCCTCCTCATCCTCCTCCTCCTCATCCTCCTCCAGTAGTGGGCCCTGGCTGGCCAAATTTGTACCTGGCCTCTGCTGTTGCAAAAATCCTCTTTCTGAGCACCTTCTAAAAGACTGGCCTGAAAGTGTTAGAGATGACCCCTCTTCCTCCTCCTCGTCCTGGGCTACATCCTCTTCCATCATCGTCCTAAGTGTTTTCTCAAGGAGACATAGAAGTGGTATTGTAACGCTGATAACGGCGTCATTGCCACTGGCCATGTTGGTGGAGTACTCGAAACAGCGCAACAGGGCACACAGGTCTCGCATGGATGCCCAGTCATTGGTGGTGAAGTGGTGCTGTTCCGCAGTGCGACTCACCCGTGCGTGCTGCAGCTGAAACTCCACTATGGCCTACTGCTGCTCGCACAGTCTCTCCAGCATGTGCAAGGTGGAGTTCCACCTGGTGGGCACGTCGCATATGAGGCGGTGAGCGGGAAGGCCGAAGTTACGCTGTAGAGCAGACAGCAGAGCGGCGGCAGGATGAGAACGATGGAAGTGCGCACAGACGGCCCGCACTTTATGCAGCAGCTCAGACGTGTCGGGGTAGTTGTGAATGAATTTCTGCACCACCAAATTCAGCACATGCGCCAGGTAAGGGATTTGCGTCAAACCGGCTAGTCCCAGAGCTGCGACGAGATTTTGCCCATTATCGCACACCACCAGGCCGGGCTTGAGGCCCACTGGCAAAAAAACACTCGTCGGTCTGTTTTTCTATACCCCGCCACAACTCCTGTGCGGTGTGGGGCCTGTCCACCAAACACATCAGTTTCAGAATGGCCTGCTGACGTTTACCCCTGGCTGTGCTGAAGTTGGTAGTGAAGGTCTGTCGCTGACCGGATGAGGAGGTGGTAGAAGAGGAGGAGGAAGCCGAGTAGGAAGAGGAGGCAACAGGAGGCAAAGAATGATGCCCTGCGATCCTTGGCGGCGGAAGGATGTGCGCCAAACAGCTCTCCGCCTGGGGCCCAGCCGCCACTACATTTACCCAGTGTGCAGTTAGGGAGATATAGCGTCCCTAAACCGTGCTTACTGTTCCACGTATCTGTGTTTAGGTGGACCTTGCCACAGATGGCGTTGCGCAGTGCACACTTGATATTATCTGATACTTGGTTGTGCAGGGAAGGCACGGCTCTCCTGGAGAAGTAGTGGCGGCTGGGAACGACGTACTGTGGGACAGCAAGCGACATGAGCTGTTTGAAGCTGTCCGTCTCCACCAGCCTGAATGACAGCATTTCAAAGGCCAGCAGTTTAGAAATGCTGGCATTCAGGGTCAGGGATCGAGGGTGGCTAGGTGGGAATTTACGCTTTCTCTCAAAGGTTTGTGAGATGGAGAGCTGAACGCTTCCGTGTGACATGGTGGAGATGCTTGGTGACGGAGGTGGTGTTGTTGGTGGCACATCCTCTGTTTGCTGGGCGGCAGGTGCCAATGTTCCTCCAGAGGCAGAGAAAGAGACCGAGGCAGCAGCAGAAGAGGGAGCAGGAGGGGCCTGAGCCCTTTCTTGGTTTTGAAGGTGCTTACTCCACTGCAGCCCGTGTCTCGCATGCAGATGCCTGGTCATGCAGGTTGTGCTAAGGTTCAGAACGTTAATGCCTCGCTTCAGGCTCTGATGGCACAGCGTGCAAACCACTCGGGTCTTGTCGTCAGCACATTGTGTGAAGAAGTGCCATGCCAGGGAACTCCTTGAAGCTGCATTTGGTGTGCTCGGTCCCTGTTGACGGTGGCCAGTAGCAGGCAAACTGTTTTGGCGACGGCTGCTCTGCTTTTGCACCCTGCTCCCGCTTTTGCTTCGCTGTTGGCTTGGTCTCACCACTGCCTCTTCCTCCGAACTCTGAAAGTCAGTGGCACGACCTTCATTCCATGTGGGGTCTAAGACCTCATCGTCCCCTGCATCGTCATCCACCCAGTCTTCCTCCCTGACCTCCTTTTTGGTCTGCACACTGCAGAAAGACGAAGCAGTTGGCACTTGTGTTTCGTCATCATCAGAGACGTGCTGAGGTGGTATTCCCATGTCCTCATCAGGAAACATAAGTGGTTGTGCGTCAGTGCATTCTATGTCTTCCACCCCTGGGGAAGGGCTAGGTGGATGCCCTTGGGAAACCCTGCCAGCAGAGTCTTCAAACAGCATAAGAGACTGCTGCATGACTTGAGGCTCAGACAGGTTCCCCGATATGCACGGGGGTGATGTGACAGACTGATGGGCATGGGTTTCAGGCGCCACCTGTGCGCTTTCTGCAGAAGACTGGGTAAGAGATAATGTGAACGTGCTGGATCCATTGTCGGCCACCCAATTGACTAGCGCCTGTACTTGCTCAGGCCGAACCATCCTTAGAACGGCATTAGGCCCGACCAAATATCGCTGTAGATTCTGGCGTCTACTGGGACCTGAGGTAGTAGGTTCAGTAGGACGTGTAGCTGTGGCAGAACGGCCACGTCCTCTCCCTGCACCAGAGGCTCCACCAACACCACCATGACCGCGTCCCTTATTAGATGTTTGCCTCATAGTTAGCATTCACAAAGCAAAGTAAAAAGTGGTTAGGTATGTTAAAAATAATTAACCGCAAATATAAACCCTGATGTAGGGTATTGCACAAATTTTTTTTTTTTATGTGACACTCACTTATGCACGTCTTATCCCAGATGTTCAGTATATCGGAAGCTTTTTTCACCCCAGTAACCAAACAGCCGTATTTATGGCAAAAATGTGACAGTCACTTATGCACGTGTAATCCCAGATGTGCAGTATATTAGAGGGTTTTTTCACCCTAACCAAAAAGCTGTATTTCTGTCCTAAATGTGACAGTCACTTATGTACGTGTAATCCCAGATGTGCAGTATATGAGAGGCTTTTTTACCCTAGTATGCCAAAGCCGTATTTCTGTCCTAAATGTGACAGTCACTTATGCATGTGTAAAACCAAATGTGCAGTAGATGAGAGGCTTTTTTCATCCCAGTAACCAAAAAGCCGTATTTATGGCCTAAATGTGACAGTCACTTATGCTTGTCTAATACCAGATGTGTAGTATATTAGAGGGTTTTTTCATCCTAACCAAAAAGCTGTATTTCTGTCCTAAATGTGACAGTCACTTATGCACGTGTCATCCCAGATGTGCAGTATATTAGATGGTTTTTTACCCCAGTATGCCAATGCTGTATTTATGGCCTAAATGTGACAGTCACTTATGCACGTGTAATCCCAGATGTGCAGTATATGAGAGACATTTTACCCCAGTATGCCAAAGCTGTATTTATGGCCTAAATGTGACAGTCACTTATGCACGTGTAATCGCAGATGTGCAGTATATGAGAGTTTTTTTCAACTCAGTAACCAAAAAGCCGTATTTATGGCCTAAATGTGACAGTCACTTATGCTTGTCTTATACCAGATGTGCAGTATATTAGAGGGTTTTTTCACCCTAACCAAAAAGCTGTATTTCTGTCCTAAATGTGACAGTCACATATGCACGTGTAATCCCAGTTGTGCAGTATATTAGAGGGTTTTTTACCCCAGTATGCCAAAGCCGTATTTATGGCCTAAATGTGACAGTCACTTATGCTTGTCTTATACCAGATGTGCAGTATATTAGAGGGTTTTTTCACCCTAACCAAAAAGCTGTATTTCTGTCCTAAATGTGACAGTCACTTATGCACGTGTAATCCCAGATGTGCAGTATATTAGAGGGTTTTTTCACCCCATCCAAAAAGCTGTATTTCTGTCCTAAATGTGACAGTTACTTATGCACGTGTAATTCCAGCTGTGCAATATATTAGAGGCTTTTTTCACCCCAGTACCAAAAAGCCGTATTTATGGCCTAAATGTGACAGTCACTTATGCTTGTCTAATACCAGATGTGCAGTATATTAGAGGGTTTTTTCACCCTAACCAAAAAGCTGTATTTCTGTCCTAAATTTGAAAGTCACTTATGCACGTGTAATCCCAGATGTGCAGTATATTAGAGGGTTTTTTCACCCTAACCAAAAAGCTGTATTTCTGTCCAAAATGTGACAGCGATTTATGCATGTGTAATCCCAAATGTGCAGTATATTAGAGGGTATTTTCACCCTAACCAAAAAGCTGTATTTCTGGACTTGCAGATAGCCTATGCTGGTGCACTATCGTTGCATAAAATGGCTGCCGATCATGTATTGATATTGACTAACTGAAGAAAAAAAAGTTTGTTTTTCAGCAGTAGTTGGCTCAGGGCAGGCTTAAAAAATTTGTGCAATGCTCCCACAAAACACTTTTTCTGTAGATCGCTGAGTACATAAACCAGTTCTTGATAAGATTTCTCCCTGATCTCTCCCTCACAGCAGCTGCAGCCTCTCCCTACACTAATCCGAGCAGAGTGACGGGCGGCGCTACGTGACTCCAGCTTAAATAGAGGCTGGGTCACATGCTGCAGTTGGCCAATCACAGCCATGCCAATAGTAGGCATGGCTGTGATGGCCTTTTGGGTCAAGTAGTATGACGCTTGTTGATTGGCAGCCTTTCAAAAAGCGCCATAAAAATCACTGAACACAGAACCCGAACCCAAACTTTTACGTAAATGTTCGGGTTCGGGTCCGGGTGCCGAAAACCCTAAAGTTCGGTACGAACCCGAACTTTACAGTTCGGGTTCGCTCAACTCTAATCCTGAGGGTTATGGAACAAAAAAGTCAAGTGGAAGACCCCAAAAATTTTCACCAGCACTGAGTCGGAGGATCCAATTTGCAGTCCGTCAAGACACTGGATGATCCTCGACCCAAATTAAGGCCCTTACTGGTGCTGACTGCAGCCCCATAACCATCAGACGGCATCTGAAACTGAAGGGCTTCAAAAACAAAAAACGTCTTCAAAGACCTTGTCTCCTTGAACGCCACAAAACTGCCTGTTTGGACTTTGCAAGAGAGCACCAAACATGAGACAGTCAAAGGTGGAAGAAAGTTTTATTCTCTGATGAGAAAATATTTAACCTTGATGGTCCTGATGGTTTCCAACGTTACTGGCATGACAAGCAGATCCCACCTGAGATGTTTTCTACATGCCACAGTGGAGGGGGCGCTATAATGGTCTGGGGTGCTTTTTCCTTCAGTGGAACAATGGAGCTTCAGGAAGTGCAGAGGCGTCAAACGGACACTGGCTATGTCCAGATGTTGCAGAGAGCATTCCTCACGACTGAGGGCCCTCGTCTGTGTGTTAACGATTGGGTTTTTCAACAGGACAACGCTACAGCACACAATGCCCGCAGGACAAGGGACTTCTTCCAGGAGAATAACATCACTCTTTTGGCCCATCCTGCGTGTTCCCCTGATCTAAATCCAATTGAGAACCTTTGGGGATGGATGGTAAGGGAAGTTTACAAAAATGGACGACAGTTCCAGACAGTAGATGGCCTTCGTGCGGCCGTCTTCACCACTTGGAGAAATGTTCCCACTCACCTCATGGAAATGCTTGCATCAAGCATGCCGAAACAAATTTTTGAAGTGATCAACAATAACGGCGGAGCTACTCATTGCTGAGTTCATGTTTGGAAGTTGGATTTCTGTTTTGGAGGTGTGGTCCTAAACTTTTGATCAGCTGAAAAACAGCCTGTTTCAGTTTATTCGTTGTTTTCATTAAATTGAATGCTCAAAAAATGTTTTGTCTCACTCCCATTTCTTCTTGTTGCATGTTGAAGCTCTACTTGGAACCTTGTTAACCACCTCAGCTCCCCTAGCTTAAACACCCTTAATGACCAGACCACTTTTTACACTTCTGCACTACACTACTTTCACGGTTTATTGCTCGGTCATGCAACTTACCACCCAAATGAATTTTACCTCCTTTTCTTCTCACTAATAGAGCTTTCATTTGGTGGTATTTCATTGCTGCTGCCATTTTTACTTTTTTTGTTACTAATCGAAATTTAACAAAATTTTTGCAAAAAAATGTCATTTTTCGCCATACTCAGGAGAAGTTGGGGAATGTGTTTTGGGGTGTCATTTTACATATACCCATGCTGGGTGAGATAAATATCTTGGTCAAATGCCAACTTTGTATAAAAAAATGGGAAAAGTTGTCTTTTGCCGAGATATTTCTCTCACCCAGCATGGGTATATGTAAAATGACACCCCAAAACACATTCCTCAACTTCTCCTGAGTACGGCGATACCAGATGTGTGGCACTTTTTTGCAGCCCATGTGGGCAAAGGGGCCCACATTCCAAAGAGCACCTTTAGGATTTCACAGGGCATTTTTTACACATTTTGATTTCAAACTACTTCTCACACATTAGGGCCCCTAAAATGCCAGGGCAGTATAACTACCCCACAAGTGACCCCATTTTGGAAAGAAGACACCCCAAGGTATTTCGTGATGGGCATATTTTTTGTCACAAGTTAGTGGAATATGAGACTTTGTAAGAAAAAAAATCATCATTTTCCGCTAACTTGTGACAAAAAATAAAAAATTCTATAAAATTCTATAAAAAACACACACCAATTCTGGGTTTGCTTTTCACAAGAAGAATTACCTGATTTGAATGATGCCTCGCACAAAAGAGCTCTCAGAAGACTTACGGTTAAGATTTCTTGACTTGCATAAAGCTGGAAAGGGTTATAAAAGTATCCGCAAAGCCTTGCTGTTCATCAGTCCATGGTAAGACAAATTGTCTATAAATGGAGAAAGTTTAGCACTGCTGCTACTCTGCCTAAAAGTGGCTGTCCTGTAAAGATGACTGCAAGAGCACAGCGCAGACTGCTCAATGAGAAGAAGAAGAATCCTAGAGTGTCAGCTAAAGACTTACAAAAGTCTCTGGCATATGCTAACATCCCTGTTAGCGAATCTACGATACGTAAAACACTAAACAAGAATGGATTTCATGGGAGGATACCACAGAGGAAGCCACAGCTGTCCAAAAAATACATTGCTCCACGTTTACAGTTTGCACAAGAGCACCTGGATGTTCCACAGCAGTACTGGCAAAATATTCTGTGGACAGATGAAACCAAAGTTGAGTTGTTTGGAAAAAACACACAACACTATGTGTGGAGAAAAAGAGGCACAGCACACCAACATCAAAACCTCATCCCAACTGTGAAGTATGGTGGTGGGGGGATCATGGTTTGGGGCTGCTTTGCTGCTTCAGGTCCTAGACAGATTGCTAGCATCGAAGGAAAAATTAATTCCCAAGTTTATCAAGACATTTTGCAGGAGAACTTAAGGCCATCTGTCCACCAGCTGAAGCTCAACAGAAGATGGGTGTTGCAACAGGATAACAACCCAAAGCATAGAAGTAAATCAACAACAGAATGGCTTAAACAGAAGAAAATACACCTTCTGGAGTGGCCCAGTCGGAGTCCTGACCTCAACCCGATTGAGATGCTGTGGCATGACCTCAAGAAAGCGATTCACACCAGACATCCCAAGAATATTGCTGAACTAAAACAGTTCTGTAAAGAGGAATGGTCAAGAATTACTCCTGACCGTTGTGCACGTCTGATCTGCAACTACAGGAAACGTTTGGTTGAAGTTATTGCTGCCAAAGGAGGTTTAACCAGTTATTAAATTAAGGGTTCACATACTTTTTCCACCTGCACTGTGAATGTTTACATGGTGTGTTCAATAAAAACATGGTAACATTTAATTATTTGCGTTAGTTTAAGCAGACTGTGATTGTCTATTGTTGTGACTTAGATGAAGTTCAGATCACATTTTATGACCAATTTGTGCAGAAATCCATATCATTCCAAAGGGTTCACATACTTTTTCTTGCAACTGTATACAGGAAAGAATGTTTCCTAACAATTTTTCCTCTAAAATTGCTTTTATCTTTTGTGCGTAATATTGTCAATCTGTAAAAGTGGCGTACTACTTGGACGACATCGTTCCCATCAGCGACCTGGGAGTCCAAGATGCTTCCAGACATCCTCCCCATGCTGTTCCAGAACCATTTTGGTGGTGTTTCCATCAATTTTTGACCTTTTCGTATGAACCAGGCACCCTCCCCTCTTCAGAGCAGGGGGTGCCTACACTGCGTGCAGAATTATTAGGCAAATGAGTATTTTGACCACATCATCCTCTTTATGCATGTTGTCTTACTCCAAGCTGTATAGGCTCGAAAGCCTACTACCAATTAAGCATATTAGGTGATGTGCATCTCTGTAATGAGAAGGGGTGTGGTCTAATGACATCAACACCCTATATTAGGTGTGCATAATTATTAGGCAACTTCCTTTCCTTTGGCAAAATGGGTCAAAAGAAGGACTTGACAGGCTCAGAAAAGTCAAAAATAGTGAGATATCTTGCAGAGGGATGCAGCACTCTTAAAATTGCAAAGCTTCTGAAGCGTGATCATCGAACAATCAAGCGTTTCATTCAAAATAGTCAACAGGGTCGCAAGAAGCGTGTGGAAAAACCAAGGCGCAAAATAACTGCCCATGAACTGAGAAAAGTCAAGCGTGCAGCTGCCAAGATGCCACTTGCCACCAGTTTGGCCATATTTCAGAGCTGCAACATCACTGGAGTGCCCAAAAGCACAAGGTGTGCAATACTCAGAGACATGGCCAAGGTAAGAAAGGCTGAAAGACGACCACCACTGAACAAGACACACAAGCTGAAACGTCAAGACTGGGCCAAGAAATATCTCAAGACTGATTTTTCTAAGGTTTTATGGACTGATGAAATGAGAGTGAGTCTTGATGGGCCAGATGGATGGGCCCGTGGCTGGATTGGTAAAGGGCAGAGAGCTCCAGTCCGACTCAGACGCCAGCAAGGTGGAGGTGGAGTACTGGTTTGGGCTGGTATCATCAAAGATGAGCTTGTGGGGCCTTTTCGGGTTGAGGATGGAGTCAAGCTCAACTCCCAGTCCTACTGCCAGTTTCTGGAAGACACCTTCTTCAAGCAGTGGTATAGGAAGAAGTCTGCATCCTTCAAGAAAAACATGATTTTCATGCAGGACAATGCTCCATCACACGCGTCCAAGTACTCCACAGCGTGGCTGGCAAGAAAGGGTATAAAAGAAGAAAATCTAATGACATGGCCTCCTTGTTCACCTGATCTGAACCCCATTGAGAACCTGTGGTCCATCATCAAATGTGAGATTTACAAGGAGGGAAAACAGTACACCTCTCTGAACAGTGTCTGGGAGGCTGTGGTTGCTGCTGCACGCAATGTTGATGGTGAACAGATCAAAACACTGACAGAATCCATGGATGGCAGGCTTTTGAGTGTCCTTGCAAAGAAAGGTGGCTATATTGGTCACTGATTTGTTTTTGTTTTGTTTTTGAATGTCAGAAATGTATATTTGTGAATGTTGAGATGTTATATTGGTTTCACTGGTAAAAATAAATAATTGAAATGGGTATATATTTGTTTTTTGTTAAGTTGCCTAATAATTATGCACAGTAATAGTCACCTGCACACACAGATATCCCTCTAAAATAGCTAAAACTAAAAACAAACTAAAAACTACTTCCAAAAATATTCAGCTTTGATATTAATGAGTTTTTTGGGTTCATTGAGAACATGGTTGTTGTTCAATAATAAAATTAATCCTCAAAAATACAACTTGCCTAATAATTCTGCACTCCCTGTAGTTTAATGCTCGGGTTCTCCAATGGACTTCCCTTATGCTCAGTTACTCGGTAGACCACCCGAGTATCCCGATGTGTTCGGCCAGAGCACCCGAGCACTTTGGTGCTCGATCAAGCACAAATGTCAGATAGGGACCTACTCCCACAGTGCCCCAGAGGATGACTGCAAAGGGCTAATTACTTATAAAAGGGTTAATTTAATGTTGCTGAGTTAAATGTAGCAATTTCTTGTTAAATCACTTATTTTTATGCAACGTGTATACCTAAAATATTAAAACTCTAGACTAGGCAGAAAACCTATGTATCAGACCGCGAAAGGTCACGTAGTTATGTATCTATAAATAAGCGGAAATTACTATCTTGGTTAGGGTATATCATTAATTATTCTATATAATACAATGACCCTAATTTTTCTTTCCTCCTTGGTCCCTATGAACTTTACCACTGGTTTTCCTATGTTTTATACCCAGGTTCATGTACCATGCAGTCCATGCTAGATGGTCTAATAAATCTATATGGCCCCTACATAAGCGACACAGATATGCAGGATTAATGTGTAATATATTAAACATATTTTATACCTTCATAAAAATTTAACTAGTGGCAGTGGAAAGTATTCTTGTATTACCAACGTTGAAGACTATATATACTTTCATTCCCTTTGCACTTCCAATTTATGAATAAGTCTTCGTTCATAGACGGATATTATCGCCAAGCGCATGCGCATTAGCATGCGTTCCAACTCGGCTATGTCTCTGTGACGCTTGCATAGACGCACAATTGTGACGTCAGTGCATTCCACAGATCATATTTTCATGTCCGGCGCATCCGACGCTCTTTCGGTTGGCGCCTGTATCCACGCATCAGGTTTTTACTGCTGCGTTCCACGGCGGTTGCTGGGACGCTCCAGCACATGCGCAGAGTGACGCACTTCCGGGTCCGCTCCGGACAAGGTGGAACGCACGCCATGGACAACATGTGAGTTAGAGATATAAACCTCCTGGCACTCTGGAGGGTTGCTGCTTGGAGTCGGGTTCCCACCCCGTATAGTAAATAAAATAGAAAACTCCAGCAATGTGCGTTGGTATCAAAGAATATATCGTTTATTATGAAAAAGCGGCTTTTTCATAATAAACGATATATTCTTTGATACCAACGCACAACATGTGAGTTATCCATGTGTCTTTAATTAAACAAAATTGACTGGGTATATAAGGGAGACAGCCGCAGAGATTTCTCTGGGCTGCATCTAATCAGTCGGACTATCAGAGTATAGCGATTAAGCTAACGGCTATTGAGCCGTACCTACATCTTTCTTACCCCCTGATGAATCTGACAACTTACCTTGACAGAGGAAACGCGTCGGGAAAAAATATGAATATCTGGCTATGCAGGCACTGGGAGACACCAATGTAGGGTGAGAATAACAGGGTCAGCCACCGATAAGTGGGATCGCTCCTTAGGGGTTGATTCTTCTGCAGTTAGGCGGGAGACCTCTCCGCTTTTAGGCAGGGTTGTAACAGACTAATAGGTATATAACTCCCAGTTTTACACCCTCCTTGTCTGAGAGAATAATATCGTTGTTTGGACCATATTTTCAGTGGAAAAAGCAGCAGACTACATCTACGGATCTTAAAGGACCACCTCTCAGCAAATACGCCTATCTGCCTGGGACCCAAAAACCTCCACAATACCGTGTACCTGTTATACATCAAACCGTGAGTGGTAACCAAATATAAGGTTTTTTCATACAGCTATACTTCCTGTAATTTGGTACCCTTTGCCTTTTAATACCTGCTTCTATGCCAGTATAATCATATGCAGTTATCCACTAGTATTTTTGTGGGACTTATTTTAGTAAATGATTATCATAAAAGTTAAGTTTTAAGTAGGTTAACTATTCAGTGATATACAGTTGTTATATACCTACCACACACGTATTCTATTACCTCTGTGAATTGCAATGTGTATACCTAATAACAATGTATTAACTTGTTTAGGTTGCCAGAGTGATCAACTTGGTCCGCCCCTAGTTAGCTGGTAGTGGAATCTTATCAGCGCTACAGACAAGACCTACGTGTGCAAGCTCCTGTAGACTAGGCCCAAGTCTAGAGAACCTTTCTCTTTGACACTAAAGCTGACATAAAAACAACTTTATCATTAGAAGGAAAGAGACCAGTCATCTTAGAAGGCCCAGAACCAGCAAGGCTGTGCAAGATAACGTCAGTAAGGTCTCTTGTGATGTTTATGATAAAAAGGACACACAGCTATGTATTTGATTATTTTTGATATGCCACTCACATATTCTGCAGCACTGAACATGTAGTCAGATATAATATACTATAGATAGATAGATAGATAGATAGATAGATAGATAGATAGATAGATAGATAGATATGCAATATATTGTAATATTAGATAACCGAAGTGTCAAAAGTGTATACGTTTTACAAGAATGATCCTTTATAACTCCTCATGGAGCTGGACAGTAATTCAGTATCCTAGTAAATGTCATCGCCAGTGAAAGCTGCTTGCAGGCATAGCTCTCCCTGCTCTATGTTTGGCACCTCTGACTTCCACACAGCTTGAAAAAGACAGATTAGACTGATACTGGCAGAGCTCGATTACCTCCTGCAGCACTGCTTATGCCATTGAGACTCTTTTGGTCTTTGCTCATTTTTTAACAAAGCTTCTGCATTTTCTTCTATAACAATGATGAGTTTAAAGGGCTTCCAGATGGAAATTACAAAGCTACTACAATCGAAGTCAATCCAAAGAGCAGGTAGTGTCTTTCACATATACTCTGCTTTTTTATTGTGCTCTGTCAGGCAGGGAGCTGATGGACTCCTTATCTATGATCTTTGACCTTATAAACACTCATTATAGCTTAATTCTTATCTTGCTGATAAGAATGTGGCTTAAATAATTGTTTTTGAGTTATAGTAATTCAGAGATAAGGATTATTAGATGACCAGCATAAAGTGAAAGTACAATTCTCACAGTTCTCTCAGGATGCGTCATCAGTTTCTGATTGTTGGGGGTCTGACACCTGGGACCCCCTCTGATCACCTGTTTGAGAAGGAACAGGCTCTCCTGTGAGCGCCGTGGCATTCTTGCAGCTTACCAAGCGCAGCGCCATACATTGTATAGCGGCCGTGCTTTGTATCGTGCTCAGCCCTTAAACTTTAAAGAGGACCTTTCACCATGCCTTTTTTAATAGCTACCTGCATTCCCCCTGTAAAAACAGTGATGGAACATCTATTCTTATGGCTCTATGTTTTTCCAGTCCTTTATTATTTCTACTAGAAGTTATGAATAAATTGCTACCAGTCTGCAGTAAGGGTACAGAGGGGAGGTAACCAGTTGGGGGGGGGGGGGGGTTGTACCTGCACAGACTGAAAATGGCAGCACTGATTGGATAGAGTGAGACTGTAAAGGTACACCCCCCAACTGGTTACCTCCCCTCTGTACCCTTACTGCAGACTGCTAGCAATTCATTCATAACTTCTAGTAGAAATAATAGAGGAATGACACAACATACAGACATAAGAATAGATGTTCCAGAATTGTTATTACATGGGGAACGCATGAAGCTATTTAAACAGGCATGTCAGGAGTGTTGAAAGGTTCTCTTTAATAGGGCTGAGTGCGATACCAAACACAGCCTCTATACTATGTATGGATCTGTGCTTGGTAAGCTATAAAGGAGGCTGCTGTGTTCACAGGAGAGATGATGCCTTCTCAAACAGCTGATCATTGGGGGTCCCGAGTGTCGGAACCTTAAAAATCAGGTACTGATGACCAATCCTGAGGGTAGGTCATCAGTATCAAAATCCCAGAAAACCCCTTTAACCCTTTATAACAAAGCTTCTGATTTATTTATTTTTATTATTAAGACTAGAGATGAGCGAATCGAAGCTGACAAAGTCAAATTTGTTCCGAATTTCAGGAAACATTTGATTCGGAACGAATGCTAATTTCCTTGCGCTTCATGGTAACAAATCACAATTTTTCCTAACATGGCGGCTAGCCGGTTAAAATGGCATTTACACGTGTGAGGACATGGGGCAAGAAACTCTGGGAAGGCGGGATGACCCAGCCCGGTGATATCACAGCCCTATAAATACGGCGGCCATCTTAGAGTCTGCTATTCACTATCATACTATCAGGGCAGACGTGTATGCAGGAGCTAGGGAGAGTCAAAGAAAAACTAATTGTAAAAAATAAAACGGAAAGAAGCGATTTACTAGTGCAGGGAAAGGATAGTGAGAGTAATCATTTCACAGGCAGGGAGAGACATGTGCAGATGCTAGGGAGAGTCATAGGAAAATCCTCATTGTGAAAAAAAGCGATTTACACGTGCAGGGAAACATTACTTGGGGATCCAGATAGTCTCATAATACAGCTCTGTCATTCCAGCAATTAGTTATTGCGGTGCAAGTGCTATATTGAAAAGCCTTTAGTGGCTTTTATCTGTGGAAAAAGATAAGATGTAGTAGAGTTAACACTCATGATTTATGAGACGTGTTATCTAAACTAAATGCGTTAAGCAAACACCTTAAATTGCTTTTCAATGGCTTTTGTCTCAAGATAACGGCAATAAGTTAAGAAATTTTAGTTAAGAGCTGAAGTGCTAACCCTGCTACATCTGTATATACGCAGGTCACTTTTGCTGTTAACTGCACTGATATAATTTAGTGGCATATTTCAATACAATACGAGAAATATTTAGGCAGGTCACTTTTGTTATTTGCGCTAAAAGCGTTTATTGTCATATTTCACTACAATACGAGAAAAATTGACGCAGTTCAAATATGGTGCTATTTGTGCTAAAAGAGTTTATTGGCATATTTCTAGAGAAAAAAAATAGACTAAGTTGATACTTGCTGTTATTTGCGCTAAAAGCGCTTCTTGTCGTATTTCACTACAATACGAGAAAAATAGACTCAGTTCACATTTGGTGTTATTTGCGCTAAAAGCGTTTATTTCCATATTTCTAGAGAAAAAGAGAAAAGTAGACTTAGTTCATATTTGGTGTTATTTGCGCTAAAAGCGTTTCTTGTCATATTTCACTACAATACGAGAAAAATAGACGCATTTCACATTTGGTGCTATTTGTGCTAAAAGCGTTTATTGTCATATTTCTAGAGAAAAAGAGAAAAATATTTGCAGGTCACTTTTTCGGTTATTTACTTAAAAATTGTTAAGTGGCCTATTTTAGTCCAATACAAGAAATATATACGCAGTTCACTTTTTCTGTTATTTACGCTGAAATCGTTTTGTTGCCAATTTTCAAATTCTTTAGTTGCCTATCTCAGTAAAAAAAGAAAAATATATTTGGTGCTTTTAGGGGTGTTTTAATTTGCTTTTAATTTATTTAGTGCAGCTAAAAGTATGTCAGGCAGAAAAGTGCCAGGCCCTGCACAGGGGAGTGTCAGAGGCGTAAATGATTTTGGCGCAGGCACAGGTTGCAGCAGAGTAAGCGGGCGTGGAAGCAGGGGTTTCTTTCCGAGGCCCCAGATCCACATGTCAGATAGCGGTCGTATCTTGACAAGCAACCCGGCAGTTCTTGATTGGTTGACTGGATCTTCGACTTCGTCGCAAGTGACAGCAGCACCAGCAGCCTGAGTCTAGAGTCGCTGATGAGCAGCTTTCTTCACCCGCATAGTAAAGAAACTACTCACCAGCAGCAGGTAGACCTGGAGCAGGACCTGAACCAGCAGGTGGTGGCATACTTTGACAGCACTCTGCCAGCCATCACAGAAGATCCGCTGGACTACTGGGCAGATAAACTCTGATGCCAGTAGTGTGGCATCAGAGCGGGTGTTTAGTGCAGCGGGGGCCACAGTTACCCCAAGAAAAACTCCCCTGTCCACCCAAAATGTGTAAAGATTTACTTTTGTCAAGATGTGTCATGCGTGAATCAGCCAGGATTTCCACCCACCAATGCCTGATGCATCAGATTAGATCATCCATCTCCACACTATTTCACTGTGCCACTCTGTGGTCTCATGCTGCCGCTGTTGCTGCCATGTCCACACTATGTCACCATGCCACTCTGTGGCCTCCTGATGCTGCCATCTCTACACTATGTCACTGTGCCACTTTGTGGCCTCCTGATGCTGTCAAGTCCACACTATGTCACCTTGCCACTCTGTTGTATCATGCTGCTGCTTCTGCTGTTGCCACCATCTCCACACTATATCATCGTGCCACTTTGTGGCCTCCTGATGCTGCTATGTTCACACTATGTCACCATGCCACTCTGTGGTATCATGCTGCTGCTGTTGCCGCCATCTCCACACTATGTCACCTTGCGACTCTGTGGCCTTCTGATGCTGCCATCTCCACACTATGCGGCCTAATCATACTGCTGCTGTCACCTCCACACTTTGTCATTGTGCAGCTCTGTGGCCTCCAGATGCTGCCGCCACCTCCACCTCCAGACCCTTGTCATTGTGCCACTTGGTGGTCTCCTCATGCTGCTTCCACCTCACCAGTCACCACTATATCATAGGGCCACTCTGTGGACTTCTTACGCTGTTACCACCCTCCCCACTCTATGACAGGGTCGCTATTGTAACTCATCGGTATTGTTACCGCTATTGTGGGTAAGAGCAGGACAATTACCCTGCAAAAAAATGTGGATAGAGAAATTACATAAATAACATAAAATACATAAAAATAAAAAAATAAGAATCTTGAACCAGAAGCTGGAGGTCCAAGTGGAGTAGGAAGTTGAGGAGTCTGTGGACGTAGCAGTGTAGGTGGAAGAGGCAGAGGAGACGGAGGAGCAAGCCAACACTGGGGTTTTTTTCTTAATTTTTCTTTAATGTTTTTTTTTTATTTGTCTGTTAATTCTGTATGTGACATATAGCCATTTATTGGGTGCGGCAGGTATATTTCTCTATAATATAACAAATAATAATCTTGAACTAGGAGGTCCGACTGGAGGAGCAGGTGGATGTGGCGATGTAGGTGGAAGAGGCAAAAGTGGAAGCCAACACTGTTTTTGTGTTTTTTTTAAATTTTTTTTTGTCTGTTAACTCTGTGTGCGACCTTTAGCCCCTTTTTGCAGTGTGGCCAGTATACTTCTCTACTCTGCCAATATAACAAATAATGATCTTGAACCAGGAGGTGGAGGTAGACGTGTTAGTGTAGGTGGAAGAGGCGGAGGAGGGGTAGGAGGTAGCCAATATTTTTTTTGTTTGCTTGTGGAGGCCCCAAAACAATGGCAAAGAGAAAGCACAAACTGCGCTGGGGAATAACAATGGCTAGATATGGCCGGTATACTTCTCTCCTCTCCCAATATAAGAAATAATAAGAGGAGGTAGCCAATACATAATTTTTTAATTTTTTTTTATTGGTTTGTGGAGGCCCCAAAACATTGGGAAATTGTAAAAAGAATCACAAAACACGCTGGAGTTTAACAATGTCTGGGTAAGGCCGGTATACTTCTCAACTCTACCAAAGGTATGGAAAAGTCCTGTGGCATACATGCCTGGTTCATTTTAATAAATGTGAGCTTGTCCACGCTGGCTGTGGGCAGGCGGATGCACCTGTCAGTAATCACACCTCCTGCCGTGCTAATCACACATTCGGACAATACACTTGCCGCAGGGCAGGTCAGCATCTCCAAGGAGTAAAAAGGTAAGCTCAGGCCATGTTTACAATTAGGAGATCAAGAAGTTAAATTGGGCAGACCCATCAGTCAGTATGTGCAGACGTGTGCACATGTACTATTATACCATGTTGCTGAAGCTCTGCCTCCTGCTAAGACGGTCCGTATAAGATGGTGGTGCTGGATGTTTTGGCATGCTGACAAAGGTTTGCCACATTTCGGTGTTGCTAACCCTCCCTTCTTTGGTGATGCTGGTGCCCCAGCTGTGTTGGCGACTTCTAGTGATGGACGAACATCGGCTAGGACGATTCACGAACGCGAGTTCACGATCAAATGTTCGCGAACCACATGTTCGCGGTGGGCCCCATTCACTTTAATGGCAGGAGAACCTGAAAAATCTTCAGGTCATATTTGCAGCCAGCAAACACTTACTAGAAGTACACAAATACTCCCACAACATGGACAGTGATATACCAGAGGGGGATCATTGGCAAAAATTCCCACAAAAAATATGTACTTTAATCATGGGCCATTTTTATGTGTTTTAAAGGGAAACTCTCGAAAATGTGCCCTGCTGGAGCCTAGAAAAATGTTATACAAATACAAATTTGTAGCACTCCACATTTTCATATCCTGCAGAGTACATAAAAAAATGCATACGTTAACGTAATTTTATTTTCGACCATGGAAATGTATGGAGAACGGACTCTACGGTACGGCAAAATTCTGAGGCTTCTGCTAACGCATACATTTTTGGTATGCATTAAATGGATGGCAAAAATAGGATGTGAACCCAGCCCTAGTGTCAGAATAAGCTCCAGTACTCAGCGGAGCAACGTGGCGGAGAGTGGAGGCCGCCATGTATTAAAAGAGCGCTACCTGGTCCTGGTGGTCAGGGATGAGAACTGTGTTTACCAAGGATCAGTTTCTACTGGGAAATACAGGGCACAGCATAATACACTAGAAACTATATAATATAAAGATATTAACCCTACCCCCAAATAATAATACAATTAGGTGGTCATTAATTATATAGACATACGTCTATGTTATGCGTATTTCTGACACAGATTGTGGCACAAAGGTCCTTAGCACCGCAATCTGCATATTTTTCCCGCTCATGCCAGGTCTAAAAAAGGATGGCGTGGGCAGGAAAATGGATACAGTTATGGCCATCCAGTTATTGGATACCACCGCCATACATTGACTGGATAACACCTCTGTACAGTGACCGGATAACACCGCCATACCGTGACCGGATGAAAGCGTATAAGAGGGCACAGTACAGGGAAAGACTAGGGACACTGCAAAGGGTGTAGTGAGAGGGCACAATACAGGGTATAAGGGGGCACAGTACGCAGTGAGGGGCACAGCACGGGGGTGGGGGGCACAGTCAGATAACCCTTTGACATTAGAAGGTCCTTATGGAGCATGCGGTTCATACGCCACCATATTGAGAGGCAGAGGAGTGAGACAGGGGTGTGATTATGTGGCTAGAGATAAAAAATTTAACTGTCGGCCAGTACAGGCCCCAAAAAATAGGCAATAGGCATTCACCTGACAGCAAAGAACTTTGGATTCTGTGGCTGGAGGTGCATTAGGCGGTCACAGCATAAATATATAACTGTCGGCCAGGATAGGCCCCAAAAATTAGGCAATAGGCATACACCTGACAGCAAAGGACTTTGGATTGTGTGGCTGGAGGTAAATTAGGCGGTCACAGGACAAATATGTAACTGTCGGACAGTACAGACCCTAAAAATTTGCCAATAGGCATCCACCTGACAGCAAAGAACTTTGAATTAGGCGGTCACAGGATAAAAATGTAACTGTCGGCCAATACAGGCCCCAAAAATTAGCCAATAGGCATTCACCTGACTGAACAAAACTTTGGATTCTGTGGCTGGAGATGCATTAGGCGGTCACAGGATAACTATGAAACTGTCGGCAATTACAGGCCCCAAAAAGTAGGCATTCACCTAACATAAAAGGCCTTTTATGCCGCTGTATATACATAAAGCAAGTACCATTCTTTGTTCTGGGTGGTGGCGGATATCTTCCAGCTCCTGCTCCTCGACGGCTTGATCAATGACACAACGCAATGCAAGCTCCAGAAATAAGGCGTAAGGTACAATGTCACTGATGGCGCCCTGGCTGCGACTGACCAGTTTGGTGATCTCATCAAATGGCTGCAGAAGTCTACATGCGTCGTGCATGAGCAGCCACTGGCGCGGTGAAAAAAACCAAGCTTCCCAGAACCTGTCATGCCGTAGAGTTCGTACAGGTAGTCGTTAACGGCACGTTTTTGCTGGAGAAGCCAAACAAGCATATGCAAGGTGGAGTTCCAGTGCAGTGGTGTCACCGCTGAACGTCAGCAAGGCGAGCCATGGCCGTATAAGATCTTCTAAAATGGCCAGAGATTTTCCTGGGCTGCCGCTAGATGTCCTGGGCCCCGGGGTATTTGGCAACAAATCGATGCACGACTAAGTTCAGGATGTGTGCCATGCACGGCAAGTGTGTCATTTTGCCCTGTTTCAGTGTGCTCAGCAGATTGACACCGTTGTCACACACCACTTTACCAACTGTCAAATTGAGGTGAAAAGAGTGCAGGAACGGTGTGGCTCATGCCGTCAGAAGGTTCACCTAGTGGGCAGTAAAAGTTATGTACCTTCCCTGCCTGTGTTTGCTAGACCACGTGTCTGTGGTCAGATGTATCTTTGCACCGACATTGTGTGCCAGAAATATATTAACTTGCCGCTGAACGTGTCCATATAGTTCAGGGATGCACTTCTGGGATAAATATTTCCTTCCTGGGGCCTTCCATTGCGTTGTGCCAATGGCCACACATTTTCTAAAGGCCTCCAAGTCCACCAATTTATATGGCAGTAGTTGGCGGGCTAGCTATTCCGACAAGCCAGTGGTCAGCCGTTGGGCAAGAGGATTATTCGGCGTCATAATTTTTTTACGCTCGAACATTTGGTCCACGGAAGCCTGCCTTGTGCCAGATGAATGTGATGATGGCATGGTGAGAGGTGGAGTGGAGGACAAATGGGAGCAGAGAGGAGAAGGATAAGAGGCAGGACGTGGAACGCTGGGAGTGTGGCTTTGTGGGTTCTGACGGCGTTACTCCCGCTGGGCTCGGTGATGGGAGGCCAGGTGCCTTCTTAAGGCGTTCATCCCTAGATGATTGTTGGACTTACCGTGACTTATGCGTTGACAGCACAGGTTGCAGATGGCAACACTATTATCAGCATCTGACACATTAAAAAAAGCCCACACTGTGTAGCGATGTGCCAGCGTACTGGGAGGGCAAGATGTGACCGTGCATGGTGGATGGCTCGCTCCAGATACATTTGCAGTCTGCTTTTTGCCTCCTGTGCACTGCGAGTTTTGCCTGCTTCTCCTCCCTATCTGCTGCTCCATCTCTCCCTCTGAACTCCCCTCCTCTTCCTCTCTTGTGGGCACCCACGTGATGTCCATCGACACGTCATCATCGTCACCTTCATACCACTGACATTAGAGATCTCGCACTAGGCAGCAACAGCGGAGACCACGCTCCTTGAGCTGATCTAGGTACTGTTGTCAGACAGCTGGGTGGTGGCCGTTGCTACTTCCTCTTCCTCATCTGATGCCAAGAATGGCTGTGCATCGGTAAGATCTGGAAATTGATGGGAAAATAATTCCTATGACTCGAGTGGAGGGGCTATGGTGGTGATGGTGTCTTTGGGGGTGCACACAGCAGAGAGTGAGGAAGGTGCAGATACAGAGGATGAGGAGGGTGCAGAAGCGGAAGGCATATGGCACCCCTTAATCAGTATTTGGTGGAAACAAGCACCCCTCATTCAGTATTTGGCAGAAACAGGTATACGGCACCCCTCAATCAGTATTTTGTGGAAGAAGGTATATAGCAATAGCACCTCTCAATCAGTATTTTATGGAAGAAGGTATATCACAGCACTCGATGAGTATTTGGTAGAAAATGGTATATAGCAATAGCACCCCTCAATCAGTATTTAGTGGAAGAAGGTATATGGCACCCCATAATCAGTATTTGGCAAAAACAGGTATATGGCACCCCTCAATCAGTATTTTGTGGAAGAAGGTATATAGCAGCCCTCAATCAGTATTTGGTGGAAGAAGGTATATAGCAATAGCAACCCTTTAATCAGAATTTTATGGAAGAAGGTATATGGCACCCCTCAATCAGTATTTGGAATAAGCAGGTATATAGCACCCCTCAATCACTATTTGGCAGAAACAAGTATATAGCACGCCTCAAACAGTATTTGGTAGAAAAAGGTATATGGCACCCTTCAATCAATATTTTGTGGAAGCAGGTGTATGGCAGCCCTCAATCAGTATTGGGTGGAAGAAGATATATAGCAATTCCACCCCTCAATCAGTATTTTGTGGAAGAAGGTATATAGCACCCCTCAACCAGTATTGGGCAAAAACACATTTATAGCACTCCTCAATCAGGATTTTGTGAAAGATGGTATATAGCACCCCTCAATCAGTATTTGGCGGAAACAGGTATATGGCACGCCTCAATCAGTATTTTGTGGAAGCAGGTGTATTGCAGCCGTCAATCTGTATTTGGTTCTAAAAAGGTAAATAGCAATAGCACCCCTCAATCAGTATTTAGTGGAAGAAGGTATATGGCACCCCTCAATCAGTATTTTGCAGAAACAGGTATATAACACCCCTCAATCAGTATTTGGCGGAAACAGGTATATGGCACCGGTCAATCAGTTTTTTGTGGAAGCAGGTGTATCGCAGCGCTCAATCGGTATTTGGTGGAAGAAGGCATATAGCAATAACAGCCCTCATTCAGTATTTAGTGGAAGAAGGTATATGGCACCCCTCAATCAGTATTTGTCGGAAACAGGTACATGGCACCCCTTAACCGCCTCCCGACCGCCTAACGCAGGGATGCGTCCTGCGGGCGGTCGGTTTGTTCCTCGTAGACGCATCGGCGCGTCATCTCGCGAGATGCGAGATTTCCTGTGAACGCGCGCACACAGAAGCGCGCGTTCACAGGATCGGAAGGTAAACGGGCTGATCTACAGCCTGTCAGCGGCGATCATTCGCTGGCAGGCTGTAGATCCGATTTTTTTAACCCCAGAAAGGTATATCAGACGCTGTTTTGTTAACAGCGTCTGATATACCTGCTACCTGATCCTCTGGTGGTCCCTTTTGCTTGGATCGACCACCAGAGGACACAGGCAGCTCTATAAGTAGCACCAAGCACCACACTACACTACACCCCCCCCTGTAACTTATTAACCCCTTATTAACCCCTGATCACCCCATATAGACTCCCTTATCACCCCCCTGTCATTGATCACCCCCCTGTAAGGCTCCATTTAGACGTCCGTATGTGTTTTGCGGATCCACGGATTTGCGGATCCGCAAAACACGGACACCGGCAATGTGCTTTCCGCATTTTGCGGATCCGCACATTGCTAGAACTATATAGAAAATGCCTTTTTTTGTCCGCAATTGCGGACAAGAATAGGACATGTTCTATATTTTTGCGGAACGGAAGTGCGGACCTGGAAGTGCAGATCCGCAATTCCGGATCCGAGCGGGAAAAAGTCTGTCCCCATAGAAATGAATGATAGCGTCATCGCTGTCGCTAATCAGCACTAGTACTTTATAGTATCTGTAAGTGATCACGACTGATCGCAATCAGATCTATATCAGTACATTAGGGTCACCTTAGGCTCTACAAAAAACGCAGTGTTCGCCCGATCAGGCCTGATCTTGTGCGCACACTTGCGTTCAGTCCGCCCCATCGCAGTGACAGAAATGTTTTTTTTCTGATCACTGCAAAAACACCGTAAAATCGCTGCAGCGCTATAAAGATCACTTTTGAGCTTTTTGGATCTTTATTAGCGATCTCGCAGCTTTTTTTTTTTTTGCACATTTTTTGCCAGAGATTTTTTCATCCACATTGATCGATGCGAATGAAGAAATCTGTGCTGTTAATTTTTTCTTTCAGCCCAGAGGCTGAACGAAAAAAAAAATCTCATTACCCGTATGCTCAATATAAGGCCTCATGCAGACGAACGTGCCGTTTTTTGGGGTCCGCAAACCGCGAATGCGCAAACAACGGAAGGCGCCCGTGTTGACTCCCGCAATTTGCAGAATGGAACGGGCGCCGGCAATATAAATGCCTATTCTTGTCCGCAAAGCGGGGCCGCGGAACGGAGCCACGGATGCGGACAGCATACAGAGTGCTGTCCGCATCTTTTGCGGCCCCATTGAAATGAATGGGTCCGCATCCGAGCCGCCAAAACGGCGGCTCGGATGCGGACCCAAACAACGGTTGTGTGCATGAGGCCTAAGGAGAATAGCAGAAACTCCTAATGTGTCACGGAACCATGAACCAGACGTACAACAAGAGATAAGTGAAAATAAGAAGGCTTTATTGAAAATAAAGCTGTAAAGCAAAAGTCCAAACGGATGGTGAAACCGAGCAGAGTCTTTGCGAAGCCAGAGGTCAGGAACCAGAAGGGTAGTCAGACAAAGCCAGGATCAGGAACCAGCAGGGTAGTCAGACGAAGCCAGGATCAGGAACCAGCAGGGTAGTCAGACGAAGCCAGGATCAGGAACCAGCAGGGTAGTCAGACGAAGCCAGGATCAGGAACCAGAAGCAGCAGCAGTCTTAGAAGCATGTGAACACAAGAGGACCAAGCAAGGAACTGAAGCCACAGACCTCCTATATATATGAGCTAGGCATCCAGCTCCTCCCAGGGGAAGGAGGAGCCGCAGGGTGGAAGGCTACAAGAAACCCAGGACCCAAGATGGCCGCCAGCACATGTCAAACGAAGGAGAGCAGCAAGCAGGTAAGACCATGACAGTACCTCCCCCTCAAGGGCCCCTCCTCCGCGGAGCACAAAACGGTTTCTGAGGGAAGCGTGCGTGGAAGGCTCGGAGCAAGGCAGGAGCATGGACATCTGCGGAGGGAACCCAGGAACGCTCCTCTGGACCATAACCACGCCAATGGACCAAAAACTGCAACCGACCGCGGACCAGGCGTGAGTCCAGGATATTGCTCACCTCATATTCCTCACGATTGCCCACTTGGACCGGACGAGGCCGAGGAACCGAGGAAGTGAAACGATTACACACCAGTGGCTTCAACAGGGAGACATGAAACACGTTGGAGATCCGCATGCCAGGAGGAAGCGCAAGGGCATAGGCTACCGGGTTTACCCTGCGAAGCACTCGGAAGGGACCAACAAAGCGAGGCGCCAGCTTGGGAGTGGGCACTCGAAGGTTGAGGTTGCGGGTGGACAACCATACACGGTCTCCGACCTGGTAGGAAGGAGCAGGCGCTCGTCTGCGATCAGCCTGGAATCTCTGGCGCTGCGCAGAGACCTCAAGGGACTTCTGGATCTGTACCCAAGAAGCACGTAGGACAGAAAGGTGATCCTCCACAGCCGGAATATCCTGGGGAGAGAATACCTCCGGTAACACGGCAGGTTGGAACCCATAATTGGCCATGAAGGGAGACGTCCCAGAGGAAGAGTTCACCACCGTGTTCCTGGCAAACTCAGCCCAAGGCAGGAGGTCAACCCAATTGTCTTGGTGATCGGAGACATAGCAACGAAGGAATTGCTCCAAGGCCTGATTGGATCGTTCTGCGGCCCCATTGGACTGAGGGTGGTAGGCCGAGGAGAAGGAGAGATGAATCCCCAACTGGGAGCAAAAGGCGCGCCAGAACCTGGACACAAACTGACTCCCCCGATCCGACACAATCTCCTTAGGCAAACCGTGCAACCGGAAGACCTCCCTGGCAAAAATCGTGGCCAACTCTTGTGCAGAGGGTAACTTCTTGAGAGGAACACAGTGGCACATTTTGGAAAACCGATCCACAATCATGAGAATGACCGTATGGCCTCGGGATGCAGGGAGGTCCACAATGAAATCCATCCCCAGGTGTGACCATGGGCGCTCCCCGGTGGCTATGGGTTGCAGAAGGCCCAACGGAAGGTGCCGAGGGGACTTACTCTGGGCACAAACGGAGCATGCCGCTACATATGCGGCGATGTCGGAACGTAGGGAAGGCCACCAGAACAGACGTGAAACAGCCCAGGACAGCTGATTCTTTCCAGGATGCCCCGCGGTCTTGGAGTTATGGTAGGTTCGCAACAACCGAGTGCGCAACTCCTCAGGCACAAAACATCTGCCGTTGGGTCTCCCAGAGGGAGCACCAGATTGAGCCGCCAAAATCTGCTCACCCAGGGGAGAGGTCAGGCTGGTGCGAATGGCGGCCAGGATCTGATTCGGAGGTATGACCGAAGTCGGAATCGACTCCTCCCTGGACAGCTCGGAGTACTGCCGTGATAAGGCATCCGCCCTGATGTTCTTGGAACCGGGCAGGTAGGAGACCACGTAATTAAAACGTGACAAGAACAGAGCCCATCTGGCCTGACGTGGTGTCAATCTCTTGGCCTCAGAAAGGTAGGTCAGATTCTTGTGGTCCGTCAGGATGAGAACCGGAACCACCGAACCCTCGAGCAAGTGCCTCCATTCTTTAAGGGCCTGCACGATGGCCAATAACTCCCTGTCACCAATCTGATAGTTGCACTCCGCGGAAGACAGTTTCCGGGAGTAAAACCCACAAGGAAGCAGAGGACCCTCTGGTGTTCTACGCTGAGACAGAAGGGCGCCTACTCCCGTCTCAGACGCGTCCACCTCGAGGACAAAGGGCAACCCAGGGTTGGGATGCGACAGAATCGGAGCCGACACAAAGGCGGACTTTAGGGCCTCAAAAGCTTGGATGGCCTCGAGCGGCCAGACCTGGGAATTACTGCCCTTCCTGGTCAGATCCGTGAGAGGCTTGGCCAGCATGGAAAAGTCCCTGATGAACTTCCGATAATAATTGGCGAAGCCCAAAAAGCGCTGCAGGGAACGAAGACCACTGGGCTGGGGCCACTGTAAGACAGCCGAAACCTTCTCAGGATCCATGGAGAACCCCTCAGCGGAAATGATGTAACCTAAGAAGGTTACCTGGGATCGGTGAAATTCGCATTTCTCAAGCTTACCGAACAGCTTGTTCTCTCGTAACCGTTGCAACACTCGTCTGACATCCAGAATGTGGGCCTCCATGGATTCAGAATATACCAAGATGTCATCCAAATAGACTACCACACACTGCTGCAACAGGTCACGGAAAACATCGTTGATGAATTCCTGAAAGACTGCGGGCGCATTGCACAACCCAAAGGGCATAACCAAGGATTCGTAATGACCGGTCCTGGTGTTAAACGCGGTCTTCCACTCATCGCCCGCCTTGATCCTTACCAGGTTATATGCCGCCCTCAGGTCGAGTTTGGTAAAGACCGTGGCCCCTTTAAGGCGATCGAACAGCTCGGAAATCAAGGGTATCGGGTAAGCGTTCTTGATCGTGATGCGATTGAGACCCCTGTAATCGATGCAAGGCCTCAACTCACCGCCCTTCTTTTTCACAAAGAAAAATCCAGCCCCTGCCGGGGACGAAGATTTGCGAATGTGTCCGCGTGAAAGCGCCTCCCTCACGTACTCCTCCATGGCCTCATTCTCCGCTACCGACAGTGGATAGACTTTGCCACGAGGAGGAACGGCACCAGATTGTAACTCTATGGCACAATCGTATGGGCGGTGCGGAGGTAGGGCAACCGCGCGCACCTTATCGAATACATCCCGGTACTCCTCGTATTCAGGAGGCAACAGAGAGTCCGAGGAAGTACACAGCAACTTGACAGACCCATGGATGCAACTAGCCCCACACTGCGGTGACCACGAGAGGATCTCGACCGATCTCCAATCGAAAGTCGGATTATGCTTCTGGAGCCAGGGGTACCCCAAGACCACCGAGTAGTGTGGAGACGAAATAACCTGGAGGCAGACCGACTCTCTGTGAACGGCACCAATGGCTATTCCCACTGGAAGGGTCTCATGAGTCACGTGTGGCGGCAGAAGGGGTCTGCCGTCTATCGCCTCAAGAGCCAGTGGGGAACCTCGAGCCTGCAGAGGAATGGAATTGGCGGCAGCGAACACACTATCAATGAACAAACCACCAGCACCAGAGTCCACCAACGCCTGGGTCGTCACCGAGCCCCCGACCCAGGAGAGGACAACAGTGATCAGTGGTTTGTCAACACGGGAAACCGGGGACGAGGAGACTCCACCCAAGATCTGCCCCCGACAGGATCTCAGGGTACGAGCGTTTCCCGGACGGTTCGGACATGCCAACCGAAAATGCCCACCGAGACCACAGTACATGCATCGGCCCTCGCGTCTCCGGAGTGCCCTCTCCCCCTCGGACAGGCGAGCAAACCCCAGCTGCATGGGTTCACCCCCAGACAAGTCATCCCCAGGAGGCGTGGGAGGAGAGGGAGGCACGGGTGGGACAGCAAACGTAGGCACCAATCTGTTAGAAGACCTCCGCAGGTTCTCCTTAAAGGAAGGTCTCTCCCTGAGTCTGGTGTCAATCAAAATCAGGAAAGAAATAAGAGACTCGAGCTCAACTGGTAGGTCCTTAGCTGCAACCTCATCCTTCAAGGCATCCGAGAGACCATGAGAGAAAGCAGCGACCAGAGCCTCATTATTCCAGCCCACCTCTGCTGCCAGGGTACGAAACTCAATGGCGTATTCAGCTACGGATCGTGAACGCTGTCTGATGGACATAAGGAGCTTCGCAGCAGAGGCAGCACGAGCCGGCACATCAAATACCTTCCGAAGAGAAGCAACAAAACCGGAAAACTCGGCAACCACCGGATTGTTGTTCTCCCATAAAGGGCTGGCCCAGGCCAAGGCCTTGTCCGAGAGCAGCGAGATCAAGAAGCCCACCTTTGATCTCTCAGTAGGAAAGGCATGTGGCAGCAACTCGAAATAAATGCCCACCTGGTTAAGGAAACCTCGGCACTGAGTTGGCTCTCCCCCAAAGCGCTGTGGAAGAGGGGCAGAACCGGTCATACCCCGAAACACCGCAGGCGCAACAACAGGTGTCGGGGTAGACTCTGGCGCAACAACCGGAGCGGCAGTAGGAGCGAGCCCAGGAGCGACAACCGACCCATCGGCAACGGGAGCGAAATGAGCCGTGCGTTCAAGCAGGGTTTGCAACGCCACAGCGAACCGACCCAACAGGTGATCCTGCTGATCAAGTCTGGCAACCAGCGTGGGTAGCGAGGATGGCCCTGTACCGTCAGAATTCATGGCTTGGTCCTAATGTCACGGAACCATGAACCAGACGTACAACAAGAGATAAGTGAAAATAAGAAGGCTTTATTGAAAATAAAGCTGTAAAGCAAAAGTCCAAACGGATGGTGAAACCGAGCAGAGTCTTTGCGAAGCCAGAGGTCAGGAACCAGAAGGGTAGTCAGACAAAGCCAGGATCAGGAACCAGCAGGGTAGTCAGACGAAGCCAGGATCAGGAACCAGCAGGGTAGTCAGACGAAGCCAGGATCAGGAACCAGCAGGGTAGTCAGACGAAGCCAGGATCAGGAACCAGAAGCAGCAGCAGTCTTAGAAGCATGTGAACACAAGAGGACCAAGCAAGGAACTGAAGCCACAGACCTCCTATATATATGAGCTAGGCATCCAGCTCCTCCCAGGGGAAGGAGGAGCCGCAGGGTGGAAGGCTACAAGAAACCCAGGACCCAAGATGGCCGCCAGCACATGTCAAACGAAGGAGAGCAGCAAGCAGGTAAGACCATGACATAATGCTGGCCATACATGTAATGATTGCGGAGACCCTCAAATGCCAGGGCAGTACAAACACCCCACAAATGACCCCATTTTGGAAAGAAGACACCCCAAGGTATTCGCTGAGGGGCATATTGAGTCCATGACAGATTGAACTTTTTGTCACAAGTTAGCGGAAAGGGAGACTTTGTGAGAAAAAACAAAAAAAAAATCAATTTCCGCTAACTTGTGCCAAAAAAAACTTCCATGAACTCACTATGCCCATCACGGTATACCTTGGGGTGCCTTCTTTCCAAAATGGGGTCACATGTGGGGTATTTATACTGCCCTGGCATTTTAGGGGCCCTAAAGCGTGAGAAGAAGTCTGGAATCCAAATGCCTAAAAATGCCCTCCTAAAAGGTACTCGTTGGACTTTCGGCCCCTTTGCGCATCTTGGCTGCAAAAAAGTGTCACACATGTGGTATCGCCGTACTCAGGAGAAGTAGGGCAATGTGTTTTGGGGTGTCTTTTTACATATACCCATGCTGGGTGAGAGAAATATCTCTGTAAATTGACAACTTTGTATAAAAAAATGGGAAAAGTTGTCATTTACAGAGATATTTCTCTCACCCAGCATGGGTATATGTAAAAATACACCACAAAACACATTGCCCTACTTCTTCTGAGTACGGCGATACCACATGTGTGACACTTCTTTGCAGCCTAGGTGCGCAAAGGGGCCCAAATTCCAATGAGTTCCTTTACGATTTCACAGGGCATTTTTTACGCATTTGGATTCCAAACTACTTCTCACGCTTTAGGGCCCCTAAAATGCCAGGGCAGTATAAATATCCAACAAGTGACCCCATTTTGGAAAGAAGATACCCCAAGGTATTTCGTGAGGGGCATGGCGAGTTCATGTAAAATTTTATTTTTTGTCACAAGTTAGTGGAATATGAGAATTTGTAAGAAAAATAAAAAAATAAAAACATTTTCCGCTAACTTGTGCCCAAAAAATATATATTCTAGGAACTCGCCATACCCCTCACGGAATACCTGGGGTGTTTCTACTGTCTGGGCATTGTAGAACCTCAGGAAACATGACAGGTGCTCAGAAAGTCAAAGTGCGTAAATATTTTTTTTTGCACCATTGTTTGTAAACGCTATAACTTTTACCCAAACCAATAAATATACACTTATTGCATTTTTTTTTATCATAGACATGTAAACAATAAATTTAAAGAAAAATTTATATAGAAATGTCGTTTTATTTGAAAAATTTTACAACAGAAAGTGAAAAATGTCTTTTTTTGCAAAAAATGACATTAATATAAAAAAAAGTAAAAATGTCAGCAGCAATGAAATACCACCAAATGAAAGCTCTATTAGTGAGAAGAAAAGAAGGTAAAATTCATTTGGGTGGTAAGTTGTGTGACCGAGCAATAAACTGTGAAAGTAGTGTAGTGCAGAATTGTAAAAAGTGGTCTGGTCATTAACCGCCTCCAGACCGCCTAACGCAGGATCGCGTTCCGGAGGCGGCAGCTCCAGGCAGAGTCACGCATATATGCGTCATCTCGCGAGAGGCGAGATTTCCTGTGAACGCGCGCACACAAGCAGGAACTGCAGGTAAGCGAGTGGATCTCCAGCCTGCCAGCGGCGATCGTTCGCTGGCAGGCTGTAGATGGGATTTTAACCCCTAACAGGTATATTAGACGCTGTTTTAATAAGAGCGTCTAATATACCTGCTACCTGGTCCTCTGGTGGTCCCTTTTGCTTGGATCGACCACCAGAGGACACAGGCAGCTCTGTAATAAGTAGCACCAAGCACCACATTACACTACACCCCCCCTGTCACTTATTAACCCCTAATTAACCCCTGATCACCCCATATAGACTCCCTGATCATCCCCCTGTCATTGATCACCCCCCTGTAAGCCTCCATTCAGACGTCCGTATGTGTTTTGCGGATCCGATCCATGGATCCGTGGATCCGTAAAACACATACGGATGTCTGAATGGAGCCTTACAGGGGGGTGATCAATGACATGGGGGTGATCACCCCATAAACACTCCCTGATTACACCCCTGTCATTGATCACCCCCCTGTAAGGCTCCATTCAGACGTCCGTATATGTTTTACGGATCCACGGATCCATGGATCGGATCCGCAAAACATACGGACGTCTGAATGGAGCCTTACAGGGGGGTGATCACCCCATATAGACTCCCTGATCATCCCCCTGTGATTGATCACCCCCCTGTAAGGCTCCATTCAGACGTCCATATGTGTTTTGCGGATCCGATCCATGGATTCATGGATCTGCAAAACACATACGGACCTCTGAATGGAGCCTTACAGGGGGGTGATCAATCACAGGGGGGTGATCACCCCATATAGACTCCCTGATCGCCCCCCTGTCATTGATCAACCCACTGTCATTGATCACCCCCTGTAAGGCTCCATTCAGACGTCCGTGTGTGTTTTACGGATCCACGGATCCATGGATCGGATCCGCAAAACATACGGACGTCTGAATGGAGCCTTACAGTGAGGGGATCACCCCATATAGACTCCCTTATCATCCCCCTGTGATTGATAACCCCCCTGTAAGGCTCCATTCAGACGTCCGTTGTGTTTTGCGGATCCGGTCCATGGATCCATGGATCCGCAAAACACATACGGACCTCTGAATGGAGCCTTACAGAGGGGTGATCAATGACAGGGTGGTGATCACCCCATATAGACTCCCTGATCACCCCCCTGTCATTGATCACCCCCCTGTCATTGATCACCCCCCTGTAAGGCTCCATTCAGACGTCCGTATGTGTTTTGCGGATCCGATCCATGGATCCATGGATCCGCAAAACACATACGGACCTCTGAATGGAGCCTTACAAGGGGGTGATTAATGACAGGGCGGTGATCACCCCATATAGACTCCCTGATCACCCCCTAGTCATTGATCACCCTTCTGTCATTGATCACCCCCCTGTAAGGCTCCATTCAGACGTCCGTATGTGTTTTACGGATCCATGGATCGGAACCGCAAAACATACGGACGTCTGAATGGAGCCTTACAGGGGGGGGGGTGATCTCCCCATATAGACTCCCTTATCATCCCCCTGTCATTGATCACCCCCTTGTAAGGCTCCATTCAGACGTCCGTATGTGTTTTGCGGATACGATCCATGGATCCATGGATCCGCAAAACACATACGGACCTCTGAATGGAGCCTTACAGGGGGGTGATCAATGACAGGGGGGTGATCACCCCATATAGACTCCCTGATCACCCCCCTGTCATTGATCACCCCCCTGTCATTGATCACCTCCTGTAAGGTTCCATTCAGACGTCCGTATGTGTTTTGCGGATCCGATCCATGGATCCATGGATCCGCAAAACACATACGGACCTCTGAATGGAGCCTTACAGGGGGGTGATCAATGACAGGGGGGTGATCACCCCATATAGACTCCCTGATCACCCCCCTGTCATTGATCACCCCCCTGTGATTGATCACCCCCCTGTAAGGCTCCATTCAGACGTCCGTATGTGTTTTGCGGATCCGATCCATGGATCCGCAAAACACATACGGACCTCTGAATGGAGCCTTACAGGGGGGTGATCAATGACAGGGGGGTGATCACCCCATACAGAATCCCTGATCGCCCCCCTGTCATTGATCACCCCCCCTGTCATTGATCACCCCCCTGTCATTGATCACCCCCCTGTAAGACTCCATTCAGACGTCCGTATGTGTTTTACGGATCCACGGATCCATGGATCGGATACGCAAAACATATGGACGTCTGAATGGAGCCTTACAGGGGGGGTGATCACCCCATATAGACTCCCTGATCATCCCCCTGTGATTGATCACCCCCCTCTAAGGCTCCATTCAAACGTCCGTATGTGTTTTGCGGATCCGATCCATGGATCCGCAAAACACATACGGACCTCTGAATGGAGCTTTACAGGGGGGTGATCAATGACAGGGGAGTGATCACCCCATATAGACTCCCTGATCACCCCCCTGTCATTGATCACCCCCCTGTCATTGATCACCCCCCTGTAAGGCTCCATTCAGACGTCCGTATGTGTTTTACGGATCTGATCCATGGATCCATGGATCCGCAAAACACATACGGACGTCTGAATGGAGCCTTACAGGGGGGTGATCAATGACAGGGGGTGATCTGCCCATATAGACTCCCTGATCACCCCCCTGTCATTGATCACCCCCCTGTCATTGATCACCCCCCTGTAAGGCTCTATTCAGACCTCTGTATGTGTTTTACGGATCTGATCCATGGATCGGAGGTACCGGTCAGGGTGCCAGGAGATCCGTTACAGCAATCGGTTTTAGGCGAAAGCAGGTATATGGCACCCCTCAATCAGTATTTTGTGGGAACAGGTGTATCGCAGCCCTCAATCACTATTTGATGGAAGAAGGTATATAGCAATAGCACGACTTAATCAGTATTTTTGTGGAAGAAGGTATATGGCACCTCTTAATCAGTATTTTGTGGAAGCAGTTGTATCACAGTCCTTAATCAGTATTTGGTGTAAGAAGGTATATAGCAATAGCACCCCTCAATCAGTATTCTGTTGAAGAAGGTATATAGCAATAGCACCCCTCGATCAGTATTTTGTGAAAGAAGGTATATGGCACCCCTCAATCGGTTTTTGGCAGAAACAGGTATATAGCACTCCTCAATCAGTATTTTGTGGAAGAAAGTATATATCACCTGTGGCAAAACTAACCTCGACACTGGGTTTTGGAGGGGCCTGTTTGCCAGCCGCTTTCCTGCCTAAATCTGTGGAACTGTTTTGGGCAGGAAAGCCATGCTTGAGGTTGGCCAAATGTGACTCCCTTGGAATTCGGGAACCCCTGCTCGGATCTGGGTGATTTTTGGATATGTTGTTCACCCAGATCAGAGCTATCCATGGATGTATAAATTATGGAGATATGTGGGGTTTTGAGGTGTTTTCTGTGTTTTGGGGAAAAATGTGTGTTTTCAGCCTGTAAGTGATTAAATTAGTCCATTATGTTTGGTAATTGTATCACAGGCAGAGCCCATTGTGTTTTAGTAATTGTATTTTGTTGATTGCGTCACAGGCAATGCCATTGTGTTTGTTAATTGCATCACAGGCAATGCCATTGTGTTTGTTGAATGTATAGTTTTTGTGTTTAAACTGTAAAACTGTAAAGGATTGGCTGCTATGTTATGTCCTCAGTTCCCAACCACGTCCACGGGGGTGGTACCCTTGTTGGAAAATGTGTATATATGTCAATGCTTGTGTGTTCAATAAAGAGTTCCTGTTTTACCTTTCATCATGTTGAGGCTGTTATTTGGGTAACTGATCGACACTGGGGATTGCTATACGCCAAATATTTGCTATACTCCCCTGGCTATAACTACTAGCTCTTGTAAGAGCTGTTCCTGTTCCTGGTTCCTGCGGTTACAGTGTCGAGTGGAGTGCTTGGAGTCCTCAGGAAGCACTAGGAGCATTCATCAACGGAGGTACCCGGTCAGGGTGCCAGGAGATCCGTTACAGCAATCGGTTTTAGGCGAAAGCAGGTATATGGCACCCCTCAATCAGTATTTTGTGGGAACAGGTGTATCGCAGCCCTCAATCACTATTTGATGGAAGAAGGTATATAGCAATAGCACGACTCAATCAGTATTTTTGTGGAAGAAGGTATATGGCACCCCTCAATCAGTATTTGACAGAAACAGGTATATGGCACCCCTTAATCAGTATTTAGTGGAAGAAGGTATATGGCACCACTCAATCAGTATTTGGCGGAAACAGGTATATGGCATCCCTCAATCAGTATTTTGTGGAAGCAGGTGTATTTCAGCCCACAATCTGTGTTTTGTGGAAGGAGCTATATAGCAATAGCACCCCTCAATCAGTGTTTAGTGGAAGAAGGTATATGGCACCACTCAATCACTATTTGGCAGAAACAGGTATATAGCACCCTTCAATCAGTATTTTGTGGAAGAAGGTATATGTCACCCCTCAATCAGTATTTGGCGGAAACAGGTATATGGCATCCCTCATTAGGTATTTTGTGGAAGCAGGTGTATCGCAGCCCTCAATCACTAATTAATGGAAGAAGGTATATAGCAATAGCACCCCTCAAACAGTATTTAGTGGAAGAAGGTTTATGGAACCCATCCATCAGTATTTGGCGGAAACAGGTATATGGCACACCTTAATCAGTATTTGGCGGAATGGCGAGCGCCCGACTGTATAGGGAGGGTGCTTAGGGACTGATGGTCCTCCCCCCTCCCCCCTTTTTCCGTTAGGGGCGTTTAGGGAACTGGCCCCGTCTTAGTAATGGTTAAGTAGGTTGCAGATTATGGTCATTAAGGGTTAATTCACTGAGGATCCTCCTTAGACAGGTCACATATACCTCCTCTCTGTTCTGGTCACTTCCTCTTGCAAGTGGAAGCAGATTGGTGTGGTATGTACCCTTTTGCTCTGTCCACACCAAGATGCCGCGGGAGGTGCTGCCCTTAAGGAAGCCTCCTGGCGAGTTTCATGAGGAGGGTGAGGGTTAGCTGCACTCAGTTTTGAGCAGCCTCAGCTCTCCCCTGACATCCTCCTCCCCTGTGCCTGCTTTTGTGTCAAGTGTGGAGCTGCTGCAGCATGCGTGCAGCTCCAGTGTTTCAGCGGGGGGGGGGGGGGGGGTGGGCGGTGTTCCGCTAGGCGTACCCGCCCCCCCGCCAGACTTGGTTATAATCCCCCAGCTGCCCGCTTCCTCCGGCATGTCTACAGCGAAGTGCACGCCATTTTTCCGGCCTAGCCTAGGGAAGTTTTGCAGTGCTGCGCTTTACGTGGGTGTTGGGCAGCGCGTGCCAGGCAGGATTGTTAGACATGAGGGGGGGAGGGGTGCGAGACAGCTCCTCACTCCCTGATGAAGTCCACCCCTCTCCACACCACCTCTATTGTAACCTGATGTTCCCCCCTCTGCTAATGTGGGGCAGCATGAGGGGGTCACCGGGGGGTCAATACTTCAAGCAGGACCCCTTCAGCGCCAATGTTGCAAGCTGGGGCGCTGCGCCTGGCCCCGCCCCCTTCCCCTGCATCGCTTACAGGGCGCTCATAACGGGCGCCGCTTGGCAGGCAAGTTCATTTGTTATTCTGAGGCCCCGGGAGAGCTATTTGCCCACCCCTGGCATTCCCCTACCCCCCTTCCCTTCTCCATCGCGGATTACAATGTCACCACTAAAATAATATTGCCTCAAAGGAGAGTTACTGCCCCTTCGCTTCTGTGGTCAGTGCCCTTCTAGTACTGTGGGGTGATCGGGGTCTCTGTTGGAGCATGTTGTGGCACCTCCCCTTCCCCCTTTTTTCTCGCCATGCCTGATTGCATTGCACCCGCGCCTATAGGCTTGCCTCGAAGGGGTGTTCCTGCTGTCCCTGCTTCTGCGATCAGTGTCCCTTCAGTACCATTGGGGCTCTCTGGGTCTCATTTGGAGCCCATTTTGCAACCCCCCCTCCCCCTCGGGTCACGCAGGCGCAGGGAGCTCTCTGTTTTTTATCTTCCTCGCAGGTGGTCAGGAGGCATGGCGCAGTAGGCACTCCAGATCCTCCAGGTAGCGCTTACCGCCGTCTTCGGACGGAATGTCGCATCTAAGGAGTCTGGTCTGATGTTGCTATTGAAAACTGTAAGAGGCTGGTGCCTGACCATCAATCCAGGGTTCTTAGCCTGGTCACTGCAGCGGCCCACCAGGATGGAATTCCTGTACCCGCTCCTTCGGCGGTGCCGTCCCTTCCTACGACTGGTGAGTACTAATGCGATGGGGGGTGGGAGGTCTTGTGCAGATTTAGAATCATTACTATGGGCACTTTTAGATATGGGGTCCCCCACCCCTCCAGTCGAGCTGGTAGCTCCGTGGTACTGCAATAGCGTCATGGGTAGCATTTCTGGGTTTAAAACTCCTTTGGTTTAGGTTAGTTGTGTATAGGTTTGAAGCTGGGAGGTTCCCCAGCCATAGTTTACCTGAGCTTGTGCAACTCAGGGTTTAGCACTTGGGGTATTGATATCCTATAGAAGAAATTTTCCCAGACAATACGTCCACCAAAAAATAAAAATAAAAATTAAAGAGTAAAATAAATAATAAACAAACAAACAAAGTGACAAAGCCCCTCTGTCAGTGTTGGTTTCGTGACGTCTGTTGCTCCCCGGCATGTAAGTACGACTTCCCCCCTTTAAAGGGATTCCTACAGTGGTCGTCACAAGTAGTGAAATGAGTAATTAATTTGTATAGTGTAGGAATCTTGTTGAGTTCAGAATGGGTCGTATGTTAGTCGCCAGTTTCCTTATTTTGTCTATGCAATACCCCACACGATCCATGTAACGGTTCTTGGTCCCACCGGTCTTTTGGCAGGTCTTCTTGCAGCTGGTTTTAGGTAAAGCTCAGTCCTTCTGGGTGTCCTCCTGTTTTCCCTTACAGCTTGTAGTGTAGGAGCTTCCTTCTCCTAACTGGATTGTATTTCTCCTTTTATGCAGCAGTTATAAAGTATAAAAAAATTATAAAAAATAAATAAAAAATATACAAAAAAAATAATAATATATATATATATATATATAAATAAATAATAAAAAAATTAAATAAAAAATTAATAAAAAATAATGAACATAGGAGAGTATTAGGGAGCTGTATATTCGGATGCTTTCATGTGTAAATTAGTACTACCTGTTATGCTCCTATCTGCGGGCACTAGGCCGTGTGTATGTTAAAAATAAAATTAAAAAAGTGTTCTATTTGGGCTTTCAACAATGACATATAGGACATGGTTAGTTCATATATACGGAGGCGAGGCACAGTAGTAGTAATCCCTCTAGCATTCAGCTCTATAGCCCGTGGCTATGGACCTTCCTTTAATGTAAATAGTTGTGTTCATATCATCACAGCCGCAATTACGGTTTTCTCTTTCTGCAGTCTACGATACTGGTCTGCCGGACCAAGCTTCCGTTGGTATGGTTGATAACTGGGCACTTCTGCTGAGCTTCTAACATGTCTATGCAGGCTGGCAGCTTGGTGGTGATGCACTTACCTCATGTCCAGTGTTACAGGAGTTACAGTGCGGTGGGATCCAGTAGGGTGGAATCCAAGGGAGATGTACACGATGTTAGCAGTACAAGAGACTTTATTCTAGTCCAGCTGGGTTGGTTGCCAGGAGGGCGGTATTAGTATACTGGTGCCGCATGGTTTGTACGAAGCAGGGCTGCCCCTTGTTGAGTGGATATTGTGGGATCAGTAGTCACAGGTATAACTAGATGGTAAGCCAGAAGCGGATAACCAGGTCCGTTAGTAGACATCGCTCAGTGTAGAGCCTTGATACAAACACAATTCATGGAGTTACAGTCGTGGCCAAAAGTTTTGAGAAATACATAAATATTGGAAATTGGAAAAGTTGCTGCTTAAGTTTTTATAATAGCAATTTGCATATACTCCAGAATGTTATGAAGAGTGATCAGATGAATTGCATAGTCCTTCATTGCCATGAAAATTAACTTAATCCCAAAAAAAAACTTTACACTGCATTTCATTGCTGTTATTAAAGGACCTGCTGAGATCATTTCAGTAATCGTCTTGTTAACTCAGGTGAGAATGTTGACGAGCACAAGGCTGGAGATCATTATGTCATTAAAATGGCAGACTTGACATGTTAAAAGGAGGGTGATGCTTGAAATCATTGTTCTTCCATTGTTAACCATGGTGACCTGCAAAGAAACGCGTGCAGCCATCATTGCATTGCATAAAAATGGCTTCACAGGCAAGGATATTGTGGCTACTAAGATTGCACCTCAATCAACAATTTATAGGATCATCAAGAACTTCAAGGAAAGAGGTTCAATTCTTGTTAAGAAGGCTTCAGGGCGTCCAAGAAAGTCCAGCAAGCGCCAGGATCGTCTCCTAAAGAGGATTCAGCTGCGGGATCGGAGAGCCACCAGTGCAGAGCTTGCTCAGGAATGGCAGCAGGCAGGTGTGAGCGCATCTGCACGCACAGTGAGGCGAAGACTTTTGGAAGATGGCCTGGTGTCAAGAAGGGCAGCAAAGAAGCCACTTCTCTCAAAAAAACACATCAGGGACAGATTGATCTTCTGCAGAAAGTTTGGTGAATGGACTGCTGAGGACTGGGGCAAAGTCATATTCTCTGATGAAGCCTCTTTGCGTTTGTTTGGGCATCTGGAAAAAGGCTTGTCCGGAGAAGAAAAGGTGAGCGCTACCATCATTCCTCTGTCATGCCAACAGTAAAGCATCCTGAGACCATTCATGTGTGGGGTTGCTTCTCATCCAATAGAGTGGGCTCACTCACAATTTTGCCCCAAAACACAGCCATGAATAAAGAATGGTACCAAAACACCCTCCAACAGCAACTTCTTCCAACAATCCAACAACAGTTTGGTGAAGAACAATGCATTTTCCAGCACGATGAAGCACCGTGCCATAAGGAAAAAGTGATAACTACGGGCTCTTTCACACTTGCGTTATCCGGATCCGTCGTGCACTCCATTTGCTGGAGGTGCCCAACGGATCCGTAACAACGCAAGTGAACTGAAAGCATTTGAAGACGGATCCGTCTTCAAAATGCGTTCAGTGTTACTATGGCACCCAGGACGCTATTAAAGTCCTGGCTGCCATAGTAGTAGTAGGGAGCGGGGGAGCAGTATACTTACAGTCCGTGCGGCTCCCGGGGCGCACCAGAATGACGTCAGAGCGCCCCATGCGCATGGATGATGTGATCCATGCGACACGTCATCCATGAGCGTGGGGCGCCCTGACGTCACTCTGAAGCTCCTCGGGAGCCGCACGGAAGGTAAGTATACTGCTCCCCCGCTCCCCACTACACTTTACCATGGCAACCAGGACTTTAGCGTCCTGGAAGCCATGGTAACCATTCAGAAAAAGCTAAACGTCGGATCCGGTAATGCGCCGAAACGACGTTTAGCTTAAGGCCGGATCCGGATTAATGTCTTTCAATGGGCATTAATTCCGGATCCGGCCTTGCGGCAAGTGTTCAGGATTTTTGGCCGGAGCAAAAAGCGCAGCATGCTGCGGTATTTTCTCCGGCCAAAAAACGTTCCGTTCCGGAACTGAAGGCATCCTGATGCATCCTGAACGGATTTCTCTCCATTCAGAATGCATTGGGATAATCCTGATCAGGATTCTTCCGGCATAGAGCCCCGACGATGGAACTCTATGCCGGAACCCAACAACGCAAGTGTGAAAGAGCCCTAAGTGGCTCGGGGACCAAAACGTTGACATTTTGGGTCCATGGCCTGGAAACTCCCCAGATCTTAATCCCATTGAGAACTTGTGGTCAATCCTCAAGAGGCGGGTAGACAAACAAAAACACACTAATTCTGACAAACTCCAAGAAGTGATTATGAAAGAATGGGTTGCTATCAGTCAGGAATTGGCCCAGAAGTTGATTGAGAGCATGCCCAGTCGAATTGCAGAGGTCCTGAAAAAGAAGGGCCAACACTGCAAATACTGACTCTTTGCAAAAATGTCATGAAATTGTTGATAAAAGCCTTTGAAACGTATGAAGTGCGTGTAATTATATTTCACTACATCACAGAAACAACTGAAACAAAGATCTAAAAGCAGTTTAGCAGCAAACTTTGTGAAAACTAATATTTGTGTCATTCTTAAAACTTTTGGCCACGACTGTACACAGTAAAACTGCAGACTTTCATTCCCCGTTCAGATCTAGGTTGATGCGGGTCAGACACACTGACTGGTCCTCTTGACAGGACTTCACAGGTTAGCATGGTGACCCTCCAAGCATTATTTTGCATGTATTGTTTAATTGTACGGTAGGCGATACGGGTATAGTTAGGGAGTATTTCGTTTGTATAGCCATGTCCCGTCTCCTTCAGCCTTCTGTTCTGGCTGATTGATATTTTCTCCAAGGTGTTTGTCTCTTCATTCAAGGCCGCAATGCGCGGGGGGTTGTTATTCCAGAATTTTTGTATGGGGTAATAGTACTCAGGATTGGGGTCTGTCTATACATGTCGATCCAGTTAATATAAAGGGGTGTGTATCTCCCCTTCGCCCGGTTTCGGTCCGGCTGGTCGGTTCGTTTGGTATTCGGTAATGACTTCACGCATGGTGGGGCTCCAATTGTTTTTCCCTTTAGGTTGGTTTCCCCCAGGCGGTTTGACAATTTACCTTGGTCTTTTAAATAAAATTAAATTAAAATAAGAAAAAATAAAAAACTTTTTGGATGAAATATAACTATTTTGTGTCTAGTTATACGATCCTCTTTTGTGTGATGAGGCTCGGGCTAATTGTTTTTTCTTTCAGATTCGTGGCGTTCAGCGGTTCGATGGTTGGCCTTTTGTATATCTTCTGTGCGGTGCGGAGAGAGGAACACAGGCCCAGTGGGTGCTCTTTGGTTTTTTCGAGAGGTGGAAGTCTTTTGGAAAGGGATCCAGGAATTCAGGTGGTCATAACTTCTTCCGGAGGTGGTTGGTATAGAGTTCCGCCGGAGGCACGGTGATGCTGGTGACCCGCGCTGTGGTAATGCCCCTTTGTCTATTCCAGAGCTCTGGACCTCATGTGTCCTGACATATGATTATCCGTTTCTTTTTCAGGAAGTTGGTAGTGGGGTAGTTGGTGGTTATCTCCCGGGTGGGTTGTTCTGGACCATATATGGAAGGCGTTATGAATATAATACAAAGGTAGAGATCAAGGGGCGGTAGTTTGGCACTGTTATCGGGAAGATGCAGCTATATTGTGTAGTGGTTACAGTCCTCTGGATCAGCTATAGCCTGTAATATTATTACAATAGCATTCCTCAATCAGTATTTAGTGAAAGAAGGTATATGGCACCCCTCAATCAGTATTTGACGGAAACAGGTATATAGCACCCCTCAATCAGTATTTGGTGGAAACAGGTATATGGCACCCCTCAATCAGTATTTGGTGGAAGAAGGTATATAGCAATAGAACCCCTCAATCAGTATTTTGTGGAAGAAGGTATTTAGCAATAGCACCCCTCAATCAGTATTTTGTGAAAGAAGTTATATGGCACCCCTCAATCTGTTTTTGGTGGAAACAGGTATAAAGGACCCCTCAATCAGTATTTTGTGGAAGTAGGTATATAGCAATAGCACCCCTCAATCAGTATTTTGTAGAATAAGGTATTTAGCAATAGCATCCCTCAATCAGTATTTCATGGAAGAAGGTATATGGCACCCCTCAATAGTTTTTTCGCGGAAACAGGTATATAGAACACCTCAATCTGAATTTTGTGGAAGAAGGTATATAGCAATAGCATCCCTCAATCAGTATTTTGTAGAAGAAGGTATATGGCACCCCCCATCACTATTTGGTGGAATCAGGCATATAGCACCCCTCAATCAGTATTTTGTGGAAGCAGGTGTATCACAGTCCTCAATCAGTATTTGGTGGAAGAAGGTATAAAGCAATAGCACCCCTCAATCAGTATTTTGTGAAAGAAGGTATTTAGAAAGAGCACCCCTCAATCAGTATTTGAAGGAAGAAGGTAAATGGCACCCCTCAATCGTTTTTTAGCGGAAACAGGAATATAGCACCCCCCAATCTGTATTTTGTGGAAGAAGGTATATAGCAATAGCACCCCTCAATCAGTATTTTGTGGAAGAAGGTATATGGAACCCCTCAATCAGTATTCTGCGGAAACAGGTATATAGCACCCCTTAATCAGTATTTGACGGAAACATGTTTATAGCACCCCTCAATCAATATTTGGTGGATTTAGGTATTTAGCACCCCTCAATCAGTATTTTGTGGAAGCATGTGTATCGCAGCCCTCAATCAGTATTTGGTGGAAGAAGGTATATAGCAATATCACGACTCAATCAGTATTTTGTGGAAGAAGGTATATGGCACCCCTCAATCAGTATTTGCCCGAAAAAGGAATATAGCACCCCTCAATCCCTATTTGGTGGAAACAGGTATATGGCACCCCTCAATTAGTATTTTGTGATAGAAGGCACATCTCAGCCCTCAATCAGTATTTGATGGAAGAAGGTATATTGCAATAGCACGACTCAATCAGTATTTTGTGGAACAAGATATATGGAACCCCTCAATCAGTTTTTGGCGGACACAGGTATATGGCACCCCTCAATCGGTATTTTGTGGAAGCAGGTGTATTGCAGCCCTAAATCCGTATTTTGTGGAAAAGGTATATAACAATAGCAACCCTCAATCAGTATTTAGTGGAAGAAGGTATATGGCACCCCTCAATCAGTATTTGGCGTAAATAGGAATATAGCACCCCTCAATCAGTATTTGGTGGAAACAGGTATATTGCACCCCTCAATCAGTATTTTGTGTAAGCAGGTGTATCACAGTCCTCAATTAGTATTTGGTGGTAGAAGGTATTTAGCAATAGCACCCCTCAATCAGTATTTGATGGAAGAAGGTATATGGCAGCCCTCAATCGTTTTCTAGCGGAAACAGGTATATAGCACCCCTCAATCAGTATTTTATGGAAGAAAGTATATAGCAATAGCACCCCTCAATCAGTATTTGTGGAAGAAGGTATATGCCACCCCTCATCACTATTTGGCGGAATCAGGTATATAGCACCCCTCAATCACTATTTGGCGGAAACAAGTATATGGCACCCCTCAATCAGTATTTTGTGGAAGCAGTTGTATTGCAGTGCTCAATCCGTATTTTGTGGAAGAAGGTATATAGCAATAGAATTCCTCAATCAGTATTTAGTGAAAGAAGGTATATGGCACCCCTCAATCAGTATTTGACGGAAACAGGTATATAGCACCCCTCAATCAGTATTTGGTGGAAACAGGTATATGGCACCCCTCAATCAGTATTTGGTGGAAGAAGGTATATAGCAATAGTACCCCTCAATCAGTATTTTGTGAAAGGAGTTATATGGAACCCTTCAATCGATTTATGACGGAAACAGGTATATAGCACCCCTCAATCAGTATTTTGTGGAGGAAGTTATATAGCAACAGCATCCCTCAATCAGTATTTTGTGGAAGAAGGTATATGGCACCCCTCAATCGGTTTTTGGTGGAAAGAGGTATATGG